>NC_045546.1:72606476-73284810 GCF_009769535.1 Thamnophis elegans | reverse complement strand
CATTGCAAATCTATATTATATATGTACATTGTCTGGAGCCGAGAGTGTAGGACTAGAGAAGGAATTAAAGATGAGTCTTAAACAATGAATACACAAACTCCAGAACCCCCAGTCCTGCTTCTCTCTTTTTAAAAAAAATTACATGAAAAATCAAAGGAGCCATACGGGGGGGGGGGGAGGCTCGTTGTAGCTGAGGTACAGGCAGAACCAAATGTATAAGCATTAAACTTATCAAAGTTTCTGAATGTTGGGTGTCCAAATAGTGAGGGCAGCTGCAATAAATTAAGATTGGCTCTTCTAAGAACTGCCTGGTGACCTGAACTGGCATAGGAATAAGATAAAAAGGGGGCATTATTATTAGATCAGTTGCATATGCCATCTAGATGGAAGAACATAGGAGCACATAGGAGCCGATTTCTACCTTCAGGCAGGGGGAAAGTCTGTCTTTCATGAAGATGTATGTTATTGACTCAAAATATCTACAAAAAAGGAAATTCATATAGAAATCAAGGGGGTGAGGCTAAATAGTTGGTATGGAGAATGACTTGCTAAACAGTCCTGTTCCATAAGCAGCTCTAACAATTGAGGGTTGAGGGCATTATATTGTGGAGGTTCTTCTCCATTGTTTGGGATGATGAAAGAAATGTCCTTCTGGGTTCGGCTCCAAGTGGGGAAAAAGACACTGGAGACATGGAGGCTGCTTGGAAAGATGGTTTATTGGTGAACAGGGCCACATGGCTTGAGCCCTGAACAGAAAAGAGGATCACATGCTTCAATGTTGGTGGAGAAGAAGAGAAGGGCTGAGGGAGGGGCTTGCTAGGCTTTTTATAACCTGTTCAGTCCCACCTCTCTGTTTCCTGTTCCTGTGTAAGGAAATGTATTATGATTGGTTGTCAGACTCCCATGGGGCCATGCAGGGGCAACTTTCTAGGCTGTGTTTTGAATCCAGGTTTGGTTGAGTTCTCAGATGCCATGTGGTCAGTTGGGGCCAATATTATCATGCTTTACTCCCATCCCCCCTGGGGCTGAAGTGGAGAAGCCTTTATTATGTAAAGTGGACTAGCTTGGCCTTCTTAATGGCCCATTGACAAAGTGGGGATGGGCAGGAAGCTACAGGAAGCTATTCTGTCTTTTAAAACACGTTTCTTTCTTTTCACATCCAGAGAAATATTCTGCCTTTTCAATATTTCCTAGGGATATTTCATTTTTCTGGGAGAGGGCTGGGTGATAACTTCCTACAGGGACCTGGATCCAGTCAGTGTTGGATGTGTGGGGTGGGTGGGGCAGAAATCACACCTCCGTGGAGTGTCATAGAGCTTAACTCTTTCACCTCTCCTGTTTAACCTCTGACATGAAACTTATAGGCAAGTTAATCTACAAGTTTGGATTCAGTATCATCCGTGTGCTGGTGATACCCAGTTATATTTTTGGACCCCATGATGGCTAAACCAAGATCTTAAAGTTCTATCCCTGTGCTTGGAAGTTTTATGCACCTGGATAGGGAGGAACCAACTCTGACTCAATCCTACCATTTTGAAATACTCTTTAACCATCTTTAACCTTTGAGGAAATTGCACTTCTCCAATTGCGCAGAAACTGAGAGGCCTTCTAGACTTACATTTACTGCTCAATGAGTGGGTGGGATCTATGTCTAGGAAAGCTTTTACATACCTCAGCAAAGGGATTATAGTAAATGTGCTCTTTCCTGGATTTGGAGGCCCTTCAGACAGTTACTCAATTCATGTCTTCACAGCTCAAATACTAAATATCTACAACAGTATATACAGAGTGCCCTGCAAGACTACTTGGAAGCTTCAGATGGTCCAGAATACAGCAACATAGGCAGTGGTGGGTATGAGTTCATGGGATATGCCTGCTTTGGGAGCTGAATTAATTGCCAGTGTCGTGGATGCAATTCAAGGTTGGGTTATGACGTGTAAAATCTATTCATTAATAGCTTATCTTTGCTGGGAAGAATAGCAGCAGTGAAAATGAATATTTTACCTAAATTCTTATTTCTTTTGCAAATGCTACCTATACTTAGAAAAAGATGTGAACCTGTTAGAATGCCAGAAGGGTATTAACAAATTTGTATGGGCAGGAAAGAAGCCGAGAGTAAAACTAAAAATAATGCAAGATGCGCGTGAGAGGGGAGGTTTGAAATTACCCAATTTAAAACTATACTACGATGCAGTAGCTTTATCTGTAATTAGCGATTGGATTAATTTAACAAATGATAGGATACTTAATATCGAGGGGTACGATCTGGTATATGGCTGGCATGCTTACTTGCTATATAATAAAAAAGTGGACAAGAACTTTAAAAGTCATATTTTAAGGAATGCTTTACTGCAGGTGGGGAAAAATATCAATATAAATAGCTTATCTCCCACAACCTCTTCCTGGCCTGTATGAGCTGGGAGGTTGGCACATTCTGGGTCCCTTTGATCAAACAGTATTGCCTATCGGGGGGCCTGGAAGGGTGGCTCATCTGTCATAGCTTCTGCCGTCTAGAATAAGATTCCCATGAAGGTCCCGTGGCACGATAAAACCGCGCTCGACTAAGCCACGCCCGATTAAACCGCGTCGCTGACATCATCAACAGGGCGACAACAGCAAGCGCGGAGAAAGAAGGGCGCTTTAAATAGTGCTTTGAAAGCAAGCCGATTCAACTTAAGGTAAGGATTAGGTTTAGGGTTAGCTTTAGGGTTAGCTTTAGGGTTAGGTTAAAGGTTAGGGTTAGGTTTAGGGTTAGGTTAAGGTTTAGGGTTAGGGTTAGGGTTAGGTTAAGGGTTAGGATTAGGTTTAGGGTTAGGTTAAGGGTTAGGTTTAGGGTTAGGTTTAGGGTTAGGTTAAGGGTTAGGTTTAGGGTTAGGTTTAGGATTAGGATTAGGTTTAGGGGGGTTAGGTTTAGGGGTTAATTTTAGGTTTAGCGTTTACAGCGTGCTTCTGTCTCCGCGCTGTTGTTGCGCTGTTGATGACATCAGCTACGCGGTTTCGTCGAGCGCGGTTTCGTCGAACGCGGTTTTGTGGTGGAACTGAAGGTCCATGTTGACAATCCAGAAAGTCCTAAAGACCTGACTGCTCTCCCAAAGCTTTGGATTGAGGTGGTTGCAGGCATCCTGTAGGGTACGTTTGTATAAGTGGGTGTTATTGGCTATATTTTCCCACTTGTTCTATTTTTATCTTGATTACATTTTTTATTTTATTTTATATTACTTTTTAAGCTGCCCAGAAGCAGTGGAGTTGGGCAGTGCCAAATTTAATGATTGGAATTGAATTGAATGGTGGGGATTTGTTTAGATCATACTTTATATCAGGCTCTTTGATTCTCCTTAGACCAAATTCCCAGAGGACAAAACAGGGTTTTCTCAACATGGGTTGATCGTTCATTATGTTTTATGTCTGTGATGAAGCTTGTCTTCCATGAGGATATAAAATAATCTTGCGAGGTCAAGCGGGCCAAAATTATGCCAAAGAAAAGTAATTTAATCCTGTATTTCAAGCGGCAAAACCACATATGAGTTTTCATGAAAATTATGTCAGATTCCAATCTCAGGAAGAAATTGGATACACAATGAGGAACCCACAGCAGAGTTCTCAAAAATTTAGATGAAATTGCTTTAATTGAGCATGAGTCATAACAGCAACAAATCTGCATGCCATATAACAGATGGCTAATGACCTTAGCTCTGAAAATTTTTGTTGTGGCAGGACCATGGTTATTGCTATTAGGGTTGGCAAAGTGTAGCACTGTCTGTCAGAGTTTATGACTCTGGCTGTGACATCCTTTTACTGTTGATTCCTAGTCACCAAAGCTTGTTGACGGAGCCCCCTTGTCCCACTGGGAAGATGCATTCAAATATTTCAATTCCTTTAGATAGCTCAAATTAAATGATTCCAATATTTGGATGTATCCTTCTACCAGATCATCGGTAGTTCCATGAACAAGATGTTAACCCAATATTGGGTGAAGAAGATTAGAACAATTAGAGCAATGCCCTTATTTCAGACTAAAATACAATGCTGGCGTTGACGATAGGCATAGGGAAAAGGGGCTTGGTCAGAAATCCCTCCCGTGAAAACTGTCTTCCCCACTTCCCATCTGAAGGAGTGCAACAGAGGTGGGTTCCTACCAGTTCGCACCTATTCGGTAGAACCTGTTCGTCAAATCTACCGAACCGGTTAGAAGAGGTTCCACCAGTGGACCCGGAAAGCAGGCCACACCTACAGAAGAGGTTCCAAAATTTTTTTGAAACCCACCACTGGTCCTTGGATATGATTATTCTACACTATCATGCTCCTATTTATAAAACTCCGTGCCTCTGTGAAAGGTAAGGATGACTACTGCGTTTGTGGTGCAATCAGAACATTGCGTGTGTTGAAGGTGTTTTAACGCAAACCAAAGATGCCTTTTAAAAAACAAGTTTACATCATATTCTTATGCATGCCAGTGCTGTGTGTGAGGTAATTTAAGGTGGTTCAAACAAGTGTCGTCGGCATCTTCATATCCGGTCACATGGGCGGCAAGCCACTCCCATCCGGTCACATGGGCAGCAAGCCACTCCCACAAAGGAGGCCACACCCACAGAGTAGGTTCGAACAATTTTTGAAACCCACCACTGGAGTGCAAGTTAGGTTTTCGGTGAGCTACAAAGTTGGTGATATTGTGGATTTTGAAGGAAAACCCATTTATCTTTGGGGAAACTGAGAGTAGCATGATGAATGTTGAAAATCAATTATGACAATCTCAAGAGGAGGAACGTTTTTCTGTAGACCTAAGGAAAAGATCTGGAAGGATCAACTAGTCAAGCCCCCCATTCAAGGAGCAAGGTGATAGTACAAAGGAGCCTTTACTGTAAATAATAAAGAAGTCTTTATTGTTAATCATGTAGAAAGAGTATGTTTACATAGAACTTTTATATAATAAACTACATGTTTTTTAAAAGCTAATTCTTGTCCTTTAGCCCAGTGGTAGTCAACCTGATCCCTACTGCCCATTAGTGGGCATTCCAGCTTTCATGGTGGGCATTAGGGGTTTGCTGTAACTCTGCTTTATAAATTTTATAAAGTAAAGTTACTTCCCTACTTTATAAATCACCGTTTACTGTGGAACTGGTGGGCGGTTTGAAAATTTTACTACTAACAGAGATACAAAAGTGGGCGGTAGGTATAAAAAGGATGATTACCCCTGCTTTAGCCTTTAAAAAAATGTATATGACAACAAATTTACCTCCATTATTCCAAGCTAGCTTAAGAATCACTATGTCAAATATTCTTTTTTTTCTCTCCAGACAATTCTCATTCAATTTGATGGAAAATAAATTGCCTTTATTTAAAAGCATGAGCATTCATGTGAAAGAGTACATTTGAACAAACACTTGGTTGAAGGGCATAAGCATACGTTATGCTTTTCACTAAACAGTAATTTCTCCAACAACCTGCCACCTTTCTGGTTTCCCATGCTTTATCCTCAGAAGAAGAAGAAAAAATCTTCATGGCAGAATGCCCTCTTAACAGAAAAAACAAATTGCAATTCCCACAAATCAAATCTAAAGGCCTTGAGAGAAAGGATGACTTTACGAAAATAGGGAAATAAAATGCACCTGTGCAGAAGAATGCAGCATTTCAGCAGCTTGTCTTCATTCTGAATGCTAGGGGATACCTGTATTTCATAGTTTAACTCTTAGCTCAAAGCCTTAGTGTTATTCCCTCTGCTTTTTATTCTAACACTCTTCCTATGAACATATTCTCTTTGCCATTTAAGCTGTTGCTACCCTGTGCTTGTGCCGGTTTAAAAATCCTGTCCAGGCTAAGATACATGGGCAATTGCTTGAAGCTATTCTGTTCAAATTATAGCCTAGCCTGCCTCCCCTTGGACAGCTCCAATGTGCTTCTATAGCTCCCCCTCTTCGTGTTCCAGAAAGCAAAATCCAGTTGTTTTTTTCTCTTTTGGTAGGTCCTCTTGGACATATGCAATTATGCACAAATGTGTCTTGGTACATAAACAGTTACATTACATTGGTAAATATACAGAGTTAAGTGAAAATTGCATTTGCAGGATTAAAGCATCAAAATACAGATAAGGACAAGTAGACAAATTAACTTTTACTCCTTTCAGCATGCAACTGAATAGATTCCATACTTCCTCATCAGTGGTGGGTTTCAAAAATTGTTCGAACCTACTCTGTGGGTGTGGCCTCCTTTGTGGGAGTGGCTTGCCGCCCATGTGAGTGGATGGGAGTGCCTTGCCGCCCATGTGACCGGATATGAAGATACCAACGACACTTGTCAGAACCGCCTTAAATTACCTCACACACAGCTCTGGCATGCATAAGAATAGGATGTAAACTTGTTTTTTAAAAGGCATCTTTGGTTTGCGTTAAAACAACTTCAACACACGCAATGTTCTGATTGCACCACAAACGCAGTAGTCATCCTTACCTTTCACAGAGGCACTGAGTTTTATAAATATGAGCATGATAGTGTAGAATAATCATATCCAAGGACCAGTGGTGGGTTTCAAAAATTTTTGGAACCTCTTCTGTAGATGTGGCCTGCTTTCCGGGTCCACTGGTGGAACCTCTTCTAACCGGTTCAGTAGATTTGACGAACCGGTTCTACTGAATAGGTGCGAACTGGTAGGAACCCACCTCTGGTCCTCATATTAGTACTGAGGGAATAGTTTAGTGATTTAAATCCTCACTTTAGGAGATGACCAGGCGGAGCCCAAGAGTGGAGTCAAATGCATCATCAGTTTGGAATCATTATGTTCCCATAAGAATCCAGTCTCCCCCCCCCACCCCCGGAATCCCACTGACTTTTATCTAGCACAGATTTAGCTTGATTCTTAGTAGATCAGATTCTTGCATATACAGTAGGTAGAATGAAATAAACTTTTACTGTTCTGAACTCTACTCCTGTTCCTGATTTCTTGCACTTGACATTCACCTTAGCAAAGAGAAAATTCCTATTCTGAAAACAGGCAGGTAGTCCCCCCGTCCCCCCCCCCCCCTGTTTACTGTTTTTCAATTGAATTGCACAGAAAAAGCTGTATGGCAACTATGATGCATCTTACTGTATAAGGCTGGCCTAGACAAAAGGCCGTTGGCCCTTCCTTAAAACAGTGTAGACTTTTATACATTCCAAACATCCCAATTTGAGGCCCTTTACTTCAAAGGGTAATGGGAGTTCACAAGACTATTTCTCAGGGAAAAAATAATAATTTCCCTCTCATGATCCCTTCTCGTGCCAGGAAGAAGATTAAGTCCTTTTTTTAACCGACTCTTGGTTTCGCCTATGGAACAAGCTGTTTGACAGGGAAAAATATTCAGTTCCACTATGGATTCCCCTTCACAGCAGAATGAAATGGTATTAGTCAAGCATAGATTCATTGTACTAAGAACAAGGACTAGTTGATGTAAATCCTTAGAATGTCAAGACTCTTTATTAAGAGGAAATGACATTTCTATAGCAGTTTCTTACTATTCCTGAACTATTGAGATGATTGTGATAGGACAAAGCTTAGAGGCACTGGCTATGTTAAGAGAAAGATGACATTCTCATACAGAAAGGGAAATATCAGGGAAACATCAGCATACAAAAAAGAAAAGGCTAACTCGCATTTTTAGTTTGACATGTTTTTACAGTGGCAGTTTACTTCTCTTCCCAAAGGAATATCTCTGTAGCCTTTGAGTATATTGCACTTCACTGCCTGAAACTGAATTAAATATTGTTGATAGAAAATGTCTATGTTTTTACAGAGAGTTTCAAACATTTGAATAATTCATTTGAAAAGGTGGTAAATATTTTAAATACCTCTTCCAACATGTTTTTATGTAAAGCCATACATTTTAATTGATTGATTGTAGGCATGTCAGTGAAATCCCATAAGTAGTTTATTGAAAACACAGATTCATTAACAATAAAATGAATAATTAAAACAGAAAAAGCAAAAAAGCACAGAGCCCTGTAAAATTTAGGGAATAGAACGGTCTTCACATCATAAAAATAAAATAAAACTATACTCAGTGTTAATAGGACTTTGGGTAACTGAAATAATAACATACTTTATTGCCTTGAGGGTTGTTGTTGCCACTGTAGGAAATCCTCTACAAATCACCAGCAGATGAAGAGGACCACCAATGAGCATTTCCCCCAGAAATCCTTATGGATTTCTGCATAATCCAAATTTCATCTCCCAGAAAAATTCACAAGCATGTTGTGCGAGTAGAAATCGCCACAACCAAACACAGAGGTGGCAATTCACAGAGATACAGTGAATACAGAAAGTCTACACAGCCCTTTTAAAGTCCCAGGATTTTGAGAATGTAAAAAATTCAGACCAAGATAAATCACTACAGATTTTTTTTCCTCCCACCTTTAATATAACATATAAGCTGTGCAATTCAATTGAAAAACAGTTGTTGTTTAATGAGGAAAAATAAAAATAAAAAAATAGAATAATGTGGCTGCATAGGTTTTTACACCCTCTTATAATAGCAATAGCAATAGCAGTTAGACTTATATACCTCTTCATAGGGCTTTCAGCCCTCTCTAAGCGGTTTACAGAGTCAGCATATAGCCCCCAACAATCCGGGTCCTCATTTCACCCACCTCGGAAGGATGGAAGGCTGAGTCAACCCTGAGCCAGTGAGATTAGAACCGCTGAACTGCAGATAACAGTCAGCTGAAGTGGCCTGCAGTACTGCACCCTAACCTCTGTGCCACCTCAGCCAACCTCAGCTCTACAGAGTCAGCATATCGCCCCCACAGTCTGGGTCCTCATTTCACCCACCTCCGAAGGATGGAAGGCTGAGTCAATCTTGAGCCGGTGAGATTAGAACCACTGAACTGCAGATAACAGTCAGCTGAAGTGGCCTGCAGTACTGCACCCTAACCATTGCGCCACCTCGGCTCTATAAGTAGGGTGGTAGTCAGAATTAAAAAGTTACATTCAAACTGATGTTAAATGAAAGTCAGTACAGACCCCCGACTTCAATTAAGGTGACTCTGATCAAGCTCATATAAAGTTCAGCTGTTCTGGTAGGATTTATCTGAATGAATGTTTATTATATTTATATGCCGCCCTTTCCCCCCGAAGGGGACTCAGGGCGGCTCACAACTCAAACCAGGGAAGGGGGATACAGACAAAAAATTAAAACGACACAAAACAATGCATAATTTAAAACACACAACAGTCATACCATTCGAGACGGGGGCAACAGCTCTTTAGCCCCAGGCCTGTCGCAACAGCCAGGTTTTAAGGGCTTTGCAGAAGGCCTGGAGGGTGGTGAGGGTTCGAATCTCCACGGGGAGTTCGTTCCAGAGGGTCGGAGCAGCCACAGAGAAGGCTCTCCTCCGGGTAGTCGCCAGTCGACACTGGCCGGCGGATGGAATTCGGAGGAGGCCTAATCTGTGGGATCTAATCGGTCTATTGGAGGTAATTGGCAGCAGGCGGTCTCTCAAGTACCCAGGTCCAATAGCATGAAGGGCTTTATAAGTGACGACATTAACTGACATTAACTCAGTTGCCTCTTGCAACTAATGCCATAGTCTGCAAAGAGTTTACAAAGCATCAAAGGGATCTCATTGCTGAAAAGCATCAGTCAGGAGAAAAATTGTTCCGAGGCATCGGGTGTACCATGGAACATAGTGAAGACAGTCATCAACAAGTGAAAATGTTATGGCACAACAATGACATTACCAAGAATTGAATGTCCCTGCAGAATTGATGAAAAAAAAAACTGGTCCAAGAGGTTGCCAAGCAACATTAAAGGACCCACAGCAGTGGTGGGATTCAGCCAGTTTGCACCTATTTGGGAGAACCGGTTGGTAACTTTCTAAGCAGTTCGGAGAACCAGTTGTTTGAGGAAATCTCCTTTTGGTTTTTTTCCCACTTTACAGGGCAAATCCTGTAAGGAAGGCAGGAAGGAAACATTCTGGTGTTGTTTCTGGCCTAATCTTTATTGCCCTGCTTACAGAAACTGCCTCTCCGGTTAACCCTTATTACCATTGTAACAACTAAGGTGAAGTGCCCATCAACCTGAGTGACATCGACTTGGCCACGCCCACATGATCACATGACCACCGAGCCCCGCCTACCCAGCTGGTCATTAGGGCAGAGAACTGGTTGGTAAGTTATTTGAATCCCACCACTGACCCGCAGGAATTTCTGGCAAGTACTGGTTGTGTATACCAACAATCTTCATATGTCTGTGGTGTGGGGTAGGGTGACAAGACAGAACTTTTTCCTTATATCTAAGCCTGGACTACATTTTGCAAAAGCCTACATTAAGTCTGACAAAAATCATGTGGGAAAATGTTATGGTCCGATGACACCAAGGTTGAACTTTTTGGCTGTAATTCCAAAAAGTACTTTATGCTTGGTGCAAAAACAACATTGCATATCATCAAAAGTATACCATACCTACAGTGAAGTATGGCAGTAGGAGCATTATGCTTTGGATCTGCATTTTCTTCAGCTGGAACTGGGGCTTGAGTCAAAGTGGAGGGAATTATGAACAGTTCCAAATATCAGTTAGTTTTGCACAAAACCTTCAGGCCTCTGCTAAAATGTTGGAGAATTTCACCTTTTAACATGACCCAAAGCATACCTCCAAATTAATAAAAGTATGGCTTCACTGGAAGATCAAAGTTTTGGAATGGACCAGCCAGAGATCCTGTCTCAGTCCAATTGAAAATCTGTGGGACGACCCGAAGGGGGCTATGCATAGGAAATACCCAGGCAATCTGACAGACTTGGATTGCCGTTCAAGGAAGAGTGGGCAAAGATTTCCAAGGAAAGATGTGCCACGCTAATAGGATCCTACCCCAAAAGACCAAATGCTGTCATAAAATCAAGAGGTGCTTCAACAAAGTATTAGTTTAAGGTTGCGCACACTTATGCAACTATGTTATTGTACATTTTTTATTTTCTGCCCTCCCTTCCACCTAAGATTTCAGTTTGCTTTCCAATTGTATACCTTATATATTAAAAGTGAAAAAATTCTGAAGTGATTTATCTTGGTCTGATGTTTTTTTACATATCAAAAACCTGACATTTTAACAGGAGTGTGTAGACTTCCTATATACTGTATCTCAATAGTCTGTCCATCACAGTCTAGCAATCACATCAAATTATCTCTATATATATTTCATGGGAAGTGAACAATTTACACATTCCATTCAGTTTCCAGAGCTCTGGTATTCCAATTATGTCAGCGTGATAAAAGTATAGTGTTTGATAAACTGATTTATATAGATCACGAGTGTCAAACTCGATCGTCTCACGTGATGTACCACAATGTTTTTTGCCTTTGCAGAGCTGGGGTGGGCGTGGCCTGCACATCTGGCCTGCGGGCCACCAGCTTGACATCCCCTGGTATAGATGATTCAACTGCCGTTAGAATACATGAAAATGCAAAAATCACAAGACACAAATTGTTCAGCTCTAGATTCTGCAGGAGTAGTGCACTTCTACTCTACCCTATGGCTCTCACCAAATCACATAAGGTAGATGCAGTGGTAGGTTCGGCCGAACCAGTAGTGGGTCGCTGGAACTGGCAGTGACCCAGGCCTGCTGTGCCCACAAACCAGTTCTCCGGGCGGCGCTATAGGTGGCGCCATCTTGTTTTTTGCTTCTGCGCATGTGCACAACAATTTTTATTGCACTGTGGATGCGCACGGAGCATGCATCAAGTACGCGTGCACGGCGCACCCACGAACAAACAAGCAGTAGTAACTGCCGGAAACCACACCTGGGCAGATGGCTCCCTGGTAGAATACAGATGCAAAACGTATGAATGGTCTGTAGGTCACCTGGACTCTACCAGCATCTATTTTTATTATTATGTCAGGGGCATGGCATTTTAAAGGCAAGAAATATGCCTTTAATATGCCTTAAGATTTGCCGTAATTTACCTAGAGCTTATTTTGCCACTTAAAAACTCTCAGCTTTTCCCAGGATTGGGTTCACTTTGGGTCCTGACCAGTGGTGGGTTTCAAAAAATTTTGGAACCTACTCTGTGTGTGTGGCCTCCTTTGTGGGAGTGGCTTGCCAGCCATGTGACCTGGTGGGAGTGGCTTGCTGCCCATGTGCTTTCTTTCTTTCTTTCTTTCTTTCTTTCTTTCTTTCTTTCTCTCTCTCTCTCTCTCTCTCTCTTTCCTTCCTTTTGTCTCTCTGCCCCTTTTTTTCTTTTTTTCTTTCATCTCTCTCTCATTCTTTTTCTTTCTTTTTTCTTTTTTATTTATTTATTTCTTCCTTTCTCTTTCTCTTTCTCTCTGTGTCTGTCTGTCTGTCTGTGTGTGTGGCAGTGGTGGGTTTCAAAAATTTTTGGAACCTCTTCTGTAGATGTGGCCTGCTTTCCGGGTCCACTGGTGGGACCTCTTCTAACCAGTTCGGTAGATTTGATGAACCGGTTCTACCTAATAGGTGCGAACTGGCAGGAACCCACCTCTAGTCCTGACCTTGCCAAACTTTGCAATGCAGCCCTCAATATGCTACATAAACAGCCCTCTAACAGATGGAAGTGGTACATCTTTAAGAGATGCTGGTATTTTCCCTTCCCTTCTCCTCCATTTCCCTCCCTCGTATTGTTTTTCTTCTTCCCCCTTGCTATTTCCCTTGTGTCTAGGAAAGATTTCTGTGACTTTTTAAGATATACTTTTTAATTCTGAAGTAGTTTACTGCTTTTATTATTAGATTAAGTGAATATTTTTAATTCATTTTTTTCATTGTTTTATTCATTTTTGTAACTGTTACTAGGTTATGATAGATTGATTATGCCTGATTTACACAAAAATTGGCAAACGCAAAGCAGATTCCTAAATGTCATCCATATTTGATAAGTGCGGCAAATAACACTTTTCTCTGTCTCAGTATGGAGCCATTTCCTTCTTATTCATAGTAATATGATAAAACTGCACATTTTTACTTCAGTTACTCTGTTGAAACCTGGAGGAGGAAAATGCACTTTTGTCTATTTATTTAGATAGGATTGTTTGCATAACTTCCAAACATCACAACGCATCCCACAGACTGAATGGAATCAAACTGGGTGTTGGCTGCAGGCTTTGGAGTGAAAATGCAGGGTGCAAATCTTAAATATGTTGCTCTGTACTTTTAAAAAAAACATTTTTAACTGTTCTCAACTTTGATAAAGAATCAAGTATATCATTAATCACTTTTCTCTTTCCATTTTATATTGTTCAAAACTACGTGTAAGAAGTTGCTATAATGAGTGTAGAAAGTTATCACCCAGCCCTCTCCCAGAAAAATGAAATATCCTAGGAAAGATTGAAAAGGCAGAATATTTCTCTGGATGTGAAAAGAAAGAAACATGTTTTAAAAGACAGAATAGCTGCCTGTAGCTTCCTGCCCATCCCCACTTTGTCAATGGGCCATTAAGAAGGCCAAGCTAGTCCCTTTACATAATAAAGACTTCTCCACTTCAACTCCAGGGGAATGGGGTTAAAGCATGATAATATTGGCCCCAACTCACCACATGGCATCTGAAAATTCAACCAAACCTGGATTCAAAACACAGCCCAGAGAGTTGCCCCTGCATGGCCCCATGGGAGTCTGACAACCAATCAGAATACATTTCTTACACAGGAACAGGAAACAGAGAGGTGGGACTGAACAGGTTATAAAAAGCCTAGCAAGCCCCTCCCTCAGCCCTTCTCTTCTTCTCCACCAACATTGAAGCATGTGGTCGCATTTTCTGTTCAGGGCTCAAGCCATGTGGTCCTGTCCACCAATAAACCATCTTTCCAAGCAGCCTCCATGTCTCCAGTGTCTTTTTCCCCACTTGGAGCCGAACTCAGAAGGACATTTCTTTCATCATGAGGATCACCAATTGAAAGAAAGATATAAATCCTTGGACAGATTTCAAATGCTGTTGCTTTTCTGCATGTGAAAAAGGCTGGACTTGGGAGATGCAGTAGCTTTCTGATATTCAGAAACAAAAGGCCACATCTTTAATTAAAGGATTAGAACCTGGATTTGTGCTTGTACTTTTATGAGCACTTCTGCATCACTCAATTTCATAGACAATTATTTTAGAAAACATTTGAAATTGCCCAGATGGAAGTTAGATGGTTAACTTATATTTTACAAGACACAAGAGCCTGTTTATAAAACAAGAAAAGCAGTGTCTATTTGGCATGCAGTCAAACCTTATTTTCTTTTGCTAGAACAATCTAATAATTTCATTTTATCTGTCAAGGCCATTCATTAAATGGACAGAGAAGACAATTTATGTTACTTGTTCTTAATTGCTCCTGTTTGGAATTACTTCCTCACTTCAGTCTATCTTCACTCTTTATATTAGTTTCAAAGGATAAATTCTCATGGGTTACAAATTACAAATACTTTCCTTAGCAACGTGTTGCAAATACAGCACAAATCTGCCAGATCCCTCCACTTCACTCTGCCACTCCCTTTATTTGATGGTGTGATTGTTGACACAGGTTATCCTGCCATCTGTTCTTAAACAGGGAGATGCCCCCTCTTGTTCACTTAGAATACGGTTAGAATAAAATAGGGGGTTCTGTCACCTGAATGAAGCTTTTAACAAAATAGTTCAGCTTCTTCCTTTCAACCATGTTGTCAGCATTTTGGGATCCATCACACCAATACAACAGTGCAATAATAAGAAATAAAAAATATTTTAATAAACGCAACCAATTGATAATTTAGGAAATAAATTATCTGTACAAAATTATTAGATACTGTATGCATAGCAAAGCCAGCAATCAATTATTTCCAAAAGGACTAGCAAAATAAACAAACAAAAAATAAACATAGAATAACCAGGTTGGAAGGGACCTTGGAGGACTTCTAGTCCAATCCACTGTTCAGGCAGGTGACCCTGTACAATTCCAGACAAATGGTTCTCTAATCTCTTCTTGAAAACCTCTAGTGAAAGGGCACAGAAAATGAAATATAACTGAGTAAAGCAGCATTGAAAAAAACAGTAACAACCACTATGACTATATCTTTGGGGTTTCTTTCTGTACTTTCATAGTGAAATTTATCTTTTTGGTTCTAGATCTCCCAGAAATTCTGGGGAAGGAGAAGGTTCTGTCATTAAAAGCATGTTCGTCTTTAGACCTACAACCTCATGTACCCGGGTTTTAAAAAGTGAATTTCAACTCCTACCCTGCATCTTATCCTATCCTATACAATTCCCAGCCTGTTTATAAGCCCATAGCTATTTTCAATATATAAGTTTCCAGATCTCTATAATTCCTGTATATTAATGGAAGAACATTATCTATGATGGTCAAATATTTTACAATATCATTACAATTATCATTTCAGTGGGCCCTATAATTAACCTTTACAACACCACCATTAAAAATCCTGCCCACTTCATGAGAAAGTTTGTGTCCTAAGCAGCATCAGATTAATATCTATTTTATTCATTGGTTTGAACCATGCTTCTTGATTAAACCCATCTATTTTTAGTGACAGAAAAGAAAACTTAGAACCACTTTCCCAGGATTTTTTTCCCTCTGCAGTATAATTTTCTGTTTGGTATGATAAATGACTGTAAACTTTCAATAAACTAATCAGTGGAATGCTTCCAAACAGTAAAACAGTGAAGAAATATGGATGCAGATGCACATAGGCAATCAGACTTTGTTGAGAAGTAAAGAATAGGAGCCATAAAAAGCCATTATTACAAATAATTAAAATATTCAATGAATTTTGATAAGATTTCTGAGAAGAGTGCCAGATTCCTTTTCATTCCCTTTCCCTCCCTGACTTAAAGACTGTGTTTAAATCCCGGGTTAAAAACTAATTTAACAAATGGCTTCAATGGTTCTATATGTGCCATATATATATTTAAAGTATATTAACACAGTACAATAGAAAGTTTTTTCAACAATATGGAAACACATTTTAGTTGCTGCTTTATCCCGTGGTATTTGTATCTAGAAAGATCTGCAGATATTCAACTATACAAACATTTGAGTATGAAAAAATAGCTGTTTATTCATGGGAAAAGGAAGGAAGGAAGGAAGGAAGGAAGGAAGGAAGATATGCTCTTGTTGATGCAAGGGTCTGTTCCAACTCTTCCCTAGTTGGCATTCTGTCAAATAACCTTCATATTTTTAAAACTCTCCAGGGAGTATAAAGTTAAGCTTTAGATATATATGTATACATTAATAAGACATATTCCACAGCTTTATAATAAATCTGTATAACCACATATGGTTGGGTAGGTTGCAAATATCATATGTAAAAAAGCAATAAAAATCCAACACATAGCATGCATTTAGCTTTATTCTTTTAACGTATTCTGCCTTTTCTCTTAATCAAAATACTCTGTTTTAATACTTTGTTTTAGACAGTCCAATAGAGCTAATTCATATACTGAGCTTGAAAGGCAACCTGGGAGAAGCGTACTCTACAAATCCTCCTGATTCAACAAACATGAGTTCCTTCAATTAGAGGTATAGGGGAATACCTTAATGACTCTGTGAAATAAAAAGAGTGAGGGAAGAAAAGCAGAGAGGGAGAACTTAACGTTTTACAACAAGTAACAAGGATGGAATTTTATGAAATCTTGTGCCTTCCACAGAAGAAATCAATCTCTGGGTTTTTTTGTTTGCCACTTATTAAATAATACCCCACGGATATCCAAATCTTTCCAATGGATGATGAAAGTCTCAAAGGAAATCTTCCTCTCCTTTTACCATGTAAAACTGAAGAGCATATTTGTTCCCTGTCACAATATGGAAATACAACTTCTACACTCCGCCTTCTATACAAATGGATTAAAAATATTAAAGTAATTTTAAAATAGCTTTTGAGCTGTAACATATTTGCTTGTGCAGTCTTGGAGAAAAACAGGGTTGGGATTTGGAATTTAATAACTCGGATGCCTTTTTGGTTTTTTAATGAGACTGGAGAAAAACACTGAAGATATTACCTGGTCATATTATGAAGCTTCTGCAAGCAGACGACCAAACTCAGAGAGCACCAAGGTCTCTACAGTTCAACCCTAAGCAGCGGTTCACCCACAAAACCGCGCTCGACTAAACCGCGCCCGACTAAACCGCGTTGCTGACGTCATCAACAGGGCGACAACAGCGCGGAGACAGAAGCACGCTGTAAACCCTAAACCTAAAATTAACCCCTAAACCTAACCCCCCTAAACCTAATCCTAAACCTAACCCTAAACTTAACCCTTAACCTAACCCTAAACCTAACCCTAACCCTAACCCTTAACCTAACCCTAACCCTAACCCTAAACCTAACCCTAAACCTAACCCTTAACCTAACCCTAAAGCTAACCCTAAACCTAACCCTAAACCTAACCCTAAACCTAACCCTAAACCTAACCCTAAACCTAACCCTAAACCTAACCCTAAACCTAACCCTTACCTTAAGTTGAATCGGCTTGCTTTCAAAGTGCTATTTAAAGCGCCCTTCTTTCTCCGCGCTGGCTGTTGTCGCCCTGTTGATGACGTCAGCGACACGGTTTAATCGGGCGTGGTTTAGTCAAGCACGGTTTTGATGGGTCACGCTAAGCAGCAGGGGTGGCTTCTGGCAAGCACTACTGCAGGTTTGCTCATGTGCACGCTGCAGTGCAATTAAAATTGTCCTGTGCATGAGCAGAACTGAAAAACAAGATGGTGGCATCAACAGCACCACCCGGGAAACTGGTTTGGGGGAATGGCAGACCAGGGTCGCTGCTGTTTCTAGCGACCCAGGCCATCAAACCACTACCAGTTCGCCTGAACCGGTCTGAACCGGTAGGAACCCACCACTGCTAAGCAACGTATATTCTCTTTTACTAGCTTTCTGATGTCTGTTTTAGCAGAAAACTAATGAGCCAGTAGCACCTGTGACAAGAGTGGCTTTAACAACTTCACCTTCTTGAGGAAATTGTTATTATTACTACTACAAAAGCTGTTATTATGATGCAGAGTTACTGCTAAAACTCACAACTTGAACCTGGTATCCTGAACTGATGTCTTCTTCTGGAAGAACTGCAGCCTCAGCTGATGTAGGAGGCAATAGAGAAGATAACCAATGTGCTTATTGTCTTACAATTGGATTGTTGTAGTGCAATATGCATATGGATACTTGTTGTGGCCCAGTAGGTGCCGTTGGAGCTGCCACCAGACTCCGACAGCGAGGGGCCCTCTGAGTCGGCTCTGGAGGATGTGGAGGACCCTGGGCAGAGTTCTGACTCTGAGCAGGGCGCAGAGAGGCTGGTTGGCCACCAGGAGGCACCTGAGCCTTGGACCAGTGGGGAGGAGACAAGGGAGAGTGAGCCGGAGGCCAGTAGTGAGTTGTTCCTGGATGCACGCCATCGAAGAACTAGTAGGCGTCAGGAACAATTACGCAATTACAGGAGGTGATTGTCCTCAGCTGGTGGTCATTAGGCTCCTCTCCAGACTATAAAAGCTACTTGTGCACACGCCCCTCTTTGCAGAAGTCAACGCAGGATTCAATGTCGGAGGACAGTACTGTGAGCTTGGCAGGCTGGATTGCTGCCAAGCATTCTCTGTGTTTATTGCTGCCTGAGTTTGTCTGAGTTGCTGCCAAGGTCCTTATCTGTTTGTTATGCTTGGCTTTCAGCCACCAAGGTGTTGGTGTCTTGCTATTAAAGTACATTCCAGTTAATAGCAATAGCAATAGTTAGGCTTATATACCGCTTCATAGGGCTTTCAGCCCTCTCTAAGCAGTTTACAGAGTCAGCATATTGCCCCCCAACAACAATCTGGGTCCTCATTTTACCCACCTCGGAAGGATGGAAGGCTGAGTCAACCTTGAGCCTGGTGGGATTTGAACAGCCAAACTGCTGAACTGCAGTCAGCTGAAGTAGCCTGCAGTGCTGCATTTAACCACTGCGCCACCTCGGCGCAGTTAAGCTTGTCTCGGCATTCGTTACTGGACGGAGGAGAGGGGTCAGAACAGATACGGTTCAAGACCATCTGGAAATGTTCTCTGATGGAAGAGTTACCATAATCTTACCCATGCTGAACGGAATACTCCCTGGGAACAATAAGGGAATGTCAGGTCAATTTTGGCACCTTTTGGTCAATATGATATGGCACAGGTACAGCATCATGCTGTTGTTCTGTGTACGCTCTCTACATGATTTATCACCTAGAGGTAACCTTGCCAACTAGCATATTATTGCCCACACTCTATTGACTAGAATGTAGATGCAATGTATTAACACACCTAACCACAAATTAATAGTCATCATGTTTCATTTTCTAGTATCTTCTTACTGATAATTCATGTGTCTAGCAACAACTAGATTGATGACAGCCTACTTGCTTGGAAAGTTTACTTTCAGTTTTATAACTGTCTTATTCAGTCAATGCACCCTTTATAAGAACTCCAAGCCTGCTTCTCAAGGAAAAAAATAATTTATTTTCACTTCAGCTGTTAATGATGGAACATTTGACTCAATTATCTGTTATTCAAAAAGGGTGGTTAGACATCTGTGTGACTTCACTTTTACCAGAAAGAGTGTGTTTTCTGGAGAAAACTTAACATGCTTGTGCATTATTTGCTCAGAACCAGCAGTATTTGGATTGTGATCGCAATGCAGGGGTGGATGGGACAATTCTTTTCTCCCAGTACCATAATTCTGATTGAAAGGCGGGGGAGTCCCAAATCTGTGGTTTTAATTTAGATTGTAATAATAATTCAAACTTGGAAATGTTTTTAGTAGGGGACAATGGAAGCAAAAGCATAAATTCTGGGAAACGTATTGGAAAGTGGACAAGATAATGCAAGCCAGCAAAAAGAAAGGAAAAGAAAAAAGAACACCCATAACTTATTTTATTTATTTATTTTGAAAATATTGTAATAAAACAAAACAACAAATGCCAAATGCCCCTAAAGTTGTCAATCATCTGAGCAGATTGCCCCTCATTGTCATATAATGGGTTATTGGAATAGGCTGCTTTCTATTGATGAGTCAGATAGAATGCGTCCTGATTGGTTTTCCTTTTCTGTACAATTTGGTTAAGCAAAATACTGGAAACCTATTAATAATGAAATGTTAAAATGTTAGAGAAGGGCTCTGAAATGCCTTTAAGGATGACTGTCTTATGAATATTAACAAATTTACAGTTTCCCAAAACTAAGTAACATCTGAACCAAAGTACCAATGGTGGGATTCAGCCAGTTCGCACCTATTCGGGAGAACCGGTTGGTAACTTTCTAAGCAGTTCGGAGAACCGATTGTTGGAAGAAATCTCATTTTGTTTTTTTTCCACTTTACAGGGATAATCCTGTAAGGAAGGCAGGAAGGAAACATTCGGGTGTTGTTTCTAGTCTAATCTTTATTGCCCTGCTTACAGAAACTGCCTCTCTGGTTAACCCTTACTACATTGTAACACCTAGGCGAAGCGCCCATCGACCTGAGTGACCTTGAGTTGGCCATGCCCACCCAGTAACATGACCACCAAGCCCCACTTACCCTGCTGGTCATTAGGGCAGAGAACCGGTTATTAAATTATTTGAATCCCACCACTGCAAAGTACCCATATGTTACAAAATTTTGAAAGAGAGATCACAAGGATTATCAAAATCCTTGTGATTTATTGTTATTTAGAAGAAATGATACAAACTAACAGAACAAGTAAATGTACATCTGTTCAAAAATTCCCCCCAAGGTAAGTATTAAATCAACTTAGGAAATGAGCAGGCTGGGCCCAAGGGAGGAGGGATCAAATGCATCATCAGCCCACAAGAGAGCTAAGTCCAGCCCACTTTTATCTACCACCAATTTCCTTTGATCGTTAGTAGTTCAGATTCTTGTGGAAAGGATTTGTTTGTGTGCATACAACAAACCTATTTATTTATTTAAGCCGCCTGGGCCCTGTCAGACCTGCAATTATATTCCTTTTAGAATTTTGGCCTGCCACACTTTCTCTTATTTCATTATGCTGTTTCATTAGTATAGTTGATGGGAGTGGGGAATAGACAGGAGTAGGATTGTGAAATGTATTGTTTTCATTCTTGTCTAGAAGCCAATGTCATCTTTTGTCTCCGCACTTTTACACCTGACCGGAAGCAGCTAGGTGGAGATGCCGAGGTGGCGCAGTGGTTAGGGTGCAGTACTGCAGGCCACTTCAGCTGACTGTTATCTGCAGTTCAGCGGTTTTAATCTCACCGGCTCAAGGTTACTCAGCCTTCCATCCTTCCGAGGTGGGTGAAATGAGGACCCAGACTGTGGGGGCGATATGCTGACTCTGTAAACCGCTTAGAGAGGGCTGAAAGCCCTATGAAGCGGTATATAAGTCTAACTGCTATTGCTATTGCTATTGCTATGCCAGCATGGAAGAAGAAAATTGGACCATGTGATGGATTGTGGGTGGGGGGACAAGATCATGAACTTTTAACTGGGTGGAATTCTGAGGTCATTTCCAGAATTGGGATTACACAGATGTGCTAAGATGTCTGCTTTATTAAATTGAAACTTTAAGGATCATTTTGCCTTGGACTCTGATTTAATTCTACATGATACTTGGAACACTGACAGACCCCTGATTTCCCATCTCGACACTCAAGTAAGCAGGCTATGGCTTACATGCTTTCTTATGTCTCTAATTCATTCATTACAGAATCATTTTTTTTAAAACTATAGGCTAATTTATTGATTACAATAAATTAGTCTACAGTTAATAAACTGAGCTTTCTGCCTGAATTTAACTAGTAATGAGAATGTCATATGAGATGCGTGGATAGAAGAAAAAAAGGACGCTGTTAATTTGCAAACTGTGTTTGGGTTCATAGTGTAAAGTTGAAACCCACTGAATTCTAAACTATAATTCTGTCCCCATTCTGCTGGAGTTTGGAAGGTTGTAATACAACTCTGGACGGGAACCTTTATTTTGGGCAACGAAAGCTGTATACAAGTACAGATAAATGATTCCGTTGTGGACATTATCTAAAAATGTATCTGTTGAAAACAGAAATATTTATTTCTACTTTATCACTTTGTTCCATGGATAGATCAGTTTAATAGGTGCCACTCACATGATTTTGTATATATTTCTGTCAACCTTCTCTTATCCTAATCAAGGGAGCCTAACCTCAGTAGTCTTACATTGTTAGGTGTTTAATTTGGTTACCTTTGATGCATCATTTCTAATCCTGTCTTACCAAAAGAAGAGTATATTTGTAGCTCAGCGTTAAACTGTGGGGTCCTTGGTGCTCTCTGAACTTGGTTGTTTTCTTGCAGACTTCTCATTACCAATCTAGGTAACATCATCAATGGTAGGAGGGAATGGAGTTTGCTCTTTTTTATATATATTAGTGGCTTGCCCTGTCAGCTGTTGTTGGTTACTTGGATTGCCTATTGTTTACTATTAGCTTGTTTATCTAAATTGGTAATTCCTTGATTGGGGTATTGTTTACTTCTTGATTGTAGCTTTAGTGTTAATCTTGGTGTTAATATCTGCTCATTTGATATTGATTGCTGGTGAAGAGGTGTTTTAGTCTTTTTGTTTCCTTTTTGGCTTTTTATTGTCTCTTGAATAATGAAAACGTTGTTTACCTCTCTGTGCCTGTCGATGGCTGATTTGTCTAAGTGCTGGGCTTTGAGGAATTCTCTATCTTTTTTGGACTTGGCTTTGTCTAGGATGCTCAGAGTTTCCCAGTTGAAAATGTGGTTAAATCTGTCCACATGTTATGAAATTGAAAATTTTTCATCTTGACTTCTTGATGGTTAGTTGGTATGAATGGGTAGAGTCTGCTCGTCTTTTGTCCTAAATAATGGCTGTTATGGTCCTTACATTGCCTAAATGCATACTAGAGATGACTCATATTTTTTTCTTGTAGGGTTGCTGGTCTCTTGGTTTACTCTTGGTTGTTCTTGACGCCGAGTAGCCCTTCGATGGCGTGCATCCCGGAACAACTCACTGTTGATTTCTGGATCACTCTCTCTTGTCTCCTCCCCACTGATCCAAGGTTTACGTAGGATGTTTTGGACTATTTTAGTTGGTTTGTGTGCTATGGTGGATGCCATGTGGTTTTAATAGTCTGTTGGTGGTTTCTGAGATGTTTTTGATGTATGGCAATGTTATGGTTTTCACAGTTTGTGTTGGTTAAGTGGTCAGGCTCTTTTTGATAAAATTGCATGGATATCTTTCTTAAGGTTCTAATGATCAGAAATGTATGTTATATTCCACATTCCCCTTGAAGACATAAGGCTACCTTTCTCTTCTTTGCCTATGCAAGTTTCATCGCTCTTTGCAAGTTTCATGCCTATGTGATTTTCTTCATCAATGCAGCCGATGATTTGCCTCAATGAAGCAGTTCTTGATACACATTACAGGGAAGATGGTAAGCAATGAAGTACTTGTCTTTGCTCTTAGAAGCAAGTAAAAATGCTTCACAAGGTAACCCCCAAAAGATTTGGGCAGTCCCATTAAGGAATGATATATTGATCCAGAAAGCAGGGATGGGATTCTATTGGTTTGGACCAGTTCAGGTGAACCAGTAGCTATGACTATCAGCTGGGCCTGCCCACCTGCCCGCTCGCCCACCCCCTGCGCTATACTTGTCTGTTCTGACACCCTCCTCCGTTCAGTAACGAAAGCTGAGACAAGCATAAAATGGAATGTCCTTTAATAACAAGACCAGACTCTTGGTGGCTGAAAGCCAAATAAACAAACAGATGAGGACCTTGGCAGCAAGTCCGACAAACCTTGGCAGCCATGCAAACAAACTCTGGCAGCAATCCAGCCTGCCAAGTTCGTTTCTCTTTAGTCCAAGCGTTGACGTCTGCAAGAAGGGCGTGGCACAAGTAGTCTCTTTTATAGTCTGGAGAGGAGCTTAATGACCATCAGCTGAGCGTAATTACCTCCTGTAATTACATAGTTCTTCTTGACGCCGAGTAGCCCTTCGACGGCGTGCATCCCGGAACAACTCACAGTTGATTTCTGGATCACTCTCTCTTGTCTCCTCCCCACTGGTACAAGGCTCAGGCGCCACCTAGTGGCCAATCAGTCTCTCTGCGCCCTGCTCGGAGTCGGAACCCTGTCCAGGGTCCTCCACATCCTCCAGGGCCGACTCATAGGGCCCCTTGCGGTCGGAGTCTGGCGGCAGCTCCAACGGCTCCTGCCGGGCCACAACACTTGTCTATATTCCATTTTCCGAAGCCCAGATGATAGTGCCGGCAGAGTGGATTGCCACACCTCAGCAGTTTTCCTCCCCAGCAGTAATGCGGAAGGTGATTTCTCTGTGAACTGTGCACACATACACAGTGTGCATCAGGCACATCAGGCGCATGCATGAGCAATGAAAGCATGCACATGCTAAGCATGCGCTCAGCGAACCGGTTGTTAAACCAGTAGGATCCCACTCTGCCAGAAAGCATTCACCTTTTTCTCAAAATCTGTGACAGAGGGAAAGATTTTAGTTACATTAACTACCAGGAGGCAGACACTTCAAGTTCAGTTTCCTCCTATTTGGAATTCATCACATATAAGTAACCAGAGGTTATTCTATGGGCTTCAACTCTTATACAGGGAATTTAAGTTGTTTTCTCTACCAGGAAATATTTTGGAATTCTATTCCATGTTATGACTTTGGAAACATATGTTCATGGGGCCAAACTAGGTTTGATTATTTAAAAATATATATATTTAGCAGTATGTATAACCCAACTCAAACCTGAATGGCTCAGGGTGGCATTAAAAAAAAAGCCAGCAAGGAAAATAATAATAATAAAACAAAGACTAAACATCTATCATTGGTAGATTCCTGGGAGAGATGTTTACATTCTGGGAGGAAATATTGCATATGCTCAACATATTCTCTCCACCGTTACCATCAGTGAGTGCAGAACATTTGCTAGCGAGCAATAGCAACAAGAGTTATGAAAACATATCACTACAACGGCAAGACTTTATGCCAAGACAGCAACTGCTGAGTTATAAGTCTCTTTTCGCTCAGGATTTTTAGTATTTTTTAAAATTTAGGTTTTGTGAATGGGTCATCTGGCCAATTCTTTTTTTTTTAATTTTCATGCTTTTCACTTGCCTTATCTCTTGTCTTTTGTAACCAGGGGTGGGTTTCTTGCCCCGTTCCAACCGGTTCGGTTGGAACGGGGCCGGTGGCGTCCTCATACACGCGCGCAGTGCACGCATGCATACTAGCGCCTGTGCAATGCTCCAGCTGCTCCTGGAGGATCGCGCAGGCGCTGTATGTGTTCTGCGCATGCGTGGAAGCGCAGAACTCATCAAAACCGGGTAAGAAATGCGGGCGGGCGGGTGGATCCTTCGGCGTTCCCAGAAGTTACTTACTTCCGGGTTCGCTGACCAACCGGTTCGCGGGGACCGCCACGAACCACTTGAAACCCACCCCTGTTTGTAACATTACTTTTATGGGGGAAGGTTTTTGTTCTTTTGATGAGTTCTGGAGTACTTGAAAGCTTATATATGCTTCGGTTTCATTTTGGCCGAGTTTAATAAGTTACCTAGTTGTGCATTTTGAATCCAGAACTATAACTTGGTTCCATATTACTGCAGGGATGAGAGCTTTACTTTTTGGGAACCAATTGCACTAGAAGTAGCACAATTCAGTAGTGCTTTGGTGTCTCTACCTGAACTCAGCAGTTTAATCTGCCTTTGGAAGAAGCTGTCAGCTCATTGTTTGAGGTACTGATATTCCCTTTCCTTATCTGTGGAAAAATGGGCTTGTTTGAGTGCCTATAACTTTACTTTTTCACACTGCAGCATTGCATGGAAATGTAAGCCCAGAACATCTCCTTCTTAAAGTGAAAAGCAGAATTGGATAGTGATAGTTTTGTGCAAAGAAATAAGGGGAGATAAACGAGGCTGACCTTGTTTATCTTCTGCTGATCTAATGATGTAATTTATACCCACCCTGGACACGCTCTATAAAGGAATGTGTCCTTGTAACCACATGTTAGAACTCAGGACTATGAGAAAATGCAGAGCAAAGTGCAAAAATGAGTAAAGGATTAAATAAGCCCTCCCCTGCTGTTTTCCAATGAAAACTGTCCTCTCTTAAAATTACTTTTTAACATGAGAAGCAGTCTTGGGGAATTAAACACAGACATTTACATTTAAGATACTATATGGTCATTAAATGCCAGAAGGATGCCTTCCATTTTAATTGCAGGAAAAAGTTGCCACAATCATGAGGTGACTAGAAAATCCAGGATTAGGTCAATGAAAGACCCTCGAACAGGCTGAAGTAACACCCACCCACCAATAACCGAAGCCTGTTTAACTAAAAATACTTCCAGCTCTGCTAATCAAGATCTCCTTGCATGGAGTTTGGAGCCATATGGATGCCATTTGGAGCAGGCAGTGAGAATGTACAGGTCAGCTTGCACTTTAGTGTCTGTCTATCCATCTGTTTTCACATTACTTGCAAATTATAGAATCCTCCAGACCCAAATGATCATAAATCAGTACTATGAGCATGTACGCTTTTACCATCTGTCATAAAACAATGAATTAAATTCAGGGCTGTCAAAATAATGCTGCTGCAGATTTGCCTTCTTCTGAGCAGAAGGAATACAAAGCTCCATCTCATTGCCATAATTTATGGCCTCCCTGGGAGATGTGGGCGATTAGGGCTTGGCCCACCAACACACAGAAAAACAGTAGGAACTCCAGTAACTCCAAATGGAAATCTTGGGTCAAATTTATCAAACCAATCAGAGAGAAATCTATTTCTGTTTGGAAAAGGAGGAGATATATTGCATGTTTAGTGTACGAGGAGAGCCTTGGAACATTTGGCTATTCCGTATTTGTGAGTTTTGGAATTCCTAGCTTAAATAGTATCACCAAAGGGCCATGTGATGTATTCGACATGGGCACCTTTTTTAGCCAAATAAAATATACAACTGCAAGCAAAGAGGTTTTTCAGTGTTAACAACAACATATTTGTGCAAATGATGTAACTGAAAATTTTCTAGGTAGGACTTTAAAAAAGCAGAGCCTTCGTGCTGGATAAATATACCGGCTGAAAATGAATGTTTTTGAAAAGTTGCAGAATATATTGTAGGCAAACATAGCGCATTTAGCTTCCCCGGTAAAGGAAATGCATAGTAATCCTTAAAATAATGTACTTAAACTGCAAAATTTACACCAACTTAAAATGCTTTATTTAAAAAAAATTGTTTAAAATTAAATAGGAAAGCACACAAGGAGTGCATGTTACGATTTAAACCAATAATGTAAGGGAGCATTTTTAACTTCCACTGATTTAATGTCTGAAAATATATTCTAACTTTACAATGCTTAATTTAGATAAGAGCATGTCAAATTACTTTGTATTTTTTATTGAATTTCTTTTTGTTTAGGGCACACAATTAGCTTTAAACAGCCCAAGTTGTTTAAAATGCTAAGTTTATTATAAAAGTCCTCTTCTTAAACTCTGTTTTCCCAGAGCTTTTGAAGTTAAGTGTATAATGAGATAAATAAGAGAAGCAGAAGGTTGAATTCTGGACTAGATGGTCTTAAATGGGGAAATGGGGATTTCCTTTAAAACAAGCATTTCCCCCACTTCGAAGTACCATATTATAAGCCAATTCTCTTGCCTTTGAGAGCTCTTTGGCTCATTTGACTGAATGGAGCCTTGGATAGTCATCTCAAAATCATGTTCTGGGGATACCACTGATCAAGAAAGATCCAGAAAGTTGGCTACAGGAAACTTACTTAGCACAATAGCCTATGACTATTTTTTCATGCCTTTTAAAATACTATTTAATTGTTGTATTTTCTTCCTAAAGAAATGGAATTAATGAATGATGGACTTTTTTTATCCCTGAACCGAGAGTGTAAAGAAGAACACACACACAACAAGCTGGAACAGGATACAGATTTATGGATTTACTTTATGAGAAGTCAGATTCCTGTTGAATTTTAGAAAAAACAATCTTAACTATCGAAGGAGTTATGAGAGTGAAACATTTAGCTCCCTTTTATGAGCTATCTGTCATGAAGAAACTTGGGTTCCTGCATGAAGAAGGGAGTTTGGATTCCAAGACTCCTCCCAAAAATAGTATTCCGGGATTTTAAGAGATAAGATATAATGTGCTAATGATTAAATTGATTTTTTATCAATATCTGCAGAGCCTTTCAAGGGTTCCCTGGTACACAAATAGAAATCCACTAATGCAAGGACAAAGCAAATATTGTATCACAGTTGTGTAATCATGGTTTCTCATTTTCACAGCCACAGCAATATAGCATAGTAAACGTATAATATTATTTTATTTCTCACCTTTATTTTGTACAGTTTGAGGCAATGTACAGGCTCCTATTTTCTCCACAACATCAACCCTGTAAAGTGAGCTGGGCAGAGAGAGAGAGAGAGAGAGTGACTATCCTAAAGTCAAGCAGGTGGCTAAATCAGTGATTATTTCAATTATACATTACATTCAATATATCTGACAGGGATTGGATTCAAGTCTAATTCACTGATACTCTAAAGCAGTGGTCCCCAACCTTTTTATCGCCGCGGACCAGTCAGCCTTTGATAATTTTACCGTGGCCCGCTGAGCGCGCGCAGGGGTGGGGGGTGTCTCTTCCCTGGAGCCTTTGCGCACGGCCCAGGAGCTTTTGCGCTTTTGGGATAAATTGTTAATACACTGCCTAGGTCTGTAACAAGGAAGGCACTTTCTAAGGTAGCTAGAGGAAGTCCTACCGTGTCCTGACAGGTTATTCTCAAGTCTGCATTCTCTGATATGCCCCTGTTCTCAGGGTGTTCGCCTGCTTAAATCTGTGGACAATCTACCATTATAACTTTCAGGCAGGCCTTCCATAAAAATAACATAGAGGTTAGTCTTTCTTCATCTTTTTTATGTCTATTAAAACACTTACCAGGATCTAAAGCAGGGGTGTCAAACTCGATATCATTGAGGACCGTATCAGGATTGTGTTTGACCCTGTGGTGACATCACTCGTGTTGTGGCCCGAGTGCTCTGCCAGCGAAAATCGCATTCACACACACACAACCACGACTTTCATAATCCGGAGCAGCCCCATTGGCGGCAGCAGCAGCAGCAGCCGTCACCGCCACCTCCCTGGTCTCACACGTCCGCCCGGAGATCACGACATGACGCGGGGCGCTGACAGGGGAGGCCGGGTTGGTGGTGGTGGTGGTGGTTCGGGGAACAGCCTCTGCGGGAGACAAAAACGGCGGCCGCAGACGAGCGAGGGGAAAGCCCGGCGCCGGCGAGAGCTCGCGGGGAAGAGGGGGGAAGGAAACAACCACCTGGGCTTCTCACATTCCTCGCAGCGAAACCTCGCGACGGCACACGCCCACCAACCGCCTCTGAGAGAGGCTCAGTCCGGTGGCCCCGCTCCGCACACCGTCCCAGGCACGCGCCCGGCCACCCCAGCCACCAATTTGCGTGCGCTGCTCAGCAACCGAACGCCCGGCCTTAATTCATGCCCCTTTAGCTTACCTCCCCTCCCTCGCCGACCAGCCAGAATACAGCTCCCGCCCCAAAAGCTAACGTCCATTGGCTACCCCTGCCCTTGTCCTTCTTCGGTTGGCTTATCCATCCCATCCGCCCGCCTACCGAAGCTTCCTCGCGCAACTGGAAGGGAACTGAACCGACACCCCTCCTTCATCCCACTTTACTTACTGATTGGACGACGTTGTCCCGTAGGCCTAGCGACTTTCCCTTAGGCCCCCGGCCGCTGCAGCGATCATGGCCCCCGACCGCTGCGCGGCCCGGTGCCAGGTACTCCACGGCCCGGCACCGGTCCGCGGACCGGGGGTTGGGGACCACTGCTCTAAAGAACTAGTGGACTGCAAATGCTAACACTGGATTCCAAATCTGTTGAATAATGAAATTTACTTATCAGTAGCTCTTTTGGTATAAAAGGAGACTTACCTCAGAGCAACTTTTTGAGCACACCCAAACCCTTCAGATATCTCAGAAAACCAGAGACTCTGAAACAATCATCAGTTTGTGGGAAGTTATCATCCAGCCCTCTCCCAGAAAAATGAAATATCCTAGGAAATATTGAAAAGGCAGAATATTTCTCTTGATGTGAGAAGAAACAAACATGTTTTAAAAGACAGACTACTTGCCTGTAGCTTCCTGCCCATCCCCACTGTTAATGGGCCAGGCTAGTCCACTTTACATAATAAAGACTTCTCCACTGCAGCCCCATGGGGGTGGTGGTAGTAAAGGCATGATAATGTTGGAACTTTACTCAACTGGCCTAAAGGCATCTGAGAACTCAACTAAACCTGGATTCAAAACACAGCCTAGAGAGTTGCCCCTGCATGGCCCCATGGCAGTCTGACAACCAATCAGAATACATTTCTTACACAGGAACAGGAAACAGAGAGGTGGGACTGAACAGATTATAAAAAGCCTAGCAAGCCCCTCCCTCAGCCCTTCTCATCTTCTCCACCAACATTGAAGCATGTGATCACCTTTTCTGTTCAGGGCTCAAGCCATGTGGCCCTGTCCAACAATAAACCATCTTTCCAAGCAGCCTCCATGTCTCCAGTGTCTTTTTCCCCACTTGGACCCGAACCCAGAAGGACATTTCTTTCATCAGTTCATCAACCATTTTCCTTTTCTTTATTAAAACAGATATCAACAACTTGAGCAAAGTTTATACACAATATAAATGTCCCTAAACTCAGGAGGTAACTGAATATTAGCATACACTCCCTAAGGCAGGTTTTGAGGGCAGATACAAAAAGATTTCCGTGAACTAAGATTATGCCATAGTGGAGAAGAGTCTATCGAAACCAAAGTTCATATTCTACTATATAGAATTTTTTTATAAGGATGCAAGGGCCGATCCTATTATCCCCTATTTGACAAAGTAGAAATTTGTTTTATATACAGTTGTTTTTGTCTGCCTAGTATGATCTGCTTCCACGAATGTAGTGAAATTCTGATACCCCATCTGCAAAACCAGACACATTTTGATCACATAAATAATCTCGTCACAATTTATTTATTTATTTTTTTGTTCCATCTGCTGTTGATTGTTGTATTCTGGCCATAATAAAGGTATGCATGTAAATTAAACATTGGTCTTGCTCTGCTGCACTACCCATCATTTAATTCCCCATGATAACAAAGGCAACACTTCTTCAAGGTGCAGATATGTTAATGTAGAGCATGTTAAAATGGTAGAGGATGCCTTGCCAAAAAATGCTGGCTGTTAACCTGCTGGTACTGCTTCCTTCAACAAAATGTGTAAAGGAAACACATCTGTGTGAGGGACCTCAGAGCCACTCTTGCATGTAGTTCCTTGGACTGCAATAGCAGGATTAGTTAAGATCAGTAATAAAAGAAGGAAGATGTGAGCCAAGAAAGGCTCATCTACAGCTCTTAGCCAAAGCACTCCATCAGCATTAGGTACACATCCATCACATCCCACTAAGAGCTGGCCAAATACCCTTTTCAGCCACCTTCTCCTTCTCTCCCTTGGGCTGCCCCAGACTCTCAACCCTTCTTCCTTGGCCATGTTTTAGTTGCCCTGAAGAGAACTTGTGCTACTGTAGAAGCAGCAGAGTGTGAGAGTGAAGGGCTTTCGTGGAGTGTTGTATGCTTGGTATAAGAGGACTTGGGGTGCCGACATGCTCAGCAAGATGGCTTTGATGAGCAAAATGATCAGTACCAGTGGTGGGATTCAGCCAGTTTGCACCTATTCGGGAGAACCGGTTGGTAACTTTCTAAGCAGTTTGGAGAACCGGTTGTTGGAAGAAATCTCATTTTGTTTTTTTCCACTTTACAAGGCTAATCCTGTAAGATTCAAGGTTCATTTTATTTATATGCTGCCCTATTCCCGGCGGGACTCAGGGCGGTGCACAAACCCAAGGGAGGGGAAGGGAAACACAAAGAACTACAACAAAAAAGTACAAGGGAATTTAAAACAACCAACAGCCACACGATTCGAGAGGGGAAGGGAACTCATCGACCCCAGGCCTGCCGACACAGCCAGGTTTTAACGACTTTTCGGAAGGCCTGGAGAGAGGTGAGGGTCCGAATCTCTGTGGGGAGCTCGTTCCAAAGGGCTGGAGCCGCCACAGAGAAGGCCCTCCCCCGGGTAGTAGCCAGATGACATTGGCCAGTAGACGGAACCCGGAGGAGGCCTAATCTGTGTGATCTAATGGGTCTTTGGGAGGTAATTGGCAGCAGGCGGTCTCTCAAGTACCCAGGTCCAATACCATGAAGGGCTTTATAAGTGATGACTAGCACCTTGAAGCGTATCCGGAGAACAATCGGTAACCAGTGCAGCTCGCGGAGGATAGGTGTAATGTGGGTGTACCAAGGTGCACCCACAATCGCTCGCGCGGCTGCATTCTGGACGAGCTGAAGTCTCCGAATGCTCTTCAAGGGCTGTAAGGAAAGCAGGAAGGAAACATGTTGTTTCTAGCCTAATCTTTATTGCCCTGCTTACAGAAACCGCCTCTCTGTTAACCCTTATTACATTGTAACAGCTAAGGTGAAGCGCCCATCAACGTGAGTGACGTTGAGTTGGCCATGCCCACCCAGTCACATGACCACCAAGCCCCACCTACCCTGCTGGTCATTAGGGTAGAGAACCGGTTGTTAAATTATTTGAATCCCACCACTGATCAGTACACACATTATCATTGCAGGATATAGAAAGTAACTTACGGTACATGGTTGTATATGCCATGAGTTTGAGTTCCCTGCACTAGCTTAATACTGAGAACAATTATTCTGCAGTGTCCCTTTCTTAAAGTATGATTCAAACCACACAACCATACAATCAAGACATACTTGTTTGACGTGATAAGAAAATTCAAAATATTTGATTTGACTGGAGCATTTAATATCAATTTTATAAATATCATTACATTAATCATTAAGATTTAATCTCCCCAGACCCCATATAATCAGGCTCTCCACTTTCTAATACATCTTTCCCAATCCTTGATTTCCCCCATAGGAAACACCTTGAATAGAAAGGTAGAAAAGGAGGGCTATCATGGTGCCTCCCTTGGCTGATTAAAACCTTTTTGGGGTGGTTAAGGAAGTTGATCATTGGCTTTATTGAACTAGGGGAAGTACTGTAAGTAGGTTTTCTTCCTAACCAATTCTCTCTTGAGCCAGCAAATGTCTGTCATTATAAATTCATTTCAGTTATTCCAATTTTGGTTACAGTAGTTGAGAAATATGTGAACTTTCATTGTGTTTAGGATTCCTTTTGATAGATTTTAAAAGGACAATTATTTTATTTGCATTCGTTTAATTATCTCACTGTTTATATAAACCCATTTTTTAGTTTGCAAAAAAAGTGGTTGGTTAATTAAAATTGAGGATTATGACGATAATAATAAAAAAGAGCCGAGGTGGCGCAGTGGTTAGGGTGCAGTACTGCAGGCCACTTCAGCTGACTGTTATCTGCAGTTCAGCGGTTCTAATCTCACCAGGCTCAAGGTTGACTCAGCCTTCCATCCTTCCGAGGTGGGTGAAATGAGGACCCAGACTGTGGGGGCGATATGCTGACTCTGTAAACCGCTTAGAGAGGGCTGAAAGCCCTATGAAGCGGTATATAAGTCTAACTGCTATTGCTAATGCTATTGCTAATAGTTTTTTTCTATTATTTTTCAATATGTTTCACAACATTGAAACAAACGTGGGATTGCTAATAAAAAGGTAAGGATTTTCCTATCAGTCGTGTCCAGCTCTAGGGCACAGGAATCATCTCTGTTTCTTGGCTGAAGGAACCAGCGTTGTCCAAAGACAATGCTTTCAAACTGCTAGGTGGGTAGGAACTAGGGCAAATGTCGGGAGCTCCCTCGTTGCTCAGGTCTCAAACCCAGGCTGTCAGCTTTCCAGCTCACAAGCTCGGTGTCTTTAACTGCTGAACCATCGCTCCCCTGGATTGCTGATAGGCAGACGTATTTTTTCATAGTGATATAAGGAATACTGGAAATCACTTCAGGTAAGTGACTTTCCAATTTTTACATTAAAAATTTACAAGCACGGTAACATTAATGGATGGGAATAACTTTCTCACAAATGAAAAATATGCAACTGGAGATAATTATGTAACAAACAAAGAGATTGTTGGGGGCAAATATGCTGATGCTGTAAACAGCTAAGAGAGGGCTTTAAAGAACTGTGAAGCAGTGTATAGGTCTAGGTCAGTGGTGGGATTCAGCCAGTTCGCACCTATTCGGGAGAACCGGTTGGTAACTTTCTAAGTAGTTCAGAGAACTGATTGTTGGAAGAAATCTCCTTTTGTTTTTTTCCACTTTACAGGGCTAATCCTGTAAGGAAGGCAGGAAGGAAACATTCTGGTGTTGTTTCTAGCCTCATCTTTATTGACCTGCTTACAGAAACTGCCTCTCTTATTACGTTGGAACAGCTAAGGCAAAGCGTCCATCGAACTGAGTGACCTTGAGTTGGCCACGCCCACCCAGTCACATGACCACCGAGCCCCACCTACCCAGATAGTCATTAGGGCAGAGAACCAGTTGTTAAATTATTTGAATCCCACCACTGGTCTAGGTATATTGCTATTTACTCCAAGAATAAAAATCTGCTAGTCTTAAGAAAAGAGTAATAAACTCCATGAACATTGAATGTCCCAATATTACCATCAAAACAAAGAAATCCATATGCTGTGAGAACCAGAAATTCATATGTTGTGGTTTCTTCTTTGCAGATTACTGTTTTTATGGGAGATAGGATGAGCCTGAGAGAGGGTTCAAACACATTATCACAAGAGAACTGAACAACCTACCTTGAATTCTGCCCACTCTTATCTACCACCAATTTGCTTTGATTGTTAGTAGTTCAGATTTTTGTAGAGAGCTTAAGCTTGCAGTAAACCTTTACATTGATTTTATATTCATTTAATCTGCCTAGACATCTAATTTCCCATGCTTGATAGTTGCCCTACTTTCCAATCCATTTGGAAGTGAATGTTTCACAAATTTCCTAATTCAAATTCAGTTTCTGCAGTTTACTATAACTGCAGTTCAACAAAGGCTGGACATAGAGAAGAGCAAAGCCCAAAGTGATGCTACACAATTTTAAATGTGTGCAAAGACAATGTATATTTCAGAGAAATTTCTAGTTCTACAAGCTTTTGTACTCTTTGCTGTCTGAAAACCACTTGAAAATAGAATGCAGAAATTAATAACTGGAGAAATAAATCATTGTGATTCAGAAATCATGGAGTTTTTCAGAAATAGTCTTTTTTTAAAAAATTCATTCATTCTCCTCACCAGGTTTCAGAAAAGTGTAATGTAATGAAAAATGTAAAATAGGGAATAATCTTTTTTTTTAAAAAAAATCTGCCATAGGTTAGCTCAACATTTTCCTTTTAGATATTGGGTACTTTAGTTAAGCAATTGCATCCCAAGTTTATGAGTTTTAATACCAAATCAGCATTTCCTAAATCCCATCAGTTACTTTCTGTATCATCCTTTCTTATGGACATAAAGCATTGGCCTGTTTAAGGATGCAGAGTTGCTCTTGTGGCCAAAATGACAATATGCTGATTGATCCTTCCTTGTGTGTGATCATGTGCCATTTGAAGTCATTTGATTTTTCCTCTACTGGGATTCTTCCAGTATAGTTCTTTCAGATCACCAGGTTTTCCATCTCTTTCCATCTCTTGGAATCCAGCTCAAAATGCATCTTAGATAGATCCAGATTATTTCCACTATTTCCAGGACATCGTAAAAATGGGCATAAAGACATGCAAACTGCTTCTTTCTGACATGTAGCTGAAACTGTGAACACAGTCTTTGTTGAGTCAGCTTCAGGGCTGTGCATAATAAACACACATTCTCTCTCTCTCTCTCTCTCTCTCTCTCTCTCTCTCTCTCTCTCCCTCCCCCTCCCTCCCTTCCTCTCTCTCCCTCTCAAAATAAGGAAGACCAAACTGCTAGCATTTCCTTGTGTTTCTTAGCTTGTTATAGTGGCAAACCTTTGTTCCCCATTAAACTCCTAATGCTGGCAGTTTTGTATTTTAGTTCCTTTATCTAATCAGGCAAGCAAAATGCTACTCAGGAAAGGCAGTGATTTGCTGACATTTCTAAAGTGACGTTGAAATAAATGGCTTGAAATAAACAAAATACAAATACGTCATAATTCTCTTTTAGATTCATATCTTGCTTTTCTTTCAGGAACTCAAGGCAGCTTGTATGTGGTCTTCCTTCACTTACCTCATAAAAAGCCCTAGGAGGTAAAGTGTGATGAGCCATATTGAGTGGACCAAAATTACCCAAAGAGCTTCTATGGCTGAAGATGGGTCTGAAACAGTGGTGGGATTCAGCCAGTTCGCACCTATTCGGGAGAACTGGTTGGTAACTTTCTAAGCAGTTCGGAGAACCGATTGTTGGAAGAAATCTTATTTTGTTTTTTCCCACTTTACAGGGCTAATCCTGTAAGGAAGGCAGGAAGGAAACATTTTGGTGTTGTTTCTATCCTAATCTTTATTGCCCTGCTTTAAGAAACAGCCTCTCCAGTTAACCCTTATTACCATTGTAACAACTAAGGCGAAGTGCCCATCGACCTGAGTGACATTGACTTGACCATGCCCACATCAATGGTGGGATTCAGCCAGTTCACACCTATTTGGGAGAACCGGTTGTTAACTTTCTAAGCAGTTCGGAGAACTGGTTGTTGGAAGAAATCTCCTTTTGGTTTTTTCCCACTTTACAGGGCTAATCCTGTAAGGAAGGCAGGAAGGAAACATTCTGGTGTTGTTTCTAGCCTAATCTTCATTGCCCTGCTTACAGAAACTGCCTCTCTGGTTAAACCCTTATTACATTGTAACACCTAAGGCAAAGCGCCCATTGATGTGAGTGACATTGAGTTGGCCATGTCAGTCACATGACCACTGAGTCCCCCCTACCCAGCTGGTCATTAGGGCAGAGAACTGGTTGGTAAATTATTTGAAACCCACCACTGGTCTGAAATCACCTCTAATGACGGTTGAAGAAGTATGTCTTCAGAAATCAATTCATGATTGATGTAATCATAAAATTAAAGCTTTAGTTCCGCCTCCCCCTTTTTTTTTACAATTGTGCACACTTAAAAGTGGGCAAGGTTTCTGTGGTTACAAATGCCGTCTTAACTTTTTGTCCCTGTACAGCTGCCTGTAGAGATTGCAATAGCACATTGTCTCTTTGCTGTAGGGCAGGGGTCTCCAAGCTTGGCAACTTTAAGACTTATGTACTTCAACTTCAAGAATTCCTCAGCCAGTCATACTGCTTGGGGAATTCTGGGACTTGAAGTCCACAAGTCTTAAAGTTGCCAAGCTTGGAGGCTCCTGCTCTAGAGGAAAATCTCTAGGCTTCACAGTGAAAGAACTCCTGCTTGCTGGTAATTAGCACTGGTAGTTCACAGTAGAAAGTCCTTTAAGGGGACAGGGTGAAGGTGCAAAGGAATTGGCTTTGAATTGTTGGGAGGCAAAGCGGAGCCATTCCTTCCAATGTAGAGCACATCAAGGCTCCTTGATTATATCAATAATAAGTTGCTATAATTAAGTATCTATCTCATAGTAGTCAATGGTGGAGGGGAGACACAACACTTCTAGGTGAAACCATTCTCTTTGTACAAGGGGATCAGATGCTAGAAGTAGCAATAGCAATAGCAGTTAGACTTATATACCGCTTCACAGGGCTTTCAGCCCTCTCTAAGCGGTTTACAGAGTCAGCATATTGCCCCCACAGTCTGGGTCCTCATTTCACCCACCTCGGAAGGATGGAAGGCTGAATAAACCTTGAGCCAGTGAGATTTGAACTGCCGCAGATAGCAGTCAGCTGAAGTGGCCTGCAGTACTGCACTCTAACCACTGCACAACCTCGGCTCTTGTAACCCAACGCTTCCAACACATTCCAGCCATGGTAGCTTTATGTGGATTTTCCTAGGGACCTAATTTCAACAGATGATTCAGCCCACTGCTTATGGGGAGCTGCCTATGAAGAAGTCCCATCCTTTCCCCACCACTCTAACCTGAAACCAACGGTGTCTGCCAGAGCTTTCAGTATATATTGCTACATGCAAGACAGCGGCTGAATCATGCCAATCGTAATCATATTCCTTATGTTTTGAAAGTGTAATAGGGCCAAACCTGATCCCTTAAAGCAAATCTTTTTACTAGAGACTGGGAAAAATTAGAGGCCATTTTTTCTGTACTTAGTGAAGTCACAGTACATGTATGCATCAGTATCATGTCAACTCATAGAAATCATTGTTAAAAATATGCATTTTTAAAAAGCAATAATGGTTTTTTTTTTAAATCAAGGAGCAATCCATATACAATGCTATGTCTGTTCTGTATATCTAACCTTTATATCAATAGCAGACCAAAATCATCGCTTAAAGTAAAGTCAAATGTCTATTTTTCAGATTTAATTAAGACAGCATTCTGATGAAGGCTAAGCTAACGTAAACAAGTTTGAAAAGGGGGATATGAAAAATGAACTGCATGCAAAACCTGGAATGAGTTTGTATGCCTGAGCTGCATGACTGGAGCAGAAAATGATATGAGCCCCAACATTCTCTCACAAGAGAGTTTTGTTCTGTAAAAATGTGAAGAAGAAAAATATCAAAGTATTTGGCAAACTCCCATGAGGAATGAACTTTTAGAAGTCAAACAAAGATTCTTTAGCACTTTTTTTCCTCTTTTTTATCTTCAGGGATTACTTTCCACACAGACTCTTTGCCAAGAAAGTTCTGCCTGCTTATGGCAAATGATTCTGGGGGAATGTTCTAGAACAGTGATGGGCAACCTTTTTGGCGTGGTGTGTCAAAAATCGGCAAAAAATCGAGCATAACTCGCGTTGTGTGTCACTTCGACAAAAACATAATTTTGCGCAATTTATAGTTTAAACTACAAAAATGTATAATTGCAATATATAATTGTATTTAATAAACCAAAAACAAATTATTTAACATACCTGCTTAGTAACTTCTTTGTTCATCAGTCGATTTCGTATGTTGCCCTTGATATTATTGAACTTGTTTGGGGTGCCGTGAACCAGGGCTGTGGAGTCGGCTGCTTCCAGCTCCACGTCCTCATCAACATGCCGCTCCAGCCCGCCCCTGCTATGAATATTCCTACTGACGCGAGGGCGAAGAATATGAATATTCATAGCGGGGGAGGGCCGGAGCGGCATGTTGATGAGGACGTGGAGCTGGAAGCAGCAGACTCCACAGCCCTGCCGTGAACTGAGATAAGTGAGGGGGAGGGCAAATTCTTTAACTAACCAGGAGTAGACTCTCTGTGCCGGCCTGACTGGAGAGAGGCGTGCACTGTTCCCGCGCTCCTCTCCTGCGGGTCCTCCCTTGCCGTGCTGATGACGTGTGTGCGCACGGCACGCACGCCTTACCAGCAGCCCCTGCGCTCAGAAAGGGGCGGCGGCGATACAGTAAGTGAGTGTGGGCGGGGGAGATCACACGTCCCGCCCCCCCGTTCCTCCAGCACAGATTTTTTCATCCTCGGCGGCCGTGCAGGAGCCGAGGATGAATCGCATGAAATCCTGTGCGTGTCACCCCAAATGGCTACGCGTGTCAGCACTGACACGCGTGTCATAGGTTCGCCATCACTGTTCTAGAACTCAGTTTTGCCAGGATTCCACCCCTCAGCATCCTGTCCTGAAAGCTTTTTTACCCTGGAATGCCTTCCTCTCACTCCAAACTCGTGTTCAGCCATTATCTTGGTTATTGATCAAATCAATATTATGTGATATAATATTGCTTTACTTAGCATGAGAAATATTCCAAATCTTCTTCCAGGTGAGGATGGAAATAAGAAAGCAACATTCATATACAAAACAGGCCTAGAGATATCACAAAAGAAGGCTAGAGCCAAGTCATATGAGATGCCAGAAGAGAGTTATGATTACATTTCTTAACAATGCTCTGTTTTAAGGACACTATAGAAGCCTAACAGGTTAGCAGGGAGGATGGGCTTTTCAACAGAATTCTCCAAAATCTTTATTAACCCCAGTGAAGTAAATGTAAATCAGATAAGGCATTTATCTTTTTCTTCTCCAGAATTAAGACCAGGACCTGGAAGAATTTGGAGGATGGCAACACAAAAGCATGTGGTGTAAATGCACTCAGCAAGCACACACTGGCAGACTTCTTCTCTTTTTCCAGAAAATATGCTAATGCACAGATATACACGCACAAGAGGAGGGGGGGAGAGTGCCACAGCTGTGAGTTCATCTGGGCTCGGTAGTTTTTTCCATGCTCATCAGCTAAAATGGCAGTATAGGTGACTAGGTGATTCTCAGCAAGCACTCTCTACAGAGGCATGCCTAGTAGTGGTGGGTTTCAAAAATTGTTCGAACCTACTCTGTGGGTGTGGCCTCCTTTGTGGGAGTGGCTTGCCACCCATGTGACCGGATGGGAGTGGCTCACCGCCCATGTGACGGGATATGAAGATGCCGACAACACTTGTCAGAACCACCTTAAATTACCTCACACACAGCACTGGCATGCATGAGAATATGATGTAAACTTGTTTTTTAAAAGGCATCTTTGGTTTGCGTTAAAACAACTTCAACACTCGCAATGTTCTGATTGCACCACAAACGCAGTAGTCATCCTTACCTTTCACAGAGGCACTGAGTTTTATAAATATGAGCATGATAGTGTAGAATAATCATATCCAAGGACCAGTGGTGGGTTTCAAAAACTTTTGGAAGCTCTTCTGTAGGTGTGGCCTGCTTTCCGGGTCCACTAGTGGAACCTCTTCTAACCGGTTCGTTAGATTTGACGAACCGGTTCTACCGAATAGGTGCGAACTGGTAGGAACCCACCTCTGATGCCTAGGGTAAGTAAATTATGCATATAGCCAGGCCCTAAGATATAAAAACACAGTCCTTGAAGACAATCCAGAAGAAAACCATGGTTGATGACATTGAAGACCACAAACGATCCAATGGGATCAATGTCCTTCAGGTAGTCCTGTCACCAATCATTAATAAAACAATTAGTGAGGGTTCTGAGCCATGCTTGGGGCTAAAAACTTTTCATGACTTTTTCAACAAGTATTTTCATCTATATATGTTGTATGTATGGGTATGATGAAAGAAATGTCCTTCTGGGTTCGGCTCCAAGTGGGGAAAAAGACACTGGAGACATGGAGGCTGCTTGGAAAGATGGTTTATTGGTGGACAGGACCACATGGCTTGAGCCCCGAACAGAAAAGGGGATCACATGCTTCAATGTTGCTGAAGAAGAAGAGAAAAAAGCTGAGGAAGGGGCTTGCTAGACTTTTTATAACGTGTTTAGTCCCACCTCCCTGTTTCCTGTTCCTGTGTAAGAAATGTATTCTGATTGGTTGTCAGACTCCCATGAGGCCATGCAGGGGCAACTCTCTGGGCTGTGTTTTGAATCCAGGTTTGGTTGAGTTCTCAGATATGGTCAGTTGAGTAAAGGGACAATATTATCATGCTTTCCTGTAGCTGCTGGTGAAGTCTTTATTATGTAAAGGGGACTAGCTTGGCCTTCTTAATGGCCCATTAACAGTGGGGATGGGCAGGAAGCTACAGGCAACTATTCTGTCTTTTAAAACATGTTTCTTTCTTTTCACATCCAGAGAAATATTCTGCCTTTTCAATATTTCCTAGGATATTTCATTTTTCTGGGAGAGGGCTGGATGATAACTTCCCACAGGTATATGCATATATGTTTGTGGTATAATAGACTTTTTGTTGAAAACTTAAGATCACAAAATATAAAATATATTTGAGTCCACAATTAAATATTTTTTCAGAATTAAATTAGGATTTAACATTTAGGCCCTGACTGTTTTTATGCTAATTGTGGCTAGAACATCTATCATTAAATTTGGGTTGGGGGAACCATAAGCCCATATTCTTGGTATTAGTATGGTTAGCATACTGGCATTGTAAAAAAAACACCTCATATTATTTAACTATGACTGGATTGAAATACATTCAAACTTTTTCTTTTAATCAGGTAGAATAAATATAGTACCTCATTTTTGTTTTTTTGTTTTTAAATCAATGCTTTAAGTTTGTTATATTCCATCTTTGCATTTAACTGCTAATATTTTTGTATTCAGGTGAAAATGTATCTTTAAACTTAGCTTTGAATATAATTTTTTAGAACATATATATCTTTAGGCAAACTTTAAATATATTTTACTTACCATACTTTATTTAACTATTAAATATTTTTAATATTTATTTTATAGGCCAATGGCATTGATAATGCATTTTTGGACTGAGAAAAAAATGATAAGAAAGCAAAATGATAATTATATTTTCCCATTTTCCTGGAAAATATTGGCTCAGTTTACTTCAAAATACATTGACCATTCTAAAAGGGGAGACCTGAATAATAATAATTTTAAATTGAAGAATAAAACACCTCTCTTTCTCCCTCCCTTATGATTTGTATATTATGTGTCTTTAATTACAATATGTATTTTTATGAGATTAATAATAGCAGTAGCAATAATACTTATAGTTATATACAGCTTCATAGTACTTTACAATACACTGTCAGCTGTTTACAATGTCAGCATATTGTTCCTAACAATCTGGCTCCTCATTTTACTGACCTCAGAAGGATGGAAGCCTGAGTCAATCTTGAACCTATCAGATCGAACTCCAGACTGTGGGCAGAGTTAGCCTGCAATACTGCATTTTAACTACAGTGTCACTCCAGCTCATTTATAATAGTGTTTAAAACTAGGTTTTATGTATTTTACAGTAGCTGAAAACCTTTATTTTGCATCTTTTGTTTGTTTCATTCCCTATTCAAGTATTCATCCTTTCCGCTACCCTGAATTATTTTGCCACACTTTTATTTGGAGTGGGGAAATGGATGCTGCTGCTTCTTAGAACACTAACAGCAAGCATGAGATGAGTTAGAGACATCATGTAGTAAGGCTTAGTTTTGACTCCATCCATACAAACTGTTATTGGAAGGTAACATGTCTGAGAACTCATTCTGATTCAATAGCAATAGCAATAGCAATAGCAGTTAGACTTATATACCGCTTCATAGGACTTTCAGCCCTCTCTAAGCGGTTTACAGAGTCAGCATATTGCCCCCAACAACAATCTGGGTTCTCATTTTACCCACCTCAGAAGGATGGAAGGCTGAGTCAACCCTGAGCCGGTGAGATTTGAACAGCCGAACTGCTGAACTGCAGTCAGCTGAAGTAGCCTGCAGTGCTGCACTCTAACCACTGCGCCACCTCAGCTCTTTCAAGACCTAGAGGATTTAACTAAGGGAAGTAATGGCCTGGAGGACATTCTTCCTGTTCCTCCTATTACCTGTATTCAAGGTTGCATCCTGTTTGTTCACCTGCATGCAGTTCTTGCCCTTGAAGCTCCTCCATCCTCTACCATCAGGAGGTATCACCTGAAAGATTGGCAAGAACCTTTCTCGTCTGGAGGGATGGAGAATGGCCAGTTTAGTGATACAAAATTGTGGCCACAGGATGCAGAAGGACCAATGTGGTTTACGGCAGTTTTGAGTTTGGGGCTTTTCAATAAGGAACTAAAATTTTATTTTCAAGGACTGTCACCACTGTTGTGTTATTCATGTATCAGAGCTTAAATTCACTTGTTATCCAAACTAGCTTTTATTGTCCAAAACTGCTTAAATAGTCAAGCCTTTCCTTATACAGACTAACACAGTTTTGCATTGTACAGTACATGTGTGTACAGAGATATACTAGAAACTCCATTAATAATGAAAAAAGTGGTAACTTCAATGCTAGGATTCAAGCTGTACAAAACACAGTGCCAAGGTTCACATTGTGCAGTCCTTTCTCTCAATCTTTACATTAAGGTGGACCAGGAACCTGCTGGTTTCCTCAGAGTGAGCAGTGGTGGCATCTCTGCAGAGTTATTCTAATGGGTCATTCTCCTTCTGATCTTGCTGGCACTTGTATCCCAACCAAGTCTGAATTGGCATTCCCAAGTATGACAGCAGAACTGTTCTGACCCCACTCTTCATACACCAAAGACAAAGATACTTCAATGATTTATTAACACAGAGACTAGTCCTTGGCAGCAATCCAGCACAGACTGACCTTGGCAGCAATCCAGTCTGCCAAGATAGCCACGATAGCTTCTCCAGCTTTAGTAAATATGTTGATTCCTGCAACGAGCTTGTGGTAAGCCATTCCTTTTATAGTCTTGAGAGGAGCCTAATTAGCTCACCAGCTGAGTTCAATTATCTCCTGTAACTGCGTAACTGTTCTTTACGCCTATTGGCCCTCCATTGCTGGGCATCCAGGACCAACTCCCTTGTCTCCTCCCTACTGCTCCAATGCATGACGTCAGGATCACACTCCCTTGTCTCCTCCCCACTGCTCCAAGGCTTGACTTCGGGAGCACGCTCCCTTTGGCTCTCACCGCTGATCCAGGCCTCAGGCCCCTCCTGGTGGCCAACAAGCCTCTCTGCGCCCTGCTCAGAGTCGGAACCCTGTACAGGGTCCTCCACATCTTCCAGTGCCGACTTATAGGGCCCCTCGCTGTCGGAGTCTGGTGGCAGCTCCAACGGCTCCTGCTGGGCTACAACACTGAACATAACTCAGTTTTGCTATTTGCTGTCAGTCTAGAGCTAAACAAACCATGGGTTTTGCTAAAATACAAAATAATACCTTTCAAAGCATGATTCACTAATATTGAATACAATGCACAGAGTAAATAAGGAAGGCAAACCTTACTCTTAAAACATTATCAAAAGAGAAAGGTTGTATCTGCCTGAATAATGTAATTCAGTGTCCTGATTATCTACTTAGGAAGGGCATATATCATTGGTGGGATTCAGCCAGTTTGCACCTATTCGGGAAAACCGGTTGTTAACTTTCTAAGCAGTTCGGAGAACCAGTTGTTGGAAGAAATCTACTTTTGTTTTTTCCCCTCTACAGGGCTAATCCTGTAGGGAAGGCAGGAAGGAAACATTCTGGTGGTGTTTCTAGCCTAATCTTTATTGCCCTGCGTACAGAAACTGCCTCTCCAGTTAGCCCTTATTACATTGGAACAGCTAAGGCAAAGTGCCCATCAATGTAAGTGATGTTGAGTTGGCATGCCCACCTAGTCACATGACCACCGAGCCCTACCTACCCAGCTGGTCACTAGGGCAGAGAACCGGTTGTTAAATTATTTGAATCCCACCACTGGCATATATGCTGGAAAAACAGAGATGAGTGACTGGATAAGGGATTCTGAACGCTTCTTCTAAAGAGCTGCTTTTCCTTTCAAAATCTTATCCTGGGCTACTTTGCCAGATGAGGTTCCAGTTTCGACTTCCCTTCTTTAAACATAAAAAAGGAAAAAAAAATTTCAGAAGGAAAGTAGCCAGCAAACTAAACGTAAAGCCTTTTCTGGGGTCCTCCTCTTGCTCGTGACAGGTTCTATTTTGGGGTTCTGAAATTCCACTCTGCAACCTCCCATCCAAAACGTTACTCCAGCTACAACATTTTGAATCCAAAAGAGATATTCCACAGAGAAATTTTCTTTACTGAAGTATGCTTTAAACCTTTTTCAAAATTATTTTCCCCTCCATGGTTTCAAACTGGAGCATGGCTTTAAAAAGAAAAAAAAATTGGCAAGCACACCATGTTCGAAGCCGCAAAGCATATCATAACTAAGCTGATGACCATGTTGTGCCGAAAGCAACAAAATAGGGAATGTCAGAGTTCAACATTCTTCTTGCACCCTATTTAGGTAGAAAGGCCATGCAAAATGTATCAGTAGTTTGCTTCACCAGTCCCGCCCCACAAAGGAAAGGCCAGGGTATCATTCCATGTTAGTCCAGGAATTTAAAAAGAGGCACAACCTCAGTGGTTACTCGGAAAGCGGCTGCTTCACAAAACTGCTCTGGTTAAACCTGTCAGAACTCATGAGCAAACAGAATGTGAGCCCAGACGCTTTACTGCAGGGGAAAATAAATTGTTTTTTTTCTCCAAGATAAAAGAAAGACGTTTGCTTGGGGCAATATGGAATATAATTTGCAACTGTTCCACATTAGCCGCAACATTCTTCTTTTCTACCACCTTTTAAAAAAAAAAAAAAAGAAATTCAGCGAAGAGTTTTAGCTCCACAGTGCACATTGGGACTCTCCGAATTGGAAATAATTAAAATACAGATTTCATTTATAGTGGACATTATGTGAGTTGAAATAAAGATTGCCAACGTTTCCTGAGTAGATGATTTAATGATGTGCTCTGCATTTCCTGAATTTTCCACATTTTAACTGCCTTTGTGTTTGATTTGGAGAAGAAGGAGGGATATTAAAAGCCCTGGAGGCTAAAACCTTAAAGATCTAGCTCAGGGAGAGATTTTTCAAGCTACATGGTAACAGAGAAGAGGTTTTCTTCACAAAATAAAAAAAAAATGTATCTTTTATGCTGGAGAGTTGTTCCTGTAACTAGAAATCATTGAAAGCTAGGATGTTTTCATTTGACTGTGAGGACTGACTTCAGTGTTTGTTCAGAATATCTGAATCTGCATAGTACCAAGGAAACTTTGGATGGCCAAATTTAGACTTAATTCTACAATGAGCAATTCCATGCATAGAATTTATATTGCTCCCAAATCAACTCAGTGCTCTTGTGGTACTTAGGGATGGCTCAGCTGCAGTGCAGGGGCAATCTTTCTAAAGACAGCAAAAATAAGGAAGCTTGGTATTTTAAAGTGATAACAAATCTAGGTCAGAGTGACATTCTGAATTTGAGTCTGAATTGATGAATACTACAATGGTCTGGAAGTCTGCTTGCTTTGGTTTATTGCAGTGTTCTGAAAGCTAAATATTTAAGTATCCATTTAGATTAGTTTTCACCAATGTGTCAGCCTCTATGTGTCTTAGACTAGTTTACAAGTTTCATAATTCCAAAACAATGTAGTCTAGGTGCATGGATTAGAATTATTGGAGTTGTAATCCAATAATTTGGAACACATTTCCCTGAGACCATCCTTCCTTACTCAATATGTTCACCTGGAAAGAGACAGAACCAGTTAAGACATTAAGCTTGCAAGGAAGCATGGAAAGCAAGACATCACTGCCTTTGTGTGGCTTAATCATTTGTGGCTGTGATGATTTCTACAATTTTGCATGCTTTTGGGGAGGGGATTATTTATACATTTTGTAGGATAAGATTCTCTTCCCATGCTATTCCATCCCAAGCCACACACTATGTATGTATCCAATCCTCTAATGAAAATCAGAGAAATAAAGGTCTGAATAAAACGTAAACAAGAGAATGATCATGCATTTGTAGCCGCAGGTGAAGAGGAACCATGACCCGTCAAAACTGCGGAGGACAAAATCACGCTCGACAAAAGCGCGCATTTGACATCATCACAGCACGATGAAAAAAAATAAAAATTGAAATAAAAATAAAATTAAAGCAAGCCGATTCACATAAAGGTAAGGGTTAGGTTAAGGGTTAGGGTTAGGTTTAGAGCGTTAGGGTTACGTTTAGCGTTAGGTTAAGGGTTAGCGTTAGGTTTAGCGTTAGGTTAAGGGTTACATTTAGGGTTAGATTTAGGGTTAGGTTAAGGGTTAGGTTTAGGGTTAGGTTTAGGGTTAGGTTTGGGGGGGTTAGGGTAAGGTTTTCGCTTTATTTTTACATTTTTCGATCACAGCGCGATGTTTTCATCGCGCTGTGATGACGTCAAATGTGCGCTTTCGTCGAGCGCGATTTTGTCCTCCGCGGTTTTGTGGTGGAACCAAGAGGAACACCTGTGGGAAAGGTAATCAAGGGGACGGAGGGGATATTTAGCTCTCCTAGGCTGACAAACTAGAAACTCTCCAAGATCCTTGAAGAGTTCTAAAAGACAAGAAAAGCCTCATTTTATGCACATTCGTTTATTAAAAAGTGCCTAATGTGAAATATTTTTGTTCCAAATTCACTGATACTGATACAGAGACTTTGGTATATGATTGGAACAACAGGCAGAGTTGTCTTTGGCTGTTGTGGTGGTTTTAGTTGTGATTTACGACTTTCCTCTTTTCCTTGTAGCCTTTCGAGTCACTTCCCGTACTTCTTCTGGCAAGGGCCACCCAGCACTCCAGAAGCTTTTAGGAGAAGAAAGTATCAGAAAGACAATTTTTGTTCTTTCTAGATAAGCCAACCTAGTTTAAACCTAATCCAAAGAAACACAGGAGCAAATTGACTCTTTTGGATTGGACAGAGGAGAGAGAACATTCACAATTCAGCAGACTGAATTCAACTGCAGTGACATTTCTTCTTATCTTCCAAATCCTCTTAAGGTTTTTCATACAGCATATGAAACAAATACAATTTAGTATATTGAAAGCTGATCAGCTTGGCATCTTTTCATTAATCGATAAATCATCTAGTAAAAGCCAAACTTCAGTTTGTTAATGCCCCCACTAAAATTAGATTTGCTTTAACCTTTATACAAATATTAGTTAACATAGATGCTCCCCTCTCAATTCCTGATAAATGCACTAGATGGTAGCATTGCAGAGGAGCTGTCTACTCTAACAAAAGAGAAATAAACTTCTGATTTTTCCATAGACTACGAACTACAGTTCTTTAGATTTTTTTTTTTAAACAAATGATTTTGGTGTCAAAGAAGCTGCAATTCACATTTCAAATTAACTAACTTGTAGGTATCTGATTCAATCGTTACTGAGAGCCCTAGACAGCATCTTTCCATCCGCATTCAAGCCTCATAAAGTGATGTATGTAGGCAGTAAACATTAAATTCATGACACAAACACAGTGGAAGAAACAATGAAAGAAGTGTTATTAAATATACACTAGATGACAGTGGTTAAAAATTTTCCCTATATCTTTGCTGCTATCTTGAGAAGAGCCACAGATATTATCTTGCAAAAGTTATGTGGAAAGGGTTATGAAAACAAAAACATGTTTAAAGCCTGGGAAATAGACAAAGCGTGAGAAAGAAGTTCAAACAGACTCTACCCTAATTCACAGGGGAGAGGGGGAAAGGAAACACCGTCAGACTTTCTAGGATCTGTTATAATAGCCCATCTTGATACAACATAATTTCACTGAAGCTTGTGGAGTCTGCTTCTTCACCAGGCCTACCTCAAAGGGCTGTCCTATCTAGTAGTCACTGCCACCCTCGAGGCTGGCACTCCAGAATTTGTATTTGTATTTGTGCTTTTATTTATTTATGACAAACCAGTGGTGGGATTCAGCCAGTTCGCACCTATTCGGGAGAACCGGTTGGTAACTTTCTAAGTAGTTCAGAGAACCGGTTGTTGGAAGAAATCTCCTTTTGTTTTTCCCCACTTTACGGGGCTAATCCTGTAAGGAAGGCAGGAAGGAAACATTCTGGTGTTGTTTCTAGCCTAATCTTTATTGCCCTGCTTACAGAAACTGCCTCTCTGGTTAACCCTGATTACATTATTACAGCTAAGGCGAAGCGCCCATCGACCTGAGTGACGCTGAGTTGGCCATGCCCACCCAGTCACATGATCACCAAGCCCCACCTACCCAGATGGTCATTAGGGCAGAGAACCGGTTGTTAAATAATTTGAATCCCACCACTGTGACAAACATACCTATTGTATTATCCATACATAGTCCATGCTTATTCATAAGCCACAAGTAACACCAGGTCTTCATTTCATTGAGTAATTGGACCATACATTCCAATGTTGGAGAACAATTCGCTTAGCAAAAACAGCAGCTTAGAAAGTCAATTAATTTTATCCACTGTGTATGTGGGCATCTGAAAATATTAAAACCTGTACTATATATAATTATTCCTCACCCACCTAACCACTCCATAATTATTTTAGAACATATAATGGAATGGATGGATGACTTTGGGGAATGAGGGGAAGAGATGCTGCCTAGGAAACAATCAGACAAGAGAGGCCAGTGGCTTAAGGGCCGGAGAGAAAACCTTAGAAGGATCTGCCCTAATTGTTCAGATGCGTGACCCGTCAAAACCGTGGTCCACAAAAGCGCGATCGATGAAAGCGCGCATTTGACGTCATCACAGCGCGACGAAAAAAATTAAAAATTGAAATAAAAATTAAATTAAAGCAAGCCGATTCACATAAAGGTAAGGGTTAGGTTTAGGTTTAGGGTTAGGGTTAGGTTAAGGGTTAGGGTTAGGTTTAGAGCGTTAGGGTTATGTTTAGCGTTAGGTTAAGGGTTAGCGTTAGGTTTAGCGTTACGTTAACGGTTAGGTTTAGGGTTAGATTTAGGGTTAGGTTAAGGGTTAGGTTTAGGGTTAGGTTTAGGGTTAGGTTTGGGGGGGTTAGGGTAAGGTTTTTGCTTTATTTTTACATTTTTCGATCACAGCGCGATGTTTTCGTCGCGCTGTGATGACATCAAATGCGCGCTTTCGTCGACAGCGATTTTGTCCTCCGCGGTTTTGTGGTGGAACCGTTCAGATGGCCAAAAGTGATGGCAGGAAGTTTATACTTTCAGACTTGCAAGATTCTGTTAATGTAGTCTTACAATAAAATAGAATTAAGCCATCTAGTTGTGTTTCCTGTCTGGTTTACCTGGGAGGATTGGCAGGACATTGCAAAAACATATGTTTGAATGAAGCCCTATTCTCAATGCATCAACAACAATATAATGATCTTTCCTTTTCTGTAGAAATGCAGTAGGCCCAATAAATCCAAAATATCACTTTTCTTGAATAAGCTACAGCTTTATTTAAATTTATTGAGATTTTTGGCAGAAATTTTCTCCCTGTTTAAACAAAATGGAGATCTCTGGTTTCTCATTCCAATCAATGTTAGCCCCATTATTTATCTACTTGGCCAGATTCTACACTGATTATATCAAAAGTAACCAAATGAGAATGGTGAAGCTCCTGAAAAGCTATTTGTTTAAGCAGATTAACAGAGTTGGAAGGGACCTTGTAGGTCATCTAGTCCAACCCCCCACTCAAGCAGGAGATCCTACACCAGTTCTGACAAATGGCAGTCCAATCTCTTCTTGAAAATCTCCAGTGATGAAGCTCCCACAACGTCCGAAGGCAACTTCTGTTCCGTGGGTTGATTGTTCTCTGTCAGAAAATTCCTCCTTATCTCTAGTTGAATCTCTCCTTGATCAATTTCATCCATTATTCCTTGTCTGACCTTTGGGTGCATTGTCCAATTTAGCAATGATCAGCATACTAGTCCTAATGGAACAACCTAGGTATTTGCTCTAGACTGTGAAAATGGGGTTTCTTAATTATTCTAAAAGCAAGCGGCCAGATCAAAATGCATTTTCTTAAAGCAGCCACAACTTCAGGCTTACACAGAAGCCTTAACAAACCTTTGCATGCTTTAATGAATAATAATTGGACCCTGAAGCACTTCCAAATCCCTTTCAAAGTATGCCCTTAGAATGTATTGTATTTTGTACAAAAACTATAAATTTGTGAATTAACAAAAAAAAAAATGCACGTGGACAAACTAAAATTAGCAGCTGGCATGCAAAAATTAAAATATGCAAAGTTAACCACCACTTAACTCTTAGAAAAGCTATGATATGAATGATCAAATAAAATAATTATGGCTATAAAAGTCAGGTCAGTGCTTCCACTTGGCAAAGCCTGAAACCAGTTGAAAACGCCAGAATTTGGGGAAGCCTTTTTAGCTAATTGAAGGTGGGAGTTCAAAATCCTTCATAAAACTCTGGTTTTCAATGTGTAGTTTTTACTGCACTGCAAAAGGCTTGAGCATCACTGAAAGGATGCAGAGCTGTGCCATTCATCCCCCATAAATTGTTCTTTGTGCTACATGTGCTTGTGACATGTTTGGGAGGGAAGAGGAAACAGCATGACCCTTGAGAGGGATCAGCCTGATTGCAGCCTTTTGAATGAATGGTGAAATTGTGGTGAAAAATAGGTATATATTTATGGACTCAGTGGAATAATTTATCATACTTAGTTGTCTTATTAACAACTGCCTTCATATTTTTAAATGTGTGTATTTGTGCATATGTTTGACTTTTTTGTAATGGTTTTCCATGTCATTCGTATATCTCCCCACATTTTATTATATCAGCAGACGTGGGTGGCTTGTAATATGCCAGACAGTTCCAATCCCCTCCAGAACATTAGGGAAAAAGTGATGATTGGCTTTGTCATGGGGAACAATCATGTTCCCCTGCACCTAAAACTAAATTGACACTATTCTCAGAAAGGCTAAAACAAGGCAGCTGGCAGCTCCAGGCTTCATTGACCAACTGTTGTGGCCCAGCAGGAGCCGTTGGAGCTGCCACCAGACTCCGACAGTGAGAGGCCATATGAGTCGGCTCTGGAGGATGTGGAGGACCCTGGACAGGGTTCCAACTCCGAGCAGGCGCAGAGAGGCTGGTTGGCCACCAGGAGGTGCCTGAGCCTTGGACCAGTGGGGAGGAGACAAGGGAGAGTGATCCGGACGCCAGCAGTCAGTTGTTCCTGGATGCCCGGCACCGAAGAGTTAATAGGCATCAGGAACAGTTGCGCAAGTACAGGAGATAATTGCACTCAGCTGGTGGTCATTAGGCTCCTCTCCAGACTATAAAAAGACTGCTTGTGCACACGCCCCTCTTGCAGAAGTCAACGCAGGAACTAATGTTGGAGAATAGAATTGTGATCTTGGCAGGCTGGATTGCTGCCAAGGTTTATCTGTGTTGGATTGCTGCCACGGCTTATCTGTGCCGGCTTGCTGCCAAGGACCTGTCTGTCTGTTAATAAATTCCGGAAAGTATCTTTGACTCGGAGTGTGTTGGTGTGGAAAGAGGGGGATCAGAACAGCCAACCATCAGCAATTGCTAAAGAGGAAGGACAGGGCAGTGTCTATGGAGGAGTGGGCAATCTGTAGCTTGCTCATTGAGCATCACCCATAAAACCTCACTTGCACTACCTCACCAATCTTAGAATGGATTGCTGAAAATTGTGAGGAAAACTATTGGGTTTTAGCACCGCTATTAATCTGTGCCTGTGCATTTTCATGTGTTTGCGGAGGATTAAAAGGTGGGAGTGGAAATGGGAGATCTAAGGGACCAAAAAACTGTCGTGTCCACCCTTCACCTTCCCCAAATTTCATGAAGAAAGGCCAGAAATCAGTTCACAAAATAGGAATTTAATGTAAGGGCTTGGATTAATTAATTCATTAATGGATTAATTAATGGATTTATCTACCACAGAACCCCCCACATTTAAAGTCATTAAGTTAAAGCAAGGCTTAAGTCCAGATCTTCTGGTAATGTTTGTATATCTCTGGATAGCTTCCTGCAGGTCACTGGAAGAGGAGACCTTCTCAATCATGTCCCCTCCTCCTTTCTGGTTGTCCCCACCACTGCCTACCAGTGCCCCTTCCCAACCAGGTTCTCCTATAGGCCAACTATATTAGGTGTTGTATATTACTGCTACTGCAATTTTCAGTCTCAAGAAGTCCACAAGTTAACCCAAGTGCAAAATCCACATGAATAAGTTACTTACAAGTCTGTCATGTCTTCAAAGAAGAAATGAGCAACTTAATTTTATTTTACTTTTTCTAATGTACTAAAGAAGAGGAAAAATGTCAGAGATGGTGTGTATTTACTACTTTTTAAAAATATTTTCTATCCTGCCTTTATTATTATTTTTAAATAAGGCAAGGAACATACATAATACTCCTTCCTCCTATTTCTCCCAGAACAACAGCCCTGTGAGGTGGCCAAGGTCATCCAGCCAACTTTAATGCTTTAGCAATAGCAATAGCAGTTAGACTTATATACCGCTTCATAGGGCTTTCAGCCCTCTCTAAGCGGTTTACAGAGTCAGCATATTGCCCCCAACAACAATCCGGGTCCTCATTTTACCCACCTCGGAAGGATGGAAGGCTGAGTCAACCCTGAGCCGGTGAGATTTGAACAGCCGAACTGCAGAACTGCAGTCAGCTGAAGTAGCCTGCAGTGCTGCATTTAACCACTGCGCCACCTCTTTAGACAGGACTAGAACTCACATTCTCCTGGTTTCCAAGCAAGTACCTCAACCACTATATCAAACTAGCTCTAGTATGAATATGGATACCAATACTGATGTAAAAGTGAGATTTTTGAGGTGGGTTGCCCACTCCCTTCCACTAGGCAGAATTCGTACATTGGTCCATGGAAACAGAACAAGAAAAAAAAATATCCTGGAAAAGCAAAAAGACATCTTATAAATCAGCTATAAGTCTCTAGAAAGAAATGGAGCTGCAGATGTCGGATGAAAATCTTATTACACTTTCCTCAAAGCAGAATTTCTCCAGAGGAACCACATAAAGTTCAAGAATAATAGTACTGGTTCAGTTACTGTACTATTTTAATTAATTAATTAATTGATATAAAAGAAACTGCCTTTTACTTTTTTAAACTTCTTTTTTATTACTTGTAGAATGCCTTTGTTTTATACTCGTCTACTTTTCGAAAACTGCCTCCCAAAAGCTTTTTAATTGACAAGTGTGGCCTTGACTCAGGAAAAAAAAATTGTGCTGCTCTAACACTGGAGTTTTCACTCCACGAGAGGGAACACTAAACAAGGACATATCCAGAATAAATAAAGATACCGCCAGTAGATTTAACTCTCGGGAGAGTCGCATCAGGATGGAAAACAAACGTCATTCATTCTCTCTCTCTCTCTCTCTCCCTCTCTCTCTCTCTCTCTCTCTCTCTCTCTCTCTCATTTATTTTACTTGGGGGAACAGAGCAATGGATTAAGCTGAAAAAAGACCCTGTAGTGAGCACACATGCACACACACATGTGCCCGCTTGCTCACTCGCACACGCGCGCACGCACACACAATTCTTAGAGAAAGAATAGGGTGGTGGTAACGTATGAACTGAGTGAGACTCTCTCAGAAACTATGTGGGTATTTGTAAAAGCAATGTTTGGGGAGTGGGGAAAACTACCCTGCAGCCCTGTTCGCTTCTCTGTTACCCATCTGTCAATTCCTCTCTAGAGACAGCACAGCCTGAGAGAGCACATTTTCTTATTTTATTTTATGAAAGGGTTTTTCACTGTGTGGCTGTGGTCTCTGTAGTTTAAAAAAAATAGAGAAGGAAGAACAATGACTTTCACCCTGCAGCAGAAACTGTCTCGATCATGTTAGATGGCACTTGATCCTGTGATGGATAACTCACATTTTTCAAAGTTTTTCCTTTCCCCACTATTACCCGAGGGCTTCTGAGCAGAAGCGTGAGCAAGGGTTTGCTACAGTCAAAAGATTAAAAAGAAACATGTGGAACAAGAGGTTTCTACTGAATTGTGGTACTCTCGGTGTAAGGGTTTTTTGGTCTGGCCTGGGAGAGACTCTGATTACTCAATCCAAGTGTAGCCTCCATATCAGAGGTGGGTTCCTACCAGTTCGCACCTATTCGGTAGAACCGGTTCGTCAAATCTACCGAACCGGTTAGAAGAGGTTCCACCAGGGGACCCGGAAAGCAGGCCACACCTACAGAAGAGGTTCCAAAGTTTTTTGAAACCCACCACTGGTCCTTGGATATGATTATTCTACACTATCATGCTCATATTTATAAAACTCAGTGCCTCTGTGGAAGGTAAGGATGACTACTGCGTTTGTGGTGCAATCAGAACATTGTGTGTGTTGAAGTTGTTTTAACGCAAACCAAAGATGCCTTTTAAAAAACAAGTTTACATCATATTCTTATGCATGCCAGTGCTGTGTGTGAGGTAATTTAAGGTGGTTCTGACAAGTGTCATTGGCATCTTCATATTCGGTCACATGGGTGGCAAGCCACTCCCATCCGGTCACATGGGCGGCAAACCACTCCCACAAAGGAAGCCACACCCACAGAGTAGGTTCGAACAATTTTTGAAACCCACCACTGCTCCATATGTATTTTGAGAAGTATGTTATTATAGAACATAGACTATCAGTTGGAAGTAACATTGGAGGTCTTCTAGTCCAGCTCCCTGCTCAAGCAGGAGACCCTATACCGTTTCAGACATGTGGTATCTTCATCTTCTTCATCAGTTTGTTTCATCTCTGTGTCAAGGCCCACAGTTTGTGGTTGACATGGTCATGTGCTTGATACATCTTGCAGTATCTAGGTTGCCTAGAGGGGTCCTTGTTTTTTGTCATTAGTTAGATTCTACTCTACTTTTTGTTTGAAGAAACAACAACAACAAAAAATGAGAGATGGATGGATGGATGGATGGATGGATGGAGGGAGGGAGGGAGGGAGGGAGGGAGGGAGGGAGAGAGAGAGAGACAAAAAGAAACCATGCCCCTGTTTTTTTGTTTCGGTTAAAGATTGTTAATTGCCAGATGTGGAGTTTCCTGACCCAAATTAATTTATTTGATTAATTTAAACTTCTGCATATGCTTCCCATTAAAATAAACTCAAAGAAGTTCAAGTACTTTCCAAGCTAAAAGTCCAACCACAGACTGAATTAAGTAGTTCTTTCACAGTCCTTTCAAAAAATATGAAAGGGCAATTAGCATTAATTTGATTTTGTTTGTTTGTTTGCTTAGTGTTATCTTCTAACTCCACATGAAGTTATTAGTTAAATGAGCCCTCTGTATTTTTCTTTTGTATTGTCTGAAGGTTAAATTAACGGTAGAAAAATGTATTTAACATATTCATAAAGATCTGAGGTTAAATAAGAATAGAAAGAAAAAATTAGAAAGGTAATAAATGTACTTAAAATTAGAATAGTGAAGTGTGATCATCATAACAGATTTTTTTCTTAAAATATAGAAAGAGGCTCTTTGAAGAGCGAAGATTATTGTGCAGAAAATAGGAGGAGAAATGAATATTATGTATGTTTATTGAATGATTTATTAAAATAATAAAAATGGGATAAACAAATCTTTAAAAAAAGATAAAAACTGAATTCAAGATAGAACGGGATTACTTTCTAATTTACTAATACTTCAAATATCTCTGCTTTCCAAATGGCATCTTTCCTCTTCCCATAATCTCACTATGAATTTTGTCCTGAATTGATTTAAGGACGCATTAGAATGAGGAATCTGTGAAAAGAGCATTCTATTGTTTGGAGCAGTGGTTCCCAAACTTGGCTGGAGAATTCTGGGAGTTGAAGTCCACAAGTCTTAAAGTTGCCAAGTTTGGGAACCACTGGTTTGGAGTGATGGTAATGGTGAAATATTTTCAGGTCTTATCAAGATGTCAAATACTATGGAGACCTTTAACATAGGCAGGGGTACCATGTTCACTTGGAGAGACTGATCACTAGATGGCAGTAAAGAATAAGGTTGTCTTTTATCTCTTTGTGGCCACCTAGTGGTCATCTGGATTGTTTTCACCCTATTAAACTAAGTAATCCAAAACTGTTGAACTTTGACAATATATTTTCATACCTTAATACAATCCTTTTCATTGTGATTCTCCTTTGTGGCAATTTTTCTCCGAGTGACTCCTCTGGAAAAACAGATTTAAGTGTTTCATAAAGTTCCATAGTTTAGTTTAGCCTATACCTCAAATCTATTTTAATCTTTCAAAGGGAACTTGAGTAACTCTCTTTCCCACAGATATAATTTTTTGATGAGAGATTTCTGTAGTAATAAAGAATTTGTGCGAGAATGGTAATCAGGTGGATTCACTTTTATATATTCTACATCATATATGTAGGAAAATGAATATTTGGGATTTAATTCCCTAAAGGTAAAACTCTCATGATTTCTATTTCGTAGACCAAAATTTATTAACTGTGCCCCATATTTTATGTGCCCAAGCATCATACCAAAATCATAGTTTAATGTAAAAATAATGTAAAACAAAATTTATTTTATTTAACAGAGTGAATACATATATAAATTACAGGAAGCAACAAAAATAACATAAAATGAAAAGCAAAAGAAATTGTGTCTATATTTTTGTGCAAAAATAAATTCATTAGTAATAATAATATAAAAATTAGTTCCACTACTAAATACATATTAATAAGATGAACTAAAATCTGTAATCCCCCCCTCCAATCTACAAGACTCTTATGAAATTAGGTGGTATTTCTACCTTCTCACATTTTATAGCTCCTGCGTCATAGTCTAATGGTATAGTTGTGATCCTTAGATTTATTAATATTAATTGTTTAGCAGTATTCATTATACTTTATATGTGACACATTTATGTCACATATTCACCAATTTTGCATTCAATTTATTAATTGATTTAGAAAATTTATATAACTGCCCATGTTATTGATCATGCAATTTTTTTAAATAAAAATCACCAATTAAGATAATCCAATGATAAGAAAAAAAATAACTAAAGCACTATATGACAATTTGATAAGAATTTTTCCATTAAAAAAAGCTAAAATGTATATTGGGATTCCCTAATTTCCTAGTCCTTATACTGTAGAGTGGAGGGGAAGGCCGGGTTTTAATAGTCTACCAGAAGGCCAAGAAAGTTTATATGTAAATGAGAGCAATTTATATAAATGACAGTATAAAAATGAGAGTAATATGTGGAAATGCTTGCTTTTCATTAACATTATCTTAAGCCTTCATTCCCCTCTCACTAGACACAGAGCACTATACTTCCAATAATAAGCCTCAAGAATTACTTCAGACTTTATACAAACACATCATCTTTCTGCTGTTCATTAAAGCTCCTTTTGTTTCTTCAAGATGCCATGGAGGTCTGCAAAAAGATGACGCTGCTTAAAAACCACATTGGCTTAATGAAGCCCTGATTATAGCACAATCAATCCTTTAACCCAGATTGTACGAGAGGCTGAAAAAGTCCGTCTGCTTTAATGAGCAGCTGAAAAATTCACACCTGTATGAGCTTTGAAGCAAATTTCGTTTTCAAAACATATAAAGCCTGATTTATTACGTTAAAATAGTCTACATCTGAATAGACTTTCTAAAGATGAAGATAAACAGTATAAAGAAGTTGACTACAACTGCTGATACATTTGCTTTTCTTTAAAATCTTTTTTAGGAATCATGTGTGAAAATTTTTGGAGTGTTACGTTTCTGGACTAGAGCAGTTGAATTAAAATCCCATCCTATAGAGAACATAATAATGCAAACATACATTTAAATAGAAATCGTATTCAATATGCAATTCAATTCTTCAATATTTTAATTTCAAATTTACTTTTGAATATGACTGGTTTCCTTAATAATGGCATGTGAAAAATAATTAATCATAACTGTAAAATACAAACAATAAATATAAAGAGAATCGGGACACACACACTTTTTCCACTAATCTTTGACCCCTTTCTCTGTAAATTTGTAGCTGCAGGAAATTTTTCTATTATGTTTCTTTTCACCCAAATTAAATTTTCTGTAATATTAACATTATGTTCACCTTTCTTTACATTTCTTACCCAAATCTTTTCCCATGTATCCAACATTATTGGTTCTTCAAAATTTTGTGCCCATTTTATCATACAGTCTTTAACTAATTCTGTTTCCGAATCCATTTCTATTAATACATTATATAGTCTCTTTATACGCATTGGACTCTGATCCCTAATTTGTTTTAATAAATTATCCTCGTCTTGCATAAAACCGATTTTTTGATTTTTTTTCCATCTGGCCTGTAACTGCCCATACTGAAACCATGTTTGAATTGCCTTTTCCTCTTTTCGTACATTCAAGAGTTTTAATTGTAACACATCTCTTTCTAAGGTAAGAAGCTGTCTGTATGTAATTACATCTTGTTTTTGTACTATATTTATGTTTTCTATTGCGTGTCTAGGAATTGCCCACATGGGTATCTTATCATTTAGTTTATATTGATATTTTTTCTGGACCCGCAGTAGAGCATTCCTTAAAATATGACTTTTAAAGTTCTTATCTACCTTTTTGTCATATAGCAAATAAGCATGCCAACCATATACCAAATCATGCCCTTCAATATTGTATTCTATCATCTGTTATTCTGTTCACCTTTCTGAAGCCATTTGTGCTTCTTCTATGTTACTAAATAGTGAATTTTAAAACAGTAAATTAGAAATTTCACTGAAAACCATACTATAAGCAGCCAAATACTCCACATGCCTGATATAGTAACATTAAAATCACAGACCACTGAATAAGCATTAAAAAAAGGAGGGAACCACATTTCTTTATCTTTTCATTTTTAAGAGTATGGATGGTCATGTTTTTCAGTGAACCAAATAATGATTATAGCTCAGTGGTGGGAATCAAATAATTTAACAACCAGTTCTCTGCCCTAATGACCCTCTGGGTAGGTGGGGCTCAGTGATCATGTGACTGGGTGGGCGTGGCCAACTCAAGGTCACACAGGCTGATGGGCGCTTCACCTTAGCTGTTACAATGTAATAAGGGTTAACTGGGGAGGCAGTTTCTGTTAACAGGGCAATAAAGATAAAGCTAGAATCAACACCAGAATGTTTCCTTCCTGCCTTCCTCACAGGATTAGCCCTATAAAGTGGAAAAAAACAAAATGAGATTTCTTCCAACAACCGGTTCTTTGAGCTGCTTAGAAAGTTAACAACCGGTTCTCCCGAATAGGTGCGAACTGGCTGAATCCCACCACTGTTATAGCTCCATTTTGCACATAGCAATAGCAATAGCAGTTAGACTTATATACCGCTTCATAGGGCTTTCAGCCCTCTCTAAGCGGTTTACAGAGTCAGCATATCGCCCCCAACAACAATCTGGGTCCTCATTTCACCCACCTCGGAAGGATGGAAGGCTGAGTCATCCTTGACCATGCTTTCCTATCCTCCTTATTTTTAAAGGTTTAAAATATATTGTGCCATAAAGAACAAAAATATAATGGAAGACTGAACACTGATCATTTGAGCCAGGGCCGAGGCAAGGAGGCGTTGGACTTGGTATTTCGCTAGCAGTGGGAGTAAGTTGTCCAGGGCTGAAATGGCAAGTTGGGAACTTGCCAGATTGCAGGGAGACTGTGGAGAACCACCTTGAGGCCTCCGTCTGGAGGTTCACTGACAAAAGGGCGAACGACAAAACTGCGCCTGACTAAACTGCGTCGCTGATGTCATCAGCAGGGTGACAACAGCATGGAGACAGAAGCACGCTGTCTCCTAAACCTAAACTTAACCCCTAAACCTAAACCTAACGCTAAACCTAACCCTAAACCTAACCCTAAAGCTAATCCTAAACCTAACCCTTACCTTAAGTTAAATCGGCTTTCTTTCGACGCGCTATTTAAAGCGCCCTTCTTTCTCCGCGCTGGCTGTTGTCGCCGCTTTGATGATGTCAGTGACGCGGTTTAGTTGGGCGCAGTTTTGTCGTTCGCCCTTTTGTCGGGTCACGCGTCTGGAGAATCAGTATTCTTCAATCCTCAGAAAGAAGTGGCAGACATTGTTTCACCGCCACATTGTGTACAAAACGGGCTCTTCATTTTCTGTCCTCAAAAGACGTAAAGTTGTCTTTTGTTCTCTTTATTCTGGAGGCCTATTAGCATTGTAACATTGCCTACATATTAAACATTTATGGGTGGGTGACTCTGTTTTGATAAACCTAATCTGGTTTTGATGAATTAATTTATTTTGAAAAGACATGGTTTCCATTTCAGAAATTTGAAATAGATCTGCTCATCATCTTCTCTGGTGGCAAATTCTCATAATCCCCAGTCACTTTACGAGAGCAAATCAAGTCACCTCTCCATTTTCTTTCTCAGCGAATATATTCCAAGTGAAAATATGGGAACATTATGTTAATATAAACCAGAACTAGCAGTTACCAAATAACAAATATTTGATAGCGAATATCATAAACAGAGCAATTCAAAGGCTATCCCAGCTTAAAATTATTTTGTTCCATTACCTAGGGTTTCCTGATGTTGTTCAGTTCTTGTTTTGGGGCCCTATAACATCTGGAAGTATCTTACCATTCGAATTAGGGGGGGGGGGAAATCTAGCCATCTAAGTTGTTTGCTAATTTTGAAATGTTATAAATAAAGCATTCTTATTTCTTCAGTGTTTTTTTCATGAAATGTATTCAATAAATTGAAATGCCCTTAATCAGGTATTCAATTCATAATTTATTATGGGATAGAATGGGATCTGCAGGTTGTAGATCAAGGAGAAAGTAGATATACAGATGGAAATAAACAGATCAGAGGATCTCTTAAATAAGCAGTTTCAAGAGAGATTGTATAAGTTGACCAAATATTCCTCATATCTAGTTTTTAGAAAATTACAATGGCCAATGCTCATTGGATATGTTTTGACTCTTGGTGGGGAAACAGAACAATTATGCTTCATTACGTTTTCTAGTATCAAATATTTGAAATCTATATTTCAAACACTAGTTTTAGGCACATTTTTAAGACAGACTACACATTTTTTAAAGGTGAAGTTAGCAGGGCACATCTTTCTTTTTAACTCTGAAGGACAGGGATATATTTTGACAAGCACAGTCTGGATTTACTGCACTGGGGAGGCCATGCCTGGAATACTGCATCCAGTTCTGGTCACCACAATACAAAAAAGATGTTAGAAAGAGTGCAAAGAAGAGCATCAAAGATGATAAATAATCTGGAGTCAAAACCATACAATGAACAATCTTCTGGTTTAGTATGACGCCTTAACCACTAGATCAAACTATCTCTCAAGATTTGGGATAAATTAATTTATAATACCAAATATGTCTTTGAAAAAGGAGAATGATGCATGCTGCTCATTCATTCATTCATTCATTCATTCATGAAAATTTATGTTGCCTCCCAACTCACTCTCAATGACTCCAGGAGGCTTACAACAAATCCTGATAAGAGCTTCCCATTTTCTCTGACAGGTGCTAAACCAGCTTGAAATGCAGGAGAAGTGAGGAACATTACACTGCCAGTCCTGGAGCCTGTATTTTTGCTGTGCCTGTTCACAGAGCTAATAAAGGTCATGTCACTGACTGTATTTAGTCAATTTTGACTGATCTTGTGATGCTAAGCAAGGTGGAATCTAGTTAGTATGGAGACTGATGAGCATCAGGAAATATCAGGGGGATTTACTGAGAACAGTGGTGGGTTTCAGAAATTGTTCGAACCTACTCTGTGGGTGTGGCCTCCTTTGTGGGAGTGGCTTGCCACCCATGTGACCGGATATGAAATTATGAATTAGTACTTAGGTCGGTCCAAGTAGCTATTCAGAAACTCTGGCATTGAAGCATGCAAGTCTTAAAGCTGTCAAGTTACAAGATCCTTGCACCCCTAGCCCTTTAGCAGTGGTGGGTTTCAAATTTTTTTGGAACCTCTTCTGTAGGTGTGGCCTGCTTTCCGGGTCCACTGGTGGAACCTCTTCTAACCAGTCCGGTAGATTTGACGAACCGGTTCTACCGAATAGGTGCGAACTGGTAGGAACCCACCTCTGACTGAGAACTAAGCAATGGCAAACCACAGTAACTGCCAAGAAAACAACATGAAGTCTATGAGCTCATCAGGGGCTGAGTTGGATTTGAAGGAAACTTTATCTTTACTGTAAAAAAAAAATCCCTCTTCTATCTAGAATATTAGGTTCACATTCTATCCTATTTCCCCCTTAATATTAAATGAACCTATGAAGGAGGGAGGAATAAGGGAGGCAGATTCCAAAATGAATGTGTTTCCAAGGCAATTACTAGAATTAGGTCATAGTCATCTATTTATTTCATTGGGTCAGAAATCTTTGTGATTTTGTTATTTGGGCTTTGCATTGTATCTTCTCATCTTGAAATACATTACATCATGGACAGTTTCAGCTCTTCTGCTGAAGAATGAAAGGACCTGCCATCTTATTTTCAGGTATTGTTTTTTTCCCCCCCACCAAACCTGCTGCAGCCAAAATAGAGCTTTTGTTCAACACTCTACAGTCTGGTGTTGTTTGGCAATTTCAAAACTCCAGTCTCCACAGAGGGACAACTCAAGTAGCAGAAAGGCCTCCAAGAAAGATAAAGAAGTGAAGAGACATTTTATGGCTGCAGTACAGACATTGGTTTGAACAGCTGGAAATGAAGCTGCCACCATGGAAGATGAAAAAAACAATCCAGCATTCATAATAAAATATAACAAAACGTGGCTGAGATATCAAGGCTGTTGCATCCCATAACCAACTTCTTTGCCAATGTAGCACTTCATGATTTGGTAATGTTCCAGCTTTTGCTATCTGGCAACGTGTGCAAGACCATGTTTTGCAACTTATTTTAGGAAATTCAGCATATTTGGATTACTCTGTTGTGACAGGTGGAAGTGATGAAAAACATCTGGAAACCCTACAAAAGGCCTTAAAATGCCTAGAGGAATACGGGTTAAGAGCCAATAGCATAAAATGCTAATTTTTCAAAAACTTGATAGGTTATTGTGGGCACGTTATTGATGCAAAGGCAAACATAAATCTTCCAAAAAGATTAAAGCAGTTCTGGAAAGCCAAAATGTTTGTCACAACTGAGAAAACGTCCAGGGTTAGTTAACTGCTACAGCTGATTTGTGCCAAACATAGCAACTGCATGGACTCTTCACAGCTTTGGGGCACAGTGAGGGCGCTTCATATTTATTCTTACATGGGAGAGAGATCCCTATTAGCATTTAGATAGTAGGTATGACAATGGAGTTAATGCCTTTTCTCCTGGACATAGGTAAGACCATCCATTCCAGCAGCTTCTGTAAGCTATGACCAAGGATGGAATTGCATGGAAGCCAGACAGTCACATTAGCGATAATGCTCAAGCTGTGTTTAATTTTCATTGCATTTAGTTGATTCAGTGCTGTTTCTAATATGCAACGTCTTAAAACAGAATGAACATTCTGAATGGGCCTGGACTGTTCTGAACTTATGAAAAATATGTTCAGCACATTGGCATTGATTTGAAGAGTGGATTTGAAGAATTAATTGAACCCAATTCACAAGGGGCTAAAGAATATTTTTCAGTAACAGTAGGTACAGATTCAACAATTTGTCAACACTGCTAATATATATTTAAATGATAATAAGCATAACTCGCATGTTAGAGACAACCATATATTTGTTTGTGCTGGAATGAGGATTGTTCAGAAAGTGACAATATGGATTGGTCCTTTGAATTATTTAGTTGGCCTATGTTCTTAATTTCATTGAAAAATGTCACTACAGCAGCCAGAAACAAAACAATACAATAGGATCTATTTATTAACTACTATAAGAGAGAGAGAGAGAGAGAGAGGGAGAGAGGGAGAGAGGGAGAGAGGGAGAGAGGGAGAGAGAGAAACTTGACATGAGGGTATAAACACTGAGAACCAAGAGAATTAAATGCAGCGAGAACAGACAATAATCGTTAAATTATTAGCTATTGGCAGTCACATGTTCTACTTCTTGCAATTCATTTCCTGTACTGTCACTCATTTATTATATATACGGTAATCTACAAAAATGGACTTTAGGTTACCAAATTTTATGTCATAATAATTGTTTTCAATATGCCATCAGAGTCTTAACTTCTGCTCTAAATTGTAACTTATCCTGATTTTTTTAAAAAAAAATGTTTTTATTCTTCTGTAATAATACTATGGAGCACTCCTTGAAAAAGCAGCATTTAATTATCTTCAGGACATCTGTTGAATCTCTTCCTTTTTCCTTACAAAAAACAGTGAATCAAAAACTGCTCCTCAAAGGAATCAGTAGAAAAAAATGGGAACTGTAAGTATGACTGAGAAGCTGCTGTGTTTTATTGAGGTCAATACATTTTAAGTTTCAGCTACATAATATAATGGATACATATTTGAATTTGGGGAAGCAAGAAGCTCGAAGGGATGGTTTAAACTCACAAACATCTGTATCTAGGGTGTGGGCACTCTGGATAGATGGATGGATGGATGGAGATAAGATAAGGGTTAGATGCATGCTATACCAGTGGTAGTCAACCTGGTCCCTACCGCCCACTAGTGGGCGTTCCAGCTTTCATGGTGGGCGGTGGGGGTTTGCTGTAACTCTGCTTTGTAAATTTTATAAAGTAAAGTTACTTCCCTACTTTATAAATCACCATTACTGTGGAACCGGTGGGCGGTTAGAAAATTTTACTACTAACAGAGATACAAAAGTGGGCGGTAGGTATAAAAAGGTTGACTACCCCTGTGGTATACATTCATGATATTGTTTATTTTTATTTTATTTATTATAATTTGTCAAACAAAAAAAAAACAGGAATAATATGAAAATACAATGACAGGGACAACAGGCATGTTGGTGCGCTTATGCACGCAACCTCTACGGGCCTCTTAAGTATGTCCAATGGAAGTCCATTTGTGACTAAAAGTGTGAAAATTTGTAGCTGAGACAACTGAATCAGGTAGAGCATTCCAGACTTTGAAAACTGTATTACCAAAAATCATATTTTTACAGGCAAAGTTTAGAACGATTTACATTGAGTTTAAAGTGGTTGTTCACGTGTGATTAAAACAGTAAAAATCATTTACAGCTAAAACATTACTACGTACAATTTTGTGTGCAATACCTAATTCCGACTGCACGACTGCACGAGATCCTATGAAATCTCCAGAATTCAAATTCATTGCAACTTTGTAGCCCTTATCAGAGCAAGCACCCATAGACAAAATGTAGAGTTTCATTATATACTTTGAATTGACATTTGATGTACCTAAGGGAATAGATTTAAATTTTCACATCCTTAATCTTAATCTACAGAAAAATAAAAAGGAGGAAAGTATATACGGTATGCTTCATATATAAGGTGGACTGTATAGTTTAATCCTTACAGTGCAAATGAGGTTCATTCCCTGTATATGTTTCTCATTTCAGGCCTGCACATATACACTAAGATAGACATTGGAGAGAAGGGTTTTCCAAGTATCATTGATGACTAGGTGTCATCCTGATACTTCAGATTTGGCCATTTCATAGGACCATCCCTCAGTTAAAATACTTCCCAAATCTTTCTAAGTCAGATTGATTTGGTTTATAATTTGATTTGGTTTAGATTTGGTTTAGCAAAGAAAAGGCACTTAGGGGAGTTATGATGGAACTAATACTAAAATTAAGAACTTAAAACTTTCCAAGTTTAAAAGAAAGTACGGCAAAGACAGAAACCTGACTAGTAACATTTGGAATCACATCCACAAGGAGGCAATACAATAGTTTAGTGTCTAAACCCTTAAATCTGTTTATCATCAGTATTTTCCCCTTAATTTCATCATAAATAGGACAGGATGTAATGGATGATGTCCTCCACTTGGCAACAGCACAGAATCACCCTTACGCTAAATATCTCTTCTGTATATAATTCTATTAAAGGTTTTGATGAGTGAAAACTAATACAAACTAAATACAAATTAAACTTTTAAAAGAGAATAGAATAAAAAGCTAGAATAAAAAGTGCAGGAAAGGAAAGGAAAGGATATTTAAGAAGTGACTTCCAACTTTCATCACAAGTACAGACAAATGTAATAACTCTTCACTACAAGAAAAGATTAAACAGATACCTCTTCATCCCATATTCCATCCCTTATCTATAATCAAATTTCAATCTTGGTGTCAGCATAAAGTCTATAAAGGTTTACCAGAATTTTGCAAAATAAATATCTTACTTTAGCCTTGATGAAATAAATCAAATTTATATCTCTTCCTTTTACTTCCACAGTCTTAAAATTTAATTCAGATGGTTGTTTCCTTTATCACCTAGTCCTCAAACCCACAGAAGACCACTGACCTGTAGTCTCCTTGGGAGATCCAGCCACTCAAAGCATATGTGGGCAATCTCCCATCCTCTCCTTTTCCAAAGAGGTCCCGAAGAACCAGTTTACTCACGATTTCTTGTTAGCTCTGCTTTCATGGAAATATTTTCATTTTGCCATGGCTCCCCCGAAGGCCACACAAAATCTCCAATGGATAGAGTTGACAAAGTGTATATGTACAGTAACATTCAGTAACATATAGTATAGTCATATAGAATTCAGTAACACATACTATAGTATAGTTTCTGTGGAGATTCTCAATCATCCAGATCATGGTTGTCCAAAAGATGCTTTTTCAAAAACCAACTGGATTTTTTTTTGGGGGGGGAGGGTTCTTGAAGATGTTTTACTTCTCATCCAAGAAGCTTCTTAAGATCCTAGAGAGAGCGGGGGGGAGAGAAAATCCAATTGTCTTTTGAAAAAGCATCTTTGAAGCTGTATTATACTCCAGTAGTTTCAGTTTCAGTTTTCAGTTTCAGTTTTGGTTTATTTGTATGCCGCCCTTCTCCAGGAGGGACTCAGGGCGGCGAACAACTCAAAGGGGAAAGGGAACATAAACAACAGTACACATAATTAAAATACACGAAAATCACACAGCCATACCAGGCGAGAGGGGAGGGGAACTCATCAACCCCAGGCCTGCCGGCACAGCCAGGTTTTGACGGCTTTCCGGAAGACCTGGAGAGAGGTGAGGGTCCGGATCTCCGCGGGGAGTTCATTCCAAAGGGCCGGAGCTGCTACAGAGAGGGCCCTCCCCCGGGTAGTAGCCAGATGGCATTGGCTGGTGGACGGAACCCGGAGGAGGCCGACCCTGTGTGATCTGACGGGTCTTTGGGAGGTAATTGGCAGCAGGCGGTCTCTCAAGTACCCAGTATAGTATAGTAAGCCATAGTAAGGTATACTATGGTAATATAGAGTAACATATAGCTATATAGAGTAAAGTAGAGTAACATAAAGTATAGTAACATATAGTTATGTGTTGTGGCCCAGCATGAGCCGTTGGAGCTGCCACCAGACTCCGACAGCAAGGGGCCCTATGAGTCGGCTCTGGAGGATGTGGAGAACCCTGGACAGGGTTCCGACTCTGAGCAGGGCGCAGAGAGGCTAGTTGGCCACCAGGTGGTGCCTGAGCCTTGGACCAGTGGGGAGGAGACAAGGGAGTGTGTTCCTGACGTCAGCAGTGAGTTGTTCCTGGATGCCCGGCACCGAAGAGCTAATAGGCGTCAGGAACAGTTCCGTAAGTATAGGAGGTAATTGCACTCAGCTGGTGGTCATTAGGCTCCTCTCCAGACTATAAAAGGACTGCTTGTGCACACGCCCCTTTTGCAGAAGTCAACGCAGGAACGAATGTTGGAGAACATGTTTGTGAGCTTGGCAGGCTGGATTGCTGCCAAGCCTTATCTGTGCTGAATTGCTGCCCAAGCTTGTCTATGCCGGTTTGCTGCCAAGGACCTCTCTGTCTGTTAATTTAATGCCATAACTTATCTTTGGCTCAGAGTGTGTGTTGGTGTGGGACGAGGGGGGTCAGAACAGTTATGTACAGTAATGTACAGAAACATATAGTATAATTGTGTATAAAATCACATTATTATAATAACATTTATTTGGTCAGTGACCAGGAAAAGGCATAATTTGAAAGCAGAGATATATAAAAGTCTTCCTTAATGAAATATTACCAATGTCAAGCAGATATTGGGAGAGGCTTCTATTTTTCATATAATGTTGGTACCAAGATGAAACTTTGAAGATTGTATTAATGTAGTATATCTACAGGCATCTTATTTAAAAATGTATCTCTGGCACCACCACCACCCCCCGCCCACTGCCTGAAAAACTGAATTCACCTGAAAAAGCATTGTGGGCTGGAAATACAATAATGGGATAGAAAGAGGAATTTGGTTCACCAGCAGAATAATCAGAAAGAAGTTAAACCAGGTGGAGCTCTTGAAGTCTTTCTAATTCTTGCAGTAACTTACACTCTAAAGGAGGGAAAGATTTGTGCAGTGGGACTGCTTCATCACAGTGCACAGTCTTAGTGATAGAAAGCAAAGAGTGAGCAAATATACTTTCCACTTACAAATGTGTCCCTCATGTGGTGGAACAGGAATATAACAACTTCCTTCTTTCTTTTTGCTTCTTGGGAGAATCAATCTTGACTTCTAACAAGTCCATACAGTTTTCAGGAGTGATTTGAACTGCTTTCTTCCACAGACTGAAAGAATGAGTTTATTCAATTTGTAGGCCGCCCTATTCCCCGAAGGGACTCAGGGCGGCTAAACAAAGCCAAGGGAGGGGAAATTACAAAAAGTAAGACAGAAACAATCAGACAATACAAACAACTTAAAAGCACAACAGACACAGCAAATTCGAGTAGGGAGGGGGACTCAACCCCAGGCTTGCTGGGACAGCCAGGTCTTCACGGCCGTCCGGAAGGCCTGAAGGGTGGAGAGGGTCCGAATCTCCACGGGGAGCTCGTTCCAAAGGGCCGGGGCAGCCACAGGGAAGGCCCTCCTCCGAGTAGTTGCCAGCCGACATTGGCTGGCAGATGGAATACGGAGGAGGCCTAATCTGTGGGATCGAGTGGGTCTGGCCCCAAATCCCCACTTGGGTTATGTGCTTAAGGTAGCACCAGAACTCAAATCTCCCTGTTTCTAGCCCAGTCCTTAATCATTTGTCCAATATAACGGCTTAGAAGAAACCGCATATCTGACCAAGTTTCAAGTCTCAAGCTACATGTGAGCAGAAAGCATGGTATAGAGGCCAGCTGCTGTTTGTAAGATTTATTGTGAGATGTGGGAGTGGCTAAACTAGTCACACTTCCATGTCTGAAGCAATTCCAATTGTTCTGCTTTTGTGAATTCCAATGAAGACAGATACTCCCATAAGAGCAGGCGTTTTTAATGCCATTAAAGTCTGGATAGGCCAATAGCCTCATAGTGGCCCTATGCAATTCTCTAGGCATTTGCCCAAAGCCCAATCAGGAACTCAACGAGGCTTGAATTTCATCATCTGGGGTGAATTTATAGTTACACTGGAAAAATTCCAGTGGCTTCTCACCTCAGAGTGGCATTTCTCCATGAAATATAATTGTGATTGATTCCTCTCCTACCATCACTATCATTATTGTAAATAACACTGCAGAATAGACAGGCAATCTGACCCCCTCCAGAGGACTGGACTAGAATTCCCATCATCCCCCATGATCACAGGCTCCTTTTCAAAATTAAGTCTACATTAAAAAATTAGAGCAAGTTAATCATTATTGGAAAGCCACAGAATGGTATATTTGCTCCTGGCATATATAAAATATGCTTTAACCACATGAACAGTGTTTTGGAGTACACTTGGAATTTTACACCCATAATTTTTCAAGAAATGTTCATTAAATTTAAAGAACTATAGACCTGATTTCACTTGAAACAGTATAGATACTTTTCAATATTCTACAATTTATATCTACAGTATTTCTTTGCATCCTCAATTGATTGCAGATGCAAAATTTAAGGCCAAGATGAGCCACTAGAAAATATTTCACTGTTTCCACTTAATTTGTTTATATATAGATCCGCATTCACTGTGACTTGTCTCTGCTGACATAATCATACCTATTTTTATGACTTTTTTTCTATATTTCATCGGAGTTTTAAAGTGTATCATCAAATATTAACAAATATCAACAAAGAGAAATTATCTATTCAGCAAAATTATCTGACTTTTCTTTGGGGAATGCTTGAAAATCTGCAACACTGAAAATGTGTCCTTTATGAACAAATGCTAGTTTAGATACACAGGCAACTTAATAAAATAGGTTCTATTAAAACTGTTCTGATTTTTTGCAAGATATCAGCTTTTCAGATGACGAAAATGTTTCAAGCAAACTATCAACTACTAAAGAAAGTTACATCTAAAAATCCTGTGATCCCAACCCACACATCCCCATGCACAGGAGATGTTTGTGTGCTCAAGGATTGCTCCCCTCTTTCCATCTTAAGATTCCACTCTAGGCTCTCTGAGAAGGTGATATTCTTTTAGAAAGAAAAGATGCATTCACACCCTTACACAGAGACAGCAATGTACTGCAGTAATTAGAGAGCTGGAGAGGGATTAGAGAGCTAGATTCAGATAATGACTCAAATCATGGAGCTCACTAGGTGACATTGGGACAATCACTTTCTCTCACCCCTCTCTCTGTTGTAGGGTTGTTGTGGAAAGAAAGATGAGATCTAGATCTAACACATAAAAATTATTTAGGGCATGCTTATACCACATTGTTTTCACATATATTTGGTGTAGTGATTAAAGCACCAGAATAGCAATCAGGAGACTGTAAATTATGGTCCTACATTAGGCACAAAGCAGTGGTGGGTTTCAAAAATTTTTAGAACCTATTCTGTAGGTGTGGCCTGTTTTGTGGGAGTGGCTCGATGGTCATGTGACCTGGCGGGCATGACTTGGTGGGCGTGTGACCAGGTGGGTGTGGCCAACTTGGAAAATATGGTGAAACTCACTTAACAATGCTCTTGCTTAGCAACCAAAATTTTGGGTTCAATTGTGGTCATAAATTTTCTTTCTTTCTTTCTTTCTTTCTTTCTTTCTTTCTTTCTTTCTTTCCTTCCTTCCCTCCTTCCCTCCTTCCTTCGTTCTGTCTCTCTCCCCCTCTTTCTTTCTTTCGTCTCTCTCTCCCACTTTCTTTTTCTTTCTTTTTTTTCTTTCTTTCTCTCTTTCTCTTTCTATCTCTCTCTTTTTTTCTTTCCCTCTCCCTCCATTCCTTCCTCCCTTTCTTACTTTCTTGTGTGTATCTCTCCCCATTCCTTCCTTCTTCCCTCCCTTCCTTCCTTTTGGAACGGATTCCAAAAGGTACACTAAATTTCACGAACTGGTGTACCGATGCGAACTGGGAGAAACACACCCTTGGCAAAAAGCCAGATAGTGACCTTGGGCCAGTTACTCTCTAGGCCCTAGGAAGGAAGCAATGGCAAACCACTTCCAAAATCTTGCCAAGAAAATTGCAAGAACTTCTCCAAGCAGTCTCCAGGAGTCAAAGCACTTGTACACTTACCGTATATATCATATTGTCGATCCCTCCCTTCTTTTTTTCTGATATTGGAACATCACACCAATTCCCCATCATGGAAACAAAAGTAACAGAAATTTCAAAGGTTAGTGAAAAGGGAAGAAAAACAAATGGGAAAAAAGTCCCAAATACTTTAAGGGAGGTTGAGGTATGGCCATGATCACTCCAGAAGAAAGCTATTTGAACCTGGATGATCTGGAAAACCAGGTTTCTTCTGTTTTTAGACAAGATACTTGAGCAAGTGAATACAGTATGTCTGATTTGCCTTTAAAACCATAAACCACCCATCACTAGATTCTACAGCAGCCCATTTCTGTCTGACTATGTAAAAGAGAAAGTTCTTTTATTTTGTCTGAAATTCAACTTCACTGGGAAATTTATTTTAGGGGTTTCAGCTAAAGAGAGAGAGAGAAAAATCTCTATATCCACTTTCTACCTTCCTTTCTCTTTGGGGGAATCTGTCTACCTGTGCTGCAATTGAGCTCTATTCAGCACTGACAGGAGAGGTATTACAATATCAACGGTTTTATTGTTGATGTCTTTTATAATAATCCTCAACATGGAAATTGCCATTATTAAGTTCACTACCTGCAAACTAACTGTACCAAAGAATTATTTTCTTGTCCATCAGTGCTAGCTCAGATCCTATTAGTATATGGGCGAAGCGAAGTCTCTTTTATCCTGGGGATATCCTTTTATGCTTGTTTATGGTAAGCTCTGGTTAGCATTTAAGGTCCATTTATTCCCTCCATTGGGAGAGTCTTTGTCAGAACTCTTTATTTACCCACTATGTATCACTATCATCAATAATTTGTGGTTGTCAGAGAATTTTACCATGATATAGTCATAGTTGTCTGTTGTGGCCCGGCAGGAGCCATTGGAGCTGCCGCCAGACTCCGACAGCGAGGGGTCTAATGAGTCGGCTCTGGAGGAGGTGGAGGACCCTGGACAGAGTGCCGACTCTGAGCAGGGCAAGGAGAGATTGGTTGGCTACCAGGTGGCGGCAGAGCATTGGATCAGAGGGTGTGTTCAGGAAAACACTTGTGAGTTGTTTCAGGAGGCATGCCGTCAAAGGGCTACTCGACGGAAGGAACAACTGCATAATTGTAGGAGATAATTGCGCTTAGCTGATGCTGATTAAGATTCTCTCCTGATTATAAAAGAGATTGTGCCGCGCCCTGTTTGCAGGAGTCAACGTTCATGAGTCAGAGAAACCAACTTGGAGAAGTGGTTTGCTTGAGAGCTTGTTTGTATTGCCTAGGTTTGTAAGAATTACTGTCAGAGTGCTTATCTCGTTTATTTTGGGCTTGCAGCCAATGAGAGTCTGGACTGATTAAAAGTATTCTTATTTACGTTTGCTTGTGGCTTTCGTTCCTGGACGGAGAAGTGGGGTCAGAACAGTTGTCTATGGTATGACTTGACCCTGAACTTATCTGAATCTACAGGTGGTACTACCAAATGCTTCAACTTTTCTAAAAACAGGTTTTAGTACTCTAAAAAGGTAAAAGTGTTGTGGTGGTAGTTGTCATATTCATGGCAAGAACAACACTGAATTATTCAACATTCATTATTGGGATAATGAAATATTCCAATAAATCAGAAGAACTACCTTTACAGCCACTTGCTTTTCTGGAATAAAAAGGGCTTCCATTACATGGCCTAGGACCCGGATATCTGCGAGACCATCTTCTGCCACATACTTCCCAGCGACCGATAAGCTCGCACAGGGAGGGCCTTCTCTGGGTGCCGTCAGCCAGACATTGTCGGCTGGCAACTACCCAGGGGAGGGCCTTCTCTGTAGCTGCTCCGACCCTCTGGAATAAACTGCCCCCAGAGATCCGGACCCTACCCACTCTCGTGGCCTTCCGTAAGGCTCTTAAGACCTGGCTATTCCGGCAGGCCCCCGGGCTGTTGAACTCATGATTGAGTTTCAGCCCCGATCAGACTGGGTGTATGTTGTGGTCTTTTTAATCTATGTTTTTGTCCTTTTAACCTCTATTTTTAAATGTATTGTTGTAAGCCGCCCGGAGTCCTTCGGGATTGGGCGGCCTATAAATTTATTAAACATCAAACAACATCAAACATACAGTGGCAAGGAGTACATTCAAACTAGCTTGGAAAGGCAACTAAATGCGCATTTGAAGCTGCGGATGTCCAAGGGATTTCTTTGGAAGCCTTTCCTTTCTGAACTTGCCCTGCATTGGATCCTTATCCACTCTCACCTCTGAGACTCGATGATGATGATGATGGAGGTCAGGAGGAGAATGGGAAATAAGAGTAATCACAAAAATAATAATAGCCAACAACCATCAGGTGAATTGCAGCCAGGACATCTGTTTGAGGTATTATAGAAGGTTATTTAAAAAGTCACTCCACAAAAACAAATAAAGTCTTCCACATTCCCAAGGAGAGAAACAATTTAATCGAGTTGAACGGTTCTTTCAAAGAATATAACATTTTGGCAGGAGATGGATGTCAGGGCAAAGAGAGTTGGGGAGATTTATAAGGGCTAATTTATATCTCTAGCAGTTACGAGGTGTTTCTGAGTAACCTTGCTCACCGTGGGTAGTGTTTTCCTTCCTGCACATTTGTATTGTTTCAGTTTATTAGAGCAGCATGCCTTGTGAGTTCATTTATTGCCTAGCATGAAGGTACAGCTTCCCCATTTATTACAGGTTGGTATCAACACCTAGGCTGAGGTGACTTGCTGCCCTCTGGATGTGCATATTATGGGTGATGAAATCATCTATTTATCTACACCTTATTAGATGTGTTTGATTGACCAGGGATCCATTTTTTTGTTCAACCAACTGTGCAGGTACCGGTGAGGAAGTTTCTGGGCTGTACCACTGCGATGCTTCAAAACAGCAGTTAAAATAATTATCATAATATAGGGCCACTGGGCAGGCCCATAACATATGTTTGCAACCCTCTGAAGATGATGGTAGGAACCAAAAATATAAAACATATGGAAAACTCATATAGCCCTGAAGAAAATCAAAACCCTGCTGTCGTTTCTTTATAAATTGGGAACTGTACAGTAAATGTTTGGGATAGCCCAGGCCACCAGTAGGTCTTTCCTGCCATCAGTGAACTTGTGACCTTAGTTCCTTAGAGGGCTGTTAAAATGAAGTCAGAGGGCAGTGGAGTTATTTGCTAGCACCGGGTTCACTTGTGTGGTCTCAAAAGTTAACAGATTTTTTTTTTTAAAGAAAAAGACTACGCAGGAAAAAAGGGAAAGAGGCAAGAGATTAGTTCATCATTACAAATATTGTTCAAATTTTGTTTGTAATATTTCTTTCTCTTTTTTTTGCAAGAAATGCTGGTGAAGAATTACTTGAAGACTAGAAGTGAATCTTTGTTTACTTCAAAATGAATTTATAGGCTTCCAGGCTGGCATCGCTGGCCATGGTGCATAGATTCATTGTTGTATCTTCCCTGAGAAAAATGATTGCGCATGTTTTTACAGGTTTCCAAGGGAAAGAAATGGTAGAGAGCAGATTTCCAAAAAGAAACACAGGAGGTGAGGGGGTGGAAAGCAAATACCCTATGCAAAATTGCTCTATTTCTCTGAAAGTCTTACTACTCTATTACTATTTATGGCAACGGCATACTTTGAAAAAAGGAAAGCAATCATGTTATTAGCACAAACGGCATAAATGACAGGGAGATAGAAGCTGTTGGAATGCTGCACATATTTGATGTATTGATAGCGAGTTGTGGACATTTGTACAAAATGGGTGGCTAGATATAAAATATCCATTTACCAAAATGCAACAATTCAGATTACATCCTCCAGGGTTCCCTAAATGTTCTCTATCAGCCCAGCTCACCATTTTCTTCTAAGCCTAGACATGCTATGTTTATTATATTCTTATTGGGAAGAAAGAGTGAAGACACTCAGCCTGGCAGAGTTCTGCAATCTTTTAAACATGTGGTCTTAAACCCACACAATTTGACTAGCCAGCAACAGGTTTCTTTTGAATTCCAGGGGCAGCAAAACTGCTGCAGAAAGCTTGGGATTTCCCTGAGTCCACCAGACACTCTACCCATGGTGATCTCGCTTCTTCCTATAATAGAAATCATGGGTAGAGGAAGATCTGAGCTCCCACTGATTCCCGTAGTTAGAAAAGTACCAGTTCACACCACCCAGTTGTTCACTGTTTGAATTGTCATGCTAATTTCTACCTTCTGTTCCCTAAATTACATTTCACTAAAATGAGTAAATCAATATGTGTGGAGTATGTAATTGATTAACACCCTTTCTATCTAAATGTATTGTATGACTTCTTTATAACTTGATTTGCCCTGATACATGGAAATATAATTTGCATACAGATGTAGTTACCAATGTCTTTTAGATAGCCCATAGATTTGTGGGATTTTTTTGTAACTTCTTTCAGGGTACTTGATATAGAAATCTACTAAGAAAATATAGCTCCTCTATAGCCCATGGCTCAAGGCCCAGATTCATGCCTAATAGATTACCTTATTTCACATTCAGCTAACTATGGTTATTTTAGGAAATATAAGGGAGAACTTTATATGATTGAACTATTAACTGTTGAAACAGTTTGGTTCCATTGCATGTGCTTTACATATAGGTTAAATGCATTGTTAAATCAAAATGACTGGTCTATAAGTTAACCTTTATGTGTACGTAAATCTGTTTATCTTCTGATCAATCTGGATTTGTTGCTCAAATGAAATACTGTTGATTCAATTAACACTCCAAATGGCACTTTCCTTGGTATCCTCTTTAAAAAATTTGACCTAATGGAATGCAGATATCTTAGAAATACCATATAGTGTATAAAACAGGAATCAAGCATTACTTCATTTATGTAAATAGTCGGCTAAATTTGCAAAACGAAAGGATCAATATCAACATTTAAAAAAAAAAAAAAAAAGCACTAAAGGAGAATGCCTGTTCTTGCCTGTTCTGTTTGACCTTGTTACTGATATTGTACTGCGTAAGACTGAGGAAAGCACGTATAAATACAAATATTTTTAAAAGTAGAGAAAAAAAAGATCATTTAACAACCTGTGGAGATAGGGAGATGGTATATTTATTTTTCTTGAAAAAAATCTAGTAAGGGTAAAAGTAAAGTAAAGGTAAAAACAGAAGTAAAATTTGAATTTAAAAGTTTTTATTATTTCTGATAAATGTTTAAGCATGTTAATCAACACTGCTAAAGAAAAGTCAGACAAATCATTTCAAGAAGCTGCTGGAGCACATTTATCCAACAGGTCTAGAATAAATTATTAGAGAGAATTGGGAACCACTGAAGAATTTGAATGATGACACTCTTCATATAACAGTTGCAATTAAACATTCTTGTTAAATTCTTGCTTTAAATCCTTCTAGTCCTTTTAGCAATTAGGTAGATAAACTAATCGATGAAAAAGAACAAATATGTCCATAAGCATTTAAGGATAAATTTCAACCTCAAAATGCATAAGCATCGCATTTTATTTAATAGAATTGCCTTATAGGGCAAGTCTAGAATCCCTATGCAACTGTAAAAGAGCCAGAACTGACTCTCTTTGAATTCCTTAGAGCCTTATCTAATTGTTCCCAGGGGAGAGTTGCCAGGCTGGGGAGATTCCTGTATTATAGGCAGAACATAATAAGTTAGTTCAAACTGTGCACACGTGGGTCTACTTTTTCACACCTGACAACTAGATACAACTCTAAGAACAATATCTCTTGAGCATTTCACTGCTGCAGATGAAAAATGGCAGATATCTCTGTGATAAAACACTTAATAGAAATTAATTTCTATTAAGTTTTTTTATCATAAGGAGATCTGCCATTTCTCTTCTGCAATAGTAAATTATTCTTTATTAATAGATATTACTTGCCATTAAGAAACAATGAATAATAAAAATCAGCAATATGAGGCAGTCTCACATCTGGATACAGCCTAAACCTTATCAAGAGTTTGGAACTGTGTTTGGTTAGACATAAGTGTTCTTTCACCACTCCACAGCTGCCTTTTCATTTCTGTTCCCCAGGCAAAAGGGGATATTTAAGAGCAGCCATGTCAATCATCTTGACAATCATTCATTTTAGAAGTTGTCCACTGGTTTGAGTAAGCCTCCTACCATGGAAAAAGAATGTTGTTGCAAGGAATCAAAAACTGCGTCTTTTACACTCAAGTAGGTGGGACCATTTTATTAAGTCCTACTGGAAAATAAAATCATACTTGAGAGATAAAAGACAGAAGACTGTACTGTTTTAGCTTTTAGACAATAGTCTGGTTTTTTGGAAAGGTGAAAAGTCATGCACCCATACATATAAAATAGTCTTCTTCATTCATTATTCAAGCATCCATTAGCAAAATTGCTCAAAGAGACCTGCAAATCTACAATAAACATTGCATTGAAAAACTATTAATGATAATATTCATACTGTAATTCCTGTTTCTGGTCCTCATTTGCAAAAGAAATTAATTACAGATAGCAACAGTGGGTCAGTATATTTCTGAAACAAACTGACATTTAATCTACAATTGCCCAAAGTTTTGGTTCCTCCTCCTCCTCCTCCTCCTCCTCCTCCTCCTCCTCCTCCTCCTCCTCCTCCTCCTCTTCCTCTTCCTCTTCCTCCTCCCCCCCTCCTGTTAGAACTGTGTTGGGTTTGTAACTTCTACTGCTTCTGCCCTTTTAGGCAATGCCAGCATTTCACAGTTGGGGTGAAAAAAATGATTTCTTAAACATTTGTTAATTGGATCATTTTTGACCTGATGTTTCAGGTTCAAAAATTTTCAATGGCAAATATTTGAACGTCTCTGTATTCATCTTGTAGGGATCAGGGAAATGACTATGGATAGTGTAATTTATGACAAAAAGGAATTCTGGCTCCTGTCGTTTCATCTTCTCTGCGATAAAAGAGCCAGGATTCACCATTTTCTAAAATAATGTTGGAATACTGATAAATGAAACTATCTCTGAAAGACAAATGTTCAAATATTTGTTCAGCTTTCAAATGACCTTTTTGTTTGGGAATAGCAATAGTTAAAAATCCAGGGAATGTTTTAAAAATTGTACAGCTTCTGTTTCGTTTCTTTTTAACCAAATCAAGGCCAATCAAATACCTTATGGAGTGAGCTTTGATGACCTTTGAATTTTTTTTAAATAAGCAGATTCCCCCCTTCTCCCCCAAAGTATATGAAAACATAAACTAACTTCAGATGGCAACTTTAACCTCCGGTCCACTCCAAAACGAAAAACATCAAATCTTTTTATCTAAACTCTAATAAAATCATGTCTTGCACAGTTTCAGGGACTGCTCAGAGCACTGTTTCAAAAAATGAGATTCTGCAAATTCAGCTTACATGGATGGCAAGGACAACTATACTTTTTTCATAGTGCAGCTAGTATATTACCTTTATATTACATCCAACCTGGAGTTCGGCATGCTCAGCCCATTGATTTCAAGGCATTTAAGCATGTCTGTCTCCATGTGTTGAACTGCAGCCAGCAACTGTTGTTTTGTATTAAACAATCAAACCTCAAGGTTTTTTTTTTAAAAATATTCTGATAATTATGCACATGCACACAGACGTTACACAGCGTACATTATATATCACACACCACTTTTTTAAACCTTAGAAATACTTCAAAAGAAAAATACATTATGAAACTAACTTTAGAAAAACCTTGTTGTATAGACAAATAAATAAGCTTTAATTTAATGAACCCCCAAATAATTAATAAGCTGCATATAAAGTTTATTTCCCCAGTAAAAAATAAAAAATAAAAACTGGGTTGAGCATCATTAGTAACATCATTCTTTTAAACATCATTAGTAACATCATTCTTCTATGGACAATATACAGTATATGAAGCCAATTTCTGTGATATGCTTCATATTCCATTGTTATTTAATCTAGACTTTATATTGGAGTGATCAAGAGGCTGAGCAATAACTGCTCTGTGCACTCAGGACCGTTCTTGATGAATGTGGGGACATTTAGGACCAAGAACAGATTTAGACCGGAGCAAAGTACAGCAAAAAGTCTGATTTTCAGCTGCACTGAAAAACGGTCCTCCTTTCAATTATTTTTGGGTAAATGCTTCGAAAGCAAGCAGCTATTCAGGAAGCATTGCTCACCCTCCACCAAACTAATTTCATTTGCTTTCTGCAATGGCATTGGAAAATTGCCAGATCTGATTCCTAAAAAAGCGTAACAAGTCATCGTATTCAATATACAGTTCTTGATTGGCTGGGATCACTAATTAGGGTAATGCAGGAAGGAAGGGGGGGGAGTTAACCATGGAAACAAATAATATCCAAATATTAAATACAACATATGGGTACTGAAGCATCACAGGGAAAAGTGAATGCTTCAACAATTAAGTGGAATTTGCCACTGGTCTGCTTCATTACATTTTTTTCATAAATATCAACATATAGAGCCTGTTCACATCAAGTACAGTTTACCAGTTAATGAAAGAGGTTTGGATTATTTATATCAAATATCTTAAAATATAGTATACTCTTCTGCAAAACCATAATAAATTCTAACACAGATCTTCATCTTATTATTTATTCAAAATAATTTAAACCAAAAGCAAAGAAAAATCCCTCTACATAGATTAGGGAATAAATTAGGGAATAGTAAACCCCAAAATGAAAGCAGTTAATTTAGCTGTAATCTCCATAAATTCATTTGACTATGAAGTACAACAGTTACCTTATCAATATTATTTGTGCTTCTCCAAATATTTCTTCTTCCTGAATTATGAACAGTACAATGGAGGTACAATAATAGCACTAAGCTTTCTTCTATTTTCATAATTCCCCATTTATGCAGATCTTGTAAATCACTACTAAAAAAATAATATTTAAAAATCTAACAACATAGGGAACATGTCCAAAGCTTTAAGGCATAATATAAAAATAGCAGCCAAGAACATTTGTAAACACTCAAACTGCCCATGAAATGGGCTCACCCAAGATATCAGCGCCCCAGGCTCAATGGCAATGCCAGGTTTTAGCACCTCACAAAAGACAAGCAAGGCTAGGGCAAGTGTAATCTTTGGGAGGAAGAGGTTCTAAAGGGCAGGCACCGTGGCAGACAGGTCTTCCTCTTGACTCCCAATAGGTGACATCATTCTCTTACAAACGAGACCCAAAGCATGTTTCTCCTGCCAGATCTAACTGGATGGGTAAAAACCCATCCAGAAGAGATGTTCCAAAATACCTCCTTCCCCTCCCCCGCCTTACGTAAGAAAATTGATTGATTAGGTGTCATTAGATCACTGTCAACCTTTAGTGATGTCATTGAATTTTTTCCCCATTAACGTAAGAAAATGATACACTTAATTCCTATTAAGGCAAAACAGTGTTTCACAAGAGGAAGACTAGAATTTTTCATCAACATGGTCTCAAGTTGGATATCCATTAACATTTATTACGGTTTTCCTGCAAATTACATTTCAATCTGTTTGATATAAAAAATGGAAAAATATCCAGAGTCCACTAAGCCCCTTGAGGTTGGTAGGAGAAGATTCTCAAGATTTTTTTATTGGCAGCTTAGGATTTCTTTGTTATAACAGCTATTTGTATCAAAATTGCTAGCAATGAGTATTTTTTTTTCTTTTTTAGATCAAGTTTTTAACTATTACTATTATTTTAAAGCTTTAAGAATATTCAGGATGGGGCGATTTTCACCCCAACCTCAAAATGTTTATTCTATGGTTTAGGAGTTTATGGCAGAAACAGAGTCAACTTTTCCACTTATTGAGAGCTTCCTATTGTCAGAAAGTAATATATGATGCATTTGAACTTTACAGCAATTTATTTCAGTCAAATGGCATTTAATAAAATTTCTTACATTTCCTGCAATAAGATTTAATAAATGACTTATTAATAACCTTGATTTTCATCCCTGTATAGCTTGAAGGTTGTATCTAGCACAGTGTTTCTCAATCTTGGCGACTTTAAGTCCTATGGACTTCAACCCCCAGAATTGAAGTTGAAGTCCATAGGACTTAAAGTCGCCAAGGTTGAGAAACACTGATCTAGCATTTCAAGATGCAAATCCAGGGATCCATAAATTGTAACTGCTACATTTATCATGCAAAATAATTATCAGCACTCACAGGTTTTAGATTTCTGATTCCTTAATATGATATCAATGTAGAGTATTTGTAAGAATTACGGTAAACATTATACACTTCATGTAAAAAAAAATAACATGGATCAGTATTTCTTAAGAGAAGCTACTAAAAGTAAGTTATCTGGGGTGGCGGTGGTGCCTATATGAATTAATATTGTGTCAGATTTTTCCTCTACTTTGTATCATATCTTTATTGTATTGACTGAAAAATAAATTTTGCACTTTTTTCTATGGGAAAAATGAGTAAGATATGTCAGTGTCATTTCTTATTCTTTTCTTATTCTTTTTTGCATAATCTAGGTGTTGTCAATCTCCTGATCTTCCACACTTAAAATTTATCTAAGTTAGGATTTACCTAATTTACTTAAATTATCCAATGCAAGATCAAAAATCCAGACAGCCATTAGTTGATATCAGAGATAAATAGGGATTTAATATTCATCTATCCATACATACATCTACCTATTCATCCATCACATTTTTGGTACCCAGTTATGAAGTCTTACTTAAATCCCCAAAGAAGACACTAGTGGAAAGTAGGTTCTAGATCAGAAAGAAGAGACAACTTAGGACACTCCCCGAGTGATGAAAAGATGAGGAGCAGATTGGCACACATCCCAGCAATGCATCAAGCTGCAATATTCATGTGAGTTCCACTGATATTCTCGTAACATAAAGATTATTTGTTTGTTTGTTTATTTATTCAATTTCTATAGCTGCCCACCTTAACCAAGTGACTCTGGACAGCTTATAATTCTAAATAATGATGCTAGAAGACGGTGATTTGTTTGGCAGTATGGTAGCATCCCATTTAATGATTTTAAGCAAAGAGCTTGGCAGTGGTAAGGATTTCTCAGAAACATCACAGTTGTCATCTCCTGCTTTAGGCAGTTGGTATCCAGGAATTAGCCCCTATGAAAGAAATCAATAGATCATCCTATTATTAGGAAGCAATAAACTTAAGGAGGTTTTGTCGACCAGAAGCTGTTAACAATATTAACAAGGTAAATCATAAATTGCACTTCTACAGCCCAGGAACATTGACCACTGGGACTACAGAATAATTAGAATAATATAGGCAGTCCTTGATTGACTATCACAATTGACCCAGAAACTACAGTTGCAAGTTGTGGCAGTCATTTATCAGAACACCATGACCACTCCCAAGTTTACAGCTTTTTTGCTGTGGTTCTTAAGCAAATGTTGTAGTTGCTAAGTCAAGATTAAGTCACAGCAGTCATTAAACAAATCCATTATGTCCAATGGGTGTGTTTTTTTATTAATCAGAAACTAAAAGTAAACGTTGGGGAAAAAATACCAGAAACTGTGGTCTAATGATGATAACTGATGACTAAGGGATGCTGCAAACACCTGTAGATGCAAGCCAGTTGCAAAGCACCCAAAATGTGATCACATGACTGGGGGGGGGGAGTTTTGGAAGTTTGTCAAAGGATCATAAAAAGCTATGGAGAGATCCTAACTTCAAACAGTCACTAACCAACTGATTGTTAAGCAAGGACTACCTGTGCAGTATTTAACTATTATAAACAGGGTCACCATTCTGCTGTACATAAGAATACTGTGATGCTATTCACACAAAAATCCAATCTAATTACCTGCCCACCAAAATTTGGTGTTGAATGTGAGATTGTAACAGTGTTGTAGCATTTGAAGTGGTTTGAAATGCAGATCACTATTGTACGAAAAACTGCTCTACTTTGCTCAGTAACGTTTCAGATTATTTCCCTTTGACAAGTAAGCCTTATTACTGTATATGCTACATCAGAAACTGATTTTGAAACTTAAAAGCTATTTGTCATCCAGCCCAAGAAACTATATTTCGGGTGAAAAGTCTAAACTTCCTAGGGAAACTAGTTATTAATTTATTTTTAAGTGGTTATTGTGTTTTTCGTTCTTTCAGGAACTCCTACAACAATAACAGTATAAAACGATAACAACGTTGTTTGTTTTTCGAATGGTAGATTTCGCATTTTTACATATAATCAGATGCTTGATATCAGTCCAAAGACCAGGAAGAAATAACTATATAGTCATAATACATCAAACTCCAGTTGAGCTAGACATAAGTTGAAAATCTGGCATTGTACAGTGAGCAAATAATAACACTGAAAGAAATGGTGTCTCTAGTAGAAATGGATGGACTGGAATCAACATTTAGCCGAAAATTTCCCACCAGAATTGAAAAATGAGTAAGAAAACAAAACATCCATTTACAGTATGCACACAAGTAAACACAAATCAGGAAATCGCTACTGAGCTGTGTTCCTGAAGTTTGTCTTATCTTCTCAAGGGACTAGCAAGGACACACAAAGATTACAGAATCTGTATCCTAAGCACTCTCCAGATTCTCTCCACTTCTTCTTGTCAGCTTCTTGCTCTTCTCTAGAAAGAGATCTGGATGCAGTTTTATTATCCTTACCAGAGACCTTTCCATTGTAATGGTTTCCATATGTGCCATTCTTTTTCAACCTGAATTCCTACTTACTCCGAGTTTTCTCATTTTATGAGCAATTTCCTAATAATAAGGTCAATTAGAATGCAGAGCAGCTCTTTCGGAGAAGTAGATTGTCAGAAGGATGATTCATATTCAGCCCAGATAAAACCAAGAGAACAATCGCTGCAGCGCAATTCTGGCTGGGGAAACTCAACATGGGTTGGAAGCTTTAATAGCATGCAGATCTTTTCCACTATTAGATTTCTTCCTTCTAGTGATATCAGCTGCAAATGTCTTGCCAGCAGTATTAGGGATAGGAATGTATGTATTTAGACCATAAAGAATAAATACGAGAACAGCCTTTTCTGCCTTCTGTGCAGAATTATGCCGGGTAATTTAGACTAGTTGGAGCAATTGTGGAATGTATGAATCGAGTATTGCTTAGCATATTTTATATTCTATATCAACACGTTTCATTTAAAATAGAAACAAAAGTAATCCTCTGTCTTGTAGTTAATATCCAGAATGTAGTCCAGAATGCAGCCGCGCGAGCGATAGTGGGCGTACCTAGGTACACCCACGTTACACCTATCCTCCGCGAGCTGCACTGGCTTCCTATTGGTCTCCGGACATGCTTCAAGGTGCTAGTCGTTACTTTTAAAGCCCTACATGGTATAGGACCTGGCTACCTGAGAGACCGCCTCCTGCCATTTACCTCCCAGAGACCCATAAGATCGCACAGACTAGGCCTCCTCTGGATTCCATCTGCCGGTCAATGTCGGCTGGCGACTCCCCGGGGGAGGGCCTTCTCTGTAGCTGCTCCGGCCCTATGGAACAATCTTCCCGTGGAGATCCGGACCCTTACTACCCTTCCAGCCATCCGCAAAGTGACCAAGACCTGGCTGTTCCGGCAGGCCTGGGGCTGTTGATTTATCCAGCCCCCATCCTAAGTTATGAATGTTGTGGAATTTTAATGTTTTTTTAATTTTTTGTATGTTCCCCCCTTCCTTTTTATCTGTAAGCCGCCCTGAGTCTCTCGAGAGTGGGCAGCATACAAACCCTATAAATAAATAAATAAATAAATAAATAAATAAATAAATAAATAAATAAATAAATAAATAAATAAATAAACAAATAAACAAACAAACAAACAAACAAATAAATAAATAAATTCAACTCAGTCAAAGCCCACCTGCAATTCTATGCTCACCTAGAGTAAGAAAGTTCCTGTCAATTCTTAAGAGTTGCTTTTGTGTAGACATGTATACAATTATACTAATAGCTGACTGAAGGATTTTGAATATATTACACTCAACCTTAAGTACATAGGATAAAGTACATAGGATAAAGTACATAGGATAAAGTACATAGGATAAAAAAATAACTTTGCTGTCTGTAAGAAAAATATTTTCAAAACATCTACATTAGGATAATATCTTTTTAAGGCAACCTCAAAGGTCACCCCAAAAATAGGAATTGATGAGATCTCCAGATAGCTTCAGAAAGAAGGTATTACAAGCAGGAAGATGGATTTGGTACAGATGTCGTGAAATCTATGTAATGAAGGTCCTGAGCATGGGGAGATCATATACCATTTCCTTAAGAGCCTACCCCTAGGATTACTGGGCTAATCTCTAGGTTGACCTAATAAAAGTACTGTTAAATCTGGGCAGTGTTTGTGTGTGTGTGTGTGTGTGTGTGTGTGTGTGTGTGTGTGTGTGTGTGTGATGTTTATATTTATATTTATATTTTTATAAATGATGGAAGCAGTCGGCTTCCTCCCATAATTGGGGCTTACCAGGGGTTGTGACACTAAATATATACCTTCTTCCCTGGCTTCAGCTGATAAGGAGGAGACCTGTGGCATAATGGCTAAGACGTTTGCCTAAGATGCAATACAGCACAGGTTCGAATCCCAGTAAGGGTATGGCTAGCTGATGAGAGCTAAATAGCTTGAAATAGATCTATACTAGTCTCCCTTTATTTATTTATCAGCACAAATAAAACACAAATATAACAAAGGCAACAGTAAAAATATTGGGTTTCTGTCGTGATGGACTCTTGTGACGAGCCGGTTGACAGATGATGGAAGCAGTTGGCTTCCTCCCATAATTGGGGCTTACCAGGGGTTGTGACTATATACATACATACATACATACATACATACATACATACATACATACATACATATATATATATATATATAATTTATATATAATATATTTATATATTATACATATAATGTGTAACTTGCAGTATATCCAATTAAGAGGACCAACAGCATTGCAGGGGGGATCACTTCATTTGAAACTTATAATTTCTCTCCAAAATTCACTGTTTCTAATTCAAAATCTGTAATTCATCTAAGGCTGGAACATAGTTTTTAATTTATATAATCACTTGTTAAACGTATATCTTGTCTTTTCTCCAAATGCTCCAGGTTGTTTACATAGTAATCTCCTTCATTTTTATTTTTCAAATGTATCTGCTGCTCGGCTCCCAGCAATTATTTTGTCCCATAATCGTATTGGGAGGTGGAGAATGAACTGGACCAATGACATGTAGGGTAGGCTTGAAAGTAGATTAGTGCAGCCTTATTCTATCCTAGACTTATTCTATACCAGCCTTATTCACCCTAACCACAATTTTTTAAAACCTGGAAAGTGGCAGAACAAGACTTACTTGCTTGTTCATTGATTCCAGCAATCTGAAATATTATATAAAATCAGTACAGCTTGATGTGGAATCTAAGTTAAATATATGCATATTTAGGTTTCATATTTTACATTAGAACTTTATGACTTTAGTATGCAGTCAAAATTGCAAACCTTTTCTTCTTAAAACCTGTTGTCTCTTGCACATCAAATATCCATCTTTTCACCTTCTTACTATTTTATCTTGCATAATGATGCAGATATCCAAAAAATAAAAATTTAAAATTAGTGACATTTCATGTCATTGGTAATTCCTATATAAAGTTGAATTAGAGACTACCAATAGCTCAGAAAATGTAGGTGCTTTTGTATAACATAAGGTTTAGCAGTCGTGTGAGATATTAGCCATATGTTTAATGTTGCAGTTCTTCCATGGATGCCTTTTAAGGATGTGGAACATATGTGCATTGGCAATTCAGGTTACAACAATTTTTCTGATCAAAAGACGTTAAGATAATCACAACTTGCACAAACTATGACCTTATATCGGCATTTATAGATTCTAAATGCAGATGGTCCTCAACACTAAGGATGTGCTTGAATGTTATGCTTTTTCACCAATAATCCATTCTATTTCAGGAGATATACTACCAAGATTTCAGTATATTGCAGAAATTTTTGAGAAATATTGCAGGACATATACTATAAAGTAAAGTAAAGTATCCCAATCTGATTCCCTCTTTCCCAGCATAATCCATTCATTAACAGGCTGTGGTCAATTTTTCTCCTCTATTTCGATAACACAGAGGAAAACAAAAAATTGAAATATAAATAACTAGCCTTTATTTGGAAACACCATTATCAATGTGTTTAGGTTATAATTTAGATAAATGGAAAAGATATCCAGCTATAAACATTTTCTTTGAAGGTTTTTTGAATTGCAAACTTCAGTTCTTTTCCCCAAATGCAAGTGAAAATTAGTATGATCTTATCTACGTAATCTGTTTTTCTTCTTGGAATACGTTTTATAGAAGGTTTATGCACTCTCTCCTGTGATTTTGGCCTTAGGAACCTTTAGCAGGTAGATTATACGGTGGGGTAAAATTTATGATATAGCCCAAGCAAATTGTCCTCGTTGTAGATAATTAGCTATCTGAATGTGTCCATACCATAGTTAATTATATTAATTCATAGTTATCTTTTTGCTCAGTGTAACGTAAATTGGTCAGAATGAAAAAAAAAACCTTGGGGGACTACTGATTTATTAAAATACCTTTTATTTGGACAGTTGAAATAATGTTCCAAAGCAATAGTCAAAAAATGCCTATAGAAATATATCCCATGTTCTGAATTTAAAAATTCTAAATAGCAATGGATTTAGATTGACAGGCTTCATCTAAATTAAGTATCTGTGAAAAATTATTGCTTTCAAAATAAATGGTTTGCCACCGGCAATTTACACTACAGATGACATTCTTGTATCTATTTCTAAAAGTTATTTTCGGAAAAGTTATGTATGATTTTGCAGGTTTCACTAGGGAAATTTTCCTTGGTTTTTTACTCAGGAAATGTCAATTGTCAGAACAGATTTTTATTTTTAAATCCATAATAAGTCACATTTTATTTCTCAAGATAATAGCAAGTTAAAAATGCAAGAACTGGAAAATTATCCTCATGATCATCACAATATCTGCTTTGGGGAGTACAACTCTAAGACATAATTTAGCTGAAAAAATTTAAAAGAAAAAACCCACTTTATTAAAAAAAACTGTACTTGGGATTTGTTCTTTCCTACAGATACAATATATATTTACACTGCTATGTAAAGTTAGCAATGCTAATTTGGAAATAGCGAGGTAATCCTTGGGGTAAGTATCTGGGCAAAGCATGGAGTACTTCCCTTGGATTAGTAGAACCAGATGATGAGATTTTTTAAAAATGTGATGAGTAGCAATATATGTATAGTATTCCAAAGTGTGCAAAATAGCAATAGATAGATAGATGATAGATAGATAGATAGATAGATAGATAGATAGATAGATAGATAGATGATAGATGGATGGATGGATGGATAGATAGATAGATAGATAGATAGATAGATAGATAGATAGATAGATAGATAGATAGATAGATAGATGATGGATGATAGATGATAGACAGATAGACGATAGATAGATAGATAGATAGATAGATAGATAGATAGATAGATAGATAGATAGATAGATGATAGATAGATAGATAGATGATAGATAGATAGATAGATAGATAGATAGATAGATAGATGATAGATAGATAGATAGATAGATAGATAGATGATAGATAGATAGATAGATAGATAGATAGATAGATAGATAGATGATAGATAGATAGATAGATGATAGATAGATAGATAGATAGATAGATAGATAGATAGATAGATAGATAGATGATAGATAGATAGATAGATAGATAGATAGATAGATGATAGATAGATAGATAGATAGATAGATAGATAGATAGATAGATAAGATAGATAGGGCTGGTAGCCCTAATTGCCTTAGGATCACCTTTAGTGCTAGAAGATTTAGCATACTTTATCAAAACTATAAGCTCATAATGTGTATTTATGAACAGGTCTTCATCATCATCATCATCATCATTTTAGTCACTGTCTATCCACTTCAGAATGAAGGCATCTTCTACCTGTTTCCAACCAATATGGTCCTAAGCCTTCTTTTACCAATTGGGCCCACAATATTTGCTGATCAATGAACAGGTCTTATAATACAAGAAGTTAGTCACAGAAGGAGAAACGAAATAAGAAATTGGATATATAGTACATTAATTTCTATACAATTAATTAATTTTAAATCCCGTAAGACATTGGTCTACAAAAATCTAGATAGCAACAGCAATAGCAGTTAGACTTATATACCGCTTCATAGGGCTTTCAGCCCTCTCTAAGCGGTTTACAGAGTCAGCATATTGCCCACAACAATCCGGGTCCTCATTTTACCCACCTCGGAAGGATGGACGGCTGAGTCAACCTTGAGCCGGTGAGATTTGAACAGCCTAACTGCAGAACTGCAATCAGCTGAAGTAGCCTGCAATGCTGCATTTAACCACTGCGCCACCTCGGACACTGCATGGAAGCAAAGACCTACCAAACATTGTCTTCAGCCCAGATATGACACTAATGGTGGCCCTACAGCCCTACAGTGGAAGAAAGAGAAGAAAAGCTAACAAAAAGATGCACCAAAATTACATTTGCCAGAGAGCAGAGGAAGACAAAGGGCAAATTTTTAAAAATCTGGACTGTCTGGTGTAATTCACAATATCTGCCCACCCTACTTATACTGTTCTTAATCTCCCTTTAAGTCACAGCAGATTTTGCAAGATTTTGTAAACAATCAGTAGAAATTAACCACTTCAGGTTAATCTGACTGCTACAGAAAATATTTGAAAGCAATGTAATGGGCAAGGGTTTACAGTCAAATCACACCCAGTACTACAGGGTTCTTTGCTCGAATTGGAAGTCTTCCAATTAAATCCAATTGCAATTTATTACACATTTATTAACAATATATCATTATAAGAATTAATTTTCTAACCCATGCTTTTTAAAAATTCTTAACCAGTTAATTAAAACCATGTATACTTGCAACCAGATAATATTTTAGAAGCTGGTTCATATATATTCTAAACAATGCCTTCTTATTCAAATTTTTATAGGTTTTAATCAAAAATGTTTGGATTATCTGCAACCCATCTGTTCATTCTCCTTTGCTAATTCATCACACTTTCTTTTCCAAGTTAGTGCACATATATGGATCTAATATGATATGTACAGTAAGGGCAATGCCTAATTGTCCTTATAAAGTAACCCAAGCAAATTAATATAGTACATAAAATGAATTATGAGATTGTCCAGATTTATCAAAAGTATTTTTATTTTATGTACTTTATTGAAAACAGAGGGGAACTAATAATGGGGACAGAGTGCACAGTGGCTTTTTAAATCCTTTTTCAAAAGAATATAAGACATACAGATCAGAAAACGAAAGATCTAGTCAACAAGCCGAAGAAAGTTTAACCAGATTGCCCAGATATGAGTAACTGCAGGATACTTTTTCCAAAGGACTTCAGGAGCTAACTTAATCAGGCCACCAAATTGCTGTGCCCCAATTTGCAGAACATCATCAAGAGAAGAGCAGGTTCATTATGTGGGCTGAATGAAACAAGGCAACTTTCTGTTCTGTGGGGCAAATAGCAAAATGCAGAAGGAGAGCCAGTAAGGATTGCATATTCTAAAGTTTCTAATTGTTGAAAAATTATTAGTTCAGTTCTTTTTACAGTATATCCTCTTTGCTACGCCAGAGTATTGACGATGCATATATTGAAGGCACTTTTCCTTTTTGTTAATAATATAAAAAGTATCATTAAACACAAATATTTCTTCTATCCTCCCTATAGATGCACATTGCTGAATCCAGGGGTTTCAATCTTCTATGGCTTTTTATTAATTTTTGTACTCTTTTCTAGTGTGTTATGAAAAAAGATCTTATATTGTGAAAAGTATACATTTGAATGTAGAGGAATAATAAGTATGCAAAAAGAAGCATTACCTTAAATGCACTTGTTTAACTAAAATTATGGCAAAATCAGCATTGCAGTGAATTAAATCTCCAGGTAGTCCCTGACTTACAACCACTATTGGGCCAGAATTTCCTTTGTTAAGCAAGGTAGTTGTTATGAAAGTCGCTCTTGATTTTATGCACCTTTTGCCATGGTTGTTAAGTGAATCACACAGTTGTTAAGTGAGCCCAGCTTCCCTCATTGACTTTGCTTTTTGGAAGCTGGCTGGGGAGTTTGCAAATGGCAATCGCATGACGCCAGGGAACCACTGTAAATACACACTAGTTATCAAGCACCTGGATTTTGATCACATGACTGAAGTGGTTGTAAAGGTGACTACTGGTTGTAAGTCACTTTTTTCAGTACCACTGTAACTTTGAACAGTCACTAAACAAATTGTAAGTCAAGGATTCCCTGTAAAAATAAGAAGAGCAAGAAAAATATGAGTAGCGTGATCTCACTGCAGTTAGGAATTATTTACAAAAACAGTTTTCACCAGTTGAGCTATCAGACAAAGTTTGTATTTAACAAACTCAGACCAGAAGTCAATGGAACTCTCTGGATTTTTAGCTATTTTAAGCAGTCCATTATTGATCTCCAGCACTGAATCAGGACACCTACTGAATCCTCAGAGTTAGTGAAGGAGGTACCATCAAATTACTTTTGGGAATTGCCTTTAGTACTTGTAAAAATAAGAATATTTTCAAGTTACTATTGTAGAATACCAGTAGTTTTAATTTCTGGGACTATTCTACAAGTTTGAACTGTAACAGACTACAATATCAGACTGATATTATTTTGACTTACTTGCAACATTTGTTCCAGCATCAGAATGATGTAAGCAGAGGCAGGTTTATATGCTGGTGGGCCTAAACTTTGTAGAGAAATGTTAGCCAATCCAACCTTGTCTTTTCTGGCGAACAGAATAGAACAAAAAAACTCTTAGCCAATCATTAACCTACTTGCTATGTTGTCAAACTTGCCCTCTGAGATTTCACGGCTTCTGTGGCTGAACAAGCAGTCCTCCTCCCTTGAGAAAAAAAAAAAAAGTAAAATTAATTGCTATTTTCCCTCTTTTCCTGGGATCCACATATTTCTGTGTATGTATTTGTGAACATTTATCTGTTTCCAAATTATCCCAAAGGCGTTTTGAGGAAAGTGTGTGAGAGAAGTTCAATTGTTCAACAATCTAAACAAATACATTGAAAAGCTCAAGAACCTCTCAGTCACCATGGCAGCAAAAGTTTGTTGCCTTCCAAATCCTATGACATATAATGCTAACATGCCAATAATTCTCCATTTGGGTATTTTTCCCAGCTGTATCAGCATGTTCCTTTGATGGATGAATATGAATAGAAGCACGAAGAAAGAAGCTGCTGTGTAGGAGTTAGAAGATAGGCAACAATTTCCTTCAATAGTGACAGTAAGAGCAAGGCAATGCTTCAAGCAACATTAGCATGCAGGTTTTTATCGCCAGTGATCTTGTCATGAAGCCAATGGGGGCATCATGTCATCCTATTACTAGGACTGAACCTTCCTTATCATGCAATAGAAAACAATTCTTTGCTATGCTCACGGAAAGGGGAAAGAAAAATAGTTTCTATTGCATCCCAATACTTTATTGTTGAGGATAATTTAGTTAAGTACTATTGCTGACAAATAGGTATGATAGCAAATACATCACAAGCTTCCTGGGGGAATTTAGATCTGACTGACTTCAGTGTCAGATTTCAGTGTGGGCAACACAATTGTCCACTTTAGGATCCTTCATTCTGTAATCTGCTTAAATAAAATCCTTTTCTCCTGCTGGGAAATTGCCAGATGTAGAAGATGTATCATGTTGACAACCCGATGTAGATTAGCTTTCAGTAGACAATGAAATCTGAGACCTCAACCTTAGTACTCTGCCTGTTGGAAGTATATACTGTTGCTTTATAAACCTAATTAATACCTTAGTACACAGCCTCCTGGTAGCCAGGTAATATATAAGACCTGAGGAATATACTCTATACTGGAGTAGTTCTCCTTCTGAAGTGGTGGAGTTATGGGGCATGAGGGCATGACATAAAAATAATATCCCTCTCTCTCTACTCTGAGAGTTCAGAACTTCAGATAAAGACGTTTGTATTCCATCACAGATTGTCCCTAGTCCTGAATGTAAATGATTTTTTCCCCTTAGAAATTGTACAGAAAACGGAACTTTGGATTTTGTGGTTGTGAAATAGGGAGCTACTTATTCTGTATCATGTCTCTGTCAGATTGTTGTCTCTCCACCTTGCCATCACTGGAGTGCTTCTGAGGTGGATCGCCATCCAGACTTAATTTATCAATACCAGTTGCTTTTGGAAAGCGCTGAGGAGACTTACGAAACTACATGTCAAGTGCACACAGCGCATCACACACAGGATGTTGTGGAATTGTCTCTCCTGCTTGTTTTGAGGCAACAGTATAATTGTTAGAAACTATTTAATTCTGAATTAAAGATTAGAAATTATACATTTATACTGACCCATGTTTCAGGGGAAAGTTTTATAAATCGATTGAAATAATGTGTTTATTTATTTATCCAATTTATATGGCAACATATCCCAATAAGTGACTCTGGGCAATTAACAGAATTTAAATGAACTAAAATAAAAACAATTGCAAACATCACAAAGGTTAAAATGCACAGCAGTCAAGGAATAACAAACCCAAATCACTAACATAGCCTTGACATGAGTTCTGCAACGAATCCAAATCACACAACGCACAATCCAATAACAAGACAAATGAAGATGCATTCTGAAGATAAATAAATATATAAATATATAAATTTAAGTTCTTCAGAAGGTATAATACTAAGTATTGGGGACATTTCTAAATCATGTGATTGCACTCCATGAGAGTGAATTTTATTTTTGAAGATAAATTGGTTATTTTCTCTTTAGCCTTTACTATTTCCTTAGTTCAGACATGAAGAAGAATGATATTGAAACCACAATTCTGTGAGTAAGTAACAGGTGGATATGAATCTAGAATATGATAACAGTTCTCAGGGCAGTTTTTGACAAATTGAAAATAACTAAAGATGAGAAACTCAAGTTCCTACTAAACAGAGCAACAGATTTTAAATATGTTGATGCCTTTCACAATATAATTTCTGGGTTTTTGTTATTCTGAATATAGCTGCATCAGCCTTATATGTTGAATTCATATTTCCTAATGCGAAAAATGAACAAGCCGTTAGTGATCTGAAGGACTGAGAAAATTTCTTGTAAGCATGAAATTAGATTTCTCTTGGACTGATTTTAAATTATTTACAAGGTTCTTCCCATTCCTGCAAGAAATAACAAAAATACTAATGAAAAAGAAGAAAATAATTTCTCCTACCATTTAAATAGTTAAAGATTAGATTGTTATTTAGGACAACCTGAACTTTGAGGAAAGAAAAACCTCGGTGTGATCCAGAGGTAGGTTCCTACCAGTTCGCACCTATTCGGTAGAACCGGTTAGTCAAATCTATCAAACTGGTTAGAAGAGGTTCCACCAGTGGACCCGGAAAGCAGGCCACACCTACAGAAGAGGTTCCAAAAAATTTTGAAACCCACCACTGACACACACACACACACACACACACACACACACACACACACACACACACACACAGAGACTGACACACACAGAGAGAGAAAGAGAAAGAAAGGAAGAAATAAATAAATAAAAAAAGAAAAAAGAAAGAAAAAGAATGAGAGAGAGATGAAAGAAAAAAAGAAAAAAGGGACAGAGAGACAAAAGGAAGGAAGGAAAGAGAGAGAGGGAGGGAGGGAGGGAGGGAGGGAGGGAGAGAAAACACATGGTCGGTAAGCCACTCCCACCAGGTCACATGGCCGGCAAGCCACTCCCACAAAGGAGGCCACACCCACAGAGTAGGTTCCAAAAAATTTTGAAACCCACCACTGGTGTGATCATTGTAAAAAATCCTTTAATTTCCACAAAAGAGTAGGCACTAAAACTAAAATTGCAAAATTGTACACCTTTAAAATTATTTTCCCTATTTATTCTATGATAATGATTGTAGTAAATTATTAGTTGTCTTTCTTGATTTTTTAAAATTTATTTTCATTGAGATAAGGAAAAATGTGCGGAGTTTGTTCCAGAGTTCAAATTAGGCAAAATAAAATATTGTAAACAATTAGAGAAAGAATAAAAGTAAATGAGACAATACATACACTGCATATTGTTGTTAGGTGTGAAAAATGAATTTTTTAAAGAAACATGGCAGCAACTTCAAATATTAGAACAATGGGATGGAACAAAGCCAGACAACGCAAATATGTCATCCAGTATGTCCCAGTTATAAACTCTTAAAGCTCACATATTCTTCCCAGCCCTCACAATGAAATGAAGGACAACTAGGGTGAGAATCACATTTTCCTGGCAGTTAATTTATTTGGAGATGATGCAATATGACTGCAGCACAAACCCTTTTTCAATTAACACAGTGGAATTTTGCAAATCAAATTAGTAACAACTGTGCATTTATTGCACTCACCACAAGTTAATCAGCAAAGATCATGAGAATGGAAGATGTCTCTTTTATTTCCATAGGACAAATCCTGAGGCTGGGTTTTAAAAGCTGAAGTTTATTAATTTAATGAAATGCACACTGACATGAATTAATTTGTTTCGTATTTCTAATATTGTTAATAGCTGCCTTTCTTCTCTTAACAATCAAGGTGGCTGCAGTTATATTATTTTTCCTTGCACTTTATTATAGTGGTAAAGCAAAGGATCACCATTGTTAGCCTCTTGTTTTGGGTTATAGCTATTGTGGTTGTAAGCAATTGTACTGTCTGGAAAGGAATATAGCTGACAGCTGCTGTCTCTGAAACTCTGTTCCTCCTGACTTCATAATGATGTGGGTTGTCTGGACATGCTTAACTGAGATAGACCCACTGATACCAACTGGTGGGCATTTCCAACCTGATGTGGACAGAACTGTGCTATCAATTGGGCAATACTTGAAAAAGTGATTCGGGCTCCATGAAACATTCAGATCAGTGGTGGGATTCAAACATTTTTACTACTGGTTCTGTGGGCATGGCTTGGTGGGCATGGCGTGGCTTTGTGGGCGTGTCAAGGGAAGGATACTGTAAAATCCCCATTTCCTCCAGATCAGCTGGGACTCGGGAGGCAGAGAATAGATGGGGGCGGGGCCAGTCAGAGGTGGTATTTACCGGTTCTCCGAACTACTCAGAATGTCCACTACCGGTTCTCCAGGACTGGTCAGAACCTGCTGAATACCACCACTGATTCAGATCTGAGTGGCCAGGAGGCAACTACTATATCAAATGCTCCTAGTTTTAGGAATTGCATTTAGGCTGTTGTAAGCCACTTTTGTGCTTATGGAAGTAGCATAGGTGCTCTATGTGAGGAGCCACCTGATCAAAGCATATTTACAAAAGGAAGGGGAAACCTGCTTCAAAGCAGCTGTTGAATTTCTCTGGTGGCTTTTCTGCTATTTTGGGGATCTCTCACGCATATGGTACTGATGAAAGAAATGTCCTTCTGGGTTCGGCTCCAAGTGGGGAAAAAGACACTGGAGACATGGAGGCTGCTTGGAAAGATGGTTTATTGGTGGACAGAACCACATGGCTTGAGCCCTGTACAGAAAAGATGATCACATGCTTCAAAGTTGGTGGAGAAGAAGAGAAGGGCCGAGGGAGGGGCTTGCTAGGCTTTTTATAACCTGTTCAGTCCCACCTCCCTGTTTCCTGTTCCTGTGTAAGAAATGTATTCTGATTGGTTGTCAGACTCCCATGGGGCCATGCAGGGGCAACTCTCTAGGCTGCATTTTGAATCCAAGTTTGGTTGAGTTCCCAGATGCCATGTGGTCAGTTGGGGCCAATATTATCATGCTTTCCTGTAGCTGAAGTGGAGAAGTCTTTATTATGTAAAGTGAACTAGCTTGGCCTTCTTAATGGCCCATTGACAAAGTGGAAATGGGCAGGAAGCCACAGGCAGCTATTCTGTTCTTTTAAAACCTGTTTCTTTCTTTTCACATCCAGAGAAATATTCTTCCTTTTCAATATTTTCTAGGATATTTCATTTTTCTGGGAGAGGGCCGTGTGATAACTTCCTACAGTACAATACTGCAGCTCCATTCCATCTCTTGGGAAGCAGCGGTGGAGAGTAAGAGGTTTGAGGGCTCTTTGAAATTGGCATAAGCAGCCAACCTGTGAGATTTATCAAGTTATTAAACTCCCTACTGAAGTTTTTTGGGGGGTATAGCAAGGCTATTTGAGCCACACTAACTTTCTCAGCTCAGCTTTTTTTTTTTACACTGCAGCCAGACACGAGCTTTAATTTTGCTGTGCTAGTGAAATGTTACACTTCCATGCTGGTTCTGTCAACACAATCAGGAGCTTAGCTCAGCCATCAGTGGTCTAAAAATAGACTCGAGGCTTTTAAATTCTGTATGATTGGGGAAGATTTAAGTCTCTTGACAATAAATACACGGGTGTCAAGTTAACTCAGCCACTGGCCCATGCTTTCATCGCTCTGAATTAAACTATAGTCAGGCCACTTTCTCTGTATTGGCTTTTCCTCCTGTGGCTTACCTAATTAGATGGCATGACCATATTTCTCTTTGTGCAAATTTGTTTCTGCTGCTTCTCCAACTCAAAATATTGTCAGCAATCCACAACCCCACTATAAGTATGATGAAGTGGTTTCCCTCCCCCCCCCCGGAAAGGCAGAGGTGGGTTCCTGCCAGTTCGCACCAGTTCGGTAGAACCGGTTCGTTAAATCTACCGAACCGGTTAGAAGAGGTTCCACCAGTGGACCTGGAAAGCAGGCCACACCTACAGAAGAGGTTCCAAAAAATTTTGAAACCCACCACTGAGATACACGCACACGATCACACACACACACACACACACACACACAGACTCACACAGAGAGAGAAAGAGAAAGAGAAAGGAAGAAAGAAAGAAATAAAAAAAGAAAAAAGAAAGAAAAAGTGAGAGAGAGATTAAAGGAAAAAAGGAAAAAGAGACAGAGAGACAAAAGGAAGGAGAGAGAGAGAGAGAGAGAGAGAGAGAGAGAGAGAGAGAGAGAGAGAGAACGAGAACACACATGGCCGGCAAGCCACTCCGACAAAGGAGGCCATACCCACAGAATAGGTTCGAAAATTTTTTGAAACTCACCACTGAGGAAAGGCCAAACTTGCTAACCAGTTATGGCAGCTCCCCTGGTGTAGAAGCCAAGTGACCAAGGGCAACTTGTTTCCCCACCACTACCACCACAATCTTAACTGTGTCACTTCAGGAAAAAGTGCAACGATGAGAGCTTATTTCTTTTCCACATATATTTTGACGCATTTTGAATTGTATTCGTCTACTTTCTGTGTTAATTCAACTAGCATCTCTATCAGTGGTGGGTTTCAAAAATTGTTCGAACCTACTCTGTGGGTGTGGCCTCCTTTGTGGGAGTGGCTTGCTGCCCATGTGACTGGATGGGAGTGGCTTGCCACCCATGTGACCGGATATGAAGATGTCAACGACACTTGTCAGAACCACCTTAAATTACCTCCCACACAGCACTGGCATGTATAAGAATATGATGTCAACTTGTTTTTTAAAAGGCATCTTTGGTTTGCGTTAAAACAACTTCAACACACGCAATGTTCTGATTGCACCACAAACGCAGTAGTCATCCTTACCTTTCACAGAGGCACTGAGTTTTATAAATATGAGCATGATAGTGTAGAATAATCATATCCAAGGACCAGTGATGGGTTTCAAAAATTTTTGGAACTTCTTCTGTAGGTGTGGCCTGCTTTCCGGGTCCACTGGTGGAACCTCTTCTAACCGGTTCCGTAGATTTGACGAACCGGTTCTACCGAATAGGTGCGAACTGGTAGGAACCCACCTCTGATCTCTATAGGCTTTTTGCTAGGGAATATGGAGGCTGTTATAGGTAGTCCTTAACTTATGACCATAATTCAGCCTGGAATTACAGTTGTAAGTTGTGGTGGTTGTTAAGTGGATCACTATGTGACCATCACTGGTTTAACAACCTTTTGTGTAGTGAACCCATTTTTCACAATTGATTGTTGTTGTTGTTGTTTTGCTGGAACTGGAAATAAATGCTGGAAACTGGCAAAACAAAACCTCCAAAACTCAGGGTAGCAGGATATAGGAAATGGATAGTAGACTAGCTCTATATTTGCTTCCTTTTAAAAGCCTTCCACAAAGCTTGCAAATTGCAGCTATACTCCCGAGCCTCGGGTGCTACATGCGCCAAGGGTGTCACTTCCTGGCTATATTGTTTATAGGCCAGATGTCCTGCCTTGTATGCATTTGAATTAGAGATTTCAATGGTTATTATTGTTTTAATGGTTTTACAATCTTTTTAAAGATTTTAATTGTAATATGTGTTTTTGAATTGCAAACTGTCCAGAGTCATTTGCTGAGATGGGAACCTAGAGAAATTTAATAATGTAAATAAACAACTGACTTAGCCAGATGTTGGCTCATCATAGGTGGTGGAGCATCCTTGCTAACCGGGATTGCTTGGTGATTACCTAAAGGATCTCTTCTCTAGCCAAGTGTCCAGGATGGAAGTGATTATTAATCAGGTGACTTCTGCAGTGAATACCCCTGAAACAAAAATAGATAAACCATCTCCATGTAGCCTTCAAAGACCTCATTGCAGTAATCCCGGTTGGTCTACTTGAAGCAGCTGAATTGCGACCATCATCCTGAAGAAAGGTTATACCTGGGCATGTGCTCTATTCTCTATATTATCAGACTCCTAAAGAAATCTTAATCATAATCCTCATTAAGATGGTAATAGCTGTTACAATACTGCTCAGGGACGTGCAGTCAGGGGAGGCAGGGGAGGCAGGGCCTCACCACTGTCATCATGAAAAGAAAAAAATGTAAAAGGAAAAAGACAAGAGCTGAGGTCAGGCTGAGCTAGTTGCTGCCAGAGTCACCGTGGATGACTCTGCTTAGTGCTTAACTGATTAAAAAAGCCTCTAAAAAGCGCCCTCTACAGGAGGAAGCAGGAGAACGACATGCCTCATCTAGTCTGGCGTTTTATGATCACTCGAGCAGAGTTAAGCAAGGGTTAAAATTCCTGACGTAGATGAGGCACGAAGTTCTCCTCCTGTAGAGGGTGTTTTTTTAGAGGCTTTTTTAAACAGTTAAGCAGAGTCATCCACAGTGACTCTGGCAGCAACTAGCTCAGTCCGACCTCAGCTCTTGCTTTTTTCCTTTTCCTTTTTTTTCTTTTCATGATGGCAGGCAAGAGCAGAGTTGAAATCCTCTCTGAAACAGCTGGAAAAGGTACGTGTGGGTCGGAGGGAGGTGGAGGAATTCAAACTTCATCTTCAAATATAGATCCCTCCCCAAGTGTAGTTTGATTGCAGGCAGAGCCATGTTGCCTTTTCAAACACACACAAACACACACACACACACACACACACACACACACACACACAGCTGGATAAAACTATATAAGCCCAGCTTCACTGATTACAAGTTTGAAAAGGCAGCGTGGCTCCACCTGCAATCAAAGGCTCGGATCGGCTCCAATCCAACTTCTGTGTTTGTGTTTGTTTGAGAGTGAGTGAGAGAGGGAAGGAGATAGTCCAATCCAACTTCTCTCTCTGTGTGTGTCTGTTTGAGAGAGGGGGGAGGGAGGGAGAGAGGGAGGAAGGAGGGGGACGGAGAAGAAAAAGAATGAAGGAAACCTTTTCGTAAAGGAGAAAAACAAATGCTGTCACTTTAAATCGGAACTGAGCAGTGCCTGGCGGTGGAATTCTGGGAGTTGAAGTCCACAAGTCTAAAAAAATTTGAAACCCCTGTGTCAGTGCCTCACCAGCCACTAACCTTACCGCACATCACTGCTACTGCTACTGACAGTAGCAAAACAACAAACCATTCCTTACTATTGAATGCAATAAAGAAGCACCACTCTGTCGGTATTAGTGGCTGAGAACCAACAACATTAATCAGGATCGCTGAAGGATCAGGGACAGATTTTAACTTCATATTTACCCTACCATCAATGATCTTGATTAAAGGCTATGTTTCCCCACCACAAATAATAGCAGATGACTATTTTTCTATCATTATTAGTGGTGATAGATTGAATCTGATCTCTAGAGTGAGGGTGGTGGTGGTAAGTAAAACGATTAGCTGTGCCTTGAGAAAGAGCCGCATAAGCAGCACCTGGCATCATAACTGACCTTTGCAACTGAAACATTTCCCCTACAAAATCTATCTTGCAGCCTGGGTTGCTTTGCAAAAGTAGAGGTGCAGATCACAGCTTGTAACATTATATCATCCTAAAAAGACAGACTTACTAAGAAGTTAATTGAAGTTTCCCATGGCTGGATTAAAGTAATCCTTTTTTTAAACCATGAAACCACCATTCCCCTTGATTATGCCAACAAAAGCATAGATAGCCCAAAATGGAGAACTTTGGGATTGTGTGTGTGTGTGTGCGCGCGCGCTGCACAAAAGCAGGAAAAGTGGCTTACAATTAAGCTCCCTGTAGGAGTAATAAAATGTACAAAATCCAGGAATTAAGATTTCATGGCACAGCCCTGGCATGAAGCAATCCAGAATGATAATTTGAAGGGAGACATTCTACAGTTGAACTTGAGGTGTGCAAGCAAGATGCTACGTACTCAGAATCTGATACACTACATGTGGTATATAAAAGCATAATAGTAATTTTTTGCTCTCTCCCCCCCCCCCAACGTATTTGTTTCATACAGCCTTAAGTAGATGCAGATGAAAAAGAGGGAGGGAAAAAAGATCTGATTTGCATGATATTTGCCACATGCTAATAAAACTGGCTGTGGGAAAAGAGGAGACACAACAATCCCAAAATACAATAAATGCACAGAAAGCCATTAGAGCAGGAGTGGTTTATTGCAAGTGGAGATCAATTCTGAGGAGGAGGTTTGTACATTAATGAACAAATTGGAAAGGTGAATAAAATAGGAAAACTACAGAGGAACACAGAGCTGTTTCCAACAGCAAGCAGAATCCCTATTCATTACTGAAGCGTGTTATTAAGGGCCAGATCTTTCCACATCTTCCAATCTTGCTCTATTTCTTTGAGTTTTCTATGTTCTGAAGACTCTCAGAATTAATTGTAGTTGAATATAAACCCATTATATCTTATATATTAATGGGAGAAAAAGCTTCATAGCATTAGATAATCAAACTGATCCTTAGTTTTCCCCCTTCAAAGCAACTGCCCTGAGGTCTATGAAGGAAAAGTATACCGAGCCGAGGTGGCGCAGGGGTTAGGGTGCAGTACTGCAGGCCACTTCAGCTGACTCCTAGTTCTACAGTTGGGCGGTTCAAATCTCACCGGCTCAGGGTTGACTCAGCCTTCCATCCTTCCGAGGTGGGTAAAATGAGGACCCAGATTGTGAGGGCAATATGCCGACTCTGTAAACCGCTTAGAGAGGGCTGAAAGCCCTATGAAGCGGTATATAAGTCTAACTGTTATTGCTATTGTTACCTTCAGTAAGGAATATAATGATCAGTGGTGGGTTGCAGGCGGTACAACCCGGTACAGGTGTACCAGTGCCTGCCTGGAGCACCAGGTACCGTTCTGGTACGGGCTGTAGCGGGCCGACCTACCCGTAATCCTTACCTGTCTTTAAACTCTTCAGCGCTTCCATGCACACACACAGCAAGTACAGCACCCGTGCGATGCTCCACCAAGACTGTGGAGAGTTGTGGAGGCGTCGCTGGAGGGTATGTGCACATGTGCATGCGCAGCGCGTGCATTCATGTGAAGGACACCGGGCCCCGTTGCAACCATACTGGTTGCAACAGGATCCAGAACCCACAACTGATAATGATGTACAGTAAAAACCTCAGTTTAAATCTGATGGATTAGCAAATTTCAGGAGGATGAGTTAATTTTTCATCCAGACCACCCCTTAAAATAAATGATAGCTTGTTGCATTCAAAGTAATCGGGACAAAGCAGTTACATTAATATTAAATTTTACCTTAATTTTATGACATCCTGGGCAATTTAATGGGGAGTTGGAGATACAGGGCAAATGCCACGTGTCCTTCCTCAATCTGCTGCCCAAGATATACTGGACATCACTACAAATACTCATCTCTATAAACTACTCTTTTGCTCAGTGTTCCTTAACTACAGCAACTTTTATAGTTATTCATAAATAAAACATTCAATGGACTAATCAATTGTTGACCTGAAACAGCAGGTTAGGGAAAGATTGTCACAAAGAAAATCTGTCTATGTGATTGTTGGGGATTAAAGACAACTGGATGGCTCATAACCCCCAATTCTTGGGTGCCTACAGTTTTGTAGAAGATTCCTTCTCTAGTTAGCATCATGGATCTTTCAGGAGCCTTTGAAGCAGGCACTACGAGAGTCCTCAAAGAAGTTGGTCAAAGCATGAGATAAGCTTGGTTCCATCTTGGTTTGTATTTGTCCTGCCTCAAGGTTCAAGGTTCAAGGTTCATTTTATTTATATGCTGCCCTATTCCCGGCGGGACTCAGGGCGGCGCACAAACCCAAGGAGGGGAAGGGAAACACAAAAACTACAACAAAAAGTACAGGGCATTTAAAACAACCAACAGCCACACGATTTGAGAGGGGAAGGGAACTCATCGACCCCAGGCCTGCCGACACAGCCAGGTGTTAACGGCTTTTCAGAAGGCCTGGAGAGAGGTGAGGGTCCGAATCTCTGCGGGGAGCTCATTCCAAAGGGCCGGAGCCGCCACAGAGAAGGCCCTCCCCAGTGTAGTGGCCAGATGACATTGGCTAGTAGACGGAACCCGGAGGAGACCTAATCTGTGTGATCTAATGGGTCTATGGGAGGTAATTGGCAGCAGGTGGTCTCTCAAGTACCCAGGTCCAATACCATGAAGGGCTTTATAAGTGATGACTAGCACCTTGAAGCGAATCCGGAGACCAATCGATAACCAGTGCAGCTCGCGGAGGATAGGTGTAACGTGGGTGTACCGGGGTGCACCCACAATCGCTCGCGCGGCTGCATTCTGGACGAGCTGAAGTCTCCGAATGCTCTTCAAGGGCTGCCCCATGTAGAGCGCATTGCAGTAGTCCAGTCCACATTTCAGGTGTGGGAGAGGCCCTGCCTGGCTTGCATTCCCTGAATTCAATAGAAAAATGTGAGATGCAGTTCATTCATTTAATTTTTTTTCTAACTTCTACGGCATAATCCATTTTTAAAAAAGAAAGATGAAGACAACACTTAGAAACAAAACAGAACACGTTCATCTGAAAGTACAGCAATAATTCAGAATTCAGCAAGGAATGCAAAAATTTTGAAATTTATCCAATTTTCCCCTTTAAACATTTATTTTTTAAAAAAAGAAAAATGTGTTAGCAATTGGGAATGAAACAATTATTCATTTATTAGTAAACTAAATTATAACAAACATAAAACAAGCAAAAGTCCATTTGGAGGAAATGGTTTCTTTAAAATTTAGAACAAATACGGTATTCAGTAAGTAAAGACATCAAACAACAACAAAAAATTTTATTTCCCTAATATTCTTGATAAAATAAGCATAACTTTTTTTTCTAAGATAAGGGATGCTGTTACTTGATATAGTAGCGATGGAACCTATATAACTCTGAAAGCAATGCATTGCATGGTTTGCCCAGCTTGAAGTATGAAAATGTTCATGCGTTTTATACTATAAATCCCATTAAAATGTTTTCCATTTGTTTTATGCTTTCATGGGCTACATATTTTATATAAATATATAAAGTAAATTAAGCTAATAGCTGTAAATTGTACGCAAGTTATCTAGAGTTATAGCAACCTGGCTAATATTTTCCCTTTCCTTCCCCCCACCTCCAAAAAGAACAATTTCTAATAAGAAAAAAAACTAGCATGGATAATGAAAACCAGAGGAAAATATTTGTGCTATCCCCCATGTCATTCACTTTAAATGAATATAAATGTTTGGATGTATCATAAGCATACGGTACAGTTAAAATTATGCCACTGTTTAAAGTATCGTTCATAGTGCCTGATTTCAGGCTTGGAGCAGAATCAAAACCAGTTTGGAATCATAGCAAAAGAGAGAGGAAAATAGGAGGAGGTAGGTACATTGGATATGTTCATATCCTTGAGTTATCTGTAAAAATAATAAAGGTGGCAATAAATAAATAAGTAAATAAATCAACCAATCAATCATTCTAAATGAATGACAAGAAGCAATTTGCATCTCTGCAACATGTTTGGACTAGATTAGCAGGAGGAAGTTGCCATCAAGAAAAGTAGCGAAACGCCATTGGAAAATATTCCTGCAAATGCTTTCATTTCGTAGTGAAGTTCTGAAGCAAATTTTGATTTTTCATAGCTGTCGAAAAAAATTAACTCAGAAAATAAAAATTCATGTAATTTTAAATACGCTGGTAAGAATATAAACCTTTTGGCTCCAGCCCCCCTCGACTGAATGCTTATTAAGAATCTAGGCTGGAATTCAACAGCAGTCAGTTATTAGTCCTGCCTCCGTTAGAGCCCGCAAGCAGTATTTGTGTTAGCTGTGCCTATAATCTGGTGTTCTCAAGAGAAATAATTTTAAACATGGATGTGCCGGTGGCTCTTGTGACTGATACCTGTTGACATATGTGTTCACTATGAATCTCTCTCACGTATTTTAAAAGTTCCATAAGCAAGCTGTTATACAAGTGTCTCCTGGAGTTCAGGAGTTATGCAATATAATCTTGCAATAACTTGAATCATTTGCCTCTCCTTGATCTCCCCTGAGGATAGATCTGCTGCTATCTCATCTTGACCTTCATTTTATTTATTGACTGCATAGCACATTGGTGGGCAACTTATGACATCCTTCAGCAATGAAAAATACAGTCCCTGAACGTGGCACGACAAAACCGCGAAGCCCTTATCCACGGAGACATAAGCGCGTCGCTAAAGCCGCGATGTCATCACCGCCGCAACAACAGCGCGGCAACAGAAGGGCGCTTTAAAACGGCGCCACGGCAGAAAGCCGATTTCAGTTAAGGTAAGGGTTAGGATTAGGTTTAGGGGTTTGTTTTAGGGTTAGGGTTAGGTTTAGGGTTAGGTTTAGGGTTAGGGTTAGGGTTAGGGTTAGGTTTAGGGTTAGGTTTAGGGTTAGGTTTAGGGTACTGAGTGCTTGGGAATGCGCGGATTTGCCCTCCGCAATTATGTCATCGCGGTAGGGTCGCGTTTTTCCTTAGCGCTTCGAACGGCGCGAATTAGTCTTCGCGCTTATGTCTCTGCGGATAAGGGATTCGCGGATTTGTGGTGGAACCGTCCCTGAAATTACAAGGATCCTAGTTCTCTGCATGGTCAGCTAACAAAGAGTTAACTGGGAGCAGGGACTTAATGAACTGGAGCAACATCTCCAGGAGCAAACACCTGTGTTGCCCCTTCCAGGGATCTTGGACTATTCGTGTGACATCAGATGTTTATTGAACAGATTCAATACAGTATCAAAATTACAGCATAGTAAATGTACTGGATCCTAGTTGTAGCTGCACATAGTACAATCTAAATGATGTTGCACTATAAATATGAGTATGGGAATGAAAGCAGGTTTTTCATCATGAAAACGTATACAATTCCATTTCAAGGTGACTGAGATCCCTAACTTTTTTGCAACACATTATCTTGGAATTAGGGATGGATGACCTGTTATGGGCCTGCTCAGAAATGTCTCTGGGACACAATATGAGACCTAGAAATGCCATGTGCTTGATTCCCACCTACTTCCCCAGGTACTGTGAGGTCTGGTTCCTGATTTTTTTTTTCACGCCTGTCATCTTCCTTTACCCTATTTAGGAAGCTTGAAAAATCTCCCAAATAAAACTATATCTGCCTTGGCAGCAAGTCTCCCTTTAAAGCAGAAAATGAAAAGCACTGAGACACAATTGAGAAGTCATGGTCCCTATTAATTCCCGTCCCATTGTATTCCATGAGATGTAGTTGCAATACATTTGCTAGAGTGTACCTAAACTGCTTCAGTATTACAATCATCTACTTTGGGACCTTACCATTTTTATTATAACCTTATGGCATTTATTTAATAAATTTGAGAACCACTGGTATTTTCTAGTTTTTTTTCTTTCATCTCTCCATATGTGCTCATTTATCTAGCTTTGGACAGGAAATGACAACACATTTTTGCCCTTTTCCCACATGTAATATGAAACTGATAGTTGCTTTCTGATAAAAGGAAGGTTGATGAAATCAATGTAGCTAAATTGGTAAACAAAACCAGGCTCCTTGAGCATGTGATCCTCTAAATTCTATAAAATCTAATAGGCATGGGGGTGCAGTGGGGTGGGGGAACCTTCAAGGATAAAATAAATTCCTTGTTTTGTTATACATGCAGGTAGTTAGTGTCTGGCTACCTATCTTAACTGTGTGATGTTGAAATGTTCTAACGAGAAATGTACAAATAATATTCTTCAAAAGAGCATTCCCAATCAATACAGGTATTCTATTTATCTAAACCTGCAGATAGTTGTACATCTACCAAATCTGGGCTGCAAAAATCTGGATAAGCTCTAAATGGCAGCAACATGTCAGAATTTTGTCCATGTCTTTGCCACCATCTAGTAGATATTTGAAACGTTACAGCCCAGGGCTGGTAGCTTTACATATAACTTGCTCTTTTGTGAACATCTTCAGGAAAAGTGTAAACCAAATTCTCATCTCGGTAATTAAACCTTTTCCATGCTTAGCTTAAAAAGTTTGAACAAAAGATATGAAAAGTAAACACGATCATACTTCCTCCTCAAATATATTTCTCCACTCTTTCTCCAGGCAAGTTACAGATGCTATTAGTTGAAGCTTCTGGCCTTCTAGAGCCGAGGTGGCGCAGTGGTTAGAGTGCAGCACTGCAGGCTACTTCAGCTGACTGCTGTTCTGCAGTTCGGCTGTTCAAATCTCACCGGCTCAGGATTGACTCAGCCTTCCATCCTTCCGAGGTGGGTAAAATGAGGACCCGGATTGTTGTTGGGGGCAATATGCTGACTCTGTAAACCGCTTAGAGAGGGCTGAAAGCCCTATGAAGCGGTATATAAGTCTAACTGCTAACTGCTATTCTAGAAATAAACATTTAGCCACTTTATCAGAGTGCTTTCTCTGCTGTTATGCATTGTCATACAACTTACATAAAGTAGTCAAAAGTTGTTTTTGATATTTGTCTAGCAAGACAAAGAAACCTTTGTTTAGCAAAACAGTTAAGGTTGACTTTATGGATCAGAATGTAAACATTGGAAGACCCAAAGCAAAGAACTCCTTGGAGATTGGCTGACTGTGAAACAGTGAGCATATATTTAAAAGAAAAGGGATATACAGGTAAAACTCGAAAAATTAGAATATCGCGCAAAAGTTCATTTATTTCAGTAATGCAACTTAAAAGGTGAAACTAATATATGAGATAGACGCATTACATGCAAAGCAAGATAGTTCAAGCCATGATTTGTCATAATTGTGATGATTATGGCTTACAGCAGTTAAGCTCCACAATCTCAGAAAATTAGAATATTGTGAAAAGGTGCAATATTCTAGGCTCAAAGTGTCCCACTCTAATCAGCTAATTAAGCCATAACATCTGCAAAGGGTTCCTGAGCCTTTAAATGGTCCCTCAGTCTGGTTCAGTAAGAATCACAATCATGGTAAAGACTGCTGACCTGACAGTTGTGCAGAAAACCATCATTGACACCCTCCATAAGGAGGGAAAGCCTCAAAAGGTAATTGCAAACGAAGTTGGATGTTCCCAAAGTGCTGTATCAAAGCACATTAATAGAAAATTATATGGAAGGGAAAAGTGTGGAAGAAAAAGGTGCACAAGCAGCAGGGATGACCACAGCCTGGAGAGGATTGTCAGGAAAAGGCCATTCAAAAGTGTTGGGGACTTTCACAAGGAATGGACTGAGGCTGGAGTCAGTGCATCAAGAGCCACCACACACAGACGGATCCTGGACATGGGCTTCAAATGTCATATTCCTCTTGTCAAGCCGCTCCTGAACAACAAACAACAACATCGGAAGCGTCTTACCTGGGCTAAAGAAATACAGACCTGGTCTGTTGCTCAGTGGTCCAAAGTCCTCTTTTCTGATGAGAACAACTTTTGCATCTCATTTGGAAATCAAGGACCCAGAGTATGGAGGAAGAATGGAGAAGCACACACTGCAAGATGCTTGAAGTCCAGTGTGAAGTTTCCACAGTCTGTGTTGATTTGGGGAGCCATGTCATCTGCTGGTGTTGGTCCACTGTGCTTCATTAAGTCCAGGGTCAAGGCAGCCGTATACCAGAAGATTTTGGAGCACTTCATGCTTCCTTCCACAGACAAGCTTTATGAGGATGCTGACTTCATTTTCCAGCAGCTGTCCACTCTGCCAGAAGCACCAAAACATGGTTCAATGACCATGGGATTACTGTGCTTGATTGGCCAGAAAACTTGCCTGACCTGAACCCCATAGAGAATCTATGGGGCATTGCCAAGAGAAAGATGAGAGACATGAGACTGAACAATGCAGAAGAGCTGAAGGCCACTATTGAAGCATCCTGGTCTTCCATAACACCTCAGCAGTGTCATAGGGTGATAGCTTCCATGCCACGCTGCATTGAGACAGTAATTGCTGCAAAAGGGGCCCAAACCAAATACTGATTACATATGCATGCTTATACTTTTCAGAAATTCGATATTGTTCTATGTACAATCCTTGTTTTATTGATTGCATGTAATATTCTAATTTTCTGAGACGGTGGATTTGGGGTTTTCATGAGCTGTAAGCCGTAATCATCACAATTATGACAAATCACAGCTTGAACTATCTTGCTTTGCATGTAATGAGTCTATCTCATATATTAGTTTCACCTTTTAAGTTGCATTACTGAAATAAATGAACTTTTGCACGATATTTTAATTTTTTGAGTTTCACCTGTACATGTGGAGGCTTTGTAAACCATGACCATATGAGCAGCAAATAAATATGAATGACTATCAGCTTGGACTATTTAATAACTTTTTAAATAATAACTTATTACAAAATGGAAAAAAGTTCTCTGGCCTTCTCAATCTTTCCTTTAAAAATAATTAGTGCCATAGAGACTGAGAGATCCATTGCTTAGTTTGGCAAGAAAGTTTTACATATAATAACTATGTGCCCAGCCTCTTTCCTCATACAAGAATATATGGATCAGGACCAACAATTCTTTAAGGACGGAAACGCAAACAGAAAAGCAAATATTGCCAAATTATTATTTTATTCCAATATACCGATCCTAACATAACATTCTTTCCATTAGGTATCATTTGTGCTCCCCTCTTCATCTGAAGGAGACTGTGATGCTGGTAGATAAACAAACTCACTGTCAGAAAATTTGCTTACCTGCACAGTAGTTGTTTCATCTCTTTACAACATGACAAGCAGGCCTGCTTTGCTTTGTTCCCCCAAAAGGAGAAGAAGGTAAAATTACTAAGCTGCAAATGTGTGTGCCTGTTTGTAGATTCCTACTTTGGAAACTGATCTCTCTCTAAAATGTTCCCCTTCATTCCAATGTCACTTCAGAGAAGGCAGGCTAAAGAGATTATTTACCTGTTCCTGACCTACCCTCATTGTCTGAACAAGCAAAAAACGATTGAGTGAGTGGTGTAATTTAACTCCCAAGGAGATAACTGAACGCAATGTGCTCACCAACATTTGTTAGCAGCATTTCCCATGAAAACTTTGGATAGATTTCAGGGGCCTAGTGCAGTGATGTCTATCAGAAGCTCTCATAAGCTGTGGCATGAGTTTGCGGTTGGCATGTGGTGACAGAATTATTGCAAATAACTGCTTAACGTATGTGACATGAATAATAGGTGACTATCAGGTATGATCATGTAAATTCTTGGCAGTCAAAGCCAAAGCACATTAATGTAATAAAACCAGAGAGATGTAAAGGTTAGAGTAGTGTCCCAGCTAAAGAATACTTAGGGTCATGTCTCTTGTATAACATAAAACACTTCATCAATACACAACCAAGCCAATATGCACAAGCCTACCACTCACATATATTCACCTACTAAACTGTGTAAACCAGTCCTTTGATTTACACCACTATTCTGCTTTTTACATAATTATTTCTGGGAGTTGGCTTGCAATGGAAGTTTGAAAAAGAAACAAAAAAGTAGTAGAATATTGATAAATATCTACGGAGATTGTCAGTCATCCACATGACCCAAATTGCTGTCTTACTGCCCGATGGACTCTTTGATAGATGGGATCTGCATGTATGATCTGATGGAATGGGTAGACACAGTCGGGGAGAGGCAGTCCCCTAAATAAATGGGCTGTTCAAGAAGAATCTTTTCCTTAGGGCAGGAAGGACAAAATGTATTTCCTGAAATTATTCCCTGAAAGTGAGCAGTCTTTTCTCCCTTTCCCTTTTCAAATCAACATGGTAACTGAACGTTCTTTTTAATTTCTTCTGTGTATGGTGAAAAAGAGCCAAGTGATTTTTGGAAACTCTACCTGAGTTTATGCAAACAGACAAAATGATTTGTTGATTTTACTCCTCTAAATCTTTGCAAAAACTAGTCTCATACACTGCAGAAGAAATCGCATTGGTCTGCTACAGTAGTGGAGTGGCAAACTGAAAAAACAAACAAACTCATTTCTTAATAGAATGAAAGTTCTTCCTAGGAAAGTATGTCCTGAGATTACAATCTTAGTTACACTTTTGAGATGAGGTCTGCAGCATCACCCTCACATATTTATTGAAAAGTAAAACTACGTAGGCTTACACATTGTGCTAAACGGCTTGTTCTGCTAGGTGTAATTAGCAATAGCAATAGCAGTTAGACTTATATACCGCTTCATAGGGCTTTCAGCCCTCTCTAATCAGTTTACAGAGTCAGCATATTGCCCCCAACAACAATCCGGGTCCTCATTTTACCCACCTCGGAAGGATGGAAGGCTGAGTCAACCTTGAGCCTGGTGAGATTTGAACAGCCGAACTGCAGAACTGCAGTCAGCTGAAGTAGCCTGCAGTGCTGCATTTAACCACTGCACCACCTCGGCTCTCAATTAATTATTTATAAGAATGTAGCTACTATGGACTTGTAAACTTGTGGCATGACATTTTCTAAAAACCAAGTTGTGATTTATTTATTAAACCACTATTAAATAAGCCATAGTTTTACAAAATGTGTGCATCAGATATAAGTCTTACCCAAGTTACCTTTCTCAAGTACTGTAAATGTGTAGGGTTTTCAGCCTTAATTTAATACATCTGGTACACTTTTTGCCCCTTTTTTTTCTTTTTCTTTTTTACCTTGCAAACTACTGTTTTCAATATTTTATTTGAGGGGGAGGGAGGGTATCATCTCCCAGTACATAAAAAAAGACAATTCACAAAGTGACTTATTTGAGTTGCAATTGCTAAACTCCTAAGTAAAATAGGACCACCAAAATAGGCAGGGTTTCCTGTTTCTCTTTGTTGCCATCTAGAGGTTCTATAGATTTCTGCAGCCATAGAAATTTACAGTAGCCCCAGGAGCAGAAGTTCTGAAGGTGGTTAGGTTGAACTGTCAGTTCTTCCTCAACTAGCTTCCTTTTCTTTCTCCTCAACACTGAAGGGAGAGGCATCACAAGTCAGGGCAAGTGGCAGAGTCTGGTTATATTGGACCAGGAACGTATCCACTGACAGCAGCTGTTTAATTGTGGCAAATGCGGTGGCCTCGGCTTTGCCCTATGTCCATCTGGTGTTCTTGCCAAGGAGCCGATGCAAGGCCTCAGTGACAGTTGCTTTCTGCTTGAGAAACACACAGTAAAAATTGAGAAGTCCGAGGAATGCCTGCCAGCTCGGTCTGATTGTGAGGTGTGTGGGGTGTCTTGGATTACTTTAATTTTTTTATTTGTTGGGTGAATTCTGGAGCTGTCGATCAAATACCCCAGGAATTCAACTCTTGGTACATTAATTTGGCATTTTTCTTTTTTCAAGTGGAGACCCTTTTCTCTAATTCTGGCCAAAACTGTTTGTAATCTCTTGAAAAGTTTCTCCTTATCTGCATCAAAATAGGGGATGACTCCTGGTATCCCCTGCAAAAGCCATTCCATGACACTTTGGAATAGTCCAGGGGCGATACTAACTCCAAATTGTAGCTGGGTGCATTTAAACGCACCCCTATGCGTCACAATGGTCTGGGCCTCCGCTCTGGTGCTGTCTACCAGCAATTGCTGGTATGCCTGTACCAGATCTAATTTACCAAATACTTTTCCTGGGACAAGAGAGTGAAGTAAATGCTGGACAATGGGCACCGGACAAGTGCTCTGTTGTAGGGCCTTATTGATGGTGCACTTGTAGTCCACGCAGATGCAGACAGACCCATCAGGCTTGACTGGGGTCACTATAGGGGTCTCCCTCCGTGCGTGATCAACCAGCTCCATAGTCCCTTGGCCAATTAGCTTGTCTAAGGTCAATTTTTGGGCGGAGAGCGAAAGGGTCCCTCTAACAGGGGCAACATTGGAGTCCAAATTGAAAGTTATTGGGGTCCCCACATATTGGCCTAGACCGGTGCCAAAGACGTCCTCAAACTCCTTCAGTAGTTCCTCGATACCGTCATCATGAATGACATTGATTCTGGTCACCCCCAACCCAGGGATTGAACCAGTCTAAGCCTTGGAGACTCTGCAGGGCTCCGCCAACCACTGTGACAGGAAGTAAACCATCAAAGTTTTTAAATTGCACCCAGAAGGTGCGCTGACCCAAAATGGGGATTTGGTTCCCCTGGTAGTCGCCGAGGTGCAGGTTTGGGACCCTCAGCTTGTGCTTCCTGACATTAGGGATGGTCTTCTTAAGCATGGCCCAGGACATGATGGTCAGTGATGAGCCAGTGTTGATCTCCATGCTTCATGGAGATCCTTCAAGTAGGATGGAGATACACAGCTTTTTGTTCCGCGGGGTGCTTGCTTGCCCAATTGTTGTCTGGAACATTACATTTGCGCCTGTTTTCTCCTCTCTCTGCTGCTGAGGGTGATGCTGCAGACCTCATCTCAAAAGTGTAACTGCTGGGGTGGCCGTGGCCTTGTGGTCTGCGCAGCCTGTGGTTTCAGCGGTGTCGTGGCTGGAAACTCGCTCCCGTAGACTCTTGCAATGTGCCCCTTGCAACCACAGCGTTGGCAGATTGTGTCCTGGAAACGGCAGGCAGATTGCTGATGGAACTTACCATACTGGCTTTAAGATTGTAACACATCTCTTCTTTGCACTGACTCTGCAGACTTAGAAAACATATTGAATAAGAGTTTGCTTTGTCATGATTCACATTTCTTCAATTACTTTTATCAAGGTTAGGTTTCTTGGCTCTTTAATTTTTGCAAATATTCTTACTGAATAAATTCCACTGAACCCAATGGAACGTATGGCGGGGGGGACATATTATCCATGTTTTTCCCTGTAAGGATTGTATACATTATAGTTTAAAATAATGAAGTATTACACATTACCATTGGTGTGTATCGTGTGTGTGTGTGTGTGTGTGTGTGTGTGTGTGTGTGAGAGAGAGAGAGAGAGAGAGAGAGAGAGAAAGAGAGAAAGAGAGAGACTCAGAATATTGTCTAGATTATCTAGACATGTACCTTAGCAATCTAAAAATATGAAGAGGACCTAAAGTCTATAGTTCCTTGATAGTGAAGGAAAAATAAATTTTCTATATTCAGTATGTTTACATTTGAGAAATATAACTAATGTATAATAATTTTGTGTAAATATAATGTGACAAGTGCAGATGCTACACACAGTGAGAGCCAGTTTGATGTGGTTATTAAGCTATAAGCTGGAAACCAGAAGACCACAAGTTTTAGTCCCACATTATGCATCAAGCCAGCTGGGTGATATTGGGCTAGTCATTCTCCCTCAACCCTTGGGAAAAAAGGCAAGGGTAACCCACTTCCAAAAATCATGCCAAGTAGGAACTCATCCAGGCAGTTGCCAAGAGTCAACAATGACTCGAAGTACAATCTATCTATCTACATAAATCTATAAATGCTATACAATCATGGAACATATGACTGTGCCTCAAAAATTTTAACTACTTAGCAACATCTTGGCTTTAATATACTTTGAAGAAGTAACTGTTTGGCCACAGAGTTTTGGTTGCTTGGAAACAGAACATTTTGCTTATATAAATAATTGTATATTAATGTTCAATGCAATTGTTTACCAGCATAGTAAATATTTCCTCCATTTCATTCTTATTGGAGTGAAATCAAAGTGGAATTACTCATTAATTAAAAAAGATACCAATAAAGTTGTGTAAGCTAATAATGGTGGCGGGGCAGTCAAAAAAGAAACTTCAAAATAGTAATCCTATTAAGATTCATTTTGTAAACCTTTATTTAACTGTTGCTAATTGTAATGCTTTAATAACACAATGGGGGGAAAAATGAATTAACAAAGGGGAAAAAAAACTATGAAGAAAGAGGTACAAAATTAAAACTCTTTTTTTTTTCTCAATACATCATTGCCTAAGAACTATTTTTAAATGTCTTTGGGGACATTTAGGTGAAAATTGCCCATAAGGATCAAGGGAGATAAAATATTTTAATGCTGTAGCTGAATGCAAATTGATCCTTTCCGATTCAAACTGAAGGAGAAAAACCCTCACCCCAATAGGAAGTGAACATTTCCATCAGCTCACAGACCATGGGAGGAAAAACAACAGGGAAACAGTAGAAACAGAGGGGTGCCATGAATCCTGAGCAAAAGTGTTCCATACTTCATCTCTGTTGCACTAAGCAATACATTATGGAAAATTATGGGCCAATCCCTTCTCAACCTTGTCATTTGAAGGTAGAACAGGAACTGACTTGGAAAAAAAAACATTGTGAGATTCTAGCCATGCAAATGGAGATTTGCACTTAATAACGGCAGCAAGACTGTTGGTGGCGCAATACTGGAAGAAGGAAGACGTGCCTACAACTCAAGAATGGACACTGAAAGTTACAAACTTAGCCGAGATGGCTAAAATATCAGCATATCTTAAAGATCACTCAAATGAGAGATATAAACGAGACTGGAAAAAATGGATTGACTATATACAAAATAAATATGGGACTAAGAAATTCCAGATAGCCTATGCTTAAGATTAGGAATAAGTTAAACTGCTTAAAGTTTGGGTAACAGAAAGAAGCTGAGTCCAACGTAGAGATCTTATTGACTTTCTTTTTTTCTTTAATCTCCTTTGTTTTAATATATTTTAGACTGTGTTTGTTAAAAAGCTATACCGTGTACGGGCTCTGGGAAGTCGGGGGGGGGGGAAGGGAGGTGGGGTCTTAGGGGGGAGGGGGGGAGGGGGGAAATATAGTATGTGTTAGATTTTAAAGTAACATGATTGCACTTGTATACTGTTGCTCTTTAATTTTAGTGTAAAAATAGGACAAGCTGAATATATTGATAGATAGTAGAAATACACCAAATGGAGATTGCTTAGTTTTAATACTACTGTCAGAAAATTTCTTGTAATAAGATGAGAACTTCTCTGCCTTTTCAGCAATAGAAATAGAAGATGGAAGGGCAACTATCACTACTTGGAATGTAGCTTAAATTTTTAGGACTGAAGTATTGTAGCTACATATCAGAAACAGTGCTTCTGGATAATTAATGTTGAGAATCAGTTTGCAAAGCTAAAGTGGGTCCAGATTATAATAAGCTATATAAGAAAGATGTGTGTGTGTGTGTGTGTGTGTGTTCTCCTCCATGTGCAAATGCAGAGTTAACATCTGCAAATCATACACAGTCTACAAAGAGCAATGTATATTTTAAATATCACATTAATAAGGATAAAATGTTTTCTCAGAGAGACATTTTACATTGATAGGAGACCTGAGCCAAAAAAAAATTTCCTCGTTTCATTTCGTTTATTGTATGCCGCCCACACCCGAAGGCCTCCAGGCGGCTCACAATAAAACAGGGGAGGGGATAAATAAGACGATACAAACAATATTAAAATACACAACAGTCACAATTGAAGCGGGGCTGGATACTTCAACAGCCCCCAGCCTGCCGGAACAGCCAGGACTTAGTAGCTTTACGGAAGGCCGGGAGGGTAGTAAGGGTCCGGATCTCCACGGGGAGCTCATTCCAGAGGGCCGGAGCAGCAACAGAGAAGGCTCTCCCCCGGGGAGATTGGCTGGCAGATGGAACCCAGAGAAGGCCAAGCCTGTGTGATCGAATCGGTCTTTGGGAGGTAATTGGCAGGAGGCGGTCTTTCAGGTACCCAGGTCCGATGCCATGTAGGGCTTTATAAGTAAAAACTACCACCTTGAAGCGAGTCCGGAGACCGATGGGCAGCCAGTGCAGCTCGCGGAGGATAGGTGTAACGTGGGTGTACCTAGGTGCACCCACAATCGCTCGCGCACCACTTTTGACTATTTTAACACTCAATGATGTCCCAAAACATTTTCTGAAGTGTATGTTATCAAAACTTGGAGAATAAATTAATACAACTCTACATATTTCTCTAACAGAAATGTAACAATTGTATAATCAAGTTATTCAAAATAATTTCACGTTATTTCATTTTGAGTACACTCCAGAGGTGATATTCAGCCGGTTTGCATCGGTTCAGCCGAACTGGGGGCAGAAATTTTGCCCAGTTTGGCGAACCGGTAATGATGGTCAGCTGGCTATGCCCCCAAACTGGTCCCCCTGTCGCCGCTTGCTCACCGCGCCTGTCCAGTTGCCGCTCGCTTGCACCGCCTCTTTGAGAGCATGCCAGCTCTCAAAGAGGCCACTGAAAAGGCCTCCGGTCATCAAAAAAGCAGCTGTCGTTGCCACCATCTTCTTCATGCAGGTGCATCCCATTGCCTTGCAAGTCCACTTGGACTTGTGTGAAGAAGACGGTGGCGACAGCAGCCGCTTTTCCACCGACCATAGAAATTTTCAGCGGCCAGTCGACAGCCTCTTTGAGAGCTGGTATCAGAGGCGGATTCCTACCAGTTCTCACCAGTTTGGTAGAACAGGTTCATCAAATCTACCGAACCGGTTAGAAGAGGTTCCAGCAGTAGACCCGGAAAGCAGGCCACACCTACAGAAGAGGTTCCAAAAATTTTTGAAACCCACCACTGACACACACGCACCCACACACATCCACACACACCCCCACACACACGCACGCACACACACACACAGACTCACACAGAGAGAGAAAGAGTAAGAGAAAGAAAGGAAGAAATAAATAAATAAAAGAAAAAAAGAAAGAAAAAGTGAGAGAGAGATGAAAGAAAAAAGGAAAAAGGGACAGAGAGACAAAAGGAAGGAGTGAGAGAGAGAGAGAGAGAGAGAAAGAAAGAAAGAAAGAAAGAAAGAAAGAAAGAAAGAAAGAAAGAAAGAAAGAAAACACATGGCCAGTAAGCTGCTCCCACCAGGTCACATGGGCGGCAAGCCACACCCACAAAGGAGGCCACACCCACAGAGTAGGTTCGAAAAAAATTTGAAACCCACCACTGCCTGGTATGCAAAGAGGTGGCGGCTGTGAGGCTTCTTTGCCTGCCAGCCGCTTCCCAACAGCAACGGCTGGCTGCGGGCTGCCGAAAACTCTAGTGAGCTTGCCTTCTGGAATGGACCAGCTGCCATGGAAGGTAAAAAGACAGTGGTGGGGGTGGAAGCGGGGAATTGGGGGTAACTAGCAAAGGGAGGGCGGAATTAGATAGGGGAAAATTCTAAAAATTGCCCTACCTTTTCCTGTGGCCGTGGGTAGGTGGGGCAGGCATGTGACTGAGTGGGCCTGGGTGTGAGTGACGTCCCATTGGCCATGCTCACTCAGTCACATGCCGCCTGCCACCTAGCCACACCCACTAAACCAGTAGCAAAAATATTTGAATCCCACCACTGGTACACTCCTTATATAAAATGAAAGGGCAACTGTTGCTTTCCTTTCAGTTATCTAGATTAGCTTCCTCTATGGCGGCAGTTTTAAAGCAAACGTAAAGTGAGATTTGGACATTAAGTGTGAAACCTACTGGGTCAGGCTGGACAGCCTCTTAGAGCCCCTTTACTTCTATATTAAAAGCCACATAGACAGAGTTGGAGCTTGCAAAAGAAACAGGAAGCCCAGGGCCTAACCACAAGATGTCCCTATGTCAAAAGCCTATGTCAAAAGCCTATGTCAAAAGTCCAAGGTTCAATTAAAGTTCGTTAATGACACGTACTCCATAAACAAAAGGAGAAGTAAGACCCCATCTCCTTTTAAGGCTTTCTCCTCAAAGTAACCACTAAGAAATGAGTTAAGTGTTTCCGTGTTACGCTGCCTTTGAGAATGTATAAGAATACGTGCTTCGATAATGAAGGTTGTTCAGAACTTGCAATGCTAGCATTTCGCTAGCTTTCTGAACCTGGCTGCCAAATAAACTTTTCCTGTATCCTGAAAAGTCTAAATGGTAATGGTAATGGTAATTTATTTATAGGCCGCCCTTTTCCCTGGGGGGACTCAGGGCAGCTTACAAACAGATAGGGCGGGAAGACACACAATGACATATATAAATAACATATAATTAAATAAAAGCAACATTCATTCATCATTCGGGTGGGGACAGACTATAATCTTTAACCCCAGGCCTGACGGGATAGCCAGATCTTGAGGGCTGTGCGGAAAGTCTGGAGGGTGGTGAGGGTACGAATCTCCACGGGGAGATCGTTCCAAAGGGTCGGAGCTACTACTGAAAAGGCTCTCCTCCGCGTAGTTGCCAGTCGACACTGACTGGCAGATGGAACTCGGAGGAGGCCCAATCTGTGTGACTAATAGGTCGCAGGGAGGTAATTGGCAGGAGGCGGTCTCTCAAGTACCCAGATCCACTACCATGGAGGGCTTTAAAGGTGGTAAGTAGCACCTTGAAGCGCATCCGGAGATCAACAGGTAGCCAGCGCAGCTCGCGGAGGATAGGTGTTATATGGGCGAACCGAGGTGCCACCCACAATCACTCGCGCGGCCTGTCATTTCTGCAACAGTTTTGCTAGGGAAAAAAAAGTGATGGCATTTTAAGAGTTTGTGAAAACCTGAAATATAAAACAAAACCTATTGTTACAGAAAAGAAAAGATGCCTTTGTAAATATTAGGGCCTAACAAAGATATGATTCATATTTTAATAAAATTATTTGAAAGGCAGTTCATTCTAACACATGGAAACAACAAGAATATATGTGATGAATCTTTCAGAGGAGATAATACAAAGTGGAGAAGCAGGAAAATTATTTAATCTCTCCCCCCCCTCAATTGCTTTCCCAAACCTCTGTCGCTTGTGCTCTTTTTCACCCTCCCTTAGGAGGTGAAAACATGAATTTAAAACATATTTTAAAGTATTCAGAATTCTGGAAGTTGAAGTCCACACAGTTTGATAAACACCAATCTAAGATGTGGGAAATCAGAAAGTGTTTTAAGTGCTTCCTCCCCCAATTATACTGCTGTGCTCTACTGCTACTTTTTCAGTTTATTATAATCTTGTTTAGCATTTTCTTTCTATCATATCTATTGACTTTGTTTTTATTTCAGTGGCTTACTACTGCTTAATGTGTTTGCAATAGTTTATCATTTAGAAGTTGCTTTTATCTGGGGCTAAAGAACCATGCCCCTATCTCGAATGGTATGATTGTTGCGCTTTTAAATTATGTATTGTTTTATGTTATTGTCAAATTGTTTGTATCCCCCCTTCCCTTTGAGCTGTGAGCCGCCCTGAGTCCCCCTCGGGGGAAAAGGGCGGCATACAAATGAAATAAACAGTTAAACAGTTAAACATACCATTTGCTAAAAAACAAAAGATTCCATAATCAAAATGATCTTCGCTATGGAGTAATTGACAATATGCTCTGCCTGCTGCCATCATCTATACACGCACATATATATATCATTTATTTATTAGTTTTATTTATATCCCAACTTTCTTCTCTGGCAAAGCACTTAAAAGTAACTACAAATTTAAAAGAAAAAAATCATCAAAACTACAAATTAAAATTAGCAACAAAATAAAGACTACCATCCTGTAACAATCAAGACCCTGGCAAAGGAGATGCGTCTTTACAAGGTTCCTATAAACTCAGATGGAAGTCCTAAGGGAGGGCATTCCAAAGTATGGGAACAATGAAGGAGAAAGGCCTCCCCACATGCCAGAAAGATGAATCCCTGACAATGGGGGGGGGCATCTTCATGAGGGTTTCTCCTGCCAGTCTTAAGTACTAGACAGTTTTTAATGGGAGAGGAAGTCCCGTAAATAGTCAAGCCCTAAGCCATTAAGAGATTACAGGTCAATACTGACTCATTAAACTGTGTCTTGTAAGTACTTGGCAACAAGTGGAGTTTTTCAGTCGTGGCATCATAGGTTCCCATGCCTTGTCCTGGTTGACAGACTAGTTCCATGATGGCAAAACTATGGCATGTGTCAAACAGGTGGCACACGGGGCCCTCTCTGTGGACACACAAGCTGTCCCCCAGCTCAGCTGCACTGTGTATGCGTGCACGCCTCCCACCAGCCAGCTGATTTTGGGTCTCTGCTGCACATGCAGGAGACGTGCGCCCATGCGGGGGGGGCAGTGGGCTCATGCACACATGTGCAGGGGGTGCAGGGTGCACGGGGGGGTGGTGTAACGCATGCATTTCATTTGGGTGTGAGCACGCATGCACACGCTTTCGGCACGCAAGGAGGAAAAAGGTTAACCGTCACCGGCCTAGCTGCCTGCAAATGGGCAACCTCACAATTTCTCCTTTTTTCAGAGAAACTATACCAGCTTGAGTGGCTCAGTGGCTAAGATGCTGATCTTGTCGATCAGAAAGGTCGGCAGTTTGCGGTTCGAATCCCTAGTGCCACGCAACGGAGTGAGCTCCTGTGACTTGCCCCAGCTTCTGCCAAACTAGCAGTTCGAAAGCATGTAAAAATGCTAGTAAAAAAATAGGGACCACCTTTGGTGGGAAGGGAACAGCATTCCGTGTGCCTTTGCCGTTTAGTCATGCTGGCCACATGACCACAGAGACATCTTCTGACAGCGCTGGGTCTTCGGCTTTGAAACAGACATGATCACACACACCCTAGAATCGGGAACGACTAACACATATATGCAAGGGGAACCTTTATATTATACCAGCTTGAATTCACTGTCTGAATGTCAATCTCTGCTGCAATGCCATTCCCACTCCTTCATGGATGTCTAGTAGAATCCTCGCCAGAAGCTATGAATAGCAATAGCAATAGCAGTTAGACTTATATACCGCTTCATAGGGCTTTCAGCTCTCTCTAAGCAGTTTACAGAGTCAGCATATCGCCCCCCACAGTCTGGGTCCTCATTTAACCCACCTCGGAAGGATGGAAGGCTGAGTCAACCTTGAGCCGGTGAACTGCTGAACTGCAGATAACAGTCAGCTGAAGTGGCCTGCAGTACCGCACCCTAATCACTGCGCCACCTCAGCTCTGAAGACTAAAACTATGCTCATTAAGATTAGCTAAAGTAACAGAAACTTGCAAGTCTGATTCTGCTGTACTTCCTTCTGCTTCTTATACTCAAGTAAGTATAATCAAGTCTTATACTCACAGGCGGCATCTTCCTGAGCTGCCACTGATGTTATCTAGTTTCTCTGGCTTTAAAATATATATTTACTTCCTTTTCCTTTGGTAACAGTTTTTGTCAAGGTCATCTTCTTTGCTTTCTACAGTTGTATTGCAATAATGAACTTCAGAGCTGTCGCTTGACCCACACTTGAATTGTTAAGCATGCTCTAGCAGGAAATTTCAGGATTGTGAGTAGCTGGACATGTGTTCTCAATCCATTCTTCCTCCCAGGTTCTCTCTCTCAGCTTCTGTTGAGACATTGCAAGGCAAACCTCTCCATAGGGCTTTACACACTCTCTCTTACAACATTACAAATGTTTGTAATTAATAAATTATAAAGTTTACAATGTCAGCACATCGTCCTCAACAATCTGAGTCCTCATTTTACCAACCTCAGAAGGTGGAGGGCTGAGGTCACCTTGAGCCGGTTAGGATTGAACTCCAGATTGTGGGCAGAGTTTGCCTGCATACGGTGTCCTAACCACTGTGCCACCAGGGCTCTTAAGTTCTTCTTTAAGTAGCAAGTATGTATTGTCTACAGGCCATAAGTTATAACTACATTTTCCCCCCCATAGGTGGTAAAGATAGGTTATGACTAATATGGTAGGTATGTTATTGTTTAAAAGCAATTATTATTAAAGAAAAGACTGTAAATTATATTTCTTGTGGGGTCCTTGATGTTCTTGCAGATATTTCTTTACCAAACTAGGCAACTTCATCAGCTCTGGTAGGGAGTAGAGTTTGTTCACGTTTTATATACTGATGGCTTGTCAGTTTTGGTGGGTGTGGGTCTTGCTGGTTCCTTGATTGGTCTGTTTACTGTTAGTTTATTTTTTGTCTGAGTTGGTAGCTCTTCTATCGCCTATGTTCAATGTTTGTTCAATGTTTATTACACTTGTATGCCACCCTATTCCCGAGGGACTCAGGGTGGCTAACAAACAAGGTGGGGAGGGGGGAAATACAAAAAACAAACAAAGACAAAAACAAATACAAAAAACAGCTTAAAAACAACGCAACAGTCACAACAATTCAAGTGGGGCCGGGAACTCATCAGCCCCAGGCCTGCCGGAACAGCCAGGTCTTATAGCTTTGCGGAAAGCCGGAAGGGTGGTGAGGGTCCGGATCTCCACGGGGAGAGTCATTCCAAAGGGCCGGAGCAGCTACAGAGAAGGCCCTCCCCCGAGGGGTCGACAGTCAACATTGGCTAGCGGATGGTATTCGGAGGAGGCCTAATCTGTGGGATCTAATTGGTCATAGGGAGGTAATTGGCAGGAGGCGGTCTCTCAAGTACCCAGGTCCAATACCATGTAGGGCTTTAAAAGCCTAGCTTCTTTAAATATGTCCCTGCCAGAATCACCTTGCAGATGCACCAGACTTTCAGACAGGAGATTTTGCTTCCCTCCCCCCTCTCATATTCACCTAGCAAGTGGAAGAGGCAAGCGAGTTCTTGGCACATCTTGAAAGGTAAACAGGATTGCCCTGATTAGAATTTAGAGGGGATGCACTCTGGGAATCCAGGGATGTTAACTGAAGTGGAAAGTTAAAAAATTATCCCAGAAAAAGGCACTGCAAACCACTGCAGTAATCCTGTCAAGAATTGCTACATTGCTGCAGTCAACGGAAGTCAAGCACAATTTGAGGATGTCTTCACTTCAGATAAACTGTCCAATAATTGATGGATTTTCTCCTAGGTATGTAGAATCTTGCCTGTTAGCCAGAAGAAGATTTATAAGGAGAGAAATGGATCAGAGATATGCAAAATTGGAAGCTCTGTGACATTAGGTTAGGCCTGTAAGTCACTATTTATCTTTCTACTGCTAACATTTATACAAGGCATAGTCAATCTGATGTTAGCATTTAAGTAAGGTTGTTTAAATGTGGATCTGCACTAACATAACTTTCAAAAACGAGGCATGTGAGTTCAATTCCCATTTGGGGAAGGCACATAAATAAAGCAGGATGACTTACCAGTTTCTGCCAATCCAATAATTTCTTTATTGCTAACATATTCTTCAAACAAAATGACACTTATGCATATGGACATTAACAGATGGAGCACACCAAAATCAAACCGACTATATTATTGATACAAGGAGGTGCAGAGTTCAGTTATAACACCAAAGATATGGCCATAGGGCTGATTCTGGGACACATCACAGGCTGCTCCCATGCATGTTCCACATCAAGCTAAGCAGAAGAGGCCACTAGTTCTCATAGTATGATCTCAGCATATACTCGCCATTCTCAAGGGATCATTTTGAAGTCCAGAACTTTATTGCTACAGAACTAAATGAACTGTGGAATGAAATGAAGAAGAAGCTGTTAAGGATGACTGTAAAAGAGACTACTCCAAAAATAAGAAAAAAGTAGAAACTAACCTGAGTGACTTATTGTGTCTCAACCATGTAGCTGTGAAATGTCCTTCAGAGAAATGGGAAGCCCAGAGCATATCAGTATCCCTCATGAGAAATCTATACATGGGACCCCCCCAAAAAACAAACCCACAATCAATGAACATTATGAAACTGACTGGTTCAAAGTCATTAAGGCGCAAGATGCATGTGTCAGCATTCCAAGTATCATGTAGAATTAAATCAGGGTCCAAGGCAAAACGATCCTTAAAGTTCCAATTTAATAAAGCAGACATTTTAGCACATCTGTGTTAATCCCAATTCTGGAAATGACATCAGAATCCCACCCAGTTAAAAGTTCATGATCTTGTCCCCCCACACCCACAATCCATCACATGGTCCAATCTTCTTCTTCCATGCTGGCATCCCACACCCAGCTGCTTCCGGTCAGGTGTAAAAGTGTGGAGACAAAAGATGACCTTGGTCTTCTAAAAAAGAATGATAACAATACATCCACAATCCTACTCCTTTCTATTCCCCCCTTCCCCAACTACTACACTAATGAAAAAGCATAATGAATTAAGAGAAAGTGTGGCAGGCCAAAGACCATAACAGGAATATAATTGCAGGCTGACAGCATGTGTGCGACCACACATACAGACATTCACATACCCAGCCTATGTGAAGAATATATATGGGGGGGGGGGATTGGGAGGAAAGGTTATTGTATTTATAAAACTGGACCCAAAAAAATCAGTTACCTGTGTGATACTGATAACACAACTGTGATAGCTCAAAATGGAATTGTTCTGGAAGTTCTAATAATAAAAATCAAGCAGTACAGGGGAAAACTTGTGGCTATGATTAAATATAAAGAAGATCATACTAATGACAACAGATGCAGCAACCAGCCTTAAAATAACAATGAAGATATCAAGTGGTGGATAGCTTTGAGGAATCAGCTATCAACAATAAGGAGACAGCGATCAAGAAATAGGCCACAAAGTTGGTAACAATGAAAGCCTTGGAAAGGACATTCTGGTGCTGTGATATATCTATACCTATAAGATCAGAATTTTGCAGGCACTGGTTTCCTCTATGGAAAGAAAAACTGTACTTTCAAGCAATAGAATAGGAAGAGTATTTGCATTTTTGAACGAATATGCTGTCAAAGACTCTTATAGATAGACAAGAAGATACACAAATGAATCACAGGAAAAATGAATTCAGAATTGTCATTCAAAGCTTAAATGACCATGAGTCTATTATCTTATTTTAGGCACATTAGGCAACAAAACTAGCTCTCTTGAGAAATCTGTAATGCTTGGAAGGTAGAAGGAAAGAGAAGGTAGAACAGTGATGGGATTCAAATAATTTAACAACCAGTTCTCTGCTCTAATGACCAGCTGGGTAGGGTGGGGCTCGGTGGTCATGTGACTGTTTTGGGTATGGCCAACTCAATGTCACTCAGGTCGATGGGCGCTTCACCTTAGCTGTTACAACGTAATTAGGGTTACCAGAGAGGCAGTTTCCTGTAAGGAGGGCAATAAAGTTTAGGCTAGAAACAGCACCAGAATGTTTCCTTCCTGCCTTCCTTACAGGATTAGCCCTGTAAAGTAGAAAAAAAAACAAAGGAGATTTCTTCCAACAACCGGTTCTCCGAACTGCTCATAAGTTAACAACGGTTCTCCCGGATAGTTGCAAGCTGGCTGAATCCCACCACTGAGGTAGAAGGAAAGAGAAGAGCATATCCAGTGGCAACATGCATGGTCTCAATTCCAGCAGTGATGGAGTACATGTTGGAAGACAAGAAGGAGCAGGATAGGAACAGATTATCCTGTTATATGAACACTGGCTTGATGGCACATCAGCATTCAATCAAAACAATTGAGAAAGGTGTATATAAATAGCTCATGTGTTATAAGCTGTGACAACACACAGCGCTCTTATTGTCTGTGTTTCATCCTCATTCTGTGCACGATGGTCATATTACTCATCTCTTCAAGTTTTGAAATTTTTCCTTTAAATCTAGAGAAGTTCTCCAAGTTGTTTTCTGTCCAAATATTCAGAGAAACTCACTACAGACACTTAAAAAAAATGTGGTTCAAACTGCCTTCAAATTCTTCTGCCCCTAACAATTACTGTTCTTAAGGCAGTTTTATTCCCCAGTTATAATTTTCATCTTCTTTCTAACAATTTTTTTCCTGTATTTGATCTTGCTATATTGCTCTATATTGCTATTGCTTCTAAGGAGACAAAAGAAGTAGTGTTTTACTCCTGCGGTCTTTTAAACTACCATTTTATGCAATGCTTATTACAGTTACACTCTATGATCTTTCCACAAGAAACATCTATATTGCAAACACGCCAAGATTGCCTGAGTCCTCTGATAAGTGTTGTTGACAAAATCTAAGTGATGTAGTAGACATCATGGAATAGGAAGAAGTTCAGCCTTCTATTACTTGTAACAACTGCCAGCAATTTCAAACTGAAACTTGTGAAGAAGATATGCAGATTTGGCTGCTACTTTCACCATGTTTCTGTTCTTTTGGTCCAGTTAAGTAGAAATTGCACCTTTTACCTTCACATAAGGCTTATTCTGCCTCAAGCTGTTGCTTTCCAGATGTCTTGAGGGCTTCCGTTTCAAAGAATGTTAGTTGAGAATTATGGAAAATAAAATAGACACATCTAGAAGCCTAGCTGCTAAGTTAGGGAAAGCTAGGATATACTTGTGGCTACTATTGCTTCTTGCAACTACTTATCTCAACCATAATTTTACTATGCACACAAGATGTTTGTATATATATATTACTTAAGAGAAATCTAACAGTTCAGAAGAATAGATCAGAAAAAGAATCATAGCCATTCCATAGCGTAGACAGTTAAATCACTCCCTTCAAAAGGTAAAGAGAATATAGCAAAAATTATGAAATTAATATGACTGGAAATTATATCGCTTTTAGGTTTCTCACACATAAAGCATTTATCTAGCAAAATTCTCTTCAATTCATATGGTATCCATTAGCATTGCACTTGACTATTGAAAAATCTAGCTCAATGAAAAGATATTTTACATGACATTAACACATAATATTTTTTACTATCTTGCCTTCATTATGCATATACTTTGTTCATTTTCCTTCAGTCCAGTTGATGGTGTTGCTAATTGGAAAATCACGAACATCCACCATAACCAATAACCGACAAGATGCAACAGTACATCCAGCACGCGCGCACACACACAGAGTTAGGGTAATCCAACAAAGCAAGTCAGATATTGGAAAAATGGTGCCAGTGTTTTTTCTTTATATTTATTATTTGTATTTGTTTCCTGTTTCACAACACTATTGGGAAGGAAAAATATTTAACTATTTTGTGTCCGAACTATCTTGTCACTACCAATGGATATAAAACGGAGTAAAAATAGTTTTTAGTTAATATACTATACCGGAGTCTGGTTCTTTGTGAAATTTATGATGAGCTATGCATAAAAACAGAAAATGAATCAAATCTATAACCCCTGTAATTCCACTCCTTTTCCACCCTCCTTCAGGGACCCAGATTTAATAAAATTATATACAATTTGTATGGAAGGTTATAGAAACATTACAATACTAACAGGAATCCTCGTAATTTAAAAAATAAGCTCAGTGTCTACTAATAAATTGGTTTACTACATACATTGAGACACTAAACTTAGGAATGAGTTATGAAGACCGTGTACACAGAACAACTGAGTAGTCGGGGAGGGGGTATCAGCACGTTCAGGAAAACTCCAAGATTTGAAAAAGTTTAAAAATAGAAAAAACAAGCTCTAAATCAAAACTGACCCGCATCTGCCAGAAATCTCTCACAAAAAGAATTGGGACGGTGTGTGTGTGTGTGTGTGTGTGCGTGCTCAAATCATTCCAGGTTTTGGCTTGTTGGCTACAGGGATGAAGGGAAGAGAATGCCTTAAAAGAAGGCATGGGTGCATTCAGCACTCAACAGGAATATTCCGCCTTTCAATGTTTGATTGAAAATCTCAAGTCTCTTTTCCTAAAATTCAATAATTACCGTAAATGTATAATAGTAACTAAGAAAAGTGGTTAGAATGCATGCATGCATACAATTGTTTCTGCAGGTCTCAAATTGCATCTTTATGAAACCATTACATGGAAGTTGATTTTAATTAACAGACTGGTTCCTTGGTTGCAAATCCAGATGTAGTCATAAGAAAAGAATATGTCACAAAACACTTACTGGTCCTGAATAGCAATAGCAATAGCAGTTAGACTTATATACCGCTTCATAGGGCTTTCAGCCCTCTCTAAGCAGTTTACAGAGTCAGCATATCACCCCCAACAACAATCTGGGTCCTCATTTTACCCACCTTGGAAGGATGGAAGGCTGAGTCAACCCTGAGCCGGTGAGATTTGAACAGCCGAACTGCAGAACTGCAGTCAGCTGAAGTAGCCTGCAGTGCTGCATTTAACCACTGTGCCACCTCGGCTCTTGAATATAAAAAATGTCTCCAAACATATCAAAGAACTCATTGAGCCATCAAGAATTGTCAGAAGAATATTTACTGAACCAAAGCATCATGGTTCTAGAGTTAGAACAAATTTCTGCTCTGCAAATTTTGAAGTTGTTATGTTATTAGGTTGTTATTCTTCCAGAATTTCTATGGGCTCACTCACTGAGTGATACCCATTTCTTACTCAATAAATAAAATCTCTATTTATTACAGGTTTATTCCATTGCTCCCTTGAGGAATTTTAGATTATGCACATTTTCTTATTTACAGAGGCTGACTCAAATTTACAACTTCCTTCTAAAATAAGTTTGGCGGAAAGATGAGAGTGACTAACTCTGATTCAGTGAAATTCGGGAATATGCAAAAAATTGAAACCAAGGTGTCTGGCTCTTCTACCCTGTCAGTATAAAATGGGCAAAAAATACGTCTGACTTTACAGTTTTTATCTGTGAAGATCAGCCTATACGTATTTACATCTGATATTTAAGTAGTTTTAAAAATGGGTTATATTTCATTTATTTGAATATATATTAAATATATTCCTATATTTAATATCTATAGTATTAGTTAATTAATACAGTTGTGTTTTTGGTAATATATAACTGGTTATTGAATGTTACAATTGATGGCTATCCAGGTAAATGAAGTTTGTCAATAATGCTAAACTGTTTTTGAAATAAAACTGTACACTTCATATTCACATGTTGTGCTTCAAATTCTGAGTCATAAAATTTGAAGTTCTGGCAGATTTAAAATATTTGAGTATGTTCCAGCTATTTGAAAATCCTACTGAAGTCATCTGAGTTTACTGCGGTGCTGAGTAAACATGGTTAGGATTTGGCTGTAGAGACATTTAGTGGCAACATTTAAGGAGACATCATCCCCCAACACACACACACACACACACACACACACACACACAGAACACAAGGAAGATTGTTATTCATATTTTATTGGTTTGTTACAAAAATATAAAATCAGCTAAGATTGTTACTGAGTTGCCATTTTGCATTAGAAATTAGCAGCATGTCTATGCCGGCAAAACAGGACTTTAGCAGAGTGGAACATCGGGCAGAAGTCTTCTGAAACCTGTTCAAGGAAAACATTTTGGAAATATGAAGGGAAGGGAAGGGAAAGGCTATGCTAATAATTTGAGCAATGTCCTTTTCATTTGCCAGCTCAGGTTAATTAATTTGTTTGTGTAATGTGACATACAGCCAATTACTGAAACTTTTCATGTCAGTTCTAAAACTTTTCACGATTAAATTAGAAGGAATTTGAACAATAGTTCACAAGCTATATTGACCAACTGACAAACCTTCTTTCAGTTTTGTAGAATTTAATCTTGAAGGCCTTTTTAAAATAAGAGTGCAATGAGATGGGATTTGTAGCTCTTTTCATTTAAGAAAAAAGACTCCTAGAATGAAAATATCTACCTGGTTCTTTTTTAAAAAAAAAAAGTTTATTTTTTGTGGGGTAGCTGAGACAAGAAAGTGTTTCAGTGGTAACGTGTCTTGAAACGCAAAATGCACTTTTGCTGTCAGTGAAGTCAAAAACGCAGCAACAACTTATACATCCAACCAACCACTTTCTAGACCCGAAGTACATTACAGGCCAAAAGAACCGCTCAATGGGAAGGCTGGGACTTAAAATCTGTCTTTTTGTCTTGTTCTATCTGTTGCTTAGACCAAAAAACGCCGTCCATCATCTAAACGAGTTCGTCCATCACGCTCCACCATCAAAACCGCGCACGGTCTCCTTGGGTCACTCTCGGCTGCGTAAATCAAAAAAAATATATGTCCTTCCTCGATTTCTCCCCAGCAAGAGGTAAACCGACGCGTTGGTTCTGGCGCTTCCCCGGCCTGCGCAGAGAAGAAGGCAACGCGCAGGGACCCATTCCTCCACGTTTCTTTGGGCGAGAAGGCTCCGTGAGAAAACACAATGGAGGCCGCCCCATCGGCGCGCCTCTGGATAGGCTGCAGCAGGTCCTCCTTTCCCTATTTTTGCCTGGCCTCGGGGAGAAAGAAGAACCTTCTCCGACATCTTCTGTTTCTCGCCTTTCTCTTCCTAGGACGAGGAGGCAGGGACCGAGAGTCCGTGGATGCTGGAGAGGACGTCTGTTGGAGCTTTGCTGCCGGAACCGGTGGCCTGTTTTCTGTCTCCAGCTGCAAGAAGGAGCAAAGAAAGAGATGAAGGCACGTGGGTTGGCCCCGCGCTTCCTTGCCAGGCGCCAACCAGCCTCTACCGCAGCACTCGACGGGGTTTCTCGTGGGGGGGGGGGGAATCAAGGTCACCAAACCTGTTGGGGTTACTCATGGCATACGTCTAGTCCAGTAGTCTCCAACCTTGGCAACTTTAAGACCTGTGGACTTCAACTCCCAAAGTTCCTCAGCCAGCTTTGCTGGCTGAGGAACTCTGGGAGTTGAAGTCCACAAGTCTTAAAGGTGCCAAGGTTGGAGACCACTCTAATCCATACGGCGGGGAAGAACCGCTGCCTGTACCATCTCTGACTGCCGATTGCTCCCTTTCATACGAGACAAGTCCCTGCATGTGGGAACTATAGCTCACCGCCTAGCTTTTCCCCTGCTGTGCTAGTTTTCCTATCCACGCCGGCTGTGTTGTTGTTGTTGTTTTTTTGTTAAAAATGCTTTATTTGGAAAAGTGTTCCGTTGCTAGTCTGGAATGGCAAAGCAGGTTTACCAGCTCAGTGAGAAGATCTGCCCCCCGCCCCCGCCCGTTAAAAAAAAGTAAAATTATTTCTGGCCACCACACGGAGGGAGAGCCTTCTCGGTGGTAGCTCCGACCCTTTGGAACGATCTCCCCGTGGAGCTTCGTACCCTCACCACCCTCCAGACCTTCCGCACAGCCCTTAGAATCTGGCTATCCCGTCAGGCCTTGGGCTAAAGATTGTAACCCGCCCGAATGGTATGAATGTTGCGTTTTAATCATGTACTGTCTTATATGTAAAAGTCTGTTTTCCCCCCCTTCCTTTGGATTGTGAGCCGCCCTGAGTCCCCCCAGGGAAAAGGGCGGCATACAAATAAACAATCTAAATCTAAAATCTAAATCTAAATCTTCCGTTGAGTTCAATGGGATTTAATAAAAATATACATACAATTGGTCCACTGAGGAAATAATCTTGAACTTTTTTTTATTTCTACTCCACCTTTATTCATAGTAAAAATAATCAAAGAAATATCTCTGTTAAAAAGATACTACTCTTCATTATGTATGGCCAGGTTTGCTCTTTGGAAAATTTCAGTGAAAATTAAACTCTGGAGCAGTTCAAGGGACAACTAGGACAATTTTAAAAGTTGTTCTTTACCTGCCATCCTTTTCTCAGCCCTTGAGAACTGATGGGCATGGAATGAGTAATCCTTTGTGTAAACTGATACAGTATCTCTTTTAGAGTATTTGCTCAGATAGTTTATTCACACATACAACCCACTATTGGAAGCAGTTGACCAAGACTAAGCATGCATGTTCAAAGAAAATAATTGCTTAGCTAGGAATCCAGAACCATCAGAATATGTATGATAATAAAGGAAATTCAGGAAAATTGGGGCTGGGATCCAAACTCCCATGGAAGAAGGCTCTTCCCCCATTTGAAAAAAAGCTAATGTTTGTTCTTTGTGTCCCACAGAGTATTTGAGAATAATATTAACTTCACTTTTAGAGCGAAGCTGGCTGGGATTTGGTTAATATTTGGATGGGAAACTGAAATCTGTTCCATCAAAACATTCCTCCAATTTTACATCTTTATATCTTTGTCTTTTTTCTTTTCTGACTCACCTGAAATAATTCTAGTTCTGTTTAATGAGTCTTTGGCCTGAGTTTATTCTTATCCCTACAGAAGTGGGTTTATTAGGATTTTATTACTCCTGGACTGAACTGAAGCTTTTATTATGTTGTAAAATGTTTATTAATGTATATTTAATAAATTATTTGGGTTATGCCTTACAGGTTAGAAGTAATGTCAGAAAAAGGAGGATGAAAGAAGATAAGACGTGAAGTACAGAATCAGAACTTCTTTGAGGTACCATCTAGCTATCCCTCAGATGACTTTAATATCTCTTATCCGAGGAATGTTTTTTTTCCCCCCTAGATATTTGTAAAACCGAGTAGATGCACTAAAGATGCATTATGCTTCTGTGCTTGATTTTTTAAATCCTCCAGCATTCATCCTAAAATTAATTACTTTGAAATGAGATCTGCTAATTCTGTGAGCTTGTTTCAAGTGAGTCATTACTATAACTTCTTTTACTCATTTCCTACATTAAAAGCAGGCATGTAATGAGTGCACACTTAGTGTTTAAATACTGTTTTTTCCAATAGCTCACTACAGTTTCAGCCTGGACCCATATATCTGTCAGAAAAGACCAAAGTCAGCAGGGAACTTGTTTCACAGTTCTCTCACAGAGGGAATATTCTGCTTCTCGTGTAATATTGTCATAAGACTTTAGAACTGAAGGATGGCTTGGCTTATGCTGACTTCATCTATTGGAAGATTGAGACCTTGCACTCTATGGTGGAAGGACAACCCATTCCCACGCATCAAGTGTACTTCCCACCTTCCTGACAGAACTTTGCAATTAAGAAATAAACTAATATATATTTTCTCTAACTTCCTAATCTCATATCCTTGTAAAATTAATTATTTTATCCTAGAGAGATGGCAGCATCTAGTCAAACTTTGATGATCTGAAACAACTAAACTGGGTGGGATTTGGTTAATATTTGGATGGGAAACTAGCAAGAAATACCATGGCTACAGAATAGACTGGGAGTTTTACACACACAAACAAACACACACACATATATACACACACATATATACACACATTTACATGTATGCGTGTGCATGCATACACACACACACACATGTATGTAAGATAGGCAGTAGCAAACCAGATCTGAACTGTTATCAACTGTTCACATAAAAAGCAAGGAAAAATGCTTCAATTAATGAATTTTACTTTCGTGCAAATGTATTAAATGAGATCATATAAACCAGTCAATGTGGCTTTATTATCTTCTCAAATGCTATAATGACGTACAACGATAAACTGATTTAAAACTAAGCTGACATATTCTCATTATTAAATAACTGAAGGGCTTGTTGGAAATCCCATTTTCCTGCATGGTCTTTCCTTTCAAGATTTTTTTTTCCTTGAAAAGAAAGACAAGAAGATGAGCTGGAAAAAGAACTGTGTAAAATTAACTTTGAATAAAAAGTGCCCTTTTTGCTCAAGCCCCTGAATACACATTCTCATCTCTGAATTATATCAAGAGTTTAAAGTAGTTTTGCCAATGTCATATGTGTTCCTTTATGAATAAACTATTTAATTCTCAGCTGGACCACACCCTTAAAAGCTACTTGTATATGGATTAGAGGCAATGTAAGTATTCAATTGATAGAAAGGAAGGAAAACAAATCAAGGCAAGACTTAACACAATTGTCAACACAAGAAGTCAGGCCAATTCTACTTTTGAATTTATTTAGAATCCCAACATTCCAAGGAAGAAATGATTTGGAGTGGCAGCAGTGCACAAAGATGTACAGTAGGGGACAGTTTCCCCTATGTATTTCATTCTACCAGGATAAAAGGGGAATGTAACCATGAGGGATATTTAAAGCAGGACATAGAACATAAAGTAATAGAGCTGTAATGAGACCTTGAAAGTCTTCTAATCCAACCCCCTGCTCAAGCAGAAGAGCCCATATCCATGATGGCGAACCTATGGCATGTGTACCAGAAGTAGCATGCAGAGCCATCTATCTCTCCGGGCAAGCAAGCCGCCGCCTGTTGCTCTTCCAGTTTCCAGTGCACTGGCCAGCTGGTCTTCATTTGTGCGGGAGTGCTAGAAACCGGAAGAGCAGCCACCTGGTCCGCATGCGCATGCCAAGAATATGATCTTCCAGTTACCAACGCGGGCATGCGCACCAGCCATTTGGTCTTTGTGTGTGCATGCACACCAGAACACCAGGTTGCAGTGCGCATGCACACACCAGAAACTGGAAGAGCATCCACCATGCACGCGCATGTGCACTGGGCAGCTGCTCTTCTGGTTTCTGGCACGTGGACGCACTCCCGTTTTGGCACTTGGTGCCAAAAAGGTTCTCCAACACTGCCCTAGACCATTCCAGGCAAATCTTGAAAACCTCCAGTGATGGAGCACCCACAACTCCTGGAGATAAGCCATTCCACTTATCAATTGTTCCCACTGTCAGGAAATTTCTCCTTAGTTCTAGGTTGGATCACCCTTCGGTAATCTTCCTTCTGTTACTTCTTGTCCTGCCCTCAGGTACTTTGGAGAACACGTCAACCCCGTCTTCTATGTCAGAGCCCCTCAAGTACTAAAATACTGCTATCATACCACCCCTATTCTGTCTCTTCATTAGACTAATTAGGGACGTGCAGGCAGGGGAGGCAGAGCCTCACCAATGTCATCATGAAAAGAAAAAAATGTAAAAGGAAAAAGGCAAGAGCTGAGGTCAGGCTGAGCTAGTTGCTGCCAGAGTCACCGTGGATGACTCTGCTTAGTGCTTAACTGTAAAAAAAGCCTCTTAAAAAGTGCCCTCTACAGGGGGCGTCAGGACAACGAGGTGCTTCATTTAGTCTGACTTATGATCACTCGAGCAGAGCTAAGCAAGAGTTAAAAGCCGAAAAATTCATTATGTAGATGAGGCATGCAGTCCTCCTGCCTCCTGTAGAGGGCATTTTTAGAGGCTTTTTATAGGCTCTGGGAGCAACTAGCTCAGCCTGACCTCAGCTCTTGCCTTTTTCCTTTTACATTTTTTTTTCTTTTCATGATGGCAGGCAAGAGCAGAGTTGAAATCCTCTCTGAAACAGCTGGAAATGGTGCGTGTGTGGGGATGGGGGAGGAATTCAAAAAGTTTGATTGTATGCAGAGCCACGTTGCCTTTCCAAATACACACACACACACACACACACACACACACACACCTGATAAAAGTATATAAGCCCAGCTTCACTGATTACAAGTTTGAAAAGGCAACGTGGCTCCACCTGCAATCAAAGGCTGGGATCAGAAGGCAGCAGGGGGAGGGGGGATGGCAGAGGAGCTGCTTTCAAGCCATTGGAAAATATATCCAATCCAACCTCTGTGTTTGTGTTTGTTTGAGAGTTAATGAGTGAGAGAGGGATCCAACTTCTCTGTGTGCGTGTGTCTGTTTGAGAGAGGGGGGAGGGAGGGAGAGAGGGAGAAGAAAAAGAATGAAGGAAAACTTATTTTGCAAAGGAGAAAAAATGCTATCACTTTAAATCGGAACTGAGCATGCCTGGCTGTGGAATTCTGGGAATTGAAGTCCACAAGTCTAAAAAAATTTGAAACCCCTGTGTCAGTGCCTCACCAGCCATAAACCTCACCGCACGTCACTGAGACTAACCATACCTACTTCCCTCAATCGTTTGTTTAAGCTTCAGTCCCTTAATCATGTTGGACCCTGATATTGTATAGCTATGAATGAGTGCAAATATCTGGGAAGATAACAGTGGACAGATACTCCTACAAGGTAAGAATTGTTTGTTGATAGTGACATTTACACTGGGATGTGCCTTTATTAGTCAAAAAACTGTACTAAGGTCTCTGCTGCATTGTGGACAAGAAGTTTAGTTTTTTTTAATTGTATACATTAATGGGGTTAGAGTTTTATTAGGAGAAAGCAGTATTCTCGGATAGTTATTGTTTTATTTACCATTTTTAACTACAGTTTTATAAGCCTACAGTTTTAGCTGCATTAGGACAATGCTAGAATGGTCCATTTGCAAGACACTAAATCATAATACCAAATATTACTTGGATATTTTCCTCTTATAGAAACCAATAGCACAGTGCTTCAATTATCCGCTGCATTCACTTGGTTGGTGGCTGATTTGACTTTTAATTAGAAAAGAAAAGGACCCTATAGATAGATTTATACGTGGCACGACAAAACCGCGGTCCACTAAAGCACGCCCAATTAAAGCGCGTCGCTGACGTCATCAGCGGCGCGACAAGAACGACCGCGGAGAAAAAAGGGCGCTTTAAAAAGCGCTTTTAAAGCAAGCCGATTCACGTAAAGGTAAGGGTTAGGTTTAGGTTTAGGGTTAGGGTTAAGGTTAGGGTTAGGGTTAGGTTAAGGGTTAGGTTTAGGGTTACGTTAAGCGTTAGGGTTAGGGTTAGGGTTAGGTTAAGGGTTAGCGTTAGGTTTAGCGTTAAGTTAAGGGTTAGGTTTAGGGTTAGGTTTAGGGTTAGGTTTGGGGGGTTAGGTTTAGGTTTAGGGGTTAATTTTAGGTTTACCGCTCACAGCGTGCTTTTTTCGTCGCACTGTGATGACGTCAGGTACGCGGTTTCGTCGAGCGCGCTTTAGTCGACCGCGGTTTTGTGGTGGAACCGATTTATAGACACACTTTGAGGTAGTTTGTTAATTCCTGAAACACGAGAGTTGGGTCTTACTTTGATGCTACCAAATGGACTGTAGAATTGTTTGAGGGGATTCACTTTCCATAAATTGTTTCCAATTTTGGTAGTGACAGGGGGCTGATGTGCCTACCAATATATCAAACTGATGTGATAACCAGATAATATTTCAGATTATAACTGCAGATAGAACATATCTAGATAGAACTTTGTAAGTAGATAGGACATATAAGGAGATTAGATAAATTGAAGCCAAAGGAAGTCCTGGTAGCACTATGGGAATTTGGAAGACTGAGACTGAAAGAACTGTCCTTTGCCCCGAACATTAGAAGGAGATGTCACCAGGTATAACAGAAATGCAAGGGATGAAAACAGGAGAAGAGTTTCAGGTTTTTGCAGCTTCAATTCTATACATGACAATATGCATCATTAAATTGTAGAAGGGTCACCATTTATTCAATCAGTATGGGGTGCATAGCCTTGGTTTTTCTGGCTAAAATTCAGTAATGGATAGGCAACACCAAGCATATTAGGTTTCAAAATACACCAGAAGGATGGTCCTGTAAATGAATCATTAAGTCAGATTGCAAAGTCCCAGTTCCCCCCAATATACAGAAATGTTTAGCTACACAGTGGTTGAATCTTTCCTCCTTAAATAATGCTATTTTTGGCAGCAAGCATTGTGCTTTGGGGTGATGCATTTCTAACTGGGGAATTATCAACCCAATCTGAAATGGGAAAATCTTAGCAAAGTTTTAGGAAACAGCTTACCTCCTAGGAAAGCCCACCAGATAAGCAAAATGACTTCTCTGCTATTACTATTGACAACTGAGGATACAAATTTTTGTCATGCAAAGCTTTTCTAAGCTTTTCTGGGATTGGGTTCTTCCTATGTTATTTATTGTATATTAATGAATAGTCTGTGATCAAACATCACTTTTGATCAGTAACTGAATCCTGATTGCCTTCAGAGCAGAGGTGGGTTCCTACCAGTTCGCACCTATTCGGTAGAACCGGTTCATCAAATCTACCGAACTGGTTAGAAGAGGTTCCACCAGTGGACCCGGAAAGCAGGTCACACCTACAGAAGAGGTTCCAAAATTTTTTGAAACCCACCACTGGTCCTTGGATATGATTATTCTACACTATCATGCTCATATTTATAAAATTCAGTGCCTCTGTGAAAGGTAAGGATGACTACTGCATTTGTGGTGCAATCAGAACATTGCGTGTGTTGAAGTTGTTTAAAAAAAACAAGTTTACATACGCATGCCTTTTACAAGTTTACATCATCTTAGCATGCCAGTGCTGTGTAGATAATTTAAGGTGGTTCTGACAAGTGTGGTCGGCATCTTCATATCCGGTCACATGGGCGGCAAGCCACTCCCATCCAGTCACATGGGCGGCAAGCTATTCCCACAAAGGAGGCCACACCCCACAGAGTAGATTCGAACAATTTTTGAAAGCCACCACTGCTTCAGAGTTTATAATCACATTAATTTGGAATTGGGACTACATCCATGGCAACCGCTTTTTGCTTCAAAGAGATTCATTCTGTGAGATGATGATATTTGGTGCTTTCAAAAAATCTATATGGCCCCTGCTGTCATTGGTGATTCATGCGGCCAAAATGGATAGTTTATGAAAAGTTCTGATTTGTGACAGAAAGGTTGCCTTTCCAGGAACAAGTACAAGTCCTCAGCTTGGTCCTACTGTGGAGTTCCAAGTGAAATGGAGGCTGCAGGGTATTGCAATTGGACCTCATTGAAATGGCACTCATGGGCAGGTAAGCAGGCAAGCAATGGTGACATCTAATGACCCTACTGCTTAGAAAAAGTGGAGCATCATCATTGCCAAGACTACGTCCCTGAATGCACAAGCAGAGGAGGATTTGGCAAGTGTCTTAAGTGTGGTGGCTGGAGATATCTACCATATTTTTCGGAGTATAAGACGCACCTTTTTTCCTCAAAAAAGAGGCTGAAAATCTGGGTGCGTCTTATACACCAAACACAATTTTTTGCCTCCTAAAGCCTCTCCCCCTTCACCAAAATGGCCGTGCATACCCTTATGGAGGCTTTCAGAGAGCTGGGGGCTGGGGAGGGCAGAAATGAGCAAAAAATGGTCTGTTTTTTGCCCCCCCAGCCCAGCCCCCAGCAGCACTCTATAAGCCTCCATAAGGTTAGGCATGCAATTTTTTTGATGAAAAACAGGCCCGTCTTCACAAAAAACAGGTTGTTTTTTGCTCCCCTCCCCCTGAGCACTCTGCAAGCCCCTCCCCCAAGGCTATTCATGCCTTTTTTTTTTCTTTTTTAAAAAAATGGGCCTGTTTTTGGGAGGTTTGCAGAATGCAAAAAAATTTTTTTCCCTTTTGGAAAGCTCTGACTGATGAGAATTACATTGATCAAGTGCTGTGCCAGCAGAAACAAAGTCTTAGGTGCTGCAGATTGTTGGCGATTTCCTTCTCCAGCACATGGATAAATACACCTACCTACCTACCTACTCTCTCTCTCTCTCCCTACCTACCTACCTACTGTATTTCTCTCTCTCTCTCTTTCTCTCCCTCTCTCCATCCCTCTCTCCCTCCCTCTCCCCTCCCTCTATTTACCTACCTACCTACCTATTCTATCTCTCTCCCTATCTACTGTATTTCTCTATCTCTTTCTATTTCTCTCTATCCCTTTACCTAACTACTCTCTATCCACCTACCTACCTACTATATTTCTCTCTCTCTTCTCTTCCTCTCTATCCTTTTATCTACCTACCTACTTTTTTTTTAAAAAAAATGCCTCTTCAAACCCTTGGTGCATCTTATACTCCAGTGCGTCTTATACTCCAAAATTACGGTAGTCTAGTAGGAGATGCCACCCAGAATAAGATAAAAAGTAAGGAGGTAGGTGGGGAGATCCCAATTGTTTAAACGGATCTCAACATATGTAAAAAGGGTTTTAAAAACTTTTAGACTGTTTAAGGGATTGCAATATCCAAGAATTGCAAAAACTATGAGACACATGATGTTAATTTGTTCAATGAAGGTGATTTGCATACATCTAGACATTTGCCATTCTGCAACTCTTAAATAAGCTAAATCAGCACTAGAAGCTCTTTTATGGTGTGAGGGTTCTTGGAATCTGTAATCTAAGATTACCGATAATAGGACAGAGAAAAGCTCTTTGGTCTTGAATATCTCATCTATTTAAATTAGGCAACTTAACTGGTAGTAATATAGGAAAGCATTCCTCAAGTCAAGAACGGATGTCCAGAGTGTAGGAACAGATTTAACACTGTCTTGATTCATCCTTAGGCTAATTGTAGAACAAAAATTGGGCAGGGGGTAGGACTGGAAGACCTCCAAGGTCCCTTCCAACTCTGTTATTCTGTATTCACACCAGCCCAGATCTCAGTAGCGGCTCTCCTTGGCATTAAAGCAAGTAAGTGCAGTTTCTGTATTGGTTGGAATTTACTTTCACTTTAAGTTTTATAGGACAAAGGGAGTGGATGGTTTTAATTTAAATGCATTGTTAGCTTTACAGTTGGTCAGTATGGGTACTCCTTGACTTATGACCACAACTGAGCCCAAAATTCCCATTGTTAAGCAAGATACTTGTTCAGTGAATTTTGTCCCATTTTGTTACCTTTCTTGCCACAGTTGTTAAGTGAATCACTGACATTGCAACTGTAATAAATATGTGTCAGTTGTCAAGAGTCTGAATTTTGATCACAAAACTCTGAGGATGCTGTAGTGGACCTAAGAGTGGAAAATAGCCACGTGTCACTTTTTTCGGTGCTGTTATAACTTCAAACGGTCACTAATGAACTGTTTTAAACTGAGGACTTCCTGTACTTGAAAGGTATATTCCAACAGAGGTAATCTGGAAAATTATAGTGGATCATTAAAAAAATTGCATAAGAATCTTCAGTGTTATATGTATAGATTTCACAATATTTCAATTTCAATTTCAATTTATTGAAATTTGTATGCCGCGCACTCCCTTGGGACTCTGGGCGGCTTACAGGCATGATAAAAAAAAGCATTTAAAAATTAAAATAAAAGATACAATAATTAAAATTCCACATCATCCATTCTGACAAAGTGGGGCTGGATATTGATCAACAGCCCCAGGCCTGCCGGAACAGCCAGGTCTTGGTGGCTTTACGGAAGGCCGGGAGAGTGGTAAGGGTCCAGATCGCTATGGGTAGATCGTTCCATAGGGCTGGCGCAGCTACAGAAAAGGCCCTTCCCCGGGGAGCCGCCAGCCGGCATTGTCTGGTCGACGGCACCCGGAGGAGGCCCAATCTGTGCGATCTTGTTGGTCGTTGAGAGGTAAGTGGCAGGAGGCAGTCTCTCAGGTAGCCAGGTCCTAAACCATGTAGGGCTTTAAAAGTAACGACTAGCACCTTGAAGCGCATCCGGAGACCAATGCCAGTGCAGCTCACGGAGGATGGGTGTAACATGGGTGTATCTAGGTACACCCAATATCGCTCGCGCGGCTGCATTCTGGACCAACTTTATATTGCTTTAGAATTTCCAAGACCTATAGGATAAGTCCCTATTCAGAAAGTGTTATAGGGCAAAGACTAAGAAAAGTTTATGCCCAAAACTCAATGACTGAAGTGAGGTAATAAATGGCAGACCCTTTTATCAGATTTTTTTTTCTGTTTTCCTCATGTCTTAGGGCATAATTGATATTAGGCTTGATTTATTAAATTGTTTCTGCTGGCACCATTTAAAAACAAATGGCACTTTATTGATTTTGTACCCATTGCATCGTGGAAGCCTTTCAAATAAAACAGCAGCCTGGCATAGCAGTATCCTCCAAGACTGGCATCAGAGCTTCCCCCCAAGCAGTTTTGTAGCCTTGCCAAGTTTCGTGGATTGTGCAAATTGCAAAGCCCAGCAAAATAAATACGTTTTCCACTGAGTTTTATCTAGAACAGATGATACCAATTGGAAGCTTAAAAAGAAACATGCTTTGAGTTTATGGAAGTTCATCTTCCTATCTAATCCCCAAACAACTAGGAGACATTTAGGTTAAATCAAAGAGTCTTCACTGCTTGTGAAAACCTTTGTTTACTGAAGTCAGTGGGCATAAGTAAACTCAAGTCAACATAGAGCAACCTCATTTAACTTGGCACTTCCTTCAGCTCAATGTCCCACCCCTAAGTCTACCCTGCTTCAACATTTACCAGCAGTAAAGAAACAAGGCTTACTGGAAATACCAAACTGTTTGTGGCACCTACTAGATTTCTACAGGTGAGGAAGGACACTTTAAAATGAAGAAGATATCCTTATAGCAGGAAAAATGCACGAAAGCTATCCACCAAGATACCGTGGATAATTTTGTATAAGGCTGATTTTTTAAATATATATAATTATATATTACAGGAGAACAAGAAAGGGAAAATGGACCACATTTTCTTTTAAAATAGTTGATTTCTATTAATTTCCAAAACCACATGGACCATGCCATTAAAAAAAGTTGATTTCTATTAATTTCCAAAACCACATGGACCATGCCATTAAAAAAAAGCTCAATTTTGAACATTTCAAAGAACATTTCAGTATTAACATTTTAGATAAAAATGTTAGTTTGATTAGTTAATTAGTTAAGTTAGTTCATAAATTATGTTTTTTCCTCCTCCAAACAAATCAAGAAATTGAAAATTCACAAATATGTGAAATACTCAAGTAAATGTTACTCACACAACCTTCCTTCCAAATGAAGATTACCTCCTTGTGAATAGGGTGAAACTTGCACTCAAATCAAACAGCACTTTTATAATTCAGTGAATGCGCAAACTGGGTCAGTGAGGTAGAAATATAGTCAGGAAAAGCTAACACAGAATTCAAAGCAGAACTATTTGAAAATACGTCGTTCAGTGGGATTTACTTCCTCATAAGTATGCAGAAAAAGATAACTGAACCTATGAATATGGAAGAGAAGAGAAAGAAGCGTACAGGAAGGAAAGATCCATAAAAGAACAAAGTAATATCTAACATGCTCAGATTTTAAAAAAATTTATTGTTTATTCTAATTCAAATATTTTTAAAACGTTCTCTTAGTTTATTGGCAATGGAGACTTTAATAGTATTGACTAAAATCTTGATATTTTTATTGCTCTAGAAAATGTCTCTCGCTTTGTTAAGATTAATGGTGGATTTCTTTCCATGAAAACAATAAACTTCTGTATATTCAAATTATTATTTTGTAAATCAATCAATTATTGTATTTGTGAAAAGACGTATATTCTCCAGCTATTTATTTTTCTTTCATGATCTCCATAAATAAATATGAAATAAATGCTCCAATGCTCAATACATTTTAAGGGACTAATGTTTAGGAATGACTAGAAGACTGAAGTTTTTGCTAGACTGCTTCTCTTTTGTATAAGCAACTGACAATTATAATCAGGTGGGGAAGGGAAGGGTGTGTGTCTTTCTTTCGAGTTAAAAGGTCTTTCTATTTGACTTTCTAAAATATATTTAAAAGTCCAAAATAAATTCGAAATTGTACATATAGAGGAAGGAATGATTTTATTGTATTTTGTTTCCAAATATGCTCTTAGTGTATTAATGTGTTAATGTGTGTTAATGTATTAAAACAGTTGCCTTATTCTTTAGGTCAAGAGCATTAGCCTTAGAAAATGTAAGAAATAATATACAGACTTTGTTATGTAGAATCATGCTTAGATTTGCACCATACAGTCCAAATTACTGTAATAGAAACATTAAGAGATATATGACCTTCATTTCGACTGGGACAAATACTTGCGCTTACAAATACTTTATATACTATCTGAAAGGCAAGAGCCATAGAACACAACCCAATCTTTGCTCAGGCAACAATGTTTTTTATATTCCTTTTTATGTTCCTGTTTCCAAAGTCTTAGAGACTACTTTCACATGTGCAGGACACCTCATTTCAGTGTCATCAATCATTGTCAATTATCTTGCAGCCTAAATGACACTTCAATCTAATACCCTAAAAAGGACCACACGCAGCTAGTGACTATTGCATAATAATTGTAAGGCAAATAAAGGTGTAGCTGTTTTTAAAAAGAAAAGAAAAAAAGAGACATAGCTCTGTGCAAGAAAATATTTAGGATGAGATTTCTTTTCCCAGCCAGAAAGCACCTCCAATAATTATTTAACTTTTGATAACTGAATAGTAACAGCAGTTTCAACAGAAAGAAATTCTTTCTGGTGAGGATAACAATAATTGACAAGGAATCACAGAGGTATGCTTGTTTGCTGAAATCAGACTGTATTTCAATGAATTAAAAGTATGGAACATTTCAAAATACACTTTAAAAAAAAAGACTCTCACCTGCCATCCTTTACTCAGTACTTGCTAACTGATTATCTGATTGGCCCTCCAATGAATAATACTTTGTGTAGACCAATGCAGTATCTCTTTAGAATGGTTGCTGAATGATACTTTATGCATACATAAAAGCCACATCTTGGAAGTACTTTTCAAGACTGACTCACGCACATTCTAAGAAATTCATAACACCAAAATGAATGATAAGCAAAGGAAATACAGGGGACTTGAACATACAGTAGAACATAAAGTCTTTTAAACCCCCCAAGAAAGCTGTGCCTCCCTTTCATCTTTGCTTACCTTCTCTGGAGAGATGTTGAAAGCCACAGTGGAAGCCAGTTCTGTACCATGAACAGCTACTCCAGGCCCGTGGTGATGAGCCAAGGGGTTACCTTGGGTCTGGCCAGTGGTGATGAGATGGACTTAGGTAGCTTCCTCCGGGCCCTCCATAAACGCCAGGTTGTTTGATGATGGATATGCACAAGGGGACAGGAAAGGACTCACAGCCGAGAGCCCAGGAGGGGGCTGCAAAGGGGGGGAAAAAATCCATGTGGAAAAATGGGGAGCTTTAGGAAGAGAGGTCATACTTCAGCATGGATTTGCCATTCCTGTTCTGATTCTAATTACAGGAATGGGGAAGTAAATTAAATATCTTTTCAAGTCACTTCCGCTTCCAAATAAGGATCTAGAGAATGAAATTAAAATTGAAGAGGAATGCGAAAAACCTGCACTAGTAATTCTTGATCTCAGTTCATGCAGTTCATGATCTCAATTTGAATAATCACGGAAGCTGGTGCATGGAAATATATAGATTATTATCCCCCCCCCCAAAAGGGTAAGTGTTATGAAATTACAAAGATAAATATATCAATAACAATAACCAGAAGCTGCTGTAGGAGTGTGCCTGTTTCATTCCCCCCCTTGGCTTACCAAGCAGAGGCCTCAATGCTTGCCAGACTATAATTACAATGTTTTTAATCTGATACCTGGTATTAGGAGTAATCATTGCTGTAATCGCATTAAGTGCATACATATAATTTCAATTCAAAGCAGGTGAAATTAGTCTGTTGGGCCCCTCGCCCATTGCTTTTTGAAAGCAGCCAGCAGCCCTTGAAGGACAACGCTGTGCATGTTCTGGCTGTAAGGACAGAAACCAGCAGGGCTCCATTCCCTCCACTTCAGCCTGGTGCCATCAGCGTGCCAGTCCCTAATATGAGTTTGCTTAAAAGGAGAACTAGATTAGAATAATCTTGTGGGGGGGGTCCATCTCATCACAACTGTTTCGTTTCCCGGAATCTTGGCTCGATAACTGTTACTGCTATTTCAGAAACATAGTTTTCCTATACGATACAGATCTTGCAGGATAATCCCTGCTTTGCTTCTCCTTTTTCCTTCCCCACCCCCCACCCACTCCCCACACCACTTCCTGGCCACAGACACAGCCCTGTGCAGCCCTTCCTGCTATTGAATTCCCAAGGGCTGGACTGTTACCTGGGGATATTTAATGTCTGCTTCTGCTGCTGATTTGTCAAGTGCATTGACCCCATGCCCGGCAGAAGGGAGGTGGTTCTATTCACACTTGCCAGTCCTTCGAGTTTGGGAGGATAGGCAGAACCATCTGTCCCAGCTAGAACACCTAAGGTGGGAGAGATTGGGGGATATATTAGCAGCCAGAAAAGTGATGGCCTGTCCCAAGGCTCCCTTACGTGAATCCCACACCTACTTCCTGGATGATAACTCACCTTTTCAGAGATCTCTGTTAAGCTCTATGAAGTCTCTAGAGGTCAATGAAAATAACCCATTAGGCTCCAGGGACATTGTCTTAGCCTCACATCAAATCAGAGTGATGTGGGCTTTTAAGGATGCAGGTAAAGGGGAATCTCATGCCAAATTGCAGAGGAAAAGATAACATCAAACCTTTGCTTTATTAGAGAACTGGAAGGTGGTTCAATGGTGATCTCTTCCTTCCCTCCACCCTACTCCACCCCCCCCCCCAGTGTTTGCTTCCCTTCTCAATTTTCCCTGAAGCTAAAGGGTTTAATGTTCCCTAAGGCTAAAAGATTTGTATAAGAAGGGTTTTATTTTGCCCACATTGCAATGCCCTAGCCTTGTATAAGAAGCTAGCAATAAATTCAAAACAGATTTATTTATGAAAGACTAATTCCCAGCATCACTGCAGATTCTGTTTGGTTGGGAAGCATTTCAGAAAACACATCAGTGGATGGAGGGGAAACTGAACTTCAGAAGACACTTAGGGTCACAAATGTCTTATGACTAAACTACAATATTGAATCGGATCTGCACAGTAGGTAAACTCAAGGTTGAAATGAGAGAGGAGACAGTTAAAAACTGGAAACAGCTTTGGCAGCATTTCATTTAAAACATACTTATCCATCTCCATGCCTATTTCATTACATACCAGGGTTTTTGGCTCTCATATCATTTAGAAGACTCTCAAGAGAGTGTTATAAATGGAAGACAGGATTATAGTGAATTAGATACAAAGATCAGAAATGTCCAAGTGCTTTTGGAGTGAAATGGGAAGGAGTCTGTGTTTGGGCATCTTTTAAATAGAGTTTCGGCATAGTTAGAATTAATTTACAGGAGAAATTGGTACTATCTGACCTTCCTTTCTTTCTTTCTTCCTTTCTTTTCTTTCCTTTCCTTTCTTTCTGTCTGTCTGTCCTGTCTTCGTTCTTTCTTCTTTCTTTCTTTTCTTTTTTTTCTTTTCTTTCTTTCTTTCTTTCTTTTCTTTTTTTCTTTTCTCTCTTTTCTTCTTCTTTCTTTTTTTTCTTTCTTTCTTCTCTTTTTCCTCCCTTTTTTTTTTTTCTTCCTTTCTTTCTTTCTTTTTCTTCTTTCTTTTTTTTTTCCCCCTTTTTTTTTTTGCAAACTAAGGCTAGCCATGTGAATAGGCCATTAAATATTGATTTTCTTTTATTGCTCTGGTTGAGGACGATGGAACTAAATTGCAAACCATCCAGATACTACTGGGAATACCAGAATCAAGAGCTGATGCTATAATCTCTAGTATCTTTATTTATTGATATTACCCTTGGTCATGATAAGGATACCTGAGAATCTGCAATCTAAACATGGATGGCACTTTTGAAACATTTCACAATTATCTATTAAAAGATGGGTTATTGAGTTGTAAAGAACTTTCAAGCGCCTCTCACGGTTTCATTTTGGAGCCGCAAGTGGAACATTTTCTCCTTCACAAACTCAACAATTAAATTAAGTTAAATGGCAACTTAAGGTTTCCTAGTAACAAAACAATGTAGATAAAACTACAGTCTAAAAATAGAAGAGCAGCCTCCTCTCTTTAAGAAAGAGTTTGTGGATAATTGGGATCTCAGCAATTGTAGAATCCACGAGAAGACAGAAATATGGAATGTAAAACAACTGAAAGACAAGTCACAGTATAAGAAGTGGAAAAGAAATCCTCTGTCAGATATTTGATCTTTCAGAAAATAATTGTGATATGAATTTGTTTCTTGAGACCACTTTTTTCTTTTCTTTCTATTTTTCTAAAGGGAGAGGGGAGTGTAAGGGCTCGGAGTTTGTGGTTGGCAATCTCTCATCGCTACGAAAATATTTTCCACATTTTTTCATAAGAAGTTCAAGATGTCCAGGCCTTTTTTGCAACAGCAGCCAGAGTTCTGTCTGCTGAATTTTGTCCTTCCAGGTTGTTATAACAGCAGCAAAAGCTCCCAGGAAGCACTGAGACATTAAGCAAGGAGCAACTATGAAGATGTGGTGTGAGAGCAGCCCTACTTGATTTTGAAGCTCTTATAGAGGACTGGATCATCTTCCACACCAGGCCTGCTTGGCCCAGGGAAGATGTCCTCTTATGGGGGAAGCAACACAAACACATAAAGGGCTGTCTTTTAGAATGGCCTGGAGAAACAGGTCATTGCAAGCTGCCCAGTTTTTCTTAAGGGCAAACTAAGTAAAAGATGTTCTTAAATTTGGTGTGCATATCAAAGGCATACATAATTTTGTTTAGAGCAGAAATGAATAACAAAACTACTAAGAAATATATAAAATATAATTGTGTCTAATGCTGGCTTATTTTAGAATGAATATATTCAAAACTGATTTGTTAAGACTTCCTGAGAATTACAAAATGTGAAGTCAGATGCACTTGAAATGTCTCTTAGTTATAAGCCAGATCTTTTCTTCTGCCTGCAGTGGTGATTGATGTCTTATCATAAAACCTATGAACTTAGAATAAAGGCTTCACAGTATGCATGGCCTGTGGGCATGCTCTAGGAAAACATAATATTAATCAGAGGTATTCCTCAAATTTCTTGAGTAAATTTCATTTGCCTTATAAGTGACACTTAAGTTTCTATGAGTGATAAATATACAGCCTTGGTGGGATTTTCAGGAGTTAAATTAAATAATTAGCCACCACATAGTTGGGAATAAACTCATAGCTGGGGATTGTGCACATGCATAAGACAAATAGAAACACACATTGTTTATAGTAATAAACAGTATTTTCAGAGCCGCGGGATTTAAATATAGAATTAAAGCAAGAAAACGAAATAAGTATATCCCAGATTTCTATAAAATCCTCTTTTTTAAATTGAAAATACATTCACAAAACAGATCTACTCTGGAAAGTAGCCGTTTTACCTCCCCTAAATCGTAACTCTGCAAATCAGGGCTTGCTTTTCTTTTGCAGTCTACAAATCGCCACGCAAACTGATGGCAGGTATTAATGAGCCTGATAGAGACAGCAACTCTTGGCGGGTATTAATGAGCCTGACAGAGACAGCAACTCTGTCCTTTCGGCTGCTGGAAGGGCTGCTTCTACCTGGAGCCCCGTTTCCTACCCGGAGGCCCCGGACGGTCGGGTCAAGTCCACTCACCGCTTTGCTCCATGAAGGTGCGGATGCCTAGGATGTTGCTGACCGAGTGCGCGGAAGGCCAGGAGCGGGGGAGGTTGACGTGGGCCGCGGAGACGGGAGCTCCTCCGGCGTGGCTGCCCATCTTAGTGCCGGAGGCTGAGACGGCGCTGGGGTAAGGGTACTGGTAGATGTGGTTGTAGGGTAAGGCCGGCTGCGGGGCAGATTGTTTGCTGCTGCCGCCGCCGCTGCCACCACTCGCGTCGTAGGGCGCGCCGGGCTGCGAAAGGCTGCCGATCTTGTTCCTCAGGATCCGGCTAATGGAGCTCACCGAAGGCACGTTGTACTTGTCGCAGACGCCGTCGGCGAGCAAGCGGTCCCGAATCTCCCAGGCGAAGATCCCCGGGTCGCCCTGCTTGTAGTCTCGGATGTGCTTCACCACGTTGGGGGTGGTGACGCGGGGTTTGCTCCCGCCGATGGCGCCGGGCAGGATGGAGCCGGTCTCGTTGTACCGGGCTAAAATCTTGCTCACGCAGCCGTGAGACACCCGCAGCTGCCGGCTGATGTCGCAGGGTCGGATGCCGAGCTGGGCCAGCTCCACGATCCGCAGGCGGATGGCGTTGGGCAGCGGCCTCCCGTTGACAAAGACGCCGCCGAGTTGGTTCACTTCGCCGTAGGTTTGCTCTGGAAAGAGTCGGAAAAGAAGGGGAGCGGGAGCTGACTAAAGGGCTTGCGGCCGAGGGAAGGAGGCAGCGCTGCAGGGGGACGGTGGGCCGAGAGAGATGGGGAGGAGGGGGCCGGGGGCTCTTACTACGCCTAGGTTCAGCGAACGGATCTAGAGACTCGCCTAGGGCTACGGGAATGAACTGAACAATCAGTTATCTGAATTAGCATAGATAGATACATATCCCATTAGTTACACCTTATAATATAGCGGTGTGGTTGAGTGTGTGTGTGTGTATACACACACATATATGATGTAACTCATGGAGTGTGTGTGTCTGTGTATTCGTGCGCTAATATATATAAGGTGTAACTCATGGAATTCTCTGGCTATTCCTTTTAAAGAGCAGGGCAATATAGTTTAAATGTTACATCTGACCATTGGCTAGAATATGTCCTATTCCCAAACATGTCTTTCCAAAAATTTATATATAATTACTTTTTAATTTGAACTTATCGCTTAAATTCTGGCAACGTCTCAACAAAGTTCCTTTTACAAGGAATGCCAATTCGTGTACTTTCCTATATCAATTCAGGTACATCTGCTGCCTTCACACCAATAGGTTCTCCAGCACTTTAGTCCATTCGTTGGAGGATTTTACTAAGCGGGTGTCAAAATAACACGTGTAAATATTAACCTGATAGTTTAATATAATGAATCCTCATGAGAAATTTCAAATCGGTGATGTTAACCAAAGCCAATGATATCAATTGGTTAGGGTTAGGGTTCAATGATATTAATCTATGGTCACTTGCGGAAAATGATTACATCTGAAATATAGAAAGGAATTCCTATCATTGAAAGATAATCAGAAATATATATGATTCCTTAATAGGCTGAAATAAAAGGACAGAGCTCCTTCAAGACAACAAAATTGGAAATATCTGAATAGCCAAATAAACGGGCGATCTTTTAGGGTGCTTTTGACTGCAAATTTTTTTAAAAAAAGATTTGTGGAAAACAATTTACCCACAATATCTAGCACCATATGAACTAAATATATTTAGAATATATTTAATTGGTCAGATGGCAAGCACATTATGTTCTTATTTTGAAATATGCCTGCATCTTAAATAATTCTGAAATGATATCATGCAATATGATCAATTGTTATAATGGTCATATGAGTGTTATGTGCAATCTACAGATTTATATTATTTTTTACTAAGTGTTTAAAAGAAAAAGGCCCAACTTAGATGAGTAAACCTGAGACAGCAAATGGAATTACCATTGGCTAATTGAAATCTCTAGGCCAGGAGAGGGTTTTCCATGGAATTGGAGATCCTGGAGAAGAAGGGAAGTTCTACAGGGACAATTCTCTACTTGAAACGGATTTCTCATCCAAACCATCTCCGAAGGTTACTGCCGCCCGCGGGCTCTCTACTCCGCATGCCTCCCCCTCTCCACTTCTGGAGGCAGGAGCGCCTCCCCACTTCCTACCGCGGCTGAAAGTGCGCCTTGCCAGTCAGGAGCAGCCGGCATCCTTTCTAGCGGCTGGTCCCAGGTCCCTAGAACCGAGGGGGCCGAGGATCCCCCTCCGCCTGCGGCTGCCTCCCCGCCAAGAGCAACGCTTCTTCCTCCTCCTCCTCTTCCCTCCAACCCCCCGCCTGAGCGCCTGCCCGCCCTTACCCATGGCCGGCGAGAAGTGGCGCCCGCCGATGTCCGTCCGCCCGTCGCATAGAGAGGTGAGCCGAGCTCCCCGGTCAATTGGGAGTCGAGGCCGGACTAGACCCGCGCGTGGAGCTCTCCACGTCTGCTGCCGGGAGGGAAGCGGCGCAGCCCGTTTCAGTTCGGCTCAACTTGACGCGTCTCCCACGTCAAGCCGGAGGTGCCGCTGATGCGGCCCCGGCCCTTCATTGGCTCCTGCCGGCAGTTCCTGGTCCAGCCGGCCTGCAAGGGAGGCCCCGGGAGGTGCTGCGGGGCAGGGCTTGGCTGGGTTCCGCCCCGGCGGGGCTCGGAGCTCAGCCCCCTCCAGCTGACTCCAATTCAGAGACCCCGGGCGCCACTGCCGACGCCCCCGCCCCAACTCCCCGGCACCAAGAGGCTCCTGCGGGGAAAGGAAGGCAGGAGGAGTGCCCCTCCCTTCTAACTCTTTTTCAACCGGGGGGGGGGGGCTTGAGCAAACTACCGTCCCTTGAGCTTTTCTTAAAGGATAGAAACAGACCTCTATTTGACGGAGCCCAGTCTTTGGCGGCCTTGCAAAGTGGCTAAGGTGATCAGTAGCAGTTAGACTTATATACCGCTTCATAGGGCTGTCAGCCCTCTCTAAGCGGTTTACAGAGTCAGCATATCGCCCCCACAGTCTGGGTCCTCATTTCACCCACCTCGGAAGGATGGAAGGCTGAGTCAACCATTGAGCCGGTGAGATTAGAACCGCTGAACTGCAGATAACAGTCAGCTGAAGTGGCCTGCAGTACTGCACCCTAACCACTGCGCCACTCTCGGTTCTACAGGTAGCCACCTGTAGGGCAGAGGAACCTCGGCGGAAGTCTGCGGCGTTCCCTTGCACGCGTTGCTGCGTCGTATTCGTCGTATTAATACAGTAGGAGCTTGAGGTCCGAGTGGAGAGTGCACCTTCCTATTCATTTCAAAGGGGCTTTGGAAATATCTGGGATAACGGCCTTTCCCGCAAAGGCGCCCCCACTATTTTCTAAGGTTCTCGAGTTTAAGGTGCATTGAAAAACAAAGGAGGACGCGCCGCATTAGTTCATTCTTCCACCCATGGAGGAAAAGGCAAATAGCCCCTTGCCTAATTCTCAGTCTCCCCACCCCACCACCCTGCTCCGTTTCGGGCACATCCACTCACACCCTGCAGAGATTAGTGTCCAGGGAGCTACTGAGGGCCGGAAAAGATGCTCTCTCCATGAGATCAGTTTGGATTTCCTGCCAGATAAACGAACTGACCACCAGGACCATTACAATGATGATGACCCCCAGGTCTTTCTCCCCTCCCCTCCCCTTCGTCCGCATAAGGAAGTTTTACAAACTGCGTGGCTGCAAGTTAAAAATGACAGCCCACCTCAATTCCTCAGAATAACGGCGGCTTTGGTAGGTCTCCCAACTTCTCGCCCGTTTTAATCGTTTCTCACAAGCATCCCCCGAAGCACAATTTAAAAGTCCTCTTTCTCCTGGGAAATTATGCTTTCGAACTTTTTAGGAAATGCGGATGGAAGGTTATAATCATCACAATTACCACCAGCACCCTGGTATTAAACATTGGAAACCTCCAAAAATGTATGTTGGTAAAAGTGTAAAGGATTCGGAATGAACGAGAGCAAAAATCCCATTAATGCAAATTACCCTGGAAGTAATAAGGATGTTTACTGAGAAAAAACCATGTATCTATACGGCTCCTCTTTTTCTAAAGAATCTAGGTATAATTTTTTTAAAAAACGGGTTTTTGGAGCCTCTTGTAGGTGTTACGTTTGCTTTATTCGCGTTACTCAGGTGTAGGAGCGGGGTGGAATTGAGATTCGCAGGACTTTATCTCCTGCGGTTGCTTGGGGTAGCCTCCTCAGTTGCACGCTTTCCCACATGCAATTGCTTGATTAGCCTAGAACCGCCTAACCACCCCTGCACTGACCGCCGGCCACGAGAGACGGCCTTGGAGGGCTGCGGTGGCTTTCGGCCGAAGCCAAAGCTTCGCACGGAAACCTGGTGGAAGGCGCTTAATGCATTGCGGCATCTATGGGTCGCCCTCGCGACCCGTTGCCTGGGACACTAGCGCGGGTTATCAGGATGGGGACAAGGAGATGGGACTGAAAAACCGAGGAAATAGACGGACTGAAATTTCCTATTCGAATTAGTTTTTTTAGTTTTAGTTTTAAAGTTTATTTATAGGCCGCCCTTTTCCCTGGGGGGACTCAGGGCGGCTTACAACTCATAGGGAAGGGAATACAAACAGTGACACATAAGAACAATACATAATTAAAATAGAACACAACATTCATACCATTCGGGTGACAAGTAAGAGAGAGAAAGATTCACTTAAGCAATTGTACAACACTGAACTTGTTGGGAACGCTAATGGGCGAGGGTTAGGGACACCGTTTCCATGTGTAACCTTTATTTGACACGGCACGTGAGGATTGGTGTTGTCACCTGCCTGCCTCTAGAAAAATCTTGGGGCGTTCGAGATTGATTCGGTCCCCTAGATCTGCCGTTTCTCTTTCTTCTTTTGGGGTAAACTTTATTTACATGCATAACTTACACAGATGAAAGGACTGAAGGTGGCAAAATGTTCCAGTCGAGGTTATCAATTATTTATTTTTGCAAAGCACACATATATATATACAGAGAGAGAGAAAGAGGGGCTCTTTTTGAAAGGAGGCAGAAGGAGGGTGGGAAAGCAGAAATCAATGCACTGAGCGTCAAAATAAAATTAGTCAGGCCGAAATCCATCCTCAGCGAATTTCTTTCATGGTGACTTTTTTTCACGCCAGTAGCTTGGCAGTCCCCCCCCCCCTTTTAACAATTGTTCCTATTGCTTTCCATTGCATAACATCGTAGCCTTCTTCCTTTTCCTTCCTCGGGGGGGGGGGGGGTAATTCAGGGCCGCCAGTGGAATCTATTCCTTCTCATTAAATGTGCACAAGATTTGCTCAGAATAGTCCTCAGTTTAACTTCATTGTTTCCAGTTTGCAGTACAGCTTCTTCTTCCCCTGTTCATTTTTTTATTTTGGACGGCGTCGTTTTTCCCGGTTTTTCACCTGGAGAGTGGGGTTATCTTATCAAAGCTGCCTTTTCTTGCCTTGAACTCGTTCGTGGCTTTGGCTTCGGACTAAACAAGCACTGGGATGAGCTTCGTTTGGACTGCCGTGGGTTGCGGGCGTTGGGCGGAAGGTGTTTCCGACAAGGTACGGTTTCGTCTGCGAATGCGATGCCCAGGGCCAGTTTCCTCCGGCCCTTTCGGCATTAATAAAGCCCAGGGAGGACGCGTGAGAACTCTGGGTGGGTCGCATTCTCCGCCTTTGCTTCAGTCCTCCGGAGGCTTCCCTGGGAAAAACAGCGGCCCTGATGGGCAAAGCAGGCCCTCTCGCCCTGCATGGTTGGCAGGCCTCGCCGACCTCCTACCGCGGCAGAGCGCTCCTCTTCCCGATCGGGACCCGGTCTCGCCAAGTTGCTCCACAACCGAGAGCGGCTTGGGGTGGGGGTGCGCCGGTTAAGGTTTCCGCAGTGGTTGCTTCCCTCCCGCCTCAGGGTACTTGCCTAGCGGATAGCACCCAGCAAAGGCCACGGGCTCCCCCTCCTTCCCGCCGCCGCCCAACCGTCTGCTCCTTACCCATGGCCGGCGAGGAAAGGCGCCCGCCGAAGCTCGCCGGCCGGGCATATCGAGAAGTGAGGCGAGCTCCCGGGCCAGCTCAGAATCGCGGCCGCACTAAACTCGCGCACCGCGCTCCAGCGCGCCAGATCGGCCGGAGGAAGGGAGCCCCGCGGCCTCCTTTCAGCTTGGCTCAACTGAACGCTACTCGCAAGCCAAGCCGGAGGTGCCCGGCCCTTCATTGGCTCCTGCCGGCAGTTCCTGGTCCAGCCGACCTGCAAGGGACGTCCCGGGAGGCGCAGCGGGGCAGGGCTTGGCTGGGTTCCGCCCCGGCGGAGCTCAGAATTCAGCTCCCTCCAGCTCACTCAGTCCCAGAGACCCTGGGCGCCGCAGCGGACGTTTCCCCCCCCCCCCCCGCCCCACCTCCCGGGCACCAAGAGGCTCCTCCGAGAGAGGAAGGATTTATCCCCCCCCCCTCTCTAGCAGCCCTATCTTCTTCAATGGGGCCACGTGTGTCGTTTTCTCTGTTCTCCTGGGAAAGAAGCCGTTTTCCCTTGGGAAATGCCCCCAGCGCTGTCATCCCGCATTGGGGTTGGGATTGTTAGCAGTCACCTTCAGGACAGGTGCAGGAATCTGTCCCACGCAGAGGGACACAGGAACGAAACGGTTGGAATACGAAGGTGCTTTATTTGTAATATATCAAAAAAGTTACTCCCAACAATTTCTGCCCTTCAGCGCCTTCTTGGAATCCACGGAATACGTTTAGAAACTGCCCCCACCTCCGTGGCAGTTCTGCTCCGAATTTCCTCTGGGCTCTGTTTGATTCCCCCCTTCTTTTCACACAAAACCAGCGGGAGAGGTGATCCGGTGATGAGAGCTGAGCAGTCACTCATACGCGGTGACACCCAGCTTTACTTCTCCTTTTCATCAAGTGTAGGTGTGGCAGTCAGTGATCCAGTCTTGCCTGACAAGATAATATACCAGGTGAAGTCTAATAAACTGAGACTTGATTAGACAAGTCGGAGATAATGCTTGTGAGTGGTTCATCTGTCTGGCGAAGTGGAGTTCACCCTATTTGGGAAAGGGACACACATAAACACACACACACACAAGCACACAAACAGCTACTTAGTACGAGCATTGCTGGATAGTTACAGACCCAAATGACCTCATTAATTGTTCTGCCTGAACAAAACAGCTTTCAACCATTTTTTTTCACACCCAGGTAACACCAGTCTAGTTACCCCAAATCCTTCGAACCTCGTGGTCTAACCCAGGCCAAGAGGAAACCTGATATATCCTGTCCCCATGGTTCATTTGGTGAGTATCTTTGGTTCCTGCGCTGTCACCGTATCTGGTTTAGGCAGCCTGCTTTTATTAAGTTAGGTTAGGCTGATATTAAGGACATATGTAGACCAAGGTAAGCCTTGTAACAATCATTCATATTGTAGTGATGACTATTCTGGACTGTTACAGTGTGTGGAGCTGCTGCCTTCGAATATGACCCAGACAATTAATCCTAAAGAGGAGAGGAGCTAGCCAGTAGCTGGGTCTGATTGCCCCACTCCTGCTTGCCCTTTGCTATCAGCACTGCTTCTTAATCCAGTGCTAAATCCGGCCTCCAAAACTAAGGGCTTGCATAAATACGAGAAATGAAGAATAATTCCAAGGTCTTCCTACCAAGATTCTGAGATTGTCATTGCGAGACCGTCTTGCCAGACCGTCTTCTGCCACATACTTCCCAACGACCGATAAGATCGCACAGGGAGGGCCTTCTCCGGGTGCCGTCAGCCAGACAATGTCGGCTGGCAACTACCCGGGGGAGGGCCTTCTCTGGAATAAACTGCCCCCAGAGATCCGGACCCTACCCACTCTCGTGGCCTTCCGAAAGGCTATTAAGACTTGGCTATTCCGGCAGGCCCCGGGCTGTTGAACTCACGATTGAGTTCCAGCCCCGATCAGACTGGGTGTATGTTGTGGTCTTTTTAATCTATGTTTTTGTGCTTTTAACTTCTATTTTTAAATGTATTGTTGTAAGCCGCCCGGAGTCCTTCGGGATTGGGCGGCCTATAAATTTATTAAACATCAACATGAAACATCATTGGACCCTTCCTCAGATGCCCCTCTATTCAAGAAAGCAAGACAGGTGGCATCTGAGGAAAGAGCTGTTTAGTGAGGTCACCTCCTCCGTGGGACTTTCTTCCAAAGGGGCTGGTCCGGACATCCTCCCCGTTGAGCTCTTCTCTACAATAGGTGAGGTGCGTTGGGAGACGGAGGGAGGGAGGAAGCGAGAGAGAGCAGGAGAGGGGGAGGGAGAGATCAATTGAATATGCCTTTTAACTGATAACTACCGTAATCGCCCAACATTTTGTTGTCAGAAAGTATGATCACACAAAATCCAAATATTGAATTGAATTGAATTGAATTGAATTTATTAGATTTATAGGCCGCCCAATCCCGGAGGACTCCGGGGGTCTTACACAAAACAAGAAAAGAAAAAAAAACAAAATAAAATAAAAATAAAAATAAAGATTTAAAAATTCTCCAACACACATACGTTCAGAGTGGGGCTGGACCCTACATAATAAGGTCAACAGCCCCACGCCTGCCGGAACAGCCAGGTTTTAACAGCTTTTCTAAAGGCCATGAGGGTGGGTGAGGTCCGGACCTCTGGGGTAGCTGATTCCACAGGGTCGGAGCAGCCACATTGTATTATTGTATGAAACTAATTTTTATTATAGGCCTTAAAATTATTATTATTTTTTACGATAAAATACTTTGCTTCGAAATCTTGGAATTGTTTTTCCTGCCCCATTTCTTGCCTATAAGTCCTACTTTCCAAAGAAGGGATGCGTAATAATACACCACCTATTTTGGGGAGCCCTTTGGGGATTTATCGCCAGGACCCTGGGCTGGGAACGGTGGGATTGAGAGCTTTGCTTCCGTTCGCTTCCTGCACGAGTTCCTCCCCCACCCCCGGGGCCTTGTGGCCCCCCCCCTTTTTCATGCGCAGATGCTTGTTTAGCCAGGGACCGTCTAACCTTCCCTGCATTGACAAACCGTCGACTTTCGCCGGAAGTTGAGGCTTCGCACGGGAAACCTGTCGGAAGAGACTTAATGAATTGTGGCCACGAAGATCCACTGTCGGAGAAAGGATTTCCAGGGACATTAGCGCCAGTTCTTTGGACATCCGGATTCGTGACGGGGGGGGGGGGGGACTGAAAACCATCACTTACGGACTTAAAATGACTGAAAGTGGCCAGGCAGATTTTCCCACACATTCAGTGACGTATGCGTGTCTGTCTGTCTGTCTGTGGGTGGATGAGTGGGTGAGGTTGAGTCTTTTTTGTAAGGTCTCAGAATGAGGGTGGCAGAACAGACGCCAATACTCGGTGCGTCAAATTAAAACGAGTCGGGCCCGAGACGCATCCTCAGCAAAATCCTCCTCCTTCCACGCTGGGCTTTTGCAGGCCTGCGGCACGTTCGGCTGCTTCCCTTAGCGATAATTCCCGTTGCTTCCCATGGGTCTTACGACCAAGAAACTTTGAATTGGGATTGCAGCCTTCGAAGCTGTCTTGGCATTCCGTGGGAGAACAAACGGCTCCATCAGCAGGGAGGGTGGTCCAGGGCCTCAGCCTTCAGAGGAACGCATTCCTCCTCATGTAGAGCCTCTCTGAGCTGATGGACCGCGGGCCCTTCAGAGCACAGGATCCGGAGTAGAGAATCCTGCACGCTTGGTATCAGGGTGGGGCCTTTTTGCCCAGTGCTGTTACGGTCACAGTCACCACGCCAGGCCCTTCTTGAGCACAGTGGCTCTCATTGTGGACTCCACCCGATTGTACGCAGTTGCCAAGCGTTGCGCAGACTTCTCACAAAGAGCAGGTGATTTCCACTGCCGGCCTTTTGGTATTATTTCCAGAATCGGTTTTCCTAGTTTTTTGTTTTAAATGAAGGAAACGAAGAGATGAGAGCTCCAGGGTTGAATCTTTAGTTTTTACTCTGCACCCCAAACGTGCCTTAAATTGCAGCTCTTCCAATTCTACGAGGGATAGCAATAGCAATAGCAGTTAGACTTATATACCGCTTCATAGGGCTTTCAGCCCTCTCTAAGCGGTTTACAGAGTCAGCATATTGCCCCCAACAACAATCCGGGTCCTCATTTTACCCACCTCGGAAGGATGGAAGGCTGAGTCAACCCTGAGCCGGTGAGATTTGAACCGCTGAACTGCTGATAGCAGTCAGCTGAAGTGGCCTGCACTCTACCCACTGGGCCACCTCGGTTCCTCTCCTCCACCACCACCACCACCCAGTGGCACAATTTTAGGGCACGGTGTAAGAAATAAGAATCTATTTTTGAATTTTCCTTCTTATTCGGGGAAGCTCCTAAGTGGATCATACATTCCGTTGAATGCTGACAGCCGGTGTGGGACAGTGGCGGCTCCGTGCGTGGGAGTCCTGGATTCCAGGCTGAGCTCTAGGAGAGCCCGCGGTCCATTTGGCTGCGCCGCCTGAGAAGCTGGGGCGTCGGTAAAATGGGGCGCCTCACTCAGAGATGACCCGGACCAAGAGCTCTGGGATGCGAGCTGCCGAGATGGGGACCTCGGTCAAGTGAGAGGAAAATCTCTGGGAAAAATCCAACTTTTCTTATCAGCGCTCCAATAAAATTTCTGATTTCCAAATAGAGGGATTCGGATCCTCCTGATTTTCAGCGACGCCTCCAGAACCGTCGTATGAAAGTGTTCCACACTTTCGGTCTCCCCCCCTTCGATTAATTTCACCGGAAAGTCAACAAAATCGCAGCCTAGGCACGTTTTATGAGAGGACGCCACTCCAAGGATCAGCTTATCTGGCAGCCCGGGAGAACGAAGAGGTTTCCCCGAAGCCCGAAAGTCTCTGGAGTCAAGCAAAGGCAAGAACGGCAGCTGTGGCTTCCAAGCCAGTGTTTCTCAACCTTGGGCACTTGAAGATGTCCGGACTTCAACTCCCAGAATTCCCCAGCCAGCATTCGCTGGCTGGGGAATTCTGAGAGTTAAAGTCCGGACATCTTCAAGTGGCCAAGGTTGAGAAACACTGTTCCAAGCCTTTGCCGTGACTGCGGCTCCTTTGCCATCTGTGGCTCCCCTGGACACGCCGCGTCACCTAAAACAACCCAATCCTCAAGGGGAAATTACCCACCCTTCCCCCGCCCAGCATCGCCAGCTGGCCAAACTTTGCCTTGGCTCCGCGTTACTCTGATTTGAAGAGGGCGGGGATGAGGGCAACTCCAGCTTTGGTCCCTCAAAGCCCTCTTTAAATGTTCTTGGGCTCAGCCCGGGAAGGGGGGGGGGGTTCCGGTCTAGAAGTCTGGCAACCGGTCTGTCTCACCTGGGCACTACCGGTCCTGTGAACCAGGGCCCGTCGCTCACACCAGTTTAATTAAACCACGTTTAATTGTTTTGATGGCATTTCTGGTTTCTTTTCTTACTGGCTGAAGTAGATTCAGCACCATTTTCATTTCTCCCGCTAATATAAATGTACAACTGCATAAGAAAGAAAGCATCCCCTCCAGAACATGATTTTTTCCTTCCTTCCTTCCTTCCTTCCTTCCTTCCTTCCTTCCTTCCTTCCTTCCTTCCTTCCTAATCATCCTTTTCGGCCTATCCAATCCTAAAAAGACGAATGAAAAAAAAATCATGAAGATCCGTTTCTTTTTTATATATATATAAATTTTTATTTCTCATATATGCATTCACAGTTATATGATCTCATAACTGTTATTAATAATATGTATTTGTAACAGTTTTTCTCCCCTACAATTGACAATATAATTGAAATTGCTTTCTTACCATCCCATAGACCCATCTTATTTTACAACAATCCTACTTCTTCTTCCTTCCTACACTCCTTCCTTCCCTCCTTTCTTCTCTCCTTCTCTCCTTCCTTCCCTCCTTCTTTCCCTCTCTCCTTCCCCCTTCCCTCCCTCCATTCTTCTTTCCTTCTCTCCTTCCCTCCTTCCTTCCCTCCTTCCTTCCCTCCTTCCTTCCCTCCTTTCTTCTCTCCTTCTCTCCTTCCTTCCTTCCTTCCTTCCTTCCTAATCATCCTTTTCGGCCTATCCAATCGGTTCGGATGCACTGCGAGGGCAAATCGCGACCTCCCTAAAAGGACGAATGAAAAAAAAAATCATGAAGATCCGTTTCATGTGATCTTTATATTCGCAAAAATAAGAGACGCTGCAAAGAATGGTTGTAAAGAGAAGGTGTGAAAGAAAAACCAGTGATTTCCCGGACTAAAGTCTTCCCAAGAAGGCACAGCTAGGAAGGATTCGAGCAGAGAATAGCAGTTTTTTGTCGCCCTCTGTCGGAAATCTGGCTCGCTCCCTAGAAAATCAAGGCTGAAAAGGGACTTTCTAGAAATAACCTTAGGAGACTCCAGAATCCCGACGTGAAAGAGAGAAGGCTCCTCCTCCTCCCCCCCTCCATCTTTCCTATCTCTTCTGGATCGCTGCAGGCGATTCCAGGCGTTACTCGAAGAATCTCTTAATTTCGAAAACCTCCCCGTTCGCCAAATGCAGGAACCGTCCAGGGTCTCGGTGCTTTGCGAATCTGTGAGGAAGATTCGGGGAAATGGTGAACTCCCTCCGAATTCTCCCCTCGGCCTATTGCCAGAGCATGGAAGACAAAAATGCCTTCAAATCCCAATGAAAGGGTTTAAGAAGGGTGTGTTGGTGCTTCCGAAACAAACTTATTATTTTTTAATTGGATTTATATGCCGCCCTTCTCCCAAGGACTCAGGGCGGCGTACAACATTAAAAAAACACATATTACCAAAGTTTTAAAAAAATTAAATAGAATATCCAAAACAAACCCAATTAAGATTAACAATAACATTTTTAAAAAAACAAATTCAATTAAAATTAACAATAATCAATCATTTGTTTTGTTTTGTTCAGGCCAGGCTGGCTTGTTGGAAAAGCCAACTTTTTAGGGTGCGTCGGAAGGACCGGAGGTCGGGGATTATACGAAGCTCCAGGCGCAGCTCATTCCAGAGGGAAGGCGCTCCCACAGAGAAGGCTGTTTAAAACCCTGCAGCGGGTGGGCAACCTGTTTCCAGCTCTAGGAAGCTCCAGTTTATCTCAGTCTCTTGTTTCCCTCATTCTCCCAGGCTGGCTACCCGAAATGAATGTTCAGTAGCTAAATGCCTATCAATCTTTAAAAGCTAGTATTTTCTAGCTATTAGTGTCTATGGGGGAAAAACATGTTCAATTGTCGATTTTGCTGAAGATTGCTGGAAAGTAAAACCTCTTTATAAGCAGAAGGAAGATCTGAGCACCAAGCAGACAACAAGTATAAGGACTATTTTGTTTAAAATGGGACTAGGCGACTCAGTTGTTCCGAGCCAGGATTGTAAGACTGTAAAACGCTACCAGCTAGGGAAGACAAATAAGTATGGTGTGTGTATGTGTGTTGGAAAAACTTTAAGGTGTGCAAGATTATCCTCAGAACAACAAGTTGTGCTGATGCAGTCTTGAAGCTTTTCTGTTTTACTGCTGCCCATCTTTCTACATCAGGGACCAATCAGGGTTCAAGAATACTTTTGCCTATTTTGTTCAATGCAATCAAAGTCCTTTCATTCAAGTCACCTTCTCAAAGAAAGACATCGGTATCTGTGGGAGAAAGACCCTGCAAGGACTAATTACTCCAAATCAGTTTCTCCTTTAGACCCACAACTCTTAAGTGCTATGAGTCAGACTGAGTTCCTGGGAGTTGCAGAGATAAATGCTTGCTATCCAGTCCCGGGAAGTTCTTTCTAGAAGTTCTCAGGGTAATTTACATACAAGACACAAATAAAGCAGTTTAAACAGATCTGGATGATTCTCTTGCTACAAAAAGACCTTTTGCAAAGATGTTTGTTTCATATTGAGAGGTGCTGCAAAGAACTACTGAAATTTTTTTATGCTGTAGGAAGCCCACTTTCATGCACAGATTTAATGAATTGCTGCTGGGACATTTTGCCACCCCCCAAAGGCACAAAATAGGTGCATATCAAACATTAGCCCAAGTGCTCACACTCCTTGCCCCCAAATTACAGCTGGTCAGTGTATGTATATGTGAAACCAATGTTGTGTCCCTTTCCTTAAGACAGCTAGAGATGGGGAGCAGGGGTGAACCAAGTGGGCATTCCTTAGAGTTTCTTAGATCAGCCTCCCCAGTTTATGTGGAAGGCATTGGGTTGGGAAAAGATGAGGCAGGCTGTTCCAAACAACAGCCAATTAAGATGGACTTCATGGAGCTGAAAAATGTGACGTTATCCATGTGCTCTGATGATCTTAAAAGGAGGTCAGTCAACTCCATGGGATAAGAGAATCAAAAAGTCAGTACCCATAATGTTCTATATGCAGTTCTAATGCTAGGAGCTTGCAGCAGAAGTAGAGACTGCCCAGTTTTGTCAAGTTACCAACAGAAATTTGCTAACTAAGGTATTTGCCTTGACCTGATTTAGCAGAGTTCTTTCTGTACTTGACTACTGCTGCCTGGTCTGAAATCCTTGATAGGAGAATTTGTCCCACTACAGAATCAAGGTGCTCTGTCCATTTATCTTTGTGTTGGCTTAAAGGAATGCCAGCAATTCCTATCTTATCTCTTTGGAGAGACTGAGAATTAAGGAAGTGATAATTGGATGGGGACTCAGTGCTACATTTACTCTTATTTTTGTAGCTCAGGATTGAATTGTAAGATCCTTGGTGCTCTCTGAACTATCATAGTTTGGTAAGGAAACATCTGTAAGAAAACAATCAAGCTCAGAGAGCACTAAGGACACCACAGATCTGGACAGGGCTGCCCCTTCAACTATCTATCTATCTATCTATCTATCTATCTATCTATCATCTATCATCTATCATCTATCATCTATCATCTATCATCTATCTATCATCTATCCATCTATCCATCTATCCATCTATCCATCTATCCATCATCTATCCATCTATCTATCTATCTATCTATCTATCCATCCATCTATCATCCATCTATCTATCTATCTATCTATCTATCTATCTATCTATCATCTATCATCTATCTATCGATCATCGATCATCTATCTATCTATCTATCTATCTATCTATCTATCTATCTATCTATCTATCTATCTATTTATCATCTATCATCTATCATCTATCATCTATCATCTATCATCTATCATCTATCATCTATCATCTATCATCTATCATCTATCATCTATCATCTCTCTCTCTCTCTCTCTCTCTCTCTATCTCTATCTCCCTCCCTCCCTCCCTCCCTCCCTCCCTCCCTCCCTCCCTCTATTATTTATTATTCTGAAACTGGGGATAGTTTTAAAAAAATCATTGTTTTTAGAGGCCATTATGTGTCATTTTATACCTTTCCCCAAAAATTTTGCAGCTAATTCCCAGTAACTATGGATATATTTGATTTCTGCATGGATAGTGTGAACCAAGCAGAATGCCTGAACCTAGAGAGAATGATGTTCACCTATCCCAGGAAGAGGCAATCTGCATGTCTCTTCTCTTATAGTGTCCTGACTTCCTTTGTCCATGAAAGAGACTGATCCAGTGTTCTATCATTATAAAGCAGGGAATACATGGAAATAATGTAAATTGTATACAGAACGTAAGGCCTAGAATAGTTATTTCTAAATAAGTGTTGTCCCCTGCCAAATCCTCCTCCTTGAAAACCTAGGTCCTAGGGGGAAGACCTGAGAACCTTCGCTCTGTCCAGCGTGTGGCATGAGTCTACTTCATTGCTGTTTTCATTGCAGCCTCGGCTTAGCAGATGGTCCGTGCTTATTAGAAACTGATGCATGAACCAGAGATCTTCAGCAATGCCTGCTGGAATTAATTTGCTGCAACAGAGGAACAATGCTAAGTTCCTCTTTGGTTCTTATGGCAAAATGCACCAGACTATCTGAAAGCCTGAAGGGGGCTTTATATGGACGGAAGCTATTTTGGCCCCTCTTACCTACTTCCACCTGGCGATGTGGAAATACATTCAGGCCTAAAAAATATTGTAGAATTAGGTTGAATGACCAGTTATAAGGAATGTATGGGTCATAACAGCTGGGATAGTCACTGGTAGCTAAATCTTATTGTTTTTCTTTCCATCAAGAAACAAAACAAACAGGGGGGCAGAGAACTCTTCTCCACAGCACATTAAAGTTTAATCTAGCAGTGTTTTAACCACGAGAAGACTATGCCAGGATAAGACTTGCTGCTCCCCACAGCCAATCCCTCTCCTGTTTTGTAATAATTGTGTCTTAGTTTGTGTGAGTACGTAGCTAACAAAGGGCTTTGGGGGTGGGGGAAGCAGGTGCCTCTAAAACTTCCCATCACTCAGCAAACAAACTAGGATTTTTTTTTCCAGATCTGTGTGTGCCACATTCCTTCTTTTGTTCTTTGAAGGGCAGAGTTTAGCAGTTTCAGGGACGCCGTTTCAGCCCAATGGGTGCGCAAGCCATACAGACCAGAAGAATTGTTACTGTCTCATTGGGGATTTTTGTGTACAAATAAATACAGATAGTCCTTGATTTACAACCATTTGTTTAGTGACTGTTCAAAGTTACAACTGAAAAAAAGTGACCTATCACCGTTTTTCACACAGGATCATTGCAGACTCCCCATGGTCACCTGATCAAAATTCATATGCTTTGACAAGTGGCAGGTATGATTGCAGTATCCCAAGGTAGCAATAGCAATAGCAGTTAGACTTATATACTGCTTCATAGGGCTTTCAGCCCTCTCTAAGCGGTTGTTGCCCCCAACAACAATTCGAGTTCTCATTTTACCCACCTCGGAAGGATGGAAGGCTGAGTCAACCCTGAGCTGGTGAGATTTGAACAGCCGAACTGCAGAACTGCAGTCAGCTGAAGTAGCCTGTAGTGCTGCATTTAACCACTGCGCCACCTCGGCTCTTAACATCTTGTGATCTTTGTGAGCTTCTGGCAAGCAAAGTCAATGGGAAAGCCAGATTCACTTAGTAACTGTTTTGCTAACTTAACTGCAATGACTCACTTAACAATTGTGGCAAGAAAGGTCATAAAATGGGACAAAACTCGCTTAAGAAATGTTTAGAATAGAATAACAGAGTTGGAAGGGACCTTGTAGGTCATCTAGTCCAACCCCCTGCCCAAGCAGGAGACCCTACACCATTTCCAACAAGTGACAGTCCAGTGATGAAGCTCCCACAACTTCCGAAGGCAACGATTCAATTGGTTGATTGTTCTCACTGTCAGAAAATTCCTCCTTCTTTCTAGGTTGAATCTCTCCTTGATGTCTTGTTTAGCAACATAAATGTTGGACTCAGTGGTGGTTGCAAGTCAAGGACTATCTGTAAATCAATCAATCAATCAAAATGCTGCCACAGTTAGAGAATTCTAAGTACAAAGACCCCCCAAACAAAAAGTCCACTCTACGCCTTCTTTGAACCTACATGTGTTTCCAACATCTGCCTACAGCATGATTCCACAATTGCACCCCCCCAAAAAAAAATGTCTGTAAATAAATAAATGTGCTGAGCTGAGGTTCATGCCATCACCCTCTCCCCTTTTCTCCATAACAGTGAGGAGTTTGAAGAGATGAACCAGAAAACCACCATCTTAGTTCCTGCACCAGAAGAAATGCCACAGGCAGATTTGTAGCCTCCCTTCTTCAGCTATAAGACAGATGGTTTCCCACTGGGAGGAATTCCATCCTGATTTCCCCCCCCCCCCATCCTTCCCTCCACGGTCACCCTAAGTGGTCAACCTAAGTTGTGGCTTTGTCATCTCCTGTAGCTGGACAAAGTTTTTAACTGTGTTCCCTTGCCATGGAAAGAAAGTGTGGTAAGGGAAAACAAGAAATGCTACGGGGCAGCCAAGTGCATCTGGTTTTGGTGTTCCCCCTTTGGCTAATTGGAGGGGGGGGGCTAACTGATTCAAGAAGGAGGAAGGGAAGACATGTGCCAAGCACCACGAAAATCTATTTATGGTATAGGAAAGTGGTGCTGATGGCTGTGGAAAGCATCTTCTCTTGTGTGGCCCCAAATGATGGAATACATTTCATAAGGAGATGTTTTTGACTTTCCTTACCAGGAGTCTATTTAGGAAGGTGGCAAAGCATGTTTTTTTTTTTCTTTAGCCAATCTTTCAATTGTTCGCTATTTAAATGAGTGGACTTTGGTTTTTGGATTTGGATTGGATTGGATTTATTAAATTTCTATGCCGCCCTTTTCCCCGAAGGGGACTCAGGGCGGCTCACAATTCAGTCAGGGAAAGGGGTACAGACAGGGGATAAAAAAGACAAACATAACAGTACACAATTTAAAACACACAACAACCATACCATTCGAGGAGGGGGGCAAAAGCTCTTTAGCCCCAGGCCTGTCGGAATAGCCAGGTTTTAAGGGCTTTGCGGAAGGCCTGGAGGGTGGTGAGGGTTCGAATCTCCACGGGGAGTTCATTCCAGAGGGTCGGAGCAGCCACAGAGAAGGCTCTCCTCCGGGTAGTCGCCAGTCGGCATTGGCCGGCGGATGGAATCCGGAGGAGGCCTAATCTGTGGGATCTGATCGGTCTATTGGAGGTAATTGGCAGCAGGCGGTCTCTCAAGTACCCAGGTCCAATACCATGAAGGGCTTTATAAGTGATGACTAGCGCCTTGAAGCGTATCTGAAGACCAATAGGCAGCCAGTTTAGCTCGCGGAGGATAGGTGTTACGTGGGTGAACCGAGGTGCACCCACGATTGCTTGCACGGCTGCATTCTGGACAAGCTGAAGTCTCCGAATGCTCTTCAAGGGCTGCCCCATGTAGAGCACGTTGCAGTAGTTTTTTTATTTTAATTGCATGAATTTCATTAGTTTATATGTTGTTATACTATTTATATGTTTGTACTATTTATTTTGTACTATTTAATTGTAATTTGAACTTTAGGTCAAAAGTTTGATACTGAGGGGGGTCAAAATAGTGTCTAAAGATATAATGAAAATTATTCTAGAACATTGTCTTAACTGCAAGCTATTAATTTTTGATTCAAGATATTCATTAAAGTCCAATCAATTGACCTTAGGAAAAAAGATAGAAAAAAACAGTCATCCGTCCATAGTAATAGCAATTTGCTGAATTTATTTCAAAACTTTGGGCCAGCATAAAGATAGAAATATAATGTTATTCAATATACTGTATCTAAAGCAGATATGTCTGCTTTAGATACAGTATATTGAATAACATTACGTTTTTTTCTATATTTTTTTTCTTGTATTTTGAGGGACTACATCTTTGTATGAGCACGAATTTGAAGTTTGGAAGTAAAAGACCTGGCTGTTCCGGCAGGCCTGGGGCTGTTGATTGATATCCAGCCCCGCTTAGATGGAATGGGTGATATGAATTTTAATATTGTATTTTTATTTCTATTTTTTAAACTTTTTTTCTTGTTTTGTTGTGAGCCGCCCAGACTCCCAATGGGAGTGGGCAGCATACAAATTCTATTAAACTTGGAACTTGGAAACTTGGAAAAATAAACTCCACATGCCTATGATAGTCCTTGACTTACAATCATTAATTTAGTGACTATTCAAAATTAAAATGGCACTGAAAAAAGTGACTTATGAGTGTTTTTTTCACATGACTGTTGCAGGATCCCCATAATCACGTGATCAAAATTTGGATGCTTGGCAACTGGTTCATATTAATGATGGTTGCAGTGTCCCACGGTCATGTGATCACCCATTGCAATCTTCTGGTCGCAAAGTCAAAGTCAATGGGGAAGCCAGATTCACTTAACAACCATGTTACTAACTTAATGACTGCAGTGATTCACTTAACAACTGTGGCAAGAAAGGTCATAAATTGGAGCAAAACATGCTTAACAAATGTCTCGTTTAGTAATACTGTGGTTGTAAATTTAGGACTAGCTGTATATTTTTTTTCAGTTCAGCACATTTCCTTCTTCTTCTTTATTCTATAGGGGAAAAAAATGCCCCTCTACTTCTTTCCCTTTCTTTAAATGTTGCTGCAAGGATTTGTATCTAATGTTTACAGCTAGCAATTGAATCTAGTGAACCTCCTGGAATTTGCTCCAGATTCTATAAATGGGAAATAACAAGTAAACAACTTCTGCCCTACACAGCATGACTCTAGATTTTGAGGAACAGCTCGGGATTGAAATGATGGTTGGACTCTGTTCATTCTGACAAATAGTCCATCAGTAGACAATATCTACGTACAAAAGAGATGATCAGTGGTGGAATTCAAGTAATTTAACAATCGGTTCTCTGCCCTAATGATTTCTTCCAACAACCAGTTCACCAAACTGCTCAGAAAGTTAACAACTGGTTCTCCCGAAGTGGTGCGAACTGGCTGAATTCCACCACTGGAAACAATCCGTAAGGCAAAATGGGAACAAAGAACCCAAATTACCTCCTTACCAGCAATCAGCAACCAGATGAGCTTAGATTAACCTCAAGCCAACGGTTCCACCACAAATCCGCGAAGCCCTTATCCGCGGAGACATAAGCGTGAAGACTAATTCGCGCCGTTCTAAGCGCTAAGGAAAAACGCGACCCTACTGCGATGACATAATCGTGGAGGGCAAATCCGCGCATTCCCAAGCACTCAGTACCCTAAACCTAACCCTAAACCTAAACCTAAACCTAAACCTAAACCTAAACCTAACCCTAAACCTAACGCTAAACCTAACGCTAAACCTAACCCTAAACCTAACCCTAAAACAAACCCTAAAACAAACCCTAAAACAAACCCCTAAACCTAATCCTAACCCTTACCTTAATTGAAATCAGCTTTCTGCCACGGCACCGTTTTAAAGTGCCCTTCTGTTGCCGCGCTGTTGTCGCGGCGGTGATGACGCGCAGTGATGACATCGCGGCTTTAGCGCTGCGATTTTATCATCGCGATTTTGACTAGCGCGGTTTTGTCGTGCCACGTAAGCCAACAATCCAGAAGCAAACATACCCCAATAAAGGAAATGCCAAACAAGCTAACAGTAAACAGCCCAACCTAAGAACCACCAAAACCACTCACCAACACCAACAGGGCAACCTCTGTTGAGAGTAAACCCCACTCACCACATTACCTAGTCTGAGTAATGAAAGTCTGCAAGAAAGCAAGTTCAGAGTGTACCAAAGATCCCTCATTTCAACCATTGTCTCTGTTCCAGGTCACTTCCAAGCACTGGTTTAGCTCAGCTTGAAATTGCTATGGACCGGGTGGACTGGCTTAGAAAGGAGAGTCTGGTTTGATTCTAGTACAGTTAAAAATTTCCAAAACACGCCTCATTCATGGACACATGGCTGGAAATAGGACGAAGACAAAGACACGGGCACAAAGGAAAAAAAAATTGCTGATGTCAAGGAATGATTCTGTCATGGCCAAAAGCAAGTTGGGACACATTCTTAGATTTTGTTACAGCCTTGTCTTGCCTTCGCACTTTGTAAGTGCTGACAACTACGCACAACTGAGGCTGAGAGAAAGGTTCACCTATTACCACCAGAGTGTTGTTCAGCATCATCTCATAGCAATTATACCAATTGGCCTGTCCTTGAGAATATTTGTCTGAAATGATTGGATTTAATGGGATTAAATCCTATTATTTTAAATTGCTGATGATAACTTTTTTTCCCCAGTTTGAGACATAATGAAAGCATTAACCATTTCATATAATTTATTGTCTACAGTCTAATGGATTTGTATCAACCAGTCTAATGACTGCTTCTATTTAATTTTCACATGTTTAATTGCAAGGAAACACTTCAACACCACAGATTGAAACAAGCTACCAGCTTCTCCTTGACTGTGGTCTGGCAGGGCTCCAAACAGCGCTGAAAGCAACCTCATATCTTTAATTCTTGCCACACGGCTTGCTTACTGCCCTCGGGAAATAAGCTAAACAATCCAATATGACCATTTGGAACATTTTCTGTAATAATAATAATAATAAAGTCCTGATAAAAATTCACTATGTCAAATCACAGTGGCATTTCCACTGATGGAAATATGGAATTAGTCTGTTGGCCATACTGCATGGTCTGGAAAATGAAAATGGGCAATATCTTAAGGATCGTCGTTTGATAAGAAGGACCAAGACTCTCCGTGAATGGATTGGCGTAGAAAAGGAAGGGTTAGGAAAAGACATGGAAAATTGTGATTACAGGTTACAATATGGATTGGTTTAGATAAGACTTAGAAGCAAGGATTAGAGAGGAACACAAAAACAGAAGTCCACTCCCTCCAAGCTCTTGAAAACATTCCTACTTAGTTACATCACGTCTAACAAAAAGAAGAGAAAAGAATTAAGGAAAGCAAACTATCTAAGCTTCAACCAATCCCTCAAACACTGTTTCTGAAGAGTTCTGATAAATCATAACAGCTACTTAGATGATATAGTTATCAATCTCTCAACTCCATGCCCTCCATCCCATAAGATCATTCTGTTGGTAGGTACAGCTTTTCCAGGGAAAAATAGAGATCTGTTTCTGTCTTAAAGCAATGATAGTTAACAGCGGGGAGAATAAATGTGGGCAGAAGAGGAAACAGGAGATTGAAACACACCCAGTCATAAGCATGAGGGATCATGGAGCTATTCTCCGGGTGCTTTTCTAGCATGGCATTGATACTTACTCTCTGACTCAGGAGATTAGGTTCAAAAAATACCCCAAGGCACTAGCAGGAAGGGCACATTTTCTACTTCCTCAATGTGAAAGTTTGGCGACTGCTAAAGGGCTGTTTTGTATGAGACAGCAGCAATGGAACTGGATGAGGCCTTCTCAATGCTTGCTTCATTTCCTGCTCCTTCTGTAGCTCTAAATCAGTGTTTCTCAACCTTGGCGACTTTAAGTCCTGTGGACTTCAACTCCCAGAATCCCCCAGCCAGCTGCTGCTGGCTGGGGGATTCTGGGAGTTGAAGTCCACAGGACTTAAAGTCGCCAAGGTTGAGAAACACTGCTCTAAATGGATGCCTTCTGCGTGGTTTCCATTTTAACAGTGGAATGAATGTGGAATGGAGAATGAATAAATGAATACCGCAAATGGGATTCTCCTGCAATAAGCAGCAGATTTCCCCAGAGAGCTGTTTGTGTTTGATTCTACATCTCTGCCATTAGTTTCTGGCTAATGCTGGTAAAAGCAAATTAAATACTTCTTTCTCTAACCTCACGTCTTCCTAATCGCGGTATGAAGACATCTTGGCAATTTCTTCTAAGGGGCACCTTGTTAGATACTTGCTACAACTATAATGGTTGCCACCAAGGCCCTCTGTTCTGGCACGAACAGAGGTTTAATCTCATTGGTTGAAGGGTCTTACAGCTCCCTATAAAAGGGCTGCTGTCAGACTCAACCTTCGCTGGATTGTTCTTACTTGTTGTATTTAATAAAGAGCTGTTGTTGCCTTTAAGTCTTGTGTGCCTTTCCATTATCCGATCTAACACTGGCAACAAGGGTGGGATTGAAAGGCAACTAGGCGAACCAAAAAGAGCGTAGCAATCCAGCAAGTACATCCAGCCCGGAGCTCAGCGCGGCTTCGAGCAGCCATTTTTGAGCAGCAAACTCAAACCGCCTCAGAACACAAAATGGCCATTCATGCCCCACCGACTCCTTATGATCCAGTCACCAAGCACTGGGACTCATATATGCTGAGGTTCAACTGCTTCCTCGAAACCAACAACCTCATGGGCCTTTCTGAAGGCCGCAAGAAGAACATATTCCTCGGATACTGTGGCCGGGAAGTGTTCGAAAAGGTGAAAGACCTCTCTGAACCAACACTGCTACAATTGATCGCTTGGTCCATGCTCCAGTAGATGCTGAGGACCCACTACACTCCCAAGCCATCTAAGCAGGTTCGCCGGCATGAATTTAACATTCACAACCAGCGGGAAGGCGAATCAATCAATGAATACGTTGCGGCACTACGAAAGGCCACAGCGTACTGCGAGTTCCGAGACCTAGACAAATTCATTCTTGACCGCATAATTTGTGGTGTGCGGGACATTAATTTACAGAGGAGGTTACTTGCCAAGTCTAACCTCACTCTACAAATTGCCTTGGATGAGGCCAGGGCATCAGAATTGTCCGTCAAGTCCACAAAGACACTGCAGTGTCAAAGCACTCCACAAGACACGCGGAAAAACACACTTGTACATCACAAGGTTGCAGAGGCCGAGAGCTCTGAAGGCAAAGAAGATGACAGCTGCCGCATGTGCAGTAGCCGTGCCAAGCCGGCACACAAATTTGAACAATGATTCCCGCCTTGCGCTAGCTATGGAGGAGACCATGCCCAATCGGCTTGCTGTTTCCATGATGCTACCTGCCAGCGATGCGAGCGTAAGGGGCACATCGCCAAGGTGTGCAGAAGCAAGCACCCTATGACAACCTGGCAGCCAAGAAGCTGAGCTAACCGCCAACAGAGGCCCACCTAAGGGGTTTGGTAGAAGCCACCACGGCGCTCAGAGGGCGACAATAGAGTCACCTACCATACATCAATTGGCCAAGTCTGCACCAGGCGGCCAAAAAAGCTGAAGATCACAGTCCTCATCGAGGACTGTCCATGCGAGATGGAGATCAACACTGGGTCATCACTGACCATCATGCCATGGTCTACACTCAAGCAGGCTATCCCTAGCCTGAAGAAACAACATCTACGCACCCCTGACATCCGCCTTCGCAATTACCAGGGGAACTGGGTCCCCATTGTGGGCCAAGGCACCTTCCAGGTGAAATTCAAATGCTTCAGCAGCAAACTCCCAGTGATGGTGGTCAGCAGTGACCTGCAGAGCCTCCTGGGGCTTGACTGGTTCGAAGCCCTGGGCCTAGAAATGACAGGTATCAATGTCTTGAAAGACGAAAGCACTGAAGCCATTTTTAAGGAGTTCGACGACGTCTTCGGCATCAGTCTGGGTAAGTATGTGGGGACTCCAATCTCCTTTAATTTGGATCCCAATATAGCCCCCATAAGGCTAAAACCCAGGAGAGTACCTTTTGCTCTCCGCCCCAAAATTGATCTGAAAATTGACAAGCTCATAGGCCAGGGAATCCTAGAACTAGTTGATCACGCACGATGGGAGACCCCTTTAGTGACACCTGTCAAATCTGATGGGTCTGTCTGCATCTGCGTGGACTACAAGTGAACAATCAATAAAGCGCTGCAACAAAGCTCTTACCCTGTACAAATTGTACTGCATCTACTACATTCTTTAGGCCCCGGAAAAATATTCGCTAAATTGGACATACCAAAAATTGTCTGTAGAGGGCACTACGGCAGAGGCCCAAACCATTGTGATGCACAGGGGTGCATTCAAATGTCACCGCCTGCAATTTGGTGTTAATATCGCCCCAGAACTGTTCCAAAGCGTCATGGAATGGCTTTTGCAGGGGATTCCAGGAGTTGTCCCCTATTTTGACGACGTTTTGGTATCGGCTGCAAATGAGGTGCAACTTTTCAAACGTTTGCAAACAGTTTTGGCTAGAATTTGAGACAAAGGCCTCCATCTCAAAAAAGAAAAATGCCAAATTAATGTGCCCAGGGTTGAATTCTTAGGGTACCTAATCAATGGCTCTGGGATTCACCCGACTACACCAAAAATGCAAGCAATCTGGGACACCCCTACACCTCGCAATCAAACTGAGCTGCAGGCGTTCCTTGGGCTCCTTAATTTCTACAGCGTCTTTCTTAAACAGAAAGCCACCGTTGCTAAGCCCTTACACCGTCTCCTGGCAAAGAATGCAAAGTGATCCTGGGGCAGATCCGAGGCTGCCGCATTTGCCGTGGTAAAGAGACTTCTGTTGGTGGACACTTTTCTGGTATAGTACAGCCAGATCCTGCCATTGGTGCTGACCTGCGACACTTCCCCGTTTGGCATTGGCGCCATCCTCAGCCACCCCATGCCCAACAGAACCGAGGCTCCCATAGCCTTTTACTCTAGGACCTTGTCCACTGCCGAGTGGAACTACAGCCAGCTAGACCGTGAGGCTTTGGCTGCAGTGGCCAGAGTAAAGAGTACCTATGAGTACCTATTCGGCCGTGATTTTGAACTAATTATGGACCACAAACCGTTTCTGGGCTTACTGGCTGGGGACCGACCCACTCCAGTGTTACTATCACTGCGGATGACCAGATGGACCATCTTCCTAGCTGCCTACTCCTACCGCCTCATTCACTGCCCAGGCTCCACTTTGGTGCACACCGACGCCCTGAGCCGCTGCCCACTGCCTGAGCCAGTCCTCCTCATTGACTGCCTTGAGACTGGTCCTGTCTCATCCAGTGACATTGCCCATCACTATGCAAAGGACTCCATCAAGCAAATTTTGAACTGGATGTGGAGGGGGTGGGCCAAGGGGCCTGTTGGGTCTGATTTCAAAATGTATTTTAGCAAAAGTGATGAGTTATCTGTTGTAAATGGCTGTTTACTGTGGGGGGACCGGGTCGTTGTTCCACCCAAACTGCGCATTGCAGTATTAGAGGCTTTACACGTAGGGCATCCTGGAATTGTCAGGATGAAGTCTTTGGCTAGGAGTTACGTGTGGTGGCCTAACATGGACAGGGAGATCGAAGAATGGGTGGCTTCCTGCACACCGTGCCAGGAGTCCAGACCAGCTCCCCCAGAGGCATGGTCTAGGGTGCACATTGATTTTGCTGGCCCAGTTCATGGCCAGACATTCCTTGTAGTTGGGGATGCCTACTCGAATGGCTAGAGGTAGTCCTGATGACCTCCACCATGGCAGAAGCGGTCATCAGGGCACTACGGAGACTTTTCTCCATGCACGGCCTGCCTGATGTCCTGGTCTCTGACAATGGACCCCAATTCATGGCCATGAAATTTGAGACCTTCCTAGCAGCTCAGGGAATCAGGCATGTCCTGGTCGCAACATTCCATCCTGCCTCCAATGGTCAGGTGGAGAGAATGGTGAGATCTGCAAAAGAGGCCCTATGCAGGATGGGCCTGGGAGATTGGCAAACACAGGTGGACCACTATTTGCTAATTCAGCACATCACACCCAGTGCCACTACAGGGAGAAGCCCCTCCGAGCTTCCCATGGGTCACCGGCTAAGGTCCCACTTAGACTGGCTACACCCAAACTATCCTGCCTCATTGCCCTCTGACTCCACAAGCAAGATTAAGAATTTTAGCATAGGGGACTCGGTATACACCCACAACTACGTCGGGGGAACTGTGGATTTCTGCCACAGTAATAGGCATCACCGGGCCTCACTCTTATCTTGTAGAGCTAGAGGACAGTCAGAATTGGAGAAGGCACATTGACCGACTCCGTGACCACCTCTCCAACTCCACTCTTAGACAACCAGAATGTCAGTCTTTGCTTTGCTACTTGTTTTTGGCTGTCATTGAAATGGGGAGGGGGAGGCATGATATTTGGGAGGGGAAGTCTTAAGTACAGGAGTGATTGTAAAAAGGGAGTTTTGTTCTCACCATCTACTGCGCATGCTGGAGATAGTGAATTTGCCCACCAAGGCCAACTGTCCGGCATACCAACCTGATGATGCTTTTTGAAGATGGAACCCACATGACACCTGAGGGTTGTGCGGATTGAACTATGGGATGGGGGTTACCAGGGGGAAGGAGTTGGGTCACATATTGATATCTATGATTATGCGTGCTTTTGCCTCAGATCTTGCTTTGCTTAGCTGCTATCTACTCATAACCAGTAAAAGTACTCTTAATTCTGAAAAATGGAGTTAAGTGATTTCTTTCTTAGTTGCTGAGGGAGGCTGCCTTGACACAGAGGTAACTCCTGCACGGGTTAGCCAAAGCTCTACCCAAACAGAGCAAACGCTCACTCTTTCCGCAGGTAGCTGAAGCCCGAGGGTACCAGGAAACTTATCTGGGTATGTTGCAGGCTCGCAGCGAGCTCCGAGCGAACCAGCTCTAGAAGCTCCAGCCGCGGCCTGTGAAAGGTTCCAGGAGCTTCCACCAAGCCGAGCTGCGGAGCAAACAGGTCCGTCCGACCTGTCTGAAGAACACCCTCCGACTGAACTGCACAGGTCTGGCAGAGCTACTCAAAAGCCCACCTTCCTGCGTGACTACATAATGAGTAGGATTATTCCATCTAAGAGGGGAGGGGTATTAGATACTTGCTACAACTATAGTGGTTTCCACCAAGGTCCTCTGTTCCAGCGGGAACAGAGGTTTAATCTCATTGGCCGAAGAGTCTGACAACTCCCTATAAAAGGGCTGCTGTCAGACTCAACCTTCGCTGGATTGTTCTTACTTGTTGTACTTAATAAAGAGCTGTTGTTGCCTTTAAGCCTTGTGTGCCTTTTCATTACCCGATCTAACACACCTCATGCTGCCATGCTCAGTATCACCTTCTTCACAATGCAGAGGCAAAATAGCATTGTTTTTCAGCATAGAATTGGTTCCTGAGTCTGTTTCACAGTAGCCCTGTGCCCAAACCACAATGTGGAATGTTCAGACATAAACATAAACATTTTGCTGCAATCTATCAATAACATCTCTTTTTTGCAGGAATCCACAGTTTCAGTTTCCATGAAAGCAGGGAAACTTTTCAGGGATAATTCAGATGCCCATGTGATCCAGGACCTTGATGACACTGCCTGTTTCTCACGCTTCTAGTTTTAGCATTCCCTCTGGTGGCTCTATGCATTTATACATCTATACTACATCTATAGTGACGATCTATACATCTAGAGCCAGAACCAATCCAGTAGTTTGTACTTTCCTGCTGCACCAGTGGTGGGTTTCAAAAATTGTTCGAACCTACTCTGTGGGTGTGGCCTCCTTTGTGGGAGTGGCTTACCGCCCATGTGACCGGATGGGAGTGGCTTGCCGCCCATGTGACCGGATATGAAGATGCCGACAACACTTGTCAGAACCACCTTAAATTACCTCACACACAGCACTGGCATGCGTAAGAATATGATGTAAACTTGTTTTTTAAAAGGCATCTTTGGTTTGCGTTAAAACAACTTCAACACACGCAATGTTCTGATTGCACCACAAACGCAGTAGTCATCCTTACCTTTCACAGAGGCACTGAGTTTCATAAATATGAGCTTGATAGTGTAGAATAATCATATCCAAGGACCAGTGGTGGGTTTCAAAAAAATTTGGAACCTCTTCTGTAGGTGTGGCCTGCTTTCCGGGTCCACTGGTGGAACCTCTTCTAACCGGTTCGGTAGATTTGACGAACCGGTTCTACCGAATAGGTGCGAACTGGTAGGAACCCACCTCTGTGCTGCACCAACAGTACCTCTGGCCCATTTTGGCTGATCTTGAAAAAAGTGGATGAAACCTGGTTAGCACTTGATTGGGGAACCACCAGAGAATTTCAAATGGTAATCTAGAAGATTGAAGCAACTTCCTAGAAGAAAACAATAACAAACTATAACCACACTGTTGCGAACGCATCAGGAGTGAAGCTCAACTAAAGGGAGCCTATTAGTAAGGCTCCTCTAAACCTTACATTTGGCTAGAAGATGTCTTGGGACACTGACAGCAAAAGTTTGAAGCAAGCAATAAAAAAGATGTGCCTTAGAACAGCCAAGTAAAGTTATATGATAAATGAAGAAATTAGTGTGAGACAAAATTCAACTCACTGAGAAGCATAGATGGAGAAGGACAGCATTAATACTTTACATGGAATTAATTAAGTCTTTACTTGCGTCATGCATCTAGAACGAGTTGACATAATTTAAGAAGGAACCAGGCAAATAGGAAAGAATTCAGAGGGAAGTTATAAATAGGATAAACAGTTTTGAAGGCATGTTATAAACTTGAAAGAAAGTTGAACGATTAAAGGAATATCTGTTGACAAAAATTTGCTCTTACCTTTCATCTACTAAGATGTTCCTTTGAAATTATGCTTTTATTCAATCAAGGCTGAGTTGTTTGAAGCAATAAATAAATTCCGCCAATAAAAATAAACCAATAAATATTTTACCTCTTATCAATTATTAGACATGTATCAGAACTCAGGACAATAGACCCTGTTGAATAACCAAATTGACAGAATTCAGATCACTATTCAATGTACTGATAAGGAAGGACCTGTAGTGTATCAAATTGTACAGGCATGTAGATACTTTAAATGAGAAATAATAGGCAAATATTGAGGGCTGGTTGGAATTTTGAGCTCATGTGTTAGATACTCTATTAAAGAGGATGCCACAATGGGTATAGACAATCATAAAACAATACACACAAAGTGAACTGCTAGTACACGATCCACCTGCCTTTCTAGCGTCTCCAGAATACTCCCCACTACCTACCTTTCTCTCCCCGTCTCCCTCTCTCTTCTGAGAAGTTAAGTACCATTTTTATTGCCTATGGAGACTTGGGCACCCTATCCAGTAGTTAGCAAAAGTACTAGTACTTTGCTTAGCAGAGTGCCACTTCTCATCTACTACTTTTTTTTTTCTTTAATAATTCTTTATTTCATTTTCATTTTCATTTTATACAATCACTTATATACTGTGCGTAACAAATAACAAAAAAAAAGGAAAAAAAAACCACCATAAAAAAAAAACCAACATGACACTTCAATCCCCCATACACCCTTTCTTCTCCCCCTCCAACTTTCATTTCTCCCCTCCAGCATTCCCCTCTTCTACTTCCCTTCCCCCTCAGACATCTCCCCCTCCCTCCATCTCACCCTCCTTACATTCCCCTCTCTCTCCCTCTTTACTTCTCCCTCTTCTTTCCCTCTTCTCCTCACTTTGGTGTATCCCTACAATTAATCTATTCAGTTTATTTTTTAGAAAATAAAAGAGAAAAAGAAAAAAAAGAAAAACGAGCCGCAGTATACAAGTGAATTCTTATTGTTCTAAGAATTGAAACTGTAATTCCACCCTCCCCCTCCCCCCTATAATCCCCCCTCCCTAACCCCCTTACGGCTTCTCAGGTCCCATACCCGGCATAGTTCTTTAACAAGCACTTGAGTATAATAAAGCCAGCTAACTTTAAAGTTAAAAAAATAAAAGAAAAAACAAAAAAAAGGGAATAGTAAAAAATAGAAAAGAAAAAAACACACACAGAAAAAAAAAAAGAAAAACAAGAAAGATCAATAAACCCACTACATTAACACAGCTTCCCATCATCTGTAAATCTTAAACAATGTAGCTCATTCCAAATTTCGGTTATTTTACTACTTGCAGGGTTTCAAACTGTATTAGAGCCAGGTAAGTTAATCAATTAGGATTCCCCAACTAAAAGTCTCATTGCTTTATCTATCTATTCAGACCTTTAATTTATCTCTTTTTTATCCGAATATCCAAACCTTTCTATAAAACCATTAAACTCATGTACTTCTTTCATTTTTCATTTCCAACACCTCCCATTCTATCCTTACCCACATCCACATGTAAATTTTTTACCTTCCACCCTGCCTTTATCCATATCCACATATATATTTTATCCGCGTCCATTGCTCCTCACATATTTACTCCACCTTCCTGGAGACTCTCTGACTAATCTTTCTTAACCTTATATTGAAATAGCAACTGATACAAACATCAGCTTGCATTCTAGCCCCAAGTAGTCTAGTTAAGCTTTCGCTACCCTTCCCTCTCCCACGCGCCTCCCAACTCCGTTCGTCCCAGACCACAACTCAAAAAGATCGCGATCTCCACTCTCCTCGCCTAGGAAAATAATTCATGCGCAATTTGAGTTAGAGTTCAAACAAATCTTATATACAATATGTGTCCACAATCAGCAACGCTTCTTTCAGTCTCCATGTCTCATCATCGATATACAACTTTTCCATTTTATCCCAGGCAGAAATCATAAAGTTTTAAGAACATCGCTAAGTCTTTATTCTTTACTCTTCTGCCCTTCCGGAAGAGGAAAGCAACACCCTCCGCCTTGTAGCCACATGTCTCGCTGCTTGTCTTCTCCTTCTCCTTGTCTCTCTCCAGGTCCGGATGAATCAGGAAGTCCCGCCTTTAGGGTCTTGTAATAAAATTCTCGGGCTTCACAGACAGAATTAATGCAGTGTTTTTGATTGCCAAATGTAACTGTAATGCCAGCTGGGACTTCCCATTTGTATGGAATCTGAGAATTTCTGAGTTCTTCAGTTAAGAAAATGTAATCTCTCCTTGCTCTTAATATTTGAGATGGTATCTCTTTAAAAACAATCAAGTCCTGTCCATCAATTCTCAACCTCTTGTTGTAAAGCTTCTGTATTATCACATTTCTGGATTCCCTTGTGGTAAAGTATATAATTATGTCCCTCGGAAGCTGTCGCTGTTTTGCTACCCACAAATTCTGGCGGTAAATTTTTTGAATCTGCCAATCAAAGTTAAGTCCCGGACTTCCCACCGAGCGGCTCATCTACTACTTTTTAAAAGTAAAATAAATTAGAAAAAACTGAGTCAGATGGGATCAGAGGTGGGTTCCTACCGGTTCGCACCGGTTCAGTAGAACCGGTTCGTCAAATCTACTGAACTGGTTAAAAGAGGTTCCACCAGTGGACCCAGAAAGCAGGCCATACCTACAGAAGAGGTTCCAAAAAATTTTGAAACCCACCACTGGATAGGATAGGACAAACACCAAAGGAACAATCCAGGGCATGTAGGGTGGGGGGGGGATCATGTTGCCCACTTGTGCTTGAAGCCATAATGGATGAAAGTATATTTCCTCACCATTATAAAAGTTTCTAAATGCAGCATTCTAGCCAGCTTCAATGCGAAGGGGACCAGTCTTGCTGGTCACAAGCTCTCAGTTAATGTCACAGGAGCTCAGTTTGAGAAAACACAGCACCTTTATGGCATTAAAATAAATTGCAGATGATGACAGCATTAATCAGAAGGGATACAGTAATGACATGATAATGTTGTTGATGATGATATTTTAATTTGTTCATTTACACTTAGTAATTTATTTTATTTTAAATATTTGTACATTACTCCTGTCTTTTTTTAAAAAATAAATCTCATCTGATTGACACTATAGCAATTATACTATTGGTCATAACGAAGTTTTCAAATTGTTCCATAAAATAATTAGCTTATGTAAAACTGAAAACAGATGAGAAGAATATATTCAGGTACTGTAAAATATATTCCCCATCCAGAAAACATGACCATATTTAACTTTTTGTACAGTTAGATTCAGAATTACCTCTGAATGAAACCTTATTCATTTTTTTAAAAAAAATGGGAATTACATGGATATCATATTCCAGCTTGTATTTAAAGCCCATTTCCACTCCCTGTTCCTTGTTTTTCCATGTTTTCCATGAAGCCATATTGACAAACCAGAAGGAACGGCTTCTGTCGAGAGATGAACCTAAGACAGGCCTCCTCTCCCTTCCACTGAACCCCCAAATCAAGGTGCAGAGTCCTCTAAGCCAACCAAAAGGTTTTTCACCTCCAGCAAAAACTATATCTTTCTAATAAATATAATCACTACCAGTGGTGGGATTCAAATAATTTACCAACCAGTTCTCTGTCCTAATGACCAGGTGGGTAGGCGGGGCTTAGAGATCATGTGACCGCATGGGCATGGCCAACTCAATATTACTCAGGTCGATGGGCGCTTCGCCTTAGCTGTTACAATGTAATAAGGGTTAACCGGAGAGGCAGTTTCTGTAAGCAGAGCAATAAAGATTAAGCTAGAAACAACACCATAATATTTCCTTCCTGCCTTCCTTACAGGATTAGCCCTGTAAAATGGAAAAAAACAACAAAAGAAGATTTCTTCCAACAATCAGTTCTCTGAACCTCTTAGAAAGTTAAGAACTGGTTCCCCCGGATAGGTGTGGACTAGCTGAATCCCACCACTGATCACTACTGACAAATACATTGCTACTCTTTTACGAGACATTGGATCTGCTTGCTGGGTCCACTATCTTCTTCCCTTCCTGGCTAAGAGTTCTGCAAGCATACTTGGAAGATCTCAGTTGTGCTTCATTGTGCAAATGAAGGAGGCTCTTCGTGGACCAGAGTTTGCAGTCTTTCCATTCTTCAGTTATTAAAATGGACTATAAATAATACATTTTAAGAGAATCAGATGTAAGGTTCTTCAGTTAGGAAAAAGAAATCGGATGAGCAGGGACTTGGGTGGGTAAGATAATACCTGACTTGGCAACAATACATATGAAAAGGATCTAGGGATATAGCTGATCTCAGGATGACTATGAGTCAAACAGAATGACATTGTTCTAAATAAATCAGTCATCGTTTTAGATTGATTCACGGGAAGGACGGTTTACAAGTCACAGGAGCTAATCCTTTTATTCTATTCTATATTGATTAGACCCCACCTCAAGTACCATATCCAAATCTGAGGGCACACTTTAAGAATGATTCAAAGAAACTAGAACAGATGCAGGAAAAAAATGCATCAGCCTGAGCCCAAGGTCTTCAGAAGTCTGAACATCTCAGCATAAGAGCAAAGGGTTCAAAAGGTGGGTGGGCTGTGCATCTCCACTCGCCCCATCACACTGAAAGTAAGTAAGTAAGTAAGATCTTTATTACGGTCAAAGACCAGCAGTATACATTTGTTTTTACACTATATTAAAAATACTAACATTAAAATATAATTAAAAGTATTTACATTAAAAGTGGATAATAACATTATGGTCCAAAGATTGTTAAAGGTATGTCCAGATAATTGGTACAAGATGGTACTATACTGTAGCCAATTTTTTTCTTATGGACATTGCAGCAGCACAGAACTTTGCCACTGTATACGTGGTAACCGGGTTAGTGTCCTGGAGGAGAAAGCCTAGATAAAAATTGTCTGTCCTCCCTGGCAATCTCTCTAATAAGGGGAGAATATATGCAGACCTACAAGCTCTGTATAGCTCACAGTGTAATAGAACATGTGAGATATCATCCACTTCTCCTTTACCACATATACAAAGGTGTTCTCTTATACCTGCCCTGGAGGGGTGCTGAAGGAAGAATGTTAAATCTGGTTCTGAAGAAAGCTATTCTTTGTTTTGGAGAGATCAGGTCATTTAGATATCTTGCCGATTCCCACACACCCTGTTTGATTCTGTCCATACGGTGGAGAGGCAACCTATTTAGTTCTTCTTGGAACTCCCTCATTCTATTGATTACTACTTGCTTTGCTTGCTCAAAGCCTAGGGACATTAAGAATAATGGTGAAAGCCCATAAGAGCCCAGCTTGTAAGATGTGAGGGCGATCTGGCTGCGACATCTGTCACCCCATTGATCGCCAGGGTTGATTCGGCTGATCTGGCTGGCTAGGCAGGTGTCCCCTTCCTTCCTCCCTCACCGCTCCATGTGCATCCCTCCCGAAGCTGTGCACTCGGTGGAAGAGGACGACCATCCCAGATAGAAGGAGTGTACCCATCTTCGGTCAAGGGTATACGATAGCTGCGCTCCCCTGCTAGAACCTCCATACAAGCTCAAGGTTCATCACACTGAAACATATTGCTTACTGCCTCCCACTATACCTAACTTGGTCCAATATACTGTGATCCTCCTGTCCTGTTTATGCTCCACCTCTACATTCCCCCTTTGCCCCCATCTCAGAGCTTCCCTGAGATCATCTGCTGATACCAACATTTCTATTACAGAATCTCCATTAATCATCCACTCTCTCCTCTCCTCCACTCTCTCGAGGACTACATTTTCTATGTCTTTATCTTCTCAACTTTCTTTGCCCCCCTTACAATGCCAATCTACAATTTTGCAATGCCTTCTGTCTTCTGCAAGTTAACAATAAAGATGCACTCCCTGTTTTAACCCTCTTTACGTCCAAGGTGTTTTCTGTACTACTCACTTGAATTACTATCCATCCAGCCTTAAATTAACAGAATAAGCCAGCATGAACCTCACTGGTCCTCATTTCTGGCGTAAATTCTGCTTCTATTTCTGCAGTCATCTGCCATTCCTCCCAGGCCTCATAGCAATAGCAATAGCAGTTAGACTTATATACCGCTTCATAGGGCTTTTAGCCCTCTCTAAGCAGTTTACAGAATCAGCATATCGCCCCACAGTCTGGGTCCTCATTTCACCCACCTTGGAAGGATGGAAGGCTGAGTCAACCTTGAGCCGGTGAGATTAGAACCGCTGAACTGCAGATAACAGTCAGCTGAAGTGGCCTGCAGTACTGCACTCTAACCACTGCGCCACCTCGGCTCTGTAATATATCTTACATATCTTGTGACTGTCACTGAATGCTGGTGGCTTAAGTAAGAACAGATTACTTTAACATCAGCACTGCTAAGGATGATTTAAACCTGTCTCACTTATGAACTGGGGATGAGATGAAGGCAATGTCGTAGGGCCATGACAGACAAATGATGCTGCCAGGACATGGCTGCGTGATGGTTAAGAACGAGTGACAGAAAGTCCTAAATCTGGTAACTAAACGTGATTGGACTTTCCCAAAGTTAAGTTCAAGAAAAGGTGATAATCTTGTGTTAAAAAGAAGCATGACGAAGATTATAAGTAACACATATCTCTCTGTAATCAAATATAACGTATCAAATGTCATTACCATACTCTATCAACCAGTAAAAATGAACGTGCTTTTTTTGTGTGAAGAATGCAAAACTCTTTGAAGTTGTTATAATTTTTGAGAATTCATTCCAAGTCTTTCCATTTTCAAGAAATTGATCGATTGATTTCTATACCACCCAAAGAAGGCAGCTTAAGGTAAAGGTAAAGGTTCCCCTCGCACATTTGTGGTAGTTTTCCCGACTCTAGGGGGTGGTGCTCATCTCCGTTTCAAATTGGAAGAGTCAGCGCTGTCCAAAGATGTCTCTGTGGTCATGTGGCCAGCATGACTAAAGCACGGAACGCTGTTACCTTCCCACCAAAGGTGGTCCCTATTTTTCTACTTGCATTTTTACATGCTTTTGAACTGCTAGGTTAGCAGAAGCCGGGACAAGTAACGGGCACTCACTCCATTATGCAGCACTAGGGATTCGAACCGCCAAATTGCTGACCTTTCTGATCGACAAGCTCAGTGTCTTAGCCACTGAGCCACCACGTCCCTTTAGGTAGCTTACAGTTGTACAATTAAAATACCATTCAAAGAATTAACAAATTAAAACAATAAATAAGAACTATACAGTTCAACATTCAGATAAAATTCAAGTTACCACAATGGAAAGGAAGTGGGGAAGCCTGCGTGGGGAGAAGGTGGGGCCCTGATCTAATCCATTAACCTTGTCCAAGATGCCATTCCTCCACTGGGGTTCCAGGCCAGCTGGCAGAGCCAAGTCTTCAAGCCCTTTCAGAAAGTCAGAAGGATGGGTGCAGATCTCACCTGGTTTGGAGGGGGTGGGTGTTAGAAAATAAACATGCAATTTTTTTACTGAGTTTTTTTTCTGGCATTCATGAGCTAGATGTTGCAGGCATGAATGTAATCCTATTTCTTCTTGTTAATTGCACTTTAGTTTAAATTCCTGCTATATTTAAAGTTACTGGAAAATCTAATATTCCTTAATAAACTTTCCTGAAAGGAAATATGAATGATAAAAAATATATTAAACATCCTTTTCTTTTTACACACACACACACACACACACACACACACACACACACACACTCTCCATGGTCATGTGGCCAGCATGACTAAAGCACAGAATGCTGTTACCTTCCCACCAAAGGTGGTCCCTATTTTTCTACATGCATTTTTACATGCTTTTGAACTGCTAGGTTAGCAGAAGCCGGGACAAGTAACGGGCGCTCACTCCATTACGCAGCACTAGGGATTCGAACCACCAAACTGCTGACCTTTCTGATCGACAAGCTCAGAGTCTTAGCCACTGAGCCACCACGTCCCTTTAGGTAGCTTACAGTCGTACAATTAAAATACCATTCCTACATACATACATGCCAGTTCTGTGCTATTCTTTCAGTTCCCCCCCCCCCTACTCTCTCTGTACTTCTACTTTCCAACTGTGGGCGGTTCTAATCTTAATAAAACAGAGGTTTCTTTACTTAACCAATTGTGTACATTCTACAGCTTCTTAAAGCTTTCGTTCCTAAACCTCTGGAATGTACCTGACAACATCATACCATCTATCCACTTTGGATCTTGGCTATAAGCCCTGCGTGTTCAAAATAACGCTAAGTATGGTGAATACTGCATTGAAGCTACAATTTTGCACCTTTCACGTAATAGTGAGTGCTTATGCAATAGGATCTCAGTAGACAAGGATAGGGTTGGCTATAAGATTACCATCTTCCTGAACTTAATAGGACATAACTCAAAATAAAGGAGTATAGGATTGTGTTGTAATTGTTTGTTGTATTAAAATAGTCCAGAGTTTAACTTAAAGACAAGAAATGCATACAGATACATCATACAAATCACCCTATTTTGGTCGGACTCATGTTGTAGTACTGTAGTATAGCTGTAGCCTTTTTCATTCATTTCAACAAGGCTTGTGTAATGTCTTTGTGGAATGTTCTCATGGTTTCATCTGTGAATGTTTTTTTTTTTAATAATCATAAAATGATGGGAGTATTTATTCTATAGAAAAACAGTCTCAGCCTAATATTGTTCACCTTACGATGACTTCTTCTACAAATATGTCATCCTTCAACATCTTTTTGTCCAGAAAATCTTTGTCAATAGATGTATATACATTTGAAACTTGATGATATCAACCTCAGTGTAAGGAAAACCTGCTCAGCCTGAAATGCAAAGAGGAAAAATTTGATTTGTTTGAACTGGGATTGTAATGATCTATGTTTAAGCTTGTCCATTTCTACCCTTGTGTTGCTATCAACATAATTCGTGCAGCTACCTGTAATACTACCAATGCAAATTATCCACTTTTTTTTAGAACTCAGTAGTAATAGTATAGTATGTGTCTCAGGCTTTAATGTTAGTACTTTCCTATTCATTTAAAGGCAGTTTGTACAGGACAACTGCCCAATTGATAGTGTCCTCGTGATATAGGAGAGCATTTTTCCAGTACATTTATCTGGATATAGTTGTGTGCTGCAGTATTTGAACCAGGTGTTTTAAGGAATGAAAAACTATATGAATAGGAAGGCCAATAGGGATTAGTGGTTAAAGTTTTAGACCAGAACCTAGAAGAGCCACATTCAGTTCCATCCCACAACTATGGAAAATCACTGTGTGTATGTGTGTGTTTGAGCCAGTCATTCTCTCACCCCAATCTACTAAGTTTGTAATTGTGGGACATACTGGAAGAGTCAATGTTACAAAGATGTTGGATGAGGAGACGAGGGTTCTAGTCTACCATCAGCCACAGATGCTCATTGGGCGAATTTGCAACAATCATTATTTCTCATCCCAACCGATCTTACAGGGTTATTGTGAAAAAGAAAAACAGAAGAAACAATGCTATGTGTTGTGGCCCAGCAGGAGCAGTTGGAGCTGCCACTAGACTCCGACAGTGAGGGGTCTTATGAGTTGGCCCTGGAGGAGGTGGAGGACCCTGGACAGCAGGGCGAGGAGAGACTGGTTGGCCACCAGGTGGCATCTGAGCCTTGGATAAGTGGGGAGGAGACAAGAGTGAATGATCCAGAAAACACCTGTGAGTTGTTCCAGGATGCACGCCATTGAAGGGCTACTCGGCGTCAAGAACAACGGCGTAATTACAAGAGGTGATTATGCTCAGCTGATGCTCATTAAGATCCTCTCCTGATTATAAAAGAGACTGCTTGTGCCACGCCCTTCTGCAGAAGTCAACGTTAAGGATTAACAAGAAACAAACTTGGCAGGCTGGATTGCTGCCACAGTTTGTTTGCATTGCTGCCAAGCTTTGTAGGACTTGCTGCCAGAGTGCTTATCTCCTTTTTTATGTGGCTTGCAGCCAATGAGAGTCTGGACTGATTAAAAGAAACATTCTCATTTACGTTGATTTCGGCTTTCGTTCCTGGACAGAGGAGGGGGGTCAGAACAGCTACGTATACTGCCTGAAGCTCCTGGAGAAAAGGTGGGGTATCAACATAATGACCAAATAAATAAATAAATATACCCATTTATTCTCTACACGAGCCAACAAAAAAGAGCCAAAACATGCACTGGCAGAGCAATCCCATATATTGTTTACTTCAGAAGAACTACATATAATTATGTTTTATGATTATTACAAATTATTATGCATTCATTCAGAAAAGTTTTGTTTCATTGAATGGAACCTATTGCATACTAGTGCTAAGCAGTATTCTTCATTAATCAAAACTGCAGTCTGGTTTGATTGATTACAAACTGCAGATTATAGCTGAACATCCTATGCTGCATATATATAGGAATCAGCCTATGGGATATACAGTAGTTCTGATCAAAGTGAAGTTAAAGTATGCTTAACGATTAAATATAATCAATACAGTAATTTGCTTGGCTCAGTTTGTGCCTCTGTTATAGCGGAATGTGTTGCAAGGGATTTGGGATCTAAAGTGAGGCCCCCTTTATTGCTCTTCATTAAATGAGTACTCAACTCAATGTTCACAAGGACCCACAGGCACCTTCTGAGATTTTCAGTTGCAATCCATTTGGGGGGACACCAGATTGGGAAAGTCTGCAATAAATCATCATAATGTATTATGTGAATACAAGGTTATGTTTTCCATTATAACAGGCATTCAACAAAGCCTAATGTAGGAGCCTGAAATATTCATGTGCACAACACAGCCCTTGTTGCATATCAGTTTTTAGAGGAGCTGCATGGCTACCTGTTCTGACCCCCCACGTCCTACACCAAAGCACGCCGAGCGAAAGATACTTTATGGAATTTATTAACAGACAGACAGGTCCTTGGCAGCAAACCAACACAGACAAGCCTTGGCAGCAATCCAGCCTGCCAAGCTAACACTACAATTCTCCAACATTAGTTAATGCGTTGACTCCTGCAAAAGGGGCGTGTGCACAAGCATTCCTTTTATAGTCTGGAGAGGAGCCTAATTACCACCAGCTGAGTGCAATTACCTCCTGTAACTGTGCAAATGTTCTTTACGCCTATTAGCTCTCTGGTGCCGGGCATCTAGGAACAACTCCCTTGGCTCCTCCCCACTGCTGACGTCCGGATCACACTCCCTTGTCTCCTCCCCACTGGTCCAAGGCTCAGGTGCCTCCTGGTGGCCAACCAGCCTCTCTGCGCCCTGCTAGGAGTCGGAACCCTGTCCAGGGTCCTCCACATCCTCCAAAGCCAACTCATAGGGCCCCTCGCTGTCGGAGTCTGGTGGCAGCTCCAGCGGCTCCTGCTGGGCCACAACAGCTACCCCCCTTGCCTTTTAACATGAAGCAGCTGAGCAAGTGGAGTAGCACGTGAGTTACTTTTCAGACCACTGAACATTTTAATTTTTTAAGAAATATTTCCAGCACCCTTGATCAAGAGGCAAATCTCTAGTGATAGAAATTTAGCTTGTTCATATGAAGTCCCCACCACCACCACCACTCCCTTGCTTAGTCTTGCACAGAACCCCATCACGTTTCCTGGAACACAGTTTGAAAAACTCCTGAGCAGGGTTGCCTTCTTGATAGCACACCCCTTGTGAGATGTGATATCATTCCACTGATCTGATTAGCAGTTTGACTATCTAGATGAGTCTTTCAGAATCTCAACAAAGTTCCATAGACTTCACCTCCCAGAATTCCTCATGCTGGCTGGGAATTGTGGGGGTTGAAGTCCATGATTTCTAAAGTTGCAAAACATACGGGCAGAAGGTTTCACAAAGAACAAGGGATTCAGAATAAGAGCTGAGGAGAGGCTATATTTCTCCTTTTTGATATCTCCATTTCAACAAGGGAGCCTGACCACCATCTCAACCATAATGATCGCTAGGCTAGTTTTATCATTTTATTTTACCATATGAAATCTTTTTAATCCAGATTGCAATTGTAATGCTATATCAGCCTCTTTGGGGAATTAAAAACAAACATAGAAAGAAATGAATTAGCTCATCCTTCAATAAATTTTAACTGTTTTCCTATTTTTTTCCTTTCTTCCATCACAAGAATATTATTTCTTTTTGGAGGGCGCAGCGGGTGGGGGGGGCGGTGTTTAAAATTTTGTTTTCCAGTACCTTTGCTTATTCCCTAGCACATGAAATGTCCTACCCAGCAATCAATGTGTACTAATTCAGAAGTGTACTACAATCCTTAAGAGAACTTAAGAGGTTTGCAAGTGCCACTCAGTAACCCCCTTCAATGACTGTGAAGGGACTCACTATATTCATTCCATAGCTGAGAGGCTAGAGGAGAAAGTGCTAATTCCCCGAGGATCCAAAGGAATAATGAATAAGTAGCAAGTGAGGTGACAGTCCGGGAAATGTTCTTTATTTCAAAGGGAGGTTCTCCAGAAGAACAACCCTCTTTTGCTCCTCTGGACTTTGCTCTTCCAGCTGTCTTTTATAGAGAGCTTCGCTCATGAATGGAACCTTCCCTGCTTTAGCCCTATAGCACCTCCCTGATCTAATTATAGAACTGACTCTTGCAGGGAGTTCATGTGCTATTGAATGAAGGGATATGCAAAGTTTGTATAACTCAGAATAAACAGTTTCTTATGACAATGCTGTTGCACGTGGAGAAAACTCAGTACAACCATCACTTACATTTCTGGTGGAGTGCCTTTTTCAGTTCATATAAAAGTATTATGACCCAGTTTGTACACGCAGGGATGGTGTGGACCAATCTGGCATTGCTCTTCGGGGTGCATTATTTGCGGTGGCTCATTCATTCACAAAGGGAAGGAGGGTGACATAGTCATTATAAAACAATGAACACAGGCCTATGACTCAGGCCCTTGGATGTGAAGAATTGACATTTGTATTTGTATTTGTATTTGTATTTAAGTTTATTTATATGCCGCCCTTTTCCCTGGGGGGACTCAGGGCGGCTTACAACTTAAAAAGGGGGGGGGACAAACTTTTAACATATAGAACAATACAGCATTAAAACACAACATTCATACCATTCGGGTGGGTTGCAATCTTTAGCCCCAGGCCTGACGGGATAGCCAGTTTTTAAGGGCTGTGCAGAAGGTCTGGAGGGTGGTGAGGGTACGAATCTCCACGGGGAGATCGTTCCATAGGGTCGGAGCTGCCACCGAGAAGGCTCTCCACCGCGTGGTTGCCAGTCGACATTGACCGGCGGATGGAACTCGGAGGAGGCCTAATCGGTGAGATCTAATTGGTCGAATGGAGGTGATTGGCAGTAGGCGGTCTCTCAAGTACCCAGATCCACTACCATGAAGGGCTTTATGGGTGACGAGTAGCACCTTGAAGCGTACCTGGAGATCGACAGGTAGCCAGTGCAGCTCGCGGAGGATAGGTGTTATGTGGGTGAAGCGAGGTGCACCCACAATCGCTCGCGCGGCCGCATTCTGGACTAGCTGAAGTCACCGAATACTCTTCAAGGGCAGCCCCATGTAGAGCACATTGCAGTACTCCACATTGCTATCATTACACAACACAATCTTGGGAAATGGACTTCTTTTCTTCCTCTTTTGCATTTTTCTCATTTTTCCCCCTTTCCAATTGGTGCATAAAGTACAGCAGGAAATATGGATGTCAGTTTTATTTTTCTCTTTATATATTTGTGGAAATCTAAGACATGTACTCAAAATTTCTTCTTCGCTTCTGCATTTCTCTGAGCTGAAATGCTGCATTTATTTTTGTGAGCTCTTCTAACAACTGTGAACACTGAGCTTTGTATTGGCAAGGTAAAGCAGGCCAGAGGACCAGAGGTGGGTTCCTACCAGTTCGCACCTATTCGGTAGAACCGGTTCGTCAAATCTACCGAACCGGTTAGAAGAGGTTCCACCAGTGGACCCGGAAAGCAGGCCACATCTACAGAAGAGGTTCCAAATTTTTTTGAAACCCACCACTGGTCCTTGGATATGATTATTCTACACTATCATGCTCATATTTATAAAACTCAGTGCCTCTGTGAAAGGTAAGGATGACTACTGCGTTTGTGGTGCAATCAGAACATTGCGTGTGTTGAAGTTGTTTTAACGCAAACCAAAGATGCCTTTTAAAAAACAAGTTTACATCATATTCTTATGCATGCCAGTGCTGTGTGAGAGGTAATTTAAGGTGGTTCTGACAAGTGTCATCGGCATCTTCATATCCGGTCACATGGGCAGCAAGCCACTCCCATCCGGTTACATGGGTGGCAAGCCACTCCCACAAAGGAGGCCACACCCACAGAGTAGGTTCGAACAGTTTTTGAAACCCACCACTGCAGAGACTGTCCTGACACCTTCAAATGTTGAGGTTACCTGGTGAATTTTTCTTCTTTTTGCTTTAAGTTCATTTGTATCTTGAAACACAAGGTGTATATAATTACTGTTAGTCAACCTTGTTTAATCTAGAAAACTAAGTATTTAATATGGGACATCCGGGAAGACTAGGGCAGCCAGTAAATCGGGAAGCTGACATACCTTGGCCCACAATTTCAGTACTTGCCATGAAAACTAATGGCCATGTCCTTGAAAGAACCGGAAGCTTAACTGACAGACAACTTTGCCATGTGGCAAGTGATGAAGAGTGAAGAGTCAGAAGAGTGAAGAGTCAGAAGAGACAGTAATAGAGCTTGAGTAATTTACCATTCCTCTGTAGAGCAGATTTAAGCTGCAATCAGATTCCTACCTCCACTCAATAATTGGCAGCTTGTTTACTCCTCCAGCATTAGCCCTAAAGTTTACTTTATAGTGTGGGAAGTTATCATCCAGCCCTCTCCCAGAAAAATGAAATATCCTAGGAAATATTGAAAAGGCAGAATATTTCTCTGGATGTGAAAAGAAACATGTTTTAAAAGACAGAATACTTGCCTGTAGCTTTCTGCCCATCCCCAGTTAATGGGCCATTAAGACTAGCCAAGCTAGCCCACTTTACATAATAAAGACTTCACCAGCAGCTACAGAAAGACATGATAATATACTCAACTGACCACAAAGCATCTGAGAACTCATCACAACCTAAAGAGTAGCCTCCTGCATGGCACCATGGGAGTCTGACAACCAATCAGAATACATTTCTTACACAGGAACAGGAAACAGAGAGGTGGGACTAAACAGAGAGGTGGGACTAAACGGGGTATAAAAAGCCTAGCAAGCCCCTCCCTCGGCCCTTCTCTTCTTCTCTACCTACATTGAAACATGTGATCACCTTTTCTGTCCAGGGCTCAAGCCATGTGGCCCTGTCCAACAATAAACCATCTTTCCAAGCAGCCTCCATGTCTCCAGTGTCTTCTTCCCCACTTGGAGCTGAACCCAGAAGGACATTTCTTTCAACAATAGTAAATAGTGGCAGCTAAGTTATTCTACACCACTCTACATTTTAGCAGAGTGCCAGAAAAATAAATTCAGATTCAGTAAGTATATCACTATTCAACTATTGTGAATTCCTACATATTTTTTGGATCTCCTAAATCAAAGTATTTATTTATTTACTTAAAGAATCTGTAGTAGTACCAGTAGTTACTTCAGCAAAAAGGGGAACACTACATAAGTACAGGTTATATAAGCTCAACCTTATATCTGTGACAGGCATGTTGAAGAATGTTTATCAAGGTAGAAGATGTTTGGCACACCAGAGATCATGACCGAGTAACTATAATATGATAGCAGCTGTCAGTTTGCATAATGGAAGCCTGGGGAAAGGTCTGTCTTTACGATACTTACATTGTATTCATTTGGAATCAAACCAAATCCATAGGAGCAAGAATATGACAGACAGCAAATCCAGATGTGATGGCAATAGGTTTGTTTATTTAATCTTGGCTTTGCCTGAGAAGGAAAAAAAAAAGGAGGTGGCCAATTTTATCTGAACAACGGAGGCGCAGTCAGAAGTTGTAAGTTAACCCTCTGGTGTCCATCTATCTGGTAGATTTTTAATTTCAAGTTAATCTTATTTATTTAATCAATTGGTATTGCCACATTCTCAAAAATTAATCAGGGTAGTGTACAATTGAAACAATAAGAACCCAATAAAATACAATTTAAAGAGCAAAGCTCACCAATGATAATTCAACAATAAGGCTATTTTACCAGCTAGCCAGTTCTCAAATCCTCCTGATCCAATGCCTGGAGGGAAAAAAACAGATCTTCAAGGCCTTACAAAAGGCAGGCAGATTGGGGCTGTCCGGAGCCCAGATAATGTTACAGAATTGCAGAAATAGAGAAGACATATCTGCTGAATCCCATAAGATGAAATTTCTTAGCAGAAGGGATGCCAGCGCTGCCAGATGTAATTGAACACAGAAATGATTGGAGACAGGTGGTCTGCAAGTAACTAGGCCGTGCCCTAAAAAAAAAAGCTTTACAGATGATAATAAGGGTTTTAAAATGTATTTGGAAGCCCACAGCAATCCATACAACATGTGATATGATAATATTGTATGGACAAATTAAGGGGTGCCTATAACTGCGCTAGGGCGCGGTGGCTCAGTGGCTAAGATGCTGAGCTTGTCGATCAGAAGGTCAGCAATTCGGCAGTTTGAATCCCTAGTGCCCCATAAGCTCCTGTGACTTGTTTCTGCCAACCTAGCAGTTTGAAAGTATGTAAAAATGCAAGTAGAAAAATAGGGACCACCTTTGGTAGGAAGGTAACAGTGTTCCATGCGCCTTCAACGTTTAGGCATGCCGGCTACATGACCACGGAGATGTCTTCGGACAGCGCTGGCTCTTCATCTTTGAATCGGACATGAGCACCACCCCCTAGAGTCAGGAACGACTAGCACATATATGCAAGGGGAACCTTTACCTTTATAACTGCACTGCTGCATTCATCCTCACATACCATCAAAACAAATGGAACTAGCTCTGGAAAAAGCAGGGAAATCACAGGGACAGCAAATTGAAGTTTCTATGTAGTATAAATTAACTACACTCCAAGCCCAGCCATTTAACTGAGCAGCTCAGGCAAAAAAGTCAGTGTGTAACACAGAGGGTAGTTGATAGAAACAATCCCATCTGTTTGCTAAAGCTCAGCTACACAAACAGGATCTCACATTCAGTTATTTGCAGATACCTCTGGAAGCCACAAGAAACTCACTGATAACAATACCTAGCTCTAACCCAAGGGCAACACTTGCCCTGGGACGGTGCATGATGCCACATTCAAAACACAAGTGTGTGCATGAAAGAGGAATTCCCCTCTGAGCCCAAGAAGTTCTTGGTAATGCATGTGAAGTCAGCCCAACTATCCATGATAACAGCGGTTCTCAACCTGTGGGTTGGGACCCCTTTGGGGGTCGAACAATCCTTTCACAGGGGTCGCCTAAGACCATTGGAAAACACATATTTTTGAAAAAATACGGAAAACATAAAATAATTTTATGTTTGGGGGCAGTGGTGGGATTCAAATAATTTAACAACCGGTTCCCTGCCCTAATGACCATCTGGGTAGGTGGAGCTCTGTGGTCATGTGACCGGGTGGGCGTGGCCAACTCAACATCACTCAGGTCGATGGGCGCTTTGTCTTAGCTGTTACAATGTAATAAGGGTTAACCGGAGAGGCAGTTTCTGTAAGCAGGGCAACGAAGATTAGGTAGAAACAACATCCGAATATTTCCTTCCTGCCTTCCTTACAGGATTAGCCCTGCAAAGTGGGGGAAAATCAAAAGGAGATTTCTTCCAACAACCAGTTCTCCGAACTGCTTAGAAAGTTAACCGGTTCTCCCGAATAGGTGCGAACCGGCTGAATCCCACCACTGGTTGGGGGTCACCACAACATGAGGAACTGTATTAAAGGGTTGCGGCATTAGGAAGATTGAGACCCACTGTATGATGAAGTCTGGACAAGAAAAGCCTTATTAAGGCTGTCCTGGGATTAAGCAGCAGCAGCCTAATCCAAAGGAGTTGGAAAACAGACTTTATTCAGGGAGATTGAAGGCAGAATCAGTATACAATAAGACTTCCCTTCTTTTCTCTCTCTAAGCAAACCATGAAATTGCTATCTCTCCCTCATGTCCAAACAATCTCAAGAAATAACTCAGTGTCATTAGTCACTTCTGCCTGGACTTACTGACAAGACTTAGTGAACCTTGGTCTGCTTCTGTTAGGTACGCACCACTATAGGCCTCAGGCCTAACCACACTAGCTGTCTCCTCAACTCATGCCCTCACCCCAGGAGTGAAATTCAGCAGGTTCTGACAGGTTCTGGAGAACCAGTAGCAGAAAATTTGATTAGTTCAGAGAACCAGCAAATACCACCTCTGGCTGGCCCCAGAGTGGGCTGGGAATCAGTGGTGGGATTCAAATAATTTAACAACCGGTTCTCTGCCCTAATGATTTCTTCCAGCAACCAGTTCACCAAACTGCTCAGAAAGTTAACAACCGGTTCTCCTGAAGTTTAAATCTTTTCATTCCATCCCCCCTCCCCTCATTCCCATCTTCGGTGGACAGTCCCAGTGTCAGCGTTCCAAGTATCATGTAGAATTAAATCAGAGTCCAAGGCAAAACGATCCTCAAAGTTCCAATTTAATAAAGCAGACATCTTAGCACATCTGTGAATCCCAATTCTGGAAATTACATCAGAATCCCACCTAGTTAAAAGTTCATGATCTTGTCTCCATGCCCACAATCCATCACATGGTCCAATCTTCTTCTTCCACGCTGGCATCTCCACCCAGCTGCTTCCGGTCAGGTGGAAAGGTGCGGAGGCAAAAGCTGACCTTGGTCTTCTAGAAAAGAATGACAACAATACAATCCTACTCCTGTCTATTCCCCCCTCCCATCAACTATACTAATGAAACAGCATAAGGAAATAAGAGAAAGTGTGGCAGGCCAAAATTCTAAAAGGAATATAATTGCAGGCCTGACACTCAGTCTATTTGCAGTGAAATCCTTTCTGCTCCTCAACATACTTGGGAGTGGGTTTTTCTCTTTCTCCTTCCCACTCCCAGCGCTCCCAGTTCTCTGTTCTTGGAGGTGGCTTGCATAGCTCTGCAGCTGGGCTGCTGCATGGAGAGCACTTGGTTCGGCTTTCCAGCGTGCTTTGAGTTTGGAGACTCTCTTCCTCCTCCAACCCTCAGCAAAGCTGGTTTTGCAGCTCCAAGACTTGCAGGTTTTTTTGTCCAAAGACTGCAGCTGAAGTGCTTGTCTTGGGGTTTATTTGTCCCACTTCTCTGCTGTCTCTCAGACTTGACCCCTTTTCTTGCTATTCCCACCCTCAAGTTTGCTTTTTGTTCTATTCTATGGGACAAATTCTACAGGTAAGAAGAGAGTAGGTTGCCTTTACCCAGGTAGCACCAGATCTCTGGATCCCAGAATACTTTCTCCTATGGATAGTGAGTTTTCTCTTCCTACAATACTGGTTTTTTTGGCAAGAAATCGATTGATCATAGTTGAGGATACAATTCTCTCCAAAGATGATTTATGCAGCATCCTAAATTCCGGTTCAAACATTGATTGGTTCTCACATTCTCTGGGACTTGAATCTTATTTAACAGGCAACTGAACTCAAAACATTCCAGGCTTACAGCCAAACTAAATCTATTCTTTCATAGTAGTTTTGTGGTAATGGGATTGATTCATGTAGAGCAGAAATGTAAATGAAGGTATTTTTCCTTTAAAACAGATGCTGGTGGCTGAGAATAACGAGGAATGATGAAATTCTAATCAAGGTAAGGAATAACAACTGATTTCCAAGGGTGCTAACAGGCAGCTGTCACCTGGCAATCACAATTTCTAATGAGGAAGTACCAGGATTGTGAGATGCTCTTTCGATCAGTTTGCACCCATTGGCTAAGCACAAAGGTTTTTAGGATTCTGTCGCTGTGAAGTACATGATTCCAACCATTAACACAAATAATAAAACCAATGCTATGCAGAGGCAGATCAATTAAGAGGACCCAGTGACATGCAGCGTATTGGGCAAAACAAACAATGATGCAATATTTTTAGAAATCCCAAAAGATCAGAACAGAGAGTATTTTGTCTCATTTTTTTTCTCATTTATGAAATGTAATTTGACCTGACACAAAATATGTAGTTCAGATAACTATGATGCGGTGTGCCAATGCATACAGCGGAAGATATTATTCCGTTGATAATTAGAATATCATTGAGGACTAAATTATGTAAGCAATTGTAAGTTACTACACACTTTGGCAGCTGATCTTTCTATTGAAGCAGCTACTAAGGAATAGAAAATGTGGATACCCAGAAAAGAGTCACAGATAGCAATCCAACTAGTATTAGATGCGAAATCTTTGCACGATGAACCTAATTATGAAATCTGCCAGAAGATGGCACTCTAGCCTTTTGTTAAAATATCCTCTGACTTCAACATTTCAGGCAAATAACTACTCTATTAGCTTTAATTCAATTAAAGGTTACGTGTTGATTTTTTTATATGCAGTTGCATTTCAAAAGGCTGTCATTTGGAAACGTTTTAGGAAATAAAGGCACTTGGCTTCTGGGCAATCATGCTGTTGAACTGATGAATATATGATCTCATTTTAGGTTGATAATTGCCCCCAGAGCATAGGAAACATCTGATAAAACATATAAAACAGCTAATATACAGATAGAGTGAAATCTAAAAAACCCTGCTGAAAAACTCACTAAAAGTCAGTCTAATTAAAAGTAATGATTATCGGAATGCCAGGGACTATAGTCACATCTAATGTCTCTATTTATAGAGAAGCATTCAGAACATAAATCCGTTTGACATTTTTAAAGAAAATGTATATATTTTTCCATTACAGGTAGTCTTTATTTAGCAACCACATTTGGGACAGTGAATTAATGAGGCAGTCACTAAGTAAAACCATGACTGTGCTTATGATCTTGTTTCAGCTTTCCTTAGCTTTATAGATCTGCAAAAGTAATAAATATGAGGATTGATCACAAAGTTAGTCTTTCATTACTACTGCTGTGACCCGACAAATGCGCGGACCACAAAAGCATGCCGACGAAACCACAGTGAGAAAACCGCGACGTCATAAACGCGCCCACAACAACACGCCAACAAAACCGCGCCCACAAAAGCGTGATTTCAGTTAAGGTAAGGGTTAGGTTCAGGGTTAGGTTTAGGGATTTCAGTTAAGGTAAGGGTTAGGGTTAGGGTTAGGGTTAGGGTTAGGCTTAGGCTTAGGCTTAGGTTTAGGTTTAGGCTTAGAACTCGCGGTTATTACTTGTTTGTTGAAGGCATGCTTTTGTCGGCGCGCTGTTGTCGGCGCACTTCTGCGCTCATTCGTCAGCGCGATTTAGAACTCGCGGTTTTCTCACCGTGGTTTTGTCGGTCGTGCTTTTGTCGAGCGCGCATTTGTCGATGAACCCCTTGGGAAATTTTTTTAACTGGGAAGCAGGGATTATTTTCGCATTAAAAAAAAAACCTAGTGTGACATGCTCCACATCATGAGTGTCAAACTCACTGCATCACGTTGCCGTCACGGGGCATTTCGTGACGTTTTCCCCATTTGTGGGGTGGGCATGGCCTGTGTGTGATGTTTGTTTGTTTGTTTGTTTGTTTGTTTGTTTGTTTGCTGGATTTATATGCCGCCCTTCTCCCAAGGACTCAGGGCGGCGTACAACATTAAAAAAACACATATTTCAAAAGTTTAAAAAAAATAGAGTATCCAAAAAACAAACCCAATTAAGATTAGCAATAACATTTAAAACTCGATTAAAATTAACAATAATCAGTCATTTGTTTTATTTTGTTCAGGCCAGGCCGGCTTGCTGGAAAAGCCAACTTTTTAGGGCACGTCAGAAGGACCGAAGGTCGGAGATTATACGAAGCTCCGGGGCAGCTCATTCCATGTATCTGATCCACAGACCGCCAGTATGACGCCCCTGCTCTACCCAAATGGCAAAACAGTAAATGCCTTGTTTGTTCACCCACAAATCACGCTGCACCAAACTGAGATGCTCATAAGAATCAAAACGGCATGCATTGGTACAAATAGACTTTTTTCTCTTTGTCCGTATGAGTTTTCAAAACGTTTAAAATGGCTCCTTTCCTATTAGCACAATAACAGGCTTCCCTTTGCAGTGTGCTCATTCTATTCTGCAGTCGATTCTCTCATGTAAGGAAAATGTGATTGTCTGTGCTATCTGTTTGCTATCTACAGAGGGATTAGAGTCATCATGAGCGCCTCTGAGCTTTGAATAAACAATGTTTTATTGGTTCATGTCACAAATGAGCACAAATGAGCTGAGTAAGACATCAAGTCATCTGCTTGGTTAAAATCTTTGAGAGACTGCCCTGTTGCACAGTATAAATGGGGAACACAGCTTTTGCTTCTTCAGGAAATATATGCTTAATGGTTAGCATGATTTTTTTTAAGAAACAAAGTAGGTAGTTCTGCAAAGAATCCTCTTTTTTTTTTCCAAATACATTGGTGCGCAAGACTTTGATAATGATAAATCAAATTTGCAAAATAAACCAAGGAATTATATATGGTAAAACAGATTTCCCCCCCCAAAAAAAAACATGGATTTTTTTTTCCTCCCTGAATCTAAGTTCTTAATTAAAAACACGATTACGCTCCTTAAGCTACAAGTTAAAAGTCATAATAAAAATAAGTTGCATTCAGTATCATAACTCTGATTACCAAACCAGTGTGCAGAAGTTACTTGGTTCATATTGGATTTATGGGCTTCACATCTGAATATTCTTTTGGTTAAAGAGAGATGGATTGCTACGCTAGATTAAGGCCATTAGGTGTAAACTGAAAAACTCCAGGTTATGAAATTTATGATGACAAATGGTTAGACTTTTCTAAATCTTTTTACTGCCATTTCATGGTTGGATTTCTAATCTAATGAAATTCTGGATAGATTAGTAATTGGAAAACTATCTAGATATTATCTCCATTTTGATACTGAAACAAGTTAGGTGCCTGTCAAAAGTGACTTCTCGGATCATTGAATTGGTTGGTAATTGATTGGTGAGGTTAGCACAATATGATTTGAGCCAAGGTGGTGCAGTGGTTAGAGTGCTGTACTGCAGCCACTTCAGCCGACTGTTATCTGCAGTTCGGCGGTTCAAATCTCACCGGCTCAGGGTTGACTCAGCCTTCCATCCTTCCGAGGTGGGTGAAATGAGGACCCAGACTGTGGGGGCGATATGCTGACTCTGTAAACCGCTTAGAGAGGGCTGAAAGCCCTATGAAGCGGTATATAAGTCTAACTGCTATTTGTTTAGAAATTCTGTCGCATCAAACACTGAGGCCAGGACCCATCAGTGTGGTATCATAGTGATGAAAGAAATGTCCTTCTGGGTTCGGCTCCAAGTGGAGAAAAAGACACTGGAGACATGGAGGCTGCTTGGAAAGATGGTTTATTGGTGGACAGGACCACATGGCTTGAGCCCTGAACAGAAAAGGTGATCACATGCTTCGATGTTGGTGGAGAAGAAGATAACGGCTGGGAGGGGGGGCTTGCTAGGCTTTTTATAACCTGTTCAGTCCCACCTCTCTGTTTCCTGTTCCTGCGTAAGAAATGTATTCTGATTGGTTGTCAGACTCCCATGGGGCCATGCAGGGGCAACTCTCTAGGCTGTGTTTTGAATCCAGGTTTGGTTGAGTTCTCAGATGCCATGTGGTCAGTTAGGGCCAATATTATCATGCTTTAATCCCATCCCCCCTGGAGCTGAAGTGGAGAAGTCTTTATTATGTAAAGTGGACTAGCTTGGCCTTCTTAATGGCCCATTGACAAAGTGGGGATGGGCAGGAAGCCAGAGGCAGCTATTCTGTCTTTTAAAACATGTTTCTTTCTTTTCACGTCCAGAGAAATATTCTGCCTTTTCAAAATTTCCTAGGATATTTCATTTTTTCTGGGAGAGGGCTGGGTGATAACTTCCTACAATAGACAATTTCTGCCTTTGATCTTCAGTGCATGAATGAGGAGGACCAGGAATTTAATGGCTTTTTGAGATATGTGAGATCTTTCCAGATTTTTACTCAGACTCTTTTTCTCATCTGTCTCCAAGATATAGAAATGATCCATCATGTAGAAAGAAAATGAAAAGCTGCAGTTCTGCATAGTGAGGAGAAGCCCATCCCGCCCCCCATTCAGAGAATACCAGACATTATCACAATCTTCAGCAAAGGAAGGGATAAAATGGTTTGTTTGGATTTCTTCCCTCTGTTTGAATAGCGAGGAGGCTTGGCTGAGTATCTTAGTCACCTGCTGCCTCATACATTTTTATTTTTATTTTTAAATGAAATCTTTGAGCTCTAGTTATATTCCAAAGATTCATTTTGTTGCTATTTCCGATATATTAAAACAAAGGCCAATAATTTGGCATGGGCAAATGAGGAATTTGCAGAATCAAATTCACCAAAAATTATTTTAGGCTTTCCCCCCAAAATAAACTTTTACTAGCATAACTCTTTCCATAACTTATCATATATATGTATTAAGCACGTTGCATTATATTATTAAGAGTGGCACTAACTTGAGTGTAATCTATCCTGATTATATTGAGTGTATTCTCTCACTTATTTTTAATATCAATAATTCCAGTGGTCCACAGTAGTTACGCTACTGTTAACCCACCCAGATTCGGGGTTCATGTGTCCATTTAAAAGGTTTATATTAACTATCTTATATTGGCCCTTTTTGTCTGTGTGCGCATATTGGAAAAGTAAATACAAAGATTTGTGCCAGATCTTCTACATAATGGATGAATGTTAGTGCCCAATGCAGTTGTCTAGTTTGTTTCCACTGCTACTCCATTTTGTCATCCTCTTTCTTTCTTTGTTGCCAAGAGCTTTATAAATGCTCTAGGAAGTCCACTCTTCTGCAAACTGAGCATTCAGTTTATATTCAGCGGTAATCTAACAGAGAAGTGCAAAATGTTAGTGATTTTTTAATAGAAATAGTAATTTGATCCTGTTCAGGACCATTGCTTTCTGTATGTTTCCGCTTCCCCCTCATGCGTTTTTCCATTCCTGCAAATCTATATAAACGACATCCAATCAGCAATTACATAGTAGACATCATGAGACATAGGCAACATATGGAACATAGAATTATAGATTTGGAAGGGAACTTGGTGGTCTTCTAGTCCAACACCACCACCCCCATTTGAGCGGAAGACAATATCAATAGCAGTTAGACTTATATACCGCTTCATAGGGCTTTCAGCCCTCTCTAAGCAGTTTTACAGAGTCAGCATATTGCCCCCAACAACAATCCGGGTCCTCATTTTACCCACCTCGGAAGGATGGAAGGCTGAGTCAACCCTGAGCCGGTGAGATTTGAACAGCTGAACTGCAGAACTGCAGTCAGCTGAAGTAGCCTGCAGTGCTGCATTTTAACCACTGCGCCACCTCGGCTCGACCCTATAACCATCATGCGAACCTATGGCACACGATGGTCATATTTAGTCATACAAGAGATTGATGTGATGGAATGTGCATGTGGAGAATCATTGGATATTATATAAGAACCCAGAGTTTTCTCAGAGAGCGGCCCAGATTAAGAGACTGCGTTGTCCCCAGATGGAGCGGGGAAGGGGAAAGATGTTCAGAGTCACCACCTGCTAAATTTTTCAGCATGTATCTAGTAGGTTAAAAGGTTATAGTCTTAATTTGGCAAGATTCCATCCATTAGGTGTAAGCAAATAAAGGATTGGAGTTAATTGGATCTCAATGTGTCATCTTTGGGCTTGGCCGTGACATTAATCTTGCCAAACTCTTCTTCACTTATTCTCCAGGTGAACAGTTCATCCCAATTACTGAGAGCTAATGCAGTAAAAGCAACTCGGAGACAAAGTGATGTAAATATTTCAGCAAAGACAAGAGCTTTAAATGGGAAAAGAAGAGTCGTTCTTGACGCTACCAAAAATATTGTTTAAAATCAATTTCTCCCTGTCAAACAAAATCCCTTTTGCACATAGGCTTCCCAGTTTCCAAAGACAAATAAACTGGGTTTGGGCTACTCCAAAGCTATTCTACTCACAGCTCACTCTCACATCTGAGTTGCAATCTTATCTATCAGTCCTTGCACTGCCACACGACTGTGTCAATATAAAATATGCTGTTCCAACTGGTGATTTCTATCCTGCAAGAAACTGGAAGTACAGCAGTGGTGGGTTTCAAAAATTGTTCAAACCTACTCTGTGGGTGTGGCCTCCTTTGTGGGAGTGGCTTGCCGCCCATGTGACTGGATATGAAGATGCCGACGACACTTGTCAAAACCACCTTAAATTACCTCTCACACAGCACTGGCATGCATAAGAATATGATGTAAACTTGTTTTTTAAAAGGCATCTTTGGTTTGCGTTAAAACAACTTCAACACACGCAATGTTCCGATTGCACCACAAATGCAGTAGTCATCCTTACCTTTCACAGAGGCACTGAGTTTTATAAATATGAGCATGATAGTGTAGAATAATCATATCCAAGGACCAGTGGTGGGTTTCAAAAAATTTTGGAACCTCTTCTGTAGGTGTGGCCTGCTTTCCGGGTCCACTGGTGGAACCTCTTCTAACCGGTTTGGTAGATTTGACGAACCGGTTCTACCAAATAAGTGCGAACTGGTAGGAACCCACCTCTGGAGTACAGTATGCAGGGCATGTTATGGATAGAGAGCTGTACTGGTACAGTGGTTAGAACGCAGTATTGCAGACTAATTCTGCTGATTGCCAGCAGTTTGAAAGTTTGATTATCACTGGCTCAAGGTTGACTCAGCCTTCCAAGCCTCAGTAAAATGAGATCCAGATTGTTGGGGGTGATTGCTGACTCTGTGAACCACTTAACGAGGCCTGTAAAGCACTGTGAAGCAGCATATAAGTCTAAGTGTTATTGCAATTGCTATTGCTGGATCCCAACAGCATTATTTCCCTCCCTTCTTATTGCTCCCCTCCTATTACTGCCAAAAAAGCCAATGCAATCCGAGGCTGCATTAACAGAGGGATGGAATCAAGATCACATGAAGTATTAGTACCACTTTATAATGCCTTGGTAAGGCCACACTTGGAATATACTGCATTCAGTTTTGGTCGCCACGATGTAGAAAAGATGTGGAGACTCTAAAAAGAGTGCAGAGAAGAGCAACAAAGATGATTAGGGGACTGGAAACTAAAAGATGGTTGCAGGAATTGGGTATGTCTAGTAGTTTAATGAAAAGGACTGGGGTGACCCGATAACAGTGTTCCAATCTTTGAGAAGCTGCCACAAAGAAGAGGTGGTAAACCTATTTTCCAAAACACAAGAAGGCAGAAAAGGGACCAATGGATGGAAACTAATCAAAAAGAGAACCAACCTAGAACTAAGGAGAATTTTCCTGGCAATTAGAACAATTAATCAGTGAAACCGATAGCCTCCCACCGTCCAGTGCGATCCCACAGAGTTGGCCTCCTCAGGGTGCCGTTAGCCAGACAGTGTCGATTAGCAACCCCCAGGGGGAGAGCCTTCTCTGTGGGAGCACCTTCCCTCTGGAATGAGCTGCCCCCGGAGCTTCGTATAATCCCCAACCTCCGATCCTTCCGACGCGCCCTAAAAAGTTGGCTTTTCCAGCAAGACAGCCTGGCCTGAACAAAACAAAATAAATTATTGATTATTGTTAATTTTAATCGAATTTTTTAAAAATGTTATTGTGAATCTTAATTGGGTTTGTTTTCTGGATATTCTATCTAATTTTTTTTAACTTTTGTAATATGTGTTTTTTTAATGTTGTACGCTGCCCTGAGTCCTTGGGAGAAGGGCGGCGTATAAATCTAATAAACCAACCAAACCAAACTGAAACAACTTGTCTCCAGAAGTTATAGGTGCTCCAACAGTGGAAGTTTTAAAGAAGAGGTTAGACAACTATTTTTTTTTCTGAAATGGCATAAGATTTCCTGCTTGAGCTGGGGGTTCGACTAAAAGACCTTCCAACCTTGTTATTCTGAACATCACCAGCCAGGGGCGAAATATCAACAAATCACTCTGCTTAAACATGGACCAAGACTCTGGTGATGGTAAATGAGACGTGACTAGATATATGTCAAAATTCACTAAGTTTTGTATAGTATTTCCTACAGCTGTATTCAGAAAAAGCCCAGCTCTTACCTACTGGACAGACCCTTTTGGGATCAGCATTCTGGAAGATTGGAATGCCCACATTTTAAAAAAACCCAAATAACAGCTGACAGGCCTGGAACTAGGAAACAGACCAGAGAGAGCAATCTCTTTTTCCTCTTTCTCTTTCTTTAGCCTATAGTCCCATCACTACCACTACAGTTCACTGATCAGATACATCAGATTCTCCCACAGACAGTGGGAGAATCTAATGTAAAAGAGGCAGACCAGAGGTGGGTTCCTACCAGTTCGCACCTATTCAGTAGAACCGGTTCGTCAAATCTACCGAACCGGTTAGAAGAGGTTCCACCAGTGGACCCGGAAAGCAGGCCACACCTACAGAAGAAGTTCCAAAAAAATTTGAAACCCACCATTGGTCCTTGGATATGATTGTTCTACACGATCATGCTCCTATTTATAAAACTCAGTGAAAGGTAAGGATGACTACTGCGTTTGTGGTGCAATCAGAACATTGCGTGTGTTGAAGTTGTTTTAGCGCAAACCAAAGATGCCTTTTAAAAAACAAGTTTACATCATATTCTTATGCATGCCAGTGCTGTGTGTGAGGTAATTTAAGGTGGTTCTGACAAGTGTCGTCGGCATCTTCATATCCAGTCACATGGGCAGCAAGCCACTCCCATCTAGTCACATGGTCGGCAAGCCACTCCCACAAAGGAGGCCACACCCACAGAGTAGGTTCGAACAATTTTTGAAACCCACCATTGAGGCAGACTACCCAAAGTTGAAAGGTCCTGGACGGTTATTCCAGAGCCCTGGGGGTAAGGCTGTGTCTGGACCAGGGTCAAATGGCCAGAAGGTGCCAAACTGGTCAGATTCACTAAAAACCATGTAGATTTGTAGTGCAGACACTTTCTTGGTGAGTGTATCTGCCAGGACATTTGGTGCTGGGTTTCATTAACTAATCATTATAGAATATTGTTTTTTCTCCTTCAAAGCTTCTATAGGAATCCTTAAAGATGTGTGTTTGTTTGTTTGCTTCAATCAATGTAGACGGTCATCCATCTAGTAGTGATTCCGGGCAGCTAACATGAGATGTAGCGTTCCCGTGGTTCGCCCATGAGGCCAATGTTGAGAAAAGACAGGAGACAACCTTTCTCGGGATGGAGCGACCCAGATTGGAGTCTGAGAGCCCCTTTTATTGAGATAGGACAAAGGCAGGAGGAGCAATAGCATGTGAGTAAAAACAGCCTGTAAAAGTATAATTTCTAATCTACCGCTCAGTCTATATATGGTCAAATCCTGGACGTCAATGGTAGGGCACATCTCAGAATGTTATGTTATGCACTATCAGGATGTTATGGCGTTCTAGGAGGTTGTTTTCTCCTGTGTGGTACAGCGTGACTCTGCAAGCCCTAGTATGAACTGGGCCATGGGGGACACACACCTACACAAGGAACTATATTACAACAATGAGATTAATAAGAATGAAATGCATACAATGGCAACTGAGACCAACAACAGTCATCACATATAACCATTCATCTTATTGATGGTTTCATAAAGTAACTGAGAACTGAGCCCTAAATATGTACCCATGCTCCCATTCTCTATCTTTGTTTTGTTTTTAATTGTACATTTTATGTGACTCAAAAAAAAAAAAACCCAACAACCCCTCTCTGGAGTACAAAGTCAATTGAACCCTGACAGCCTTGCAGGCCTGGAGTACCAGGTTTAGATATTTGCTGTGTGAGAATGCCTCATTAAGTCAGAGAAAGATTTTCTTCCTTCACATTAAATAACCTTTCAGTTCATGCATATAAGAATTCCAGTGTGGCTGTTTCCTCAATAAGATGTTCTTACTTAGTTTTTCTATTACAGTTATCACGATGGATCAAAACAGACAGATACATTTACTGTTTTCCATCAAAAGATAATAAAAAGAAGCAGTTTATAAAATCAGATTATATGAAAAATTGTCTAATGATTATAATTTCTAAACCCATTGCTGAATAATGATGCATTCAAGAGTTGTCATCGAATGATGAAAGGAACCTAATATGAAAGATTTTCTCTGTGAAGAATGACTACAGATGAATTGCAGGGAGATACAATACTTTGATAAAGAACAATAAGAGCCCAGTAGAACACTTAATAATGGACTACTCAGGATGAATTGAGGATTGCAATAAAAGCTCATAAATTAAAAAGTTTCAGAATGATTTCTGATAAAAGGCATGCCAAGGTGAAGTTTAAAAAAAATTTTTAAATCAACAGATATGCCAGCCATAACACATTTGATTATATGGTTTTAAAATACACACTATAAACTTTAATTTCTGATTGCAAAGGAATTGCTTTAGAATACTATCATATCACAGAGGCTGAATGTGCCACATTATCTCAAGGCACAAACCAAATACTTATGCAACTGAAGAGCCCTTTAGTATTTATAATTATCTCCTTGAATATAAGTAACGGCAAGGAGAAATTAATTTTTCAGTAAGGCACAGTTTGCCTTGCTTTCTTCATGCAGTACAGTCAGATGGCAGAACCATGATATGCTAGTAGACTAAACCTCTTGAAATTACATAGTAGGATGTCATTATTTAATGAATACATATATATTTAAAACATGTCTGTGTATGTTCATAGCATGTTAACTTTCTGTTTACAGAGAGATTTTAACATGGGGAAACTTTTGCCTCTCCTGATACTTTAAAGTTTTTGGAATTTGCATTGGGCAGAATAGAATTTCCCTTCAGGTACCAGATGCTAGACTGCACAGAACAGCAGTGATCTTCCCTCTCTTCAGGGAAAGGAGCCGTATTCTCCAGGCAACCTGCCCTGTATGCAGTAGTGTAGCAATAGCAATAGCAGTTAGACTTATATACCGCTTCATAGAGCTTTCAGCCCTCTCTAAGCGGTTTACAGAGTCAGCATATCACCCCCACAGTCTGGGTCCTCATTTCACCCACCTCGGAAGGATGGAAGGCTGAGTCAACCTTGAGCCGGTGAGATTAGAACCACTGAACTGCAGATAACAGTCAGCTGAAGTGGCCTGCAGTACTGCACCCTAACCACTGCGCCACCTTGGCTCTGTATTAACCATCAAGCAGACTAAGCATGTGCTTAGGGCACCAGGCCCAAGGGGGCACCACAAAATTGAGAAAGAAAGAAAAACAATGAAGATTTGTACAGGAGGGGGGCACCAAGATTTGTCAGTGCTTAGGGCACCAGTGAGCCTTAATACTCCAGTGCCTGTATGGAGTGTGATTAGTTTTGAAGTGAGGTTCAGATGTCAGCATTGCCAAATTTATATGTGAAATAGAAAAAGAGGTTTATCTTATCCTTCAACTAAAGCAGCAAAATATCTCCAAATAGCCTTCAAATCATAACATTAATTATACTTCAAAATTTATTCTTATTCTGCTATTGATGAGGATCAAACCTAAATTCAGATACTTCTCTCACCCCAGATTGGTTCTTTCATGTTAGGAAAGACTGGATAGAGATAGCTCTCATCACTGTGTCCTTAACTTGTGTTTTTCATCAGCTCACCATGTCAAGGTTCATTCTACTCCTTCTGGGGGTCTCCACCATGCGTGACCCGACAAATGCACACCCGTCAACAGCGCGCCGACAAAACCGCAGCAATAAAATTACGACATCGACAGCACGCCCACAAAGGCGCACCGACAAAAGAGCGCCGACAGAAGCACGATTACGATTAAGGTAAGGGTTAGGGTAAGGGTAAGGGTTAGGGTTAGGTTTAGGGTTAGGTTTAGAGTTAGGGTTAGGGTTAGGGTTAGGTTAAGGTTAGGTTTAGGGTTAGGTTAGGGTTAGGGTTAGGTTTAAGGTTAGGTTTAGGGTTACCTTTAGGGTTACCTTTTGGGTTACCTTTAGGGTTAGGTTTAGAGTGCGCTTCTGTCGGCGCGCTGTTGTCGGCGCGCTTCTGTGGTCATTTGTCGGCGTGATTTCGAACACGCGCTTTTCTCCCCGCGGTTTTGTCGGCGCGCTTTTGTTGAGCGCGCATTTGTCGGTCAACCTCCACCATGCACATTCCATATGTGAGGGAATGACTGTGTATCCTATACCTGGTGAACCAGAAATCCATACCAATGAACATGTGGACCAGATCAATAGGCTAGTTGATCCAATATCACCAGTACAAGGCTATAGCATCAAGTAAACATCTTATGCATAAACTGATGCCAAAATCTCCAGGCATTCTTATTTACCAAAAATCTTAAGTTATATATAATTTCCATCTACAGGACAGCTAAGTTTATTGAGAATACAAGAAACCCCATAAACACTTTTTTAAAACTAAAAACGACACACATTAGGTCAGTGGTCCCCAACCTTTTTATCGCCGCGGACCAGTCAGCCTTTGATAATTTTACCGTGGCCCGCTGAGCGCGCGCAGGGGTGGGGGGGCGTTGTTCTGCAGCGATCATGGCCCCCAGCCATTAATGTCTAAACTGCTGCAAGATATACTTAAATATTGATAAAATGTGAGGGGGTGTACTCACTTCTGTGATATCTATCCATCCATGTCTGTCTCTGTCTCTGTCTCTGTCTCTCTCTGTGTATGTATGTGTGTATGCGTGTATGTGTATATATCCTCTATCTATCTATCATCTATCTATCTATTTATCTATTTATCCATCCATCCATCCATCCATCCATCCCTCTCTATCTATCAATCACCTATCCACCATCTATCTATCTATTCTAGCTGGCTGGGCAATTTGGGGAGTTGAAGTCCAAAAGTGTTAAAGTTGCTGAGATTGAGAAATGAGGACGAAACAAAAGGGAAGAGAATGAAACAAGGTCGTAGAGAGAGATTGCAAAATGAAAGGGCAACTTCTCTTTTTATTTCCTACCACCCCCACCACCCCCACCGTGCCTCTCTGGCAATTGGCTGCCCAGGAGGTGGGGAGGGGAAGATGTTTCACAGACAGCTGCCACCCGCCCATCTCTCTCTCTCTCTCTCTCTCTCTCTCCGCCTCCCCATCTGACCTCGGCTGCTCCACGGCGGAGACCCCAGAAGGCAAGCAAAAAAAAAAAAAGGGGGCTCAGGAGTGGGGGAAGGAAACAAACCCCATCACGTTCCTATCTGTGAAAGCTCCCCGCTCCCTTCCTGGGCAGCCAATTGCCAGAGAGTGTGTGTGGGGGGGGGGGGGTTGGCAGCCCGCGGCACGCCTAGTCCGCTGTGGAACGCGCTGCCACCCGCCCAGCGCTCTCTATCTCTCTCTCTCTCTCTCTCTCTCTCTCTCTCCCCCCCTCCAATCTCCCGCTTCTGCTTCGACCGGCCAGCAACTTGTCCCCGCTTGCCCGGGGACTGGCCTCTGATTGGCTGGCGGGGAGAAAGCCTCGCCAGGGAAGGAGGCGAGGACTCCGCGGTGATGTCATGGGGACGGCGCCCCCAGGTAGCGGCGAACCGAACGCACTCCGTCTCCACGGGCTACCAAGGCGGCCGGGCGGGCGGCCGGGGTGGGAGTGGGGTTTGGACCGGAGAGGCGGCTCTCGGGTTCGAGTCCCGGGGTTGATCTCAGGCTGCGCGTGTGGGTGAAGAGGCAGCAGGGATCATGGCCCCCGGCCGCTGCAGCAATCATGGCCCCCGGCCGCTGCGCGGCCCGGTGCCAGGTACTCCACGGCCCGGCACCGGTCCGCGGACCGGGGGTTGGGGACCACTGCATTAGGTGGTATCAAAAATTAGCTGCCATGATGGCTATGACAATGAGCAAGTGTTAATTCAGCAGAATGCATCTGGTGCTGCTTCTCAATAGCCACCCACCCACCCCAAAACCTTGAAGGATGTTCTCAATCACCTTGCCACTACCTATTAAATTATGCTTTATTTTCTAAGAGAGCCTCAATGTGTAAGTGAAGCTCAGAAGCACCTTGGAAACAAACATCTGTTGTGCTTAAAACAGATGCATGCCTACATACATACTCTTCATAGTTTTATTTTGGGGTAAATTACTTTATGAAAAGCACAGAAAGAATAAGAAATAGGAAGCCAAAATACTTAGTTTTAAGAAAAGGAGATATAGCTAAATCTAGTTTGTACCAATACCATTCATTATAACTCTCCATATCTAACAGTGAGAACAATTTCCTCTCCATTTTCTGACAGTGAGAACAATAAATCAGTGGAACAGTTTGCCTTCAGAAATTGTGGATGATCCATCACTGGGTGTTTTTAAGAAGAGATTGGACAGCCATTTTTCTTGAATGGAATAGGGTCTGCTACCCCCTGAACAGGGGGTTGGACTAAAAGACCTCCAAGGTCCCTTCCCAACTTTGTTATTCTGTTATCTTTCTATCCTTGTACACAATCATTGCTTCTAGCACATCCATAAGTTGTTTCATGCATTGCCTTCTGCTCTCTAAATTTCTCATCTCTATTTTTGATGATCTCATCAACTCTATTCAACCACAACTTTCACAGTCTTTCCTTTCCTCTCAATCCGTATACTTTTTCTTCATATATTTGTTTATAGTTTGATCCTCATTTTTTCCTCTCTCTACAATCAAACTATCCAATGCACTGATCACTCACTTTATTATTCAGTCCACATTCATTGAGCAGCCATTCATTCTTGACACTATTTTGTCTTGTTTTAGCACTCATATTTCTTAACTACATCATTCCCAATGCATTCAACTTTTACATTTCTTCTGACATATCCAATTCTCACTTTCATATAACAAGTAGGCAGAAGCATGCTCTTAGAAACAGCCATTTTTTTTTTGCTTTTTGAATAAATATTTATTCATCATACTAGGCCAAATGCTATTCAATACATTTCTACCAACACTTGTATTGCTTACTATTTCTCCATCCATTTTCTATCTTTAATAAATTTGAATAAATAATAAATCAAAGTCCAAAAATTCATCAACTCACTAATTTTTCACTATGTATGTGTAATTTGAATTTGTTTGCTTTCTCTGTCAAAATATAACCTTTTTTGAGCTTCAGTTGTTAACTTTCAGATCCATGTGCTTCAGGGCATCATACAACCTGTTTAGATTTGCTGCAAATGGGTTCAGGTTTCCAATCAATAACATGACAAAACACACATCTCCTATGTAACCACAAGCTTTCCTTATCCATTTATGCACACGCATAAGAAGATACTATCACCAAGGATACACTACATACCTTTGTTTTACTTCCTTCTCAATATTGAACCATTTTTAAGTGTGATTTAGTTCCATCATATACCACTACTATCATTTTTAGCAATCAACCTTAAAATCCATATTTGCACACATCTTTTCATAATTCAAGCTGTGTCACACTCTTTCTCCAAGTCAGCAAACATGCAATTCATGCTACCTCTCACATTCATACATTTCCCAATGACCTGCTGAAGAGTAAACATCTGGGTGGCAAAGCTGTGCAGCATTTCTCAAATGTTGCTCGTTGGTAGGTACTGTTAGAAAACATCATCTTGAAGTTGTTGCATTCACTGTTGCTACCTTGCCCATTGTGTGGGGGTACAATAATGGCATTCTTCCAATCATCAGGCACGGATGTGGTCTTTATTTACACCTGAAGCAAGTCAAACTGCCAGTTCATGGGCAAACCACATCTGTATTTCACATTTCTTCATATTTTCTTAGATACTTTATTTCCATCAAAATTAATTTTCTTTTCCTGCTTCAATCTTAACTGTACCTTGATCTCTTTGACTACATTCTTTGCAGGTATATTTTTCTACATATATGTTATGCTACCATACTTTCTTACTGATTCTTTTACACTCTCTTTTTTACTCATCCATTTGGCTCTTTCACTTGCTTTTTTACCAAAATCATCTCACTTTTTCTGGTTCTTTTCTCAGGAGCTGCTGGAGATTTGTTGACCTATAATAAGATTTGAAAAGTTAAAAAAAAAACATGCTAGAAGAAGGAATAGCAAATTACTTCTGTACTGTTGCCAGGAAAACCAGCCACACATATTAAAAGACTGAACCAGGACTCACACTCAGCTGAAAGGAAACTTTGCATAGCCGTTCAACTCAATGGGACTTGCTCTGAATAAAATAAATATAGGACAGCAGTCTAAATGCCAAACTTTGTTGAGATATATTCTATTCTGTTGTGGCAAACTAAAATATTCTATACATTTATTTGTGCATTGCGAACTGATAAGCTGTATGTGTGAACGTGAGCCTGCTCACATCCAATATCATAATCTTAAGTAGTTTTGGGGTATCTCTACCAATTCTTCCAGTGATGTGCACGCATTGTGTGAATAGATTTCATATCATTCCTCTGTATGATTATCACTGTATGAACAACTTGAGACCTTCCTTCTCACTTTGCATGGACTATTACTGTCTATATACTTCTCCTGCTAGCATTTGGATTGCTTTTTGCCTAATTGTTGTCTTATTTGTTTTAATGAAAAGACACCCACGTGTTTGGTAATGACTGCATACAAGATAATAACAACAACAAACTCTCATGCTTTTAAATGACTATAATTACAGTGTTCATTATTAATTGTACTAATTAACCTCCCACACATTGGCAAGAAATCCCCAGAGCGCATGCTAAGAAAAAGTGGTGACATGGATCTGATGTTTGTTTGTTTTCATATCTGTAGCCTGGCCTTCAGTTTACAAGGAGCCTCCAGGTGATTTACACAACCAAGCCATTGTCATAAAAATAATAACAGAAGCTGAGTAGAGAACATTGCATAAAATAAATCTCACACTGAAAATATAGCCAGCAGCTAGAATGCGAAATAAAATTGCTGTGTTATCTCTTACAGTTCTGAGAAAGAAATTGCACAGGAAAGGCACCATGGTGGAAAAGGCCCTGTTTTTTCTTCCCATGGCAATATGTTTTGAGAGGCTAGCCAGGCTGCTGGTAAACTCCATGACCTACCAAAGCTTTAAAAACTTCCTTGATTTACTTTTCTGACTTAAAAACTAATTTAAAAACACACTCCTGATTTGCTGTAGGTGTCTCAGGAGGCCTAGCGTGTAAGATGTCATGAAAGATGTTTTCTTTTATCATGCCTTAGGTGAGAAATGGATGAGCCAAAGAAGGTTTGCCTTCTGGATAATACTGAATTGCAGCTGTCACCATCTTTCAGTATTGGCTGCACTGGCTGAGAGATGTAGTTCTAGAGTAGAAACCTTCCCTCCCTTGAATAGACTTTGGCCACAAACAATCCAACAATTGCTTGCTGTGATTGGCCAACTCAAATAATGTCATTTCAAAACCAACAGGAAAACTCACAGTTCTCATCATCAACACTTCTTGGGTACCCAACTAAGCCAGAATGAGCAATGCCTTTGTTGGCAGGGAATTATGGATACTACTCATCACATATATAGGTTGCCAGGTTACGGGAAATTGTTGTGGACTATGGCATTTTTTACAAATCTTTAATCCTTTCATCTCCGTACCATACTGCATTTCTACACTGATAAGTACAGCTAATGCTTTTACATAGATGGCAAATAAAGATAAACTTCTTAAGCCATGCACATAATAGTGTGTTATTGATCTTCTCCTAGGCCACAATTAATGCAAAAATAATAATAAATACTGATGTTTCTGTTGATGACAGTACATTTCAATATAAATAGTAGTTTCAAGTCTGCTTTATACCAGTATCATTAACATTTGCTACCTAAGAGAGGCATATTATTGTGCCCCATTGCAGGGTTTATATTTTAAAACCAAAAGCATCTTTATGGGATTTTGATCTTCTGTGGTTATTAGGAAAGTTTAAACCTGGATAAATGCAGTTAATTTCTTTGTCATTTGCCTCTATATTCTATTTGCCAGAACTGAAATAGACATTGAGGGAAATCTATTTCTATATCCTGTTTCCTAAATCACAGATTTGTTTTTCTTTACTTTCTTAGACTGAGGAATATTGTGGGTTGGGCTTTTTTTCTGCATTAACACATCTAAACAGTTTGGAAGCCAGAAATATCACTAAATGTAATTTGGTTTCTTCATCAGAAAATAGTTTAAAATATAAAAAATAATCTTACCTTGAGACTCTCTTTGTCTGCCACAAGGTGTCAGCAGAGATTGTCCTCATTTTCCACATGCAGGCCAACTCACTCATCATTTTCTTTGTAAAACATAACATGTAGATTCCTAGCAAGGTATGTGGATGAAGTGATCACTAATACAAAAGTGGATATAGTAAAAGAAAAAAGAAAGAGGGGGGGGGAATGAACAAAGTCATTGCTTCTATATGGAACTAAGTCACCTCAACACCACATTGTTCACCAGTCAATATAAGATGCCTGCCAGGAAAGGAGAACATGGTCCTTGCCAGTGGTGGGTTTCAAAAATTGTTCGAATCTACTCTGTGGGTGTGGCCTCCTTTGTGGGAGTGGCTTGCCACCCATGTGACCGGATGGGAGTAGCTTGCCACCCATGTGACCGGATTTGAAGATGCCAACGACACTTGTCAGAACCACCTTAAATTACCTCACACACAGCATTGGCATGCATAAGAATATGATGTAAACTTGTTTTTTAAAAGGCATCTTTGGTTTGCGTTAAAACAACTTCAACACACGCAATGTTCTGATTGCACCACAAACGCAGTAGCCATCCTTACCTTTCACAGAGGCACTGAGTTTTATAAATAGGAGCATGATAGTGTGGAATAATCATATCCAAGGACCAGTGGTGGGTTTCAAAAAATTTTGGAACCTCTTCTGTAGGTGTGGCCTGCTTTCCGGGTCCACTGGTGGAACCTCTTCTAACCGGTTCAGTAGATTTGACGAACCGGTTCTACCGAATAGGTGCAAACTGGTAGGAACCCACCTATGGTCCTTGCCCATGCCATTATACAAGGGGAAAAAAATGCAGCAGGTGCCACTTTTCACACCCTGCACAAACATTTGGCGCTATTTTTCCACTTTACACAATGGACCTGCCTTCATTGACTCTTATGTTCAAATTTTGTGTCCTGAATTTTGAAAGTATTTCAGCTACCCTGGGGGGAGGGGGGTTGGCAGAGGTTCGAGTGAGCATAGAGAGTCTCTCATCTGTATTATGGAAGCTGATGGCTTCATGCCTGTCTCCTTGCTCAGGAGAAGCCATGGCTACGCACCACTCTCTGACTAAAAAGAACAGGATGGTAGGGAACAGGAAACTCAAGTGAGAGATTGAAAAAAAAGTTGATCTGATGTTGGGGTTAGCCCAGAAAAGGGCTCTGGTGGAGCAAAAGATTCCTTTCCCATAAGACCCCCCACCCCACCCATCTGACATCATCTGTCCCACTAAATATGAAGGGTGGGAGGCACAATCCTGTCCTTCAGCCAGATTATGTCCTCCACCTCTGAGTTAAATTGCCCTTCCTCTCGCCTACAACTTCTTCCTCAGAACCTGGAATGAAGCCTTGATTGCACTTTGCTTCCAGGGATCTTGGCAGTGGGGGAGCAATCTTGTCCCCTTTTTATTCACAAGCACAAAGATACAAAAACCCTTGAATTGGTAATATAGAAGTACAAACATCTGCATATAATGTAACATGTAGTTTGGATTTATTTTCTGAAAAAAACAATATATTTCAGCAGGAATAGCTTTTGTTGGGAAGACAGTCTGCAACTTCTGTAAATACTAAGGCCTTGTTCAGTTGCTGCTTCCAAGGAAGTGGTAACAAAGCCTTTGGGAGGGTGGTGAGAGAGTTTGCTCTTTTAATAGGCTTCTGATATAGCAGTAAGGAGGTTTTTGGGAGTGGAGAGACTACTCCAAAGTGAAGAGTTATGACCAAAAAGCCCTGCTTCTAGCCCCACATCCCATTACTTCCCCAAAGGAAGACTACATAACACAGATTAACAGAGTTGGAAGGGACCTTAGAGATCTTCTAGTCCAAACCCCTGCTTGAGCAAGAGATCCTATACCATTGCAGACAAATGGCTGTGCAGTCTCTTCTTAAATACTTCCAGTGATGAAGCACCTACAATCTTAGGAAGCAAGCTATGCCATTGATTAATTGTTCTCACCATCAGGCAATTTCTCCTTAACTCTAGGTTGGATCTCTCTTTGATAAACTTCCATTGGTTACTTCTTGCCCCGCCCTCAGGTGCTTTGGAAAATAAGTCAATTTCCCACTTCTCTGTGTCAGCCCCTCAAATATTGGAAGAGTGCAATGTCTGCAGTTTGCCCACCTGGCCTGAATATCCTAGACAAGGAGCTGATGGCGATTTTAACTGGGGGTTCTTCTGCATCACAGAAAACAGAGGGCCACATAACCTTTGTCAACTGCTGAGGGACATTTTCAAGATTGCATTCTCCCTTCTTCTGCTTTCATCTTTAAACATTTCTGAAACAACACTTCAAAGAGATTTTCAGGACTAAGGATTGCTGCATTTGGCCGTTGCACACTGTTAGGAAAGATACCTCCTGCCCCAAAGAGTGGGTAGGATCAGGAAAAAATGTGATTCATTTATGTTTCAATCACATTAATGTTATGTATTGTTAGAGTAACTCTACTGCTTTGTATTTAATAATATTTATCACCTAAAAGTTACCATTCATTCCAGGTTTTGGAGAAAATCTGAGAGCCACATCCAAAATTTTTGGGGACCCACAAGGCTTTGGATCAGTAGTGGGTTGCTCCCAGTTCGGCCGAATTGGTTATAGCGGCAGTAGAAGGCCACACTCACCTGCCAGGAGCTTCTGCGCATGCGCAGAAGAGTTGCATGTGCGGGAGCACACCTGAACTAGTAGTAAAAATATTTGCAACCCACTACTCCCTTGGATCCTTAAATTCAACACCTGTGACACACATACAAAATGCCTTCTCATAGCATTAGAGCAGTGGTGGGTTACGACTGATATGCCTCGGTACGGGTGTACCAGTGCCTGCCGGGAGCAGCAGGTACCGTTCCAATACAGTGCTTCGGAGGGCCTGCCTGCCTGCCCGCTCCTTACTGGTATTTGAGCACTTCAGCGCTTCCACGCACGGAGCGTACAGTGCCTGCGCAACACTCCGCCGAGCAGCTGGAGTGTCGCAGGAGATAAAGATGCATGTGCATGATGTGCTTGTGTATGCACATGCTGTGCACGTTCATGTGGTGGACACTGGGCCCCGTTGCATCGTACGGGTTGCAACAGGATCCGGAGTCCACCATTGCATTAGAAGACATGCCATGTTCCTCTAATCCCTTACAGTTTTAAATTCTGTGGCCTTTCGAAAGACTGGAGAAGGAGACCAAAAAGAGCATTGCTCCAGTTAATACAAGTGTCTTTTTATAACACGAAGAAAGGATCTGAATCGGCAGTAGTAAAAGCCCTGCTAGCTTTTATTCTGCCCATGTTATTGATAACAAATGAGTCTGCCACACAGATTTCACCAGAGACTTTGCACCGGAGGTGGAATTCCCAGCCATATCATCCAGAGAAGGCGTGTGATGCAGTTTCCAGGTAATCATTTCAAGTTGCTGAATTAAGTACCAAAGCCCCTTACAGTCAAGGGAAAGCAAGTGAGGAATTGCGAGAGAAGAACAGCTTCCCTTTTGTGTTGTGTTTTGTAAGTGTTCCTCCTCCTCTCGCTTTCTGTGAAGGTAAAAGAAAAGTTTATAGATACAATAATGTTTTATATGCATTATACACATAAAGTAAATTCTTCTTTCTGACTGGGAAAACACAACTGAGTTCATTGTGTTATGTACAGTCAAATTTCTATTCCTTTCATTGGCCTTTCTGTTGCCCATGCTCCCAGGTTTTAGATTTAAAAAGTAACTTTTAACATTTTACACTATTATATTATATTGGATTACTATATATTACCAGCAGAGTTAACCCACTCATTATAGAGCCATGGTGGTGCAGTGGTTAGAATGCAGTACTGCAGGCTATTTCTGCTGACTGCCGGCTGCCAGAAATTCAGCAGCTTAATTCTCACAGGCTCAAGGTTGACTCAGCCTTCCATCCTTCCAAGGTTGATAAAAGGAGAACCCAGGTTGTTGGGGGCAATATGCTGACTCTGCAAACCACTTACAGAGAGCAGTAAAGCACTGTGAAATGATATATAAGTATAAGGGCTATTGCTATTTTTATTGCTTTCTCTCAGATGTAATTGAATATATTGAACAGCATGTGCTGCGCTGCAGATTTTTTTAGAACACTGTAAATAATATGTAGTAAATATTTTTGCTTCATTCCAGATTGTACGCCAAACTTCTACACTTGAGGAACTATAGCACTAACATTACCATTTTAGCACAATCAAGTTTTTAGCTATCACTTGGTTATAGTGCTTTGACTTCTTTTAAACCAGTGGTTCCCAAACCTGGCAACTTTAAGACTTGTGGACTTCAACTCCCAGAATTCTGGGAGTTGAAGTCCACAAGTCTTAAAGTTGCCAAGTTTGGGAACCACTGTTTTAAACCATGGTATTATTTAAGGTAAAAGGGCAAAAGATTATTGGTACTGTAGATTGGGCTAGAAGAAAGTGTTTGACACAAGATGAAGTTATACATGCCAACGTTGCATAGAATCCGAAACCAGCTCTTCTTTGTCCAGCAATTAAGATTCTTTCTGCTATTTTTCCTCTACGAGCTCCACCTACTTCCTCTCCAATTGCCCCTTTCTTAAGATGTTTTGACAAAGCCATGAATTATTAATATGCTGTAAAGTTGTTCCGTGCGCCTGGGCATTCAGCGTGCCGAATACTTCGGGGAGTTTGCACACTGCTCTATACCTCTCTGCATCTGCTTAGCAATGAAGTGGCTCTTGGACTGCTAAAGGTTGAGTGCCATCACTCTAAGCAGCAGCAGCAGACTGATTCAGTTAAATAAACATAGCAGCTCAGGAATAAGAATGAAAGTCTTATGTTAGTGCTTGTTCGGAATGTAATGTTGCTGTCAGCTAGATCTGCTAAAACATAGATATATGTATCCCAAAGCCACAGTAAGGTAATACCTTCGTGCCTGATGAAACATCATGGAATTGGAAACTTGTTTTGAGCTGCTGGTACCTCTTCATCAAACTACAGATTAAACAAAGCAAGTTGTGGGGAGAGAAAATATCCTGTGTGGTATTTGTAGTATGCCTGAGATTGTTAAGTCTTAAAATGAGCTGCAAATTGAGATGCAGAGAAATACATGAAATGCCCAGGAAGACTGCAGGGTATACCTGGACTTCTTGGATAAAAAGACTTAACGGTAATGTGATTTCCCATTCTGGAAAGTACAGTGTCTGCCCACTACTTTTGGGGGCAGATAACATCTTCTCCTGGACTGAGTGAAACTTGGACAAGTGATCTGCAGGGAATGCTGTGCCTACAGCAGAGATGGGTTCCTACCAGTTCGCAGCTATTCGGTAGAACCGGTTCGTCAAATCTACAGAACCAGTTAGAAGAGGTTCCACCAGTGGACCCGGAAAGCAGGCCACATCTACAGAAGAGGATCCAAAAAATTTTGAAACCCACCACTGGTCCTTGGATATGATTATTCTACACCATCATGCTCATATTTATAAAACTCAGTGCCTCTGTGAAAGGTAAGGATGACTACTGCGTTTGTGGTGCAATCAGAACATTGCGTGTGTTGAAGTTGTTTTAACGCAAACCAAAGATGCCTTTTAAAAAACAAGTTTACATCATATTCTTATGCATGCCAGTGCTGTGTGTGAGGTAATTTAAGGTGGTTCTGACAAGTGTCGCCGGCATCTTCATATCCGGTCACATGGGCAGCAAGCCACTCCCATCCGGTCACATGGGCGGCAAGCCACTCCCACAAAGGAGGCCACACCCACAGAGTAGGTTCGAACAATTTTTGAAACCCACCACTGGCCTACAGGACAGACTAGGAAGCTGGAAAATCAAGCTGGAGGAAGGCAATGGCAAAGCATTCATGTCTTGTTTCTGTCAAGGAGCTACACTCATAAAATCATCAGGATCTGGCCTCAAGCTAAAAGGGACTTCATCCATTACTTGTCAGGATCCCTAAAAATTTCAACCAAGAATTGAGTTCAATGTGAGGTAATGCTGATGACGCATATCCTCCCACAATGGTTTCCTCCCATTTCAAGATAGCATGGATGATAAAATGCTAATTTTATTGTAAGAATCTATTAGAAGCTCAATCGTTTAGTTTCCACTTTCTATGACTTCAGAACACAGTTACAGTATGCTCAATCCTTCTTAAACTGCTTTTTTAAAAAGCAGTTTTTCCTTTCCTTTTCCACTTGAATGAAAACTAGCTCTCTTTCCTCTTGATGTTAAAGAACACCATGGTGCCGACCCACATGTTCCTCTAACAGTCTCAGACCTTTTCTGCTCTGAATGGCTGGTCTAATTTGGTTGCTACAGTATATTAACAAGAAACCGCAGAGCTGGTACTGAAGACATCATCCAGCTTTTAATTCTGAGTTTTAGACAAATTTGACTAGACAGATTTTTGAAAAGCCAGAAAAAGATAGCTGGAAAACTGGGTAACAATGGACACTACAAATGCTTCTCTTAAATACATTGCAGTTTAATTAAATTAAGGAACTTTTGGTCTGCAAGCTATGTCTGGTGACTCTCAGCTTCACTGTTCTTGGAAGATACAGATTTCCCTGGATCCCTTCCAAACTAAATGTAGGTTTTGTTATGAGACTGAAATAGCCTTGGGTGTTTGATTATGGGTCTGAATCAGCATCCTTTTGATTAATTTACAAAGAGAAAGACAAAGAACTACGATCTGTTGTTTCTATTACTTCTGTAAGCTGTCAGATACTGCTTGATACCATTGACTCTAATGTCACTGTGTATTGATATAGTGCAGTGTTTCTCAACCTTGGCAACTTGAAGATGTCTGGACTTCAACTCCCAGAATTCTGGGAGTTGAAGTCCGGACATCTTCAAGTTGCCAAGGTTGAGAAACACTGATATAGTGGGTTGAAAGTTCATTTGTTAGTCAGAAAAAGTGCTACCAGACTGGTTTTTGTTTTACCAGTACAAATTAACACAACTCTCCTCCTTACAATGTCTATAATGAGAAGCACCAACTTCTCCTTGGAAAAGGCTGCATTGGTTACCATTTTGCTACACAGTTCAGCTCAAGTCAATAGAATGATCTTTATAAAGCAGAAACCCTTCAGAGAAAATGAAGGTTTTGGAATTTCAGAAAAAGTAAATGTAGGCGTTTAAAACTAGACAAAAGTTCATATAAAGGTGGTAGGTATATGTCGAAATGAAAAAGAATATATTTTTAATATTCCTGCTTGGTTTTGGGGTTTGTTTGTTTTTTTGGGCAGGATTATTGCAGGCAATTTTTTCAAGTAACCCTATTAGCATCCTCTGCTTCATTCACTGACATTCATTTGAGTACAGGAAATACAGTATCTCCTAAATTGGATCTCTTTTGATGAGTTTCCATCCATTACTTCTTGTCCTGCATTCAGTTGCTCTGAAGAATAGCAATAGCAATAGCAATAGCAGTTAGTCTTATATACCGCTTCATAGGGCTTTCAGCCCTCTCTAAGCGGTTTACAGAGTCAGCATATCGCCCCCAACAACAATCCGGGTCCTCATTTTACCCACCTCAGAAGGATGGAAGGCTGAGTCAACCCTGAGCCGGTGAGATTTGAACAGCCGAACTGCAGAACTGCAGTCAGCTGAAGTAGCCTGCAATGCTGCATTTAACCACTGCACCACCTCAGCTCCTCTTCTCTGTGGAGGGGATGGAAGACTGCTATCATGTCAACCCTAGTCCTGCAACCGCTTTTCATGTTTTAGCCTCCAGGCCCCTAATATATTTGTTGCTCTTCTCTGCATTCTTTTCAGAGTCTTAACAAACTTTTTGTATCATGGTGACCAAAACTGGATGCAGTATTCCAACTATGATTTTAATGAAGGCATTATAAAGTGGTATTAACACTTCAGAGGGATGCGGTGGCTCAGTGGCTAAGACACTGAGCTTGTCGATCAGAAAGGTTGGCAGTTTGGCAGTTCGAATCCCTAGCGCCGTGTAACTAAGTGAGTTACCATTACTTGTCCCAGCTTCTGCCAACCTAGCAGTTCAAAAGCATGTAAAAATGCAAGTAGAAAAATAGGAACCACTTTGGTGGGAAGGAAACAGCGTTCCGTGCGCCTTTGGCATTTAGTCATGCTGGCCACATGACCACGGAGATGTCTTTGGACAGCGCTGGCTCTTTGGCTTCAAAATAAAGATGAGCAGCGCCCCCTAGAGTTGGAAACGACTAGCATATAAGTGCGAGGGAAACCTTTACCTTTGCCTAGTAACACTTCACATGATCTTGATTCTAGCTCTCTATTAATGCAGCCTAGGACTTGAGGGCATTGTCTTTTTTGTGACTACAGCACATTGCTAGCTTATATTTAGGCAATGATCCACTAGGACTCCAAGATCCCTCTCACAGGTATTGTTATTGATCCAGGTACCAGCTATTATATATCTGTGCATTTGGTTTTCCTTGTCTAAGTCTAAAACTTTATATTTTTTTGCAAATTTAATGGGTTTCCTTTCTATCCCCTCCTCTAAATCATTTATGAAGAAGATGAAGAGTACTGGGCCTAAGACAGAGCCTTGAGTTACCACACTGCATACTTCCCTCCATGTACATTTAGTTCTATTAAGGTTGAATGCAGTTGGTTGGCCAGTCAGTTATGAATGCATCTGATGGTGATGCTATCTAACCCATTTTTTTTTTATCTCACCAAGTGGTAGGTTGTAGTCTCCTTTGCCAAATACCTTAAGAAGTCCAAATATATTATGTGCATTAATTTAGTCACTTTGTCAAATAATGCAATAAGATTGTTTGGCATGATTTGTTTTTGTCAAACCAATGTTGGCTTCTACTTATAACTTTGCTTGTCTCTAGGTGTTCACAGATTCATGGTTTTGTCATTTTTTCCTCTATCTTACTAGATATTGACGTCAAGATAATTTGTCTATAGTTTCCTGTTCTGACCCCCCCCCCTTCTTCGCTCGTTCAAAGACGACAGTCAGACAGACTTAAAAGGAAATAACTTTATCAGTCCTCGGCTCAGACTGGCTGCGAGCCCAAAATAAACATAAATAAAGTGTCTGGCAAGAAGATAACAGAATGCAAAAACAAAGATCTCTTACGGCCAAACCAGGTGTACAGAAAGAAAGCAAATCACTTCTCCAAGTGTCTCTTTGAATCAGGGTTACAGAAAGCAAATCACTTATCCAAGTGCCTCTCACAAACAAACCACGACCGATGAACGATGAACCATGAACGAACAACGAACGTTGACTTCTGCAACCAGGGCGTGGCACCATCAGTCCTTTTATCTCCAGAAGACCACACTAACGAGCCCCAGCTGCATTGTTATTCCTGCATCCTGACTCAACTCACAGCAAACTTCTGCTGAGTCACAACAGTTTCCTAGATCTACTTTCCCTCCTTTTTTAATATAAGAACCACATCAGTTCTTTTCCAGTGCTCTGGTAGTTCCCTGATGTTCCAGGATCTTTAAAATACATGATTTGATGATTCTGAGATCATGTCTGGCAGCTCCTTCAGAAATATGGGATGTAGTTAATCTGATCCTGGTAATTTGAACTCATCTAGAGTGGATAGTTGTTGCCTATTTTGACTTGTATTCCTACTTTATCTTTTACAGTTCTGTTTTGGAGAGGTTGGACTGTTTTTTTCCCCTCCTTTTGCATAAAGAAAGAGGCAAACAACGAACTAAACAGTTCAGCTTTCCCCCTGTTGCATATCATCTTTTTTGCATCATCTCCCATTAGTGAACCAATCATTTCCTTGGCTTTTTACTTGTTTTTTACTCATTGAAAAAAGCTCTTTTTATTATTTTTTACATTTATTGCAAGTCTTAGTTCATTCTGTGCCTTAGCTTTCTGGACTTCATGTTTGCAGATTTGGGCTATATTCTAGAATTCTGTCTTAGTTATGTGCCCCTCTTTCCAGTTTTTATACTTGTCCTTTTTATCTTTCAGTTTGTCATAGAGTTCTTTATGGAGCCATGCTGGTTTCTTCTGGAATCACTCGCTTTACTTTTTCAGTGATTTTGTGTTAGACTGGGCTTTTGTAATTTCATTTTCAGACTTTTCCAAGCTTCCTGAATTGTTCTCCCTTTGAAGATTTCCCTAGTGATCAATAGGATAAAATGTGTAAAAGAGTTAATGCTTCTGAAGCTGCCTATTAAACAATTAACTCCTTAAGAGTGGCGCAGTGGTTAGAATGCAGTAATGCAGGCTAATTCTGCTGACTACCAGCTGCCTGCAATTTGGCAGTTCGAATCTCACAATTCTCAAGGTTGACTCAGCCTTTCATCCTTCCAAGGTTGGATGGTTAAAATGAGGACCCAGTTTGTTGGGGGCAATATGCTGACTCTGTAAACCACTTAGAGAGGGCTCTAAAGCACTGTGAAGTGGTATATAAGTGCCATTGCTATAGCTATTGTTAACTCACATTTGCAGTCACAATATACATGGTGGCAGAAGCTATTCATAGTTTCTTGATTTATTCATTCAACATTCTAAGCTACGCCAAATCTCCAGATTTTATTCAAAACTTTGTTTTCAGCTCATCAAGTTATAGAATTGTTTACACAACAAGTTGGCATTATTTTTTTCTCACCAGTTTCATCTGCCTCATTTCAGGAAATAAGACAAAAAACACCAGATGAAAATTAAACATTGAGGATAGTTGTTGTGATAGCAGTCGGAGATTGTGTACTCTTATTTAGTGGAGACTTTTGATACTGCATAGTTCATTTTGTATTATACACTCATCCAATTCTATGATTCTGTTTTCATCCTAAAGTTTCCTTTCTGCCTTGCCCATTTATGCTTTATTACAGCAGAGGACAATCCAAACTATTGCTATTAATCCAAAAAGTGGCTGTTACAATTTTGTTATGATTTACATGATTTATGAATGTTATGACAGCCTCCCAACACAGAGAGAGGGGGGGTTGGGAGAGGTATTTCTGGGAATTATTTGTGTGAAGTATTCTATTAAAACTAATACCGCTCCTCACAGACTTGTAGCTGTGGTTCTCAAAGCTTACAACTGAAGGAGGGCGTATGGTATCCAACAAGTCTAAGCTTATAAATACCTTCCAGATTAGCTTATCCACCCAACTTTCTAAGAGTCTTTTAATTAAAAATTAAATGGGAAGTAAACATGATGTGAAGAAAAGCATCTGCCTCCAACACCATCTTTGCTTCCAAGAATATCTCAGGCATCCTTCTAGATTGCATAGGTGCCTGTAATTTTTAATGTCATTGTACATCAATTTGTTTAATTGTGATCTTCTCTGTAAGTATTTATACTGTATATGGAATGTGCAAGATAGATATTAACTGAATCAGTATGTTGAATAAACAGACTAGTCAGAAAGCATTTTTTTCTTTTACCTTATATAATATATGCACTCATGGGTTCACTTTTGTTTGGCCTTGGACTTAAGAAAAGAAAAAATCTGCAGCTGTGCCTTTAATAATGGCTCGACCTGCAACACTTAGCAAACAATAATGTTTATTTCTAGGGCCTGGGCAATGAGAAATGTCACCTGCTAATTGCTGTAAATCAAGCCATTGTTAAGTTGGCCATTCTTTCACATTTTCATATAACATTGCAGTAGTTTTGTTTATTTCAGAATTCTTTGGGATAAATACCTCAAGCTGGACTGAATATCTGACAGTTTGTGGTTGATCGAACAGAAATATTTGCAAGAGTGGAACATTTCCCACCCACGCACATGATTAAAAATATGGAGAAAGTCAATTGTAAAGAAGCAACAAAAAAAATCATTCACTAGGTTTAAATCTTATCTTTTACCCAGGAGCAGAAGGTGACAAACACGGTTTTCCATGCTATCATTTTTCCTCAGAATAGCCTCATGAGCTGTGTCAAGGTAAGTATGATAGATCTCTATCATCCAGTCAACAGGGTGGTAATTGAGATTTTAACTTGGATCTCTCTGGGATCGGTTCAGCCCCTTAATACTTGTTGCTTTAGTTGAGAAACATATTCTGATCTAGGCTTTCCCAGCAGCACAAGGCCAAGTCCTCGTCCCGATAAACCCCTTTTATTTAATTTACAGTGAATTCCTCTCCAGCAAAGTCTTTCCTCTCCCACAGTCTTTCAAGATAGTTCACAATTACTGACCTTTATCAGGCTTGGAGAGTGACCAGGCCAATATCTTCCAGGTGCTGCAATACTTGGCAAGAATGCAGGAATGAACTAATTGTCTCCTGCAAACACGCCTCCCCTTTTGCTCCTCTTTTATTTTCTCTGGGAGGCGCCATTCATTGTCCACCTCTGGCCTTACTCCCAAGTCAACCCCTGTTCTTTAGCTATTCCCTTCATCTGGCAACTCTGCGCATGCGCATACTGGGAACGGGCTCCAGCTGTTAGTCTGCCTCACTGATGTCTGACTCCGAAGGCAGCTGATAAGTGTCAGATGGCCCTGGCCTCCTCTCTGCCTCTGACACAGAGCACTTGTTAGAGCCTTTCCCAGACTCCAGGACTGGCCCATGTTCCTCCCCAAACCTCCTCACTGTCCAAATCTTCTGCTGGTTGCTGGCAGGCCACAACAAAACATTTCTAGAGAAATGACAGAGAATTCTAATGCCTGATAAATAGATATGCTGCATTTCCTATTCATTTCATAAGATCTTCAGAAAAGATGTGTCCCTACCATCACATCAATTGTGTATTCTAGTGTACCATTTTCACTGGCCCTGAATATGTTGCACTTAAAGAAGTCATCCTCATTTATATGACCTGCCCTCCCAAAAGAAGAAAGCTGAGGTCAGGCTGAGCTAGTTGCTGCCTCACCGTGGATGACTCTGCTTAACTGTTTAAAAAGGCCTCTAAAAAGCACCCTCTACAGGAGGAGGCAGGAGAACGACGTGCCTCACCTACAGCAGAAATGTTTAGGCTTTTAACCCTTGCTTAACTCTGCTCGAGTCATCATAAAATGCCTGGACTAGATAAAATGCAGACTAGATGAGGCACGTCGTTCTCCTGCCTCCTCCTGTAGAGGGTGCTTTTTAGAAGCTTGTTTAAACAGTTAAGCACTAAGCAGAGTCATCCACGGTGACTCTGGCAACAACTAGCTCAGCCTGACCTCAGCTCTCGCCTTTTTCCTTTTACATTTTTTTTCTTTTCATGATGACAGTGGTGAGGCTCTGCCTCCCCTGAGCGCACATCACTGCTCCCTTGAATTATTTATAAAAAACAGGATAAAAATTTACTGATAATTATCATTAGGGATTATTATAACACAAAAGGAAAAGGAAAAAAAAAAGATGAGCATCTCTCACTATTCTTCCAATAGAAGTACAACCAGTGAGAATTTTCTTTATTCTTTGTTCATCTTCCATAAAAAAAAACATTTGTAGCATACAACAAGATTTGAGTGGGGTACTCTAGGATTGCCTGAAGCATGGAAACATCTCTCTACCATGGGTTCTTAGCAAACTAATCCAAAATCAACTGAGATATTCTTTTGCATATTATTATTGTGTTGTGTATTACTGAAACCGTTCCATGTCAATTACCAAATATTGCCAAACTTCAGATATGAAATAATGGCATTAAATACAAAGTTACATAACACCTTGTTACCAGAATGTCATAGTGACAAGTAAGAAGGATGCTTACAATAAAAAAAAGAGTCCAATTCGTGATGTTCTACTATCCATTAACTAATATGTTTTGATAGATGTATTTAATACGAACTGAACTATCTGCCAGTTGAGAATTCTTCTTTTAGAAGAAAAGACCACGTTGCACAATGTACAGGAAATATTATATTGTACTGGAAACCTTGACTAGCTCATTGTGTGCTAGTATTTAACATTAAAACGTTAAAATGTTTATTCACTTGACATTCCTCATCTCACTTAAGTACTTTTCAAAAGTGTTTACAAATATATTTAAAACTGCTTGGTTCTATTTTTTTTTAAGAAAAATCAACCCAACAGTGTATGTTAATGAAATATGTAATTGTCAGGTATTGCAGACTCAAAGTTCAAAGCTTAGTTCAAAGTTTAATGAATTTATATGCCGCCCAATCCCAAAGGACTCTGGGCAGCTTACATAAAAACAACTCTAAAAAGAATACTAAAAAAAAAAATTAAAATAGAGAGAAGAAGCAAGTTAAAAGACACATCATGCATTCAACCTTAGTGGGGCTGGACCTCATTCATGAGGTCAACAGCCCCAGGCCTGCCAGAATAGCCAGGTCTTAGTAGACTTTCGGAAGGCCAAGAGAGTGGGGAGGGTCCGGATCTCTGGGGGTAGATCGTTCCATAGGGCCGGGGCAGCTACAGAGAAGGCCCTCCCCCGAGGAGCCACCAGACAACATTGTCTAATCGACGGCACCTGGAGAAGGCCCATCCTGTGTGATCTTATCGGACGCTGGGAGGTATGTGGCAGAAGACGGTCTCGTAGATATCCGGGTCCTAAGCCATGTAGGCCATATTGACTCAATCAATCACCAATCAGAATAGAGTTGGAGGTCTTCTAGTCCAACCCCGCTCAAGCAGGAGATCCTATACAATTTGAGACAAGTGGCTGTCCAATCTCTTCTTAAAACTTCCAGTGATGAAGCACCCCCAGCTTCTGACAGCAAACTGTTCCACTGGTTAATTGTTCTTACTGTTAGGTAGTTTCTCCTCAATTCCAGATTATTTATCTTCTTGTTTAGTTTCCACCCATTGTTTCTTTTCTTGCCTTCTGGTGCTTTAGAAAATAAGCTGACTTCATTGGTCAGAATACTGATATGAACGAGCTTGCTTCTACTGTGTCTGATAACTGATTATAGGATGGGGATGTCAGTTAGAGGTGGGTTCCTACCAGTTCACACCTATTTGGTAGAACTGGTTCGTCAAATCTACCGAATCGGTTAGAAGAGGTTCCACCAGTGGACCCGGAAAGCAGGCCACACCTACAGAAGAGGTTCCAAATTTTTTTGCAACCCACCACTGGTCCTTGGATATGATTATTCTACACTATCATGCTCATATTTATAAAATCCAGTGCCTCTGTGAAAGGTAAGGATGACTACTGCGTTTGTGGTGCAATCAGAACATTGCGTGTGTTGAAGTTGTTTTAATGCAAACCAAAGATGCCTTTTAAAAAACAAGTTTAAATCATATTCTTATGCATGCCAGTGCTGTGTGTGAGGTAATTTAAGGTGGTTCTGACAAGTGTCGTCGGCATCTTCATATCCCGTCACATGGGCGGCAAGCCACTCCCACCCAGTCACATGGGCTGCAAGCCACTCCCACAAAGGAGGCCACACCCACAGAGTAGGTTCGAACAATTTTTGAAATCCACCACTGATGTCAGTGTTCTTAAGACTATTGTTGTGCAGGTAAATGATAAACCTTTGGATGTCTTAGGAGGTACGTGCGGTGATGGTGGGAAACACTTTTAAATCAGGCGATGTGGCAGCACTTACTATGGCAAGAGCTGATTTGTGATGTGCTATAGAAACAGCAAAGCAGGCCTGTTGTCAGAAAGTACAGAATATTTATTTTCAAGATCCTCTGGATCCTAGACGCACGTGGCAGGATATCCAGGTTATTACTGACCATACGGCAGCTTCAGAGGTGGGCTTCTGCCGGTTCACCCATGGATCCGGTGAACCGGTAGTGGTGGCGGTAGGAGGCTCATGCGCAGAAGCGTCGCAAGGTACCAGTAGTAAAATAAATTGAACCCTGGGCAGCTTCCCCGAATGTAAGAGTGACATGGATTATCTAAATAAGCTAAACATATTTTTTGCATGGTTTGAGGCCTCAAATAACGTAACAAGAAAGGCTGATGAACACCTGCTCAGATTTGATACAACTGTCAGTGGAAAGTCAACACACGAAAGGCTGCAGGTCCTACTCACTCCTTGGGTGAGTACTTAAGGAGTGCACTGACCAGCTAAACTCTGTTCTTACAGGAATCTTCAATATTTTGCTGCATCAGGCCATAGTTCCATCATGTTTTAAGACTGCAATCATTGCACCAGTCCCCAAAAAATCTATAATTACATGCCTTAATGATTATCATCCAGTTGCTTTCACTTCAGTGGTGGGATTCAAAAATTTTTGGAACCTCTTCTGTAGGTGTGGCCTGCTTTCCGGGTCCACTGGTGGACCCTCTTCTAACCGGTTCGGTAGATTTGACGAACCAGTTCTACCGAATAGGTGCGAACTGGTAGGAACCCACCACTGTTTCACTTCTATTATGATTAAGTGTTTTGAGAGGTTGTAAAGGATTATATTGTTTCATGCCTTGCCCCTACATTTGGTTCATTACAATATACGTTTTGGAAGAATCTGTCTATAGATGATGCAACTCCTCTTAGTTTGGTGCACCTGGAGGAGACGAATACTCATGTGCGAATGCTGTTTGTTGATTTTAGTTCAGCATGCAATACAATCATTTCTCAGCATTTGGTGAACAAACTGGGCCTAATAGGTTTTAATATTCCTTTATCTAACTGGATACTAGATTTCCATATTGATGGGCCCCAGTTTGTTCAAGTTGGAAGAAAAATTTCCAATTCCATCTCCTGGAGTACGGGTTCTCCATAGGGCTGTGTCTTGAGTCCACTACTGTTCACCTTGATGACCCACAACTGCTGTGCCAGGTCTGTGATGAATCATATTGTGAAATATGTGGATGACACAGCCGTGATGAAGATTCTTATAAAATGGAGGTGAAGGCTTTGGTTGACTGGTGCAAAAAAAAATAACTTGGTTTTGAATGTTAACAAAACAAAGGAAATCATTGTTGATTTTAGAAAGAACCAGCATAGTCATACTCCACTTTGTATCAAGGCTGCAGCTGTTGAGGTGGTCAATAGTGTTAAGTATCTGGGATTGCAAAACACTAACAATCTGTGAAGTGTGCAAACCAGTGACTGCGTTTCCTGTGTCGGATGAGGAGAGCACATCTTCCTCCTTCTGTCTGGCCACTTTTTACAGAGGCAAGATTGAGAATGTTTTAACAAACCGCATCACTGTTTGGTTTGATGGCAGCAGTGCCACAGATAGAAGGTCCATACAGAGAGTGGTAAAGACAGCTGAGAAGATATAGGAAGCTCACTACTCATTATTGAGGATACTGCTTATAAGTGCTATGTGCTTAGAGCTCGAGGAGACACCACACACCCACTTTACAGTCTGTTTCTGTTACTCCCCTCTGGGAGGAGATTTCAAAGTATTTCTAGCAGGACTTGTTCCTTATGCCATCCGTCTTGTAAACTCACAGGATTTTTTTATTTTCACCATGTATATGTATATATCCGAATTAGACTGTGATGTCTCTCTGTGTCATATATGTATTTGTACGTGGGTATATGCATAATGGTTATCTTTTGAGAGTTGAATGCAACAAAATTTTATTTTAATGTATGCTGATTAGTGTAAATTTAAAGTGACAATAAAGTTTTTATTTTATTCTAAAAGCTGAATTTCCCTATAGCATTGCTAATGACAAGGGCAAGGAGGTTTGAAGGTTTGAAGGTTTGAAGGTTTTATTCGACTTGTATGCCGCCCTATTTCCGAGGGACTCAGGGCGGCTAACAAAACCAAGGGAGGGGGGGGAGGACAATACAAAAAGGAAAACCACAAAAAACAAACAACAGTACAAAACAGTCTAAAAGGTCTCAACACGCATACCCATTCGAGTAGGGGATGGGACTCAGCAGCCCCAGGCCTGCTGGAACAGCCAGGTCTTGACGGCTTTACGGAAAGCCTGAAGGGTGGTGAGGGTCCGAATCTCCACGGGGAGATCGTTCCAAAGGGCCAGAGCAGCCACAAAGAAGGCCCTCCTCTGGGTGGTTGCCAGCCGACATTGGCCGGCCGATGGAATTCGGAGGAGGCCTAATCTGTGGGATCTAATGGGTCTTTGGGAGGTAATCGGCAGGAGACGGTCTCTCAAGTACCCAGGTCCAATACCATGTAGGGCTTTATAAGTGATGACTAGCACCTTGAGGCGTATCCGGAGACCAATAGGTAACCAGTGCAGCTCGTGGAGGATAGGAGTAACGTGGGTGTACCGAGGCACACCCACAATCGCTCTTTTGGCTGCGTTCTGGACCAGCTGAAGTCTCCGAACACTCTTCAAGGGCTGCCCCATGTGGAGTGCATTGCAGTAGTCCAGTCTTGAGGTCACAAGGGCGTGAGTGACTGTTGTGAGAGCCTCCCGGTTCAGGTAGGGATGCAATTGGTGTACCAGGCGAAACTGGGCAAATGCTCCCCTGGTCATAGCCGACAAATGATGATCTAAAGTCAGCTGTGGATCCAGGAGGACTCCCAAATTGCGAACCCTATCTGAGGGGCGTATAATTTCACCCCCCAGCCTGAGAGTTGGAGAACATAGCCATTTTTTGGGAGGGAAAAACACAAGCCACTCGGTCTTGTCAGGGTTGAGAGCCAATTTGTTAACTCCCATCCAGACCCTGACAGCCTCCAGGCACTGACCCATCACGTCAACCGCTTCACTGAGTTGGCACGGGGCAGACAGATACAACTGAGTATCATCCGCATACTGGTGATATTTTATCCCGTACCGCCGAATGATCTCACCCAGGACAATAATGTAGTAGGAAAATGTAATATATATATAAAAGATGCACATTTTGCAGAATACAGATAGTCCTCCACTTACAATAGTTCATTTAGTGACTGTTCAAAGTTACAACTGCAGAGTGAAAAGAGTGACTTACGACTGCTTTTCACAGTTATGTATCTCCATAGTTATGTGATCCAAATTTCAATGCTTGGCAACTAGCTCATATTTATAACGGTTGCAGTTCATCTTTTGTGACCTTCTGACAAGCAAAATCAATGGGGAAGCCAGATTCACTTAACCTGTATTATTCACTTAACAACTGTGGCACGAAAGGTCATAAAATGAGGCAAAATTCACTTAACAAATTATTCACTTAGCAACAAAACATTTGAGCTCAATTGTGGCCGTACGTCAAGGACTACCTGTACTTTCTTTTTCACCAAATACAATATACCGGTAACTAGAATTATCTGTCCAAATTTAAATACTTTCAGATACCAATTATTTCACCCTGTGCTGTAATTCTTCCTTTGAAATAAAATAAATTTCTCAGTGTTTAACCTGAAGAGATTGAAACCAAGGGACACAGTGTATTCTTCCATGAAACGTAGCCCATGTGAAGGTTATCTCATTGTTTTCTCCTTGCAACAAGCAGACAATGGATTAAGGTCAAGAGCCAACACTGCCTCAAGGTCACCCATGGAAGTTCTTGATTGACCGTACATTAATACACAACTTTTTCAGAACGACGATGTTCTATTATAATGTATTTTCAGAGGTTTAGACTCAAGGCTCTTCGCTCCAAGGTGTTCCACTTATGTATCAATGTATGTATTTTATATTAATTTGTATGTTGTTTATCAGGCTTCCTATACTTTATTCCTTTGCGATACAGTGGACCAAAAGTAAGAAAAAGTAAGAAATTTATTATCAACTTAATTTTCAATAACTATATTTATGGAAGCTATGCTTTTTGGCTGAATGTTAAAATATAAATATGTCCTTCTTGTTTTCTTATTGATATGATTTGCCCTTCCCTCCATTGTCAACATTATTGTTGATCCTGAAATTACAGTGTAAGGAAAGTTATCTGCCAGGAGATGTTGCAAATAAGATGAGTTTGAGAACATAACTCCAACGAAAGCATGCAAATAAACATAGAGATTACAAAGGCAAAAATACAAATAATTTTCAAGGATTCAATTGGCTTCATCTAACTGGAAGAAATGCAAGAAAAACAAAATCTAAACATCAGAGGTCGGATATTTTTCCACATGTATCTTTACCTCTCCCCCCATCCCTCTCCTGTTTGTTTGTGTGGAAAACAGCAAAACTGAGTCTCTTCACAGAGGTAAAGGCAAAATTTATTTCTTACCATATCAAGTGTGTGGAAAGAAAGTCAATCCTTACTCCAGGCCAGTGGTGGGTTTCAAAAATTGTTCGAACCTACTCTGTGGGTGTGGCCTCCTTTGTGGGAGTGGCTTGCTGCCCATGTGACCAGATGGGAGTGGCTTGCCACCCATGTGACTGGATATGAAGATGTCGACATGGTACCTAGCACTCTGTGTAATATTTGGGGGGAATGAAGGCTGCTGTGAGTAGAGCTGTGTACAAATTAAGCAAATCACACCTGGCTTTTCTGGGTTGCTGGTATTTTGGGAGGGGACAACAAGAAAATATTATTATTAACAATAAATAACACTATTTTGTTACATTAATGTTATACAATTATACATAATGTGCTACATGGTTTATATTATTAGTAGTATTTTTTAAGATTTACATAACAATTTTCCTTTCCATACCAAACTGGAAAACAGCATAGTAGATATACAGCTTTAACAAAAAAAATACAGACATTTGCATTACTGATGGTAGTTCTCAGAATATGGATCAAGACCTCCATAGCTATAGTCTTGTTAGGCTTTTTTAGAAGTATCTGTGAATCCAGGAAGATTTTTAGGTCCTATGAGGTAGACCAGACTATGAAGATATATAGGTGAGGATATGCCCTCGTCCTTTCTCGCCTGGACTACTGTAATGCTCTCTACATGGGGCTGCCCTTGAAGAGCACCTGGAGGCTTCAACTGGTCCAGAATGCAGCTGCATGGGTTATCATGGGGGCACCTAGGTGCTCCCATGTTACACCCTTTTAGGCAGCCTGCACTGGTTGCCAGTTGTCTTCCGGGTGCGATTCAAGGTCCTAATTATGACCTTTAAAGCGCTCCATGGCTTAGGCCCAGGATACCTGCGAGACCACCTACTGCCACCGGTAGCCTCCCACCGTCCAGTGCGATCCCACAGAGTTGGCCTCCTCCTCAGGGTGCCGTCGGCCAGACAGTGTCAGCTAGTGACCCCCAGGGGGAGAGCCTTCTCTGTGGGAGCGCCTTCCCTCTGGAATGAGCTGCCCCCGGAGCTTCGTATATAATCCCCGACCTCCGGTCCTTCCGACGCGCCCTAAAAAGTTGGCTTTTCCAGCAAGCCGGCCTGGCCTGAACAAAACAAAACAAATTATTGATCATTGTTAATTTTAATTGAATTTTCTTTAAAAATGTCATTGTTAATTCTAATTGGGTTTGTTTGGGATATTCTATTTAATTCTTTTTAACTTTTGTAATATGTGTTTTTTTAATGTTGTACGCCGCCCTGAGTCCTTGGGAGAAGGGCAGCATATAAATCTAATAAACCAAACCAAACCAAACCATTTTGATTATAACAACCTTAGCAATAGATTCTTGTAAGTCTGAATGTGCTTGCTCCCCTCTCCCCCCACTACACACACCACATATTTACACCCTTTGTGTGAAGCAGGGAGGAGTAAATGTCTGAGGCGTTACTGAGACTACTTTCTTGGAACCAGCACAAAATGCACTTACCGTATCTAACCATAAGAGCCTTTCGGGTGGCTCTTCCTCCATTTTTATGTCATTTATTTAAAAGATTTTTAAAAGAAGATAAAAACTGGTTCCAAAGAAATAAAGAAAATAAAGTTAAGGAGAAAAAAAGATACCCAAGAGAAAGCTAAAAGTGCAAGAAATGGGCGGGGGGGAATAGAAAATAAAGATACAAAGAAGTGGTTTCCTATTTCCTTTACAGTAGTTATAAACGCAAGTATAAATTTAACAGGGGCACAATGGTTCAATGGTTAAAGATGCTGAGCTTCTCAGTTGGAAAGCTTGATAAGCCCAGGTTTGAGAACTGAGTGCCACGTGATGGGTTGAGCTCCCATTACCCAGCTCCTGCTAACCTAGCAGCTTGAAAGCACACAAATGCAAGTAGATAAATAGGTACTGCTTTGATGGGAAGATAAGAGTGTTCTGTGCACCTCAGCCTATAGTCAAGCTGGCCCCATGACCCTGGAAGTGTCTTCAGACAATGCTGGCTCCCTCAGCTAACAAACAGAGATGAGCACACACACTCCCTAGAGTTAGAAACCTTTGCTTTTATAAATTTACCTCATTCTCTAAAATTACAACATGGCCTTCTTCTTTCTGTAATCTATCCTGTCTAACCAGTGGTGGGTTTCAAAAATTGTTTGAACCTACTCTGTGGGTGTGGCCTCCTTTGTGGGAGTGGCTTGCCGCCCATGTGACCGGATATGAAGATGCCGACGACACTTGTCAGAACCACCTTAAATTACCTCACACACAGCACTGGCATGCATAAGAATATGATGTCAACTTGTTTTTTAAAAGGCATCTTTGGTTTGCGTTAAAACAACTTCAACACACGCAATGTTCTGATTGCACCACAAACGCAGTAGTCATCCTTACCTTTCACAGAGGCACTGAGTTTTATAAATATGAGCATGATAGTCTAGAATAATCATATCCAAGGACCAGTGGTGGGTTTCAAAAAATTTAGGAACCTCTTCTGCAGGTGTGGCCTGTTTCCGGGTCCACTGGTGGAACATCTTCTAACCGGTTTGGTAGATTTGACCAACCGGTTCTACCGAATAGGTGCGAACTGGTAGGAACCCACCTCTGTGTCTAACCATCAAAACCATAAATAGGGAATGCGTCTTCCTCCTGTCCTTCAAGGCCATTCCCCAAGTCCTCTATACCTAGAGGTTTACAGACAACCAGCAATTCCTTGCAATAGCTGACCAGTGATCCCCATCTTCTGCCCCCATTGTCTCAGCATGCATCCCCATCCCTATGCCCCTCCACCAGATTCACCAATTCCCCCCTTCTAATATCTCAGTTGTCATCTATATTTTGCTCACTTTGTTAGTTTTCAGAATGTGTCAAGCTCCTCTACAAGTTCCCTGGACTCAACACTTACTTAAACCCACCAATGGTCCTTATTCCCAATCACATATCCATCCTTTCCTGCTCTCCAATGAGATACTCACCAAGGCCAACTTGCCATGTCCAACTCACTCAGGCTAACTTGTTACGGCCAACTCAGCGCAGGACAACTCGCTGTGGGATAAGAGTTACACTAAATATCAAAGAAATAGTGGAATAGAATCATGAAAGAAAGGATGCAAAAGCAGGACAGAATGAAATGTGAATGGCAAAAATTAAAAAATTTTTTTTAAATAATTAAATAGAGCTGTTAAATTGTCCCACAGCAAGTTGTCTCATGGTGAGTTTGCCTTGGCAAGTTGGCCCCGGTGAGTTGTCCCATCCGTTCCAGGAGACCTTCTTTGTAGTATCACTGCCACTGATAGAATGACATAGGTGTGAATCATCATCTCTGTGGAAATTTATAAATGCTTTCTTTTATAAGATACAAGGCAAAGTGAGAACTATTGAGATTCTCCCAACATGCTTGCCTGTCATTCACACAGAACCATCCACTCTTACCCCACCACACCACCCCTCCACCGCCAGTCTATAAATAAAGAAAGGTTGGGGAACACCGGTCTAAACTTTCCTTTCTAACTTCATACTTTCATGTTGTGACTCAGCAGAAGCTTCCTGTGAGTTGCATCGGGATGCAGGAATAATGAGCAGCTGTTGCTCGTTAGGGTCGTCTTCTGCAGATAAAAGATGGATGGTGCCACGCCTTAGTTGGAGAAGTCAACGTCGTTCGTCGTTCGTGGTTCATCGTTCGTTTGTTCGTGAGTTCAGTTTCGAGATTCAAAGAGGCACTTGGATAAGTGATTTGCTTTCTGTAAACCTGGTTTGCTGTAAGAGCTTTTTGTTTTTGCTTTTGCTGTGTAACTTTTTGCCAGAGACTTTATCTACGTTTATTTTTGGGCTTGCAGCCAGCTTGAGCCAGAACTGATAAAGATATTTCCTTTGAAGTTCTGTCTGACTGTCGTTTGTGAACAAGCAAGGAGGGGGGGGGGGGGGTCAGAACACTTTCATAATTCTATTATTTGATAATTATTAAATAAGGCAATTGTTATATATATGGCCTTATTTAATACAATATACAGAAAATATACAGTAACAGAAAAGCAGAAATAGATAGCCATGGATTTCTTCAAAAGAACCCACAGGATTGCCTTCAGTGATTAGCAGTTGAATTTATTTTTATCTAGTTAATGTATCTATGGATTAAACTGATGAATTAAAATGCATTTTTTCTCCAGGGCTAGCAGTCTTCATGTTGGCAAAGGCTGCTTGTGGAATTTTGCCAAGGAAAAATTAGCAAATTGATAACTGAATATCAATCTGAATAATAACTGAATGTGATATTCAATCTGATTATCAATCTGAACATCAGTCTGATTGAATGATAACCAGAAAACCTTCAAGATCCTTTCTCAACCTGTTATTCTATGTTCTATGAATATCTCAGTCAGAGCTCTGTCTCAGATTGTTCCATTGACTTTGTAGGCAGCTGTAACATCTAGTTTGGCTAGGTTTAGTGGTCAAGCTGGAACAATCCAACATCTGTTTAAGTTGGCTTCCTTAAAGAAAGCCCTTGATGCTAAATTTAAGAGAGAGCAAAGGGCTTTCCAAAAGACATGCATTACATCACAATTCCCTTTCATAGTGCAGTTGTCCCTGCAGTATTAAAACAACTTAATTTGAACAGTGACCAGTATTTAGATTTCAAAGTCAAAGCCTTCATTGATGTACTCTTAAACATGACTTCAACAAGAGTGTTGAATGGTCAAAAAGAAGCATGAAAGATCATAGCTGGACATATATCAACCACATATATCAACACAATTAAAATTCAAGAAAGAATAGCCTGAAGAAGTTATAACTCAAATGATGCATTTTACCTCTGTGGAGGGAAGTGCAGCTCCAAAGAAAAATTAATGGTTCTTACTATGGCAGGCATTTATAAAAAAGCATGTAGAATTGTTTGCTTCATCATATGATGGAATTCAAAGGGGGGATTCTTGTGTTTACAGCAGTCAGAACAATGATCACCTTTTATACTTACGAATATCTGTTACCTAGAGATGTGACACTCTTGGCTACCTGCTTCTCTTAAATGCAATCTCTTTGCTTTGTCTGGAATGTAGTTATGCTCTGCTACTTCCTCCTACTCTCCCTGACATTTGTTAACCTTCCAGTAATGAAATTCACTTGCATTAATGGCTTACATTTCACTATAGTTGTTATCCTCTCACTTGCTCTGTAGCTTTTGTTACCATTCCTGTGGGCTCCCATCAACATTCGCACAATGATTTTCCCAGTTTTGCAGCACTTTTAATAATACGTACAAGCTAAATTCCATAATGTTTGACACGTTAACATGTTTCTTACATTTATTTATTTCCCATTAATTTGCCCTTCTGATTATTTATTTTTAGTAGTATACATTTATTTAGGTTCTGTTGATTTGCCCTTATATTATTACATTGAAAAACCTATTAATGGGCTTCCTGGGTGGAGCCTGCTGGTGGTGGCAGCAAAAAACCAGCTGCCTCCGAATTCCTGGCTACGTACCTGTTTAGAGGATCTTCCATCTGACGTCTTAACAGGTTTTCTTACCCTTCAGGCAAGAAGGAAAGAAGAAATAGTTTTGCTGGCAAATGCTCTTCGATTTTTGCAGCTTTTGTGCTTGCAGAGAGAGGGGGGCTAGCCCAAAGCAGAACGACCTCCGTGCTGGGAACTTCAAACTGCCTTGTGCGGAACAAAGTAGGTCTCCCCCACTCAGTTCAAAGTTTTGATTGATTTAATCTTGTCACGAGCTGGATCCGTTTGTGTGAACAATAATTGTTTATCAAGATTTTAGCTTCTTTTCTTTTTCTCCTCTGAAAATCTATTTACTTAGAGGCTTTTAAAATGGCGCCGAGCAGGCTGGTTTCTCCAGTAATAATGAATACTTTTTGTTAATTGTCACAAGAACTCAAAATTTCAAAGGAGCATGCTTATCACTTGTTTTACAATCGGCCAGCAGAAGCTTTTTAATTAGTTTCATTTTTACAAGACTTTCACTCCCTCATTAATCTTGCTTATCTGAAAGTTAAATGGTGATGAATCTGCTGAACTGTCTTGTTACAATGTTTACTCACTGAAAGTTTTGCCAAGCCTCAAATTTCAAAGTAAAAGGAGAAATTCAGCTTCTTTACTTAAAGCTGCTTAAAGCTATTAATTGCAGGAAGATAAATTTTGAAATGGCTTCAAAACCAAGTTTTAATTTGAAGCCGTCACCCTCTATTCCCAGGGGCACATCCCCAGTGCCTGGCACAAGGCTGCAGCCTCTGCTTCCTATGCCCCCTGCTGGGGATGTGTTAACGAAAGAATTTTTCCTGAGCAAACTAAGCGTGGCTCTTAATGCACAGACAATTAAAATGGAAGATAAGCTTAGAGATCATAGAGAGGTGATAAGGCAGGAGAGAAAAGAGGAAATAAAAGAAATGAAAAACCTATTAATGGTGTACATTTTTACCATATTTGCATATTTTCCCCTTTAGATTTTTAGGAAAGTTTTATACCTCTTCCAGTGTGGAAAGCATTCTTTGGATATTTCTTTGAGAAATGATGCCCTCTCAGTTCTAGTTATATTTTAAATCACAATTAATCACATTCTAAAAACTTCCTGTTTACACTGTGTTTGAAAAACAATTGCATTTACTATAAAGTGCAGCCACTGAAATTCTATCTGTGTCTTCTCTTCAGAAACATTTTCCTCAGCATTGGTTCCAGTGGTGGGATTCAGCTGGTTCGCACCTATTCGGGAGAACCGGTTGATAACTTCCTAAGCAGTTCGGAGAACCGGTTGTTGGAAGAAATCTCATTTTGGTTTTTTCCACGGGGCTAATCCTGTAAGGAAGGCAGGAAGGAAACATTCTGGTGTTGTTTCTAGCCTAATCTTTATTGCCCTGCTTACAGAAACTGCCTCTCTGGTTAACCCTTGTTACATTGTAACAGTGAAGGCCAAGCACCCACCGACCTGAGTGACGTTGAGTTGGCCATGCCCACCCAGTCACATGACCACCAAGCCCCACCTACCCTGCTGGTCATTAGGGCAGAGAACCGGTTGTTAAATTATTTGAATCCCACCACTGATTGGTTCCAATGGTTGTCAGCCAATTCCTGAGTTCATTTCAAGGTGCCAGTAGTTGTCAGAAAAACCTGTCTGCGATTCATATGCTTAAAATAATAGTTTCTTTGGTTAGGGTGACATAACACAAAGAAAAGACAAAAATTCACATTACAGTACAGTATGGCTTAACATAAGAATAAAGCCTTCAATAATATTATTGCCCGATCTTTTTTCAATCCTCCTAATAGTAAGGAAAAACAAAACGATAACAATAAACTTGTATCACTCATGTTCAGACAGATGATCCTATATAAAGTCTCCTGCTGTGTGGTAATTTGACTATTTATTGGATCAAATTATTTCCTTTGTAAATGTGAAAGCCATTATCTGTTTTCATTTCTAGGTAAATGACTCTGGCTGTCATCATCACCATCATTATAATTTTTCTCTGCTTCAAGAAAAAACAGAGTGTTTGTGTTTCCCAATTTAGTTCTGCTTTCAGGGTTTTTCCCCCCCAGACTATTTTACATATTGATTAAGTACATTCATACAAATACACTTGCTTATTCAAATAACCTTACAGATGGTTCAGCTAAAACCTGTCCCACTTTTTCATCCTTTCCTTAACTAGTTACTTTTATCAGAATGAATTAAAGTTGTTTTAGGTAGATTTAGCTATGACTATTTGGAAGGTCTGTAGAAAGCTTACTCTTTGTTTCTCCATGGTACCGTCTCAATCTGAACTTCACTGGCAAAGCTCTTATTAGTGCTATGTGTTAAGGCACTCAGTTCATTCCCTCTTGGAAACTGACCACCTTAAATTCTTATTACCTACCATCACGGTACAAACCTTTGATTGATCGCACAGGGTCGGCCTCCTCCGGGTTCCATCCACTAGCCAATGCCATCTGGCTACGACCCGGGGGAGGGCCTTCTCTGTCGCAGCTCCGGCCCTTTGGAACGAACTCTCCGCGGAGATTAGGACCCTCACCTCTCTCCTGGCTTTCCGAAAAACCGTTAAGACCTGGCTGTGCCGGCAGGCCTGGGGTTGATGAGCTCCCTTCCCCTCTCGACAGGTGTGGTTGTTGGTTATTTTAAATGTCTATTTTGTATTTGCATGTTCCCCTTCCCGTTGGAGTTGTTCGCCGTCCTGAGTCCCTTTTAGGGAATAGGGCGGCATATAAATAAAATAAAACTTCAAACTTCAAACTGCTCTGCAGGAAGCAGTTAGTCACCCACAATGAGCTATCAGCAACTCTCAGAATATACCCCTTGAAAACAGCAACTATTTGAAATATGGTCTTTTCACCTTTTCTCAGCTGAGCACAGTTTCTCAAAGCATGTATTTTTTTAAGTCACTTTCCTTTTTTCTTTCTTGTCTTTTCCTTCTGTTAACGGTGACACCCCTGTTTGCTCATTCAATATGCTTAGTTTGCGCAATATGTTCTCTTATCTGTTTGACCCTTTTTAAAGGAATGGATCCCATATTCTATTTGCTTCTGCATGCAGGCTAGATAATGAAAATTAGTTACAGCAAGTTTTGTGGAACCAGTATCACAGCGTTTTTGGGATTTATTTATTTTTTAAGAAAAATCTAAGACTCTTTTAATGAATTAAAAAATAAGCAGTTGCGTTAGTAATATTTCTATACCACGGTTGAATCTCTCTTTTTATTTTCTGTATTTATAATTGTGTTCATTCAAAAAAATCTAATTGAAGAATGGACAAAGTGAAGTTTTTACATAGGAATTGGAAACTCTTAATTACAAGATCCTCCCTCTTAATTAAAAGAACTTTTTATTTACAATGTTAGTTCATTCCTTAAGAAACTTGTAACTTTTCTAATAACTTTTCTAGTAGTAAATCTAATAGCTGCTTCCATGAACAAAAAGGTATAGAGACAAAGGACTAGATTATTTCATAATGCCATGGTTGCTTGACAAAAAAATTGCTTTTTATTATATGTATCGATTAAAAAACCCCAAGATTAAAGGATAAACAGAGAAGAAAAAAGATTTTGAAAAAAATAAAAAATAGACATAGACATAGACATAGAGGTACAAAAATAAAAAAGTAAGAAACATAGGAGTAGAATAATTTCTGACTGTCTTTGGTATAGATGCAAATCAAACTCTAAGCTTAAAACATGTCTGCATTATTTATATAATTCCATATAATTCTTATCATCAAATCCCAAAGTCAATATTTCATTTCTTTAGTTTTCATGAAAAATAATAATCCAAAAGTGCTTTTCAAGTTTAATATAAAAGTAATTAGTTTTCTTTAATCAAAACTTTCAATTTCACCATCTCCATCAATTCCATTTTCACTATCCATTCTTCCACTATAGGTATTTGTAGATATTCCTTCCACCTTTGAACATGTAGAAATCTTGCTGTTGTTATCCATAAGATGGTTCCAGTTGTTTCTTGATTAAACCCCAAAGAAAATTCTCTCGTTTCACCTGTACATTCACTTTTTAAAACTTCTAAATCAGAATGTACATATGTTCCCAATATTTTCTAACCGTCTTACATATCCATCAAAGATGAAAAATGTATCCTCAGTTTGATTACATTTCCAGGAAATATTTGAAACTCTCTTATGCATGTTTGACCACTTATCCAGTTTCATTTCCAGCAATGCTTCATTTTATAAAAATTGTCCTTAAGGTTACCTTTCAACATATATTCCAACCCTTTCTTTCATATACTGATCCATCTGTGAGTATGGATCCTATTTTTTGTCAATTTTATCACACAATATTTATTTAACTTGTTCATCCTCTGTTTCCATTTTTAATAAATGTTTGTATATGTTAGCAATAATACAATCACTTGTACACAACTCCACATCAAATTTAGTCTTAGCATTTTCAAACTCACATGTCATGGTTGTAATCCAATCCACCTGCAATTGTTCATTTTGAAAAACCAGGAGGTTTTAACATCATTTGTCACATAGCAGTCAGTCTGACTTCTAATTTTGGTTCAAAACTCGTTCTAGCTATAAACTCAATTGGTAGCTAAAACTGAAACTGTATTGACTCATTTTCCTACTTTTTCCTACTTTCCTACCTACTTACCTTGAAAGATTGTAAAATTTACTGAAACATTTATATAGGCACTTCAAATCTGTATAAAGTATCAACCTATCAAAAGCAGCACCAAGGAGGATAGAACAAGTATACAAGTCAAACTAGGCAAGGAATTAGTAAGAGGCGAATGTAATTTTGGACCCATTGAATGTAATATTTCAAAGTTCATGTAGCACAGAAGAAATACCAGAGGACCAGAGGACAACTGATGTGGTTCCAATCTACAAAACAAACCCCTCCCTTTTTGACTTTGTATTCCCTTAACTCAAGATAGAATCAGGGCAACTGATGGAGCTGAGTATTTACTAGCCAGATGCCCTTCCTGACACCACCAGAACTCTTAACCTTTCGAGTGGGAGGTGAGTATCTTTACCACTAGGCCACCGCACTGCTTGGTTCCAATCTAAAAAAAGGAGGGGAGAAATGGATCCAGGAAATTATAAGTCAATCAAGTTGATATCAATACCTGAGAAAATACCTGTAGGCCACACCTACAGAAGAGGTTCCAAAAAATTTTGAAACCCACCACTGGTCCTTGGATATGATTATTCTACACTATCATGCTCATATTTATAAAACTCAGTGCCTCTGTGAAAGGTAAGGATGACTACTGTGTTTGTGGTACAATCAGAACATTCCGTGTATTGAAGTTGTTTTAACGCAAACCAAAGATGCCTTTTAAAAAACAAGTTTACATCATATTCTTATGCATGCCAGTGCTGTGTGTGAGGTAATTTAAGGTGGTTCTGACAAGTGTTGTCGGCATCTTCATATCCGGTCACATGGGCAGCAAGCCACTCCCACAAAGGAGGCGACACCCACAGAGTAGGTTCAAACAATTTTTGAAACCCACCACTGATCTGGTCCTCTGATTAAATGAGAGTCAGGATATCTCCTCCATCTTCCCCAGGTCTAAGATACACACTTAGTAAGGTCACCAGATCTGAGTTGTAAAGTTCTGGACCAGCTTTCTGAATCTTTTTGCTTTCACCTTGTGATTGATAGGATAAATGCAGTGCAGATCTGACATCTGTAAGATTACCAAGAAAGAATCAACACAGGGGATAAGTTCAAAATAGAACCATTAGGTTTATAATTTTAGAATGATGACAGCAGTATATTTATTCCCAAAATAAGCTTAGAAAAGTATATTCCTTCTCTGAAAAAAATAAGAGTTTGTACAATTATTGCACATTTGAATACCCACAGATAAAGCCTTATCTAGTAAGCAAGTGAAATCTGGGCATAATGTTTTATCGTCAGTAAGCCATACATGGCTGATTTCATTCTAGTTGGACCTCATCAGATGTATTAGTCACAGATCTGTTCTATGAGCTATTGGAAATAGAAGCCGTGGATCATTGAATTTTAGATGACTACACACAGTGTAGTAGTTTTAGCAGCTATACTGGTTCAGTGATCAACAAGATTTCAGGAAGACACGGACGTCCGGTTGTACTTCCGGAGCCATTGGCGGCCAGCTCCAACCTCTCCTTATTGGAGGGTCCAAATTTGGACTGTAGCCACTGTGGAGGAGTGGCGAAGGAAAGGGGGACTGCCTAACAGGTAGAGGGGAGCTGCATCTCCCATCCCTGACTAGGAAAGCCCCCTCAGCCGACAACAGGGAGCAGCGACTGCCATGAAGCTGAAGACAGCCTAAAAACCTAAGACTGTGCAGGAGTAGAGAAAGTGAGTGGCTTGTGAACTGGGTAAGAGAATATTTTTTTACAGAAAAGCAACTCCAGGAAATTCAAGGGGGAAGCATATTGGAACTATTGGCTAGCGGCAGAATAAGCACATTTAAAAAATCAGAATATTTAAGAAGAGAAATATTTTAAAGAAAACTAAGGATAAGAAAATTGAACTCTCAAAGTGAAGACGTGGTATTGAGAAGGTATTTTAAAAAATACTGGAATTCAACCTGGAGCTTGTTTTTTATTATTATTATAAATATTGCCCTTCTACTGGATTTATAAATTAAAATAATTAAAATCAGACTATCAGTATTACGCAAAGAGGCAGTACCAAGTTGAAGTTGGTGTGCCATCTGCTGCTAAAAGGAGAGCTGTGCAACTTTGGGACCTTTTACATTGCTGGATTATAAATATTTACTTTAAAAATACTGGAAAATCATACAATAAACAAGACCTTTGGGCAAGTGATTCTGAATATTGTTGAGCAAATTAACATGATTGGAAGAAGTATGGACAAACCCCTGGTTTCTTTTCTTAAATTGGATTGACTGTAAAATGGAAGCAAGTGGAGACAATGAAATGGAGCTGATGGACCAAGGCATTTTATAAAAGAACAACACAATGAGATGAAGGAAATATTTGGTTGTATAAATTGTATAGATAAAAAATTGGGCAATATAATACAAGGAACAACAAGTAAAGGACAGGACAATGAGGAAAGAATGGAATCACTAGAAAGAGCAGAGGAGACAGCAGACTTGGGAAATCAACAAGAAGACAACAAGAAGATACTAGTTTGAGTTTGAGTTTAATTTTATTTATAGGCCGCCCAATCCCAGAGGACTCCGGGCGGCTTACAGTGAGGGAAAGAAAAATAATAAAAGAAAATAAGAATAAAAAACAAACAGGTTAAAAACAACACAGATACATTCGTTTCGGTTGGGGCTGGACCTCAACAATGAGGTCAACAGCCCCAGGCCTGCCAGAATAGCCAGGTCTTAACAGCTTTTCTGAAGGCCATGAGAGTGGGTAAGGTCCGGATTTCTGGGGGTAGTTCATTCCAAAGGGTCGGAGCAGCCACAGAGAAGGCTCTCCTCTGAGGAACCGCCAGCCGACATTGTCTGGCTGACGGCATCTGAAGGAGGCCCACCTTGTGGGATCTTACCGGCCGTTGGGAGGAGTGTGGCAGTAGGCGGTCTCGCAGGTATGCTGGCCCTAAGCCATGTAGGGCTTTAAAGGTGATAACCAACACCTTGAATTGTGTCTGGAGACCAATAGGTAGCCAGTGCAGCTCGCGGAGGATAGGTGTAACATGGGTGTATGTACACCCAATATTGCTTGTGCAGCTGCATTCTGGACTAGTTGTAGTCTCCGAACACTTTTCAAGGGTAGCCCCATGTAGAGCGCGTTGCAGTAATCCAATATACTTCATGGTGAAAAAAGGGATTAGAACAGAAGGAAAATATTCTAAAAGATGTAAAAAGGAAATGGGAGAAACAGGAAGACAGCTGGAGAGTTAGAACAGGTAGCCATAGAATTAGACAGTGGGGGAGGAAAGGGCGAAGGGAGAGAAAACTAGAGGGCATAGTTATGACACAGATTCAAAAGTAGGTGAAATAAAAGAATTTTTAAAAGTGTATGGGAGACAACCCCCCCAAAAAAGAAGATTAAAAATTTGGATGAGGGTGAAAGATGTGGGATAAAGGGAAAGAAAAGGAATGTAAAGCAAAATATTTCATGAAAGTATTTTAACAATGTGTATGAATATTAGAACTATATAAGTTGGATAACTGCTTTGTGTGTGGTGTATATGTAAACAAGGTTATTGACACTGGAGGCGCACGATCTACAACTAGGTTGGCATGCGTTTTTGTGGTATGGGAAAAATAAGATACACAGTTATTTTCTTTTTTTTTTTAGTATATTTTATTTTCATTTTCATACGCTCACATGTATACACCATACAGTATTAAACAATAATTGCATCAATTCCTCTTGTCGACAATGCCCCAGAAAATAAAAGCCCAATATACCTCTTCCATTCTCCATACACCTCTTTCTTCCACCACCCTCCAACTTTCTATCTTCCCTCCATCATTCCCCTCTACCCCACTTCCCCTCGCCCTCTACCACTCCTCTCTCCAGATCTGCTCCCCCCCTTCCCTTTCGCCTTCCCCCCCCCCCCACCCTCTCTCCCATCCCTCTCTGCCCATCTTTCTTCTTTCCTACTCCTCCTCCCCTCGGTGTATTTCCACTATATGTTAATATATTTGGCTTATCCTATTTTTAAAGAAAAATTAGAGAAAAACAATATACATGTGAAGTCACATTGCATTGAGATCTAACACATCGTGTCTAGCCTAATATATATCCCTCCCTCCCTCTACCCTCCACCCCCGACCCTCTTCCCCCCCCCCCCCGACTTCCCAGAACCTGTACACGGTATAGATTTTTAACAAACACAGTCTAAAATCTATTGAGAAAAATGAAATAAAGAAATTAATAACATCTCTACATTGATCTTAGCTTCTTCTTGCTAAGCTAACTTTAAACAATTTAAATCATTCCTGATCTTAAGCATAGGCTAACCGGAATTTCTTGGTCCCGTATTTATTTTGTATATAGTCAATCCATTTTTTCCAGTCTCGTTTATATCTCTCATTTGAGTGATCTTTAAGATATGCTGATATTTTAGCCATCTCGGCTAAATTTGTAACTTTCAATGTCCATTCTTGAGTTGTAGGCAGGTCTTCCTTCTTCCAGTATTGCGCCACCAACAGTCTTGCTGCCGTTATTAAGTGCAGGATCAAGTTAGTCTCTACCGCTGTAAAGTCAGTACTTATACCTAGCAAAAATAACTGAGTGGTAAACTTTATCCTTCTTTTAAAGATATTTTGCATAATCCACCATATTTTTATCCAAAATGCCTTAACCTTTTGGCAAGTCCACCATATATGGAAATAGGTAGCATCGAGAGATCCACATCTCCAACATTTGGGTTGTTAATTCGGATACATAGAAGCCAGCTTTTTAGGATCTAAATGCCATCTATAGATACATAGTTATTTTCAAAGACATTATGTAAGAAATGCTCTATTAGTTTGGGAAAGAGTGAGGAAAAACATTATTTGAAGATTCCAATGTGGCTTTCGACAACGGAAGCATTGATACATCCAACCTTTATTAAGATGGAAAATACTATTAGATATATTTTATCAGAAAAGGGAGAATTAAAAGGGAAACAAGCTAGAAGAACAAGGAATAGATATGGTTTGGTATACAAAGTTGCAAATACAATCGAGATACGAAAAAGATTCAAAGCTTTATGTTTTTTATTTGGAGTTGACAGAATTGGAGGAAATACAGGAACAGAAGTGCGAATGATTAAAAATTATATAATTATTTACTTCATATTAAGTTAGAAGAAGTAGAAGTAAAATAAACAATGATAGCATGGGCGAAAAAAAATTGGATATGCAATAGAACTTGAGAAGTGGCAGAAATTATGGAAAAGGAATTATAAACTAACAATGGCAACAGCATATAAAGAGAATTTGTATAAAATGTTTTATAGATGTCATATGTCACTGCAAAGATTGGCAAAAATGTTTAAAGATAAATAAACCAAGTGTTGGAAGTGTCACCAGACACCGGGATCATATTATCATATGTGGTGGACATGTGCAGAGGCAAAAAAATATTGGGCAAAAATTCGTATGTGGTTGGAAAGGATGATATGACAGCATATTGATTTAAAGCCAGATCTGTTTTTGTTGGGTATGTTACCAGAGAAATATAGTAAAGAAAATTTATATTTAATTATTCATGTAATAACTGCAGCTAGAATTGTATTTGCACAAAATTGGAAAATGGAAAAAATTCCCTCAGAGGGAGAGGTAATTTAAAAAAATATTAGACTGTGCAGAAATGAACAGATTAATGTTGGCAATCAAAGAGAAGGAAGAATCAGAGTATTATAAGATATGGGGATGTTTTTATCACTGGATAGAAAATGAATATAGAAGGGGAGGCATGTCTGACGTCGTGATGATACGACGTATGACCTTGGAGCTCCAGGATCGCCATTGATATCTCTGCCACTGGATGGTCCTTTTGGACCTAAACCGTCCCTTAGAGATGGTGATAGAGAAGGGCATATCCTCCTTATCCCAGGGGCATCGCAAAGTCCCTGGTAGATCCAGGAGAATCCCTTTTTTCTGGCGACAAAGAAGCAGCCATTGAAGCTGCTGAAAGTTGGGACAGCTCCAGAAATGGAAGACAAGCAGGAGAGAAAGTGTGCTGAATTGGTGAGATAATTTTTTACTATTAGACGAGACAACACCCCAAAGATTAAAAGTAGGGTTAAAATTGAAGACAGAAAAGGTCAAGTGGCGAGATTAAGCCTGAATCAAACTTAATGTGTAATTTTTCTTTAATCCTTTTACTGCTGGAATTTCTACAGATGCTTATTTTTTAAACTGGACTGATTTTATTTTTCTCTTCTTATAAAATGAAGTAATGACAATTATAGTCAAATAAATGTATAATAATGATAATAATTGTATATATATATATACATGATACATACATACATACATACATACATACATATATATATATATGTGTGTGTGTGTGTGTGTGTGTGTTTGTGTGTGTGTGTGTTTTATTTGTGCTGATAAATAGATAAAGGAAGACTAGTATAGATGTATTTCAAGCTATTTAGCTCTCATCAGCTAGCCATATCCTTACTGGGATTCGAACCTGTGCTGTATTGCATCTGACACTATATATATATATATATATATATATATATATATATATATATATATATATATATATATATATATATATATATATATGTTATATTTATGCTTATATTATTATGCTTATATTTATATATTTATATTTATATATTTATTTATATATTATATTTATATATTTATATTTATCAGCATAAATATAACAAATGTAACAAAAAAGGCAACAGTAAAAAAATATTGGGTTTCTGTCTGGATGGTCTCTTGTGACGAGCCTAATGACAGAGAGTGGAAGTGTGACCTTCCTCCCATACTTAAAGTCACAACCCCTGGTATGCCCAAGTATGGGAGGAAGGTCACACTTCCACTCTCTGTCATTAGGCTCGTCACAAGAGACCATCCAGACAGAAACCCAATATTTTTTTACTGTTGCCTTTTTTGTTACATTTGTTATATTTATGCTGATAAATATAAATATATAAATATAATATATAAATAAATATATAAATATAAATATAAATATATAAATATAAGCATAATAATATAAGCATAAATATAACATATATATATATATATATATATATATATATATATATATATATATATATATATATATGATTGATAATACGAGATTTTATATAAAGTGTAAGTGAAGACTATGGTGAGAATGTACAAAACAGTTTTGTAACCAATCGACACACTGGATGGAATTGGAATATGTTTTTATGTTTTATGTTTGTCTGTACTTGTTTGTTTAAAAATAAAACAACGTTTACAAAAAGAAATAAAATGAATATAGACAAAAAGAAACAGAAAATTGAATAATTTGGAAAAGAATGCAGAATTATAGGGGAGGAGTTGAATTAACAGGCAATTGAAATGTAAATGTAGAGGTAAATGGAAGATAAAAATAGATTTAAAATGATGTAACTGTTAAATATGATGACACAAAGATTGTACCCAGATGACACACTGTAAGATTACTGATGTAAGAGTGGTTATGGAAAAATTTAAAAAAAACTTTTCAGAAAAAAATGACTATACATTAAATGCTTGAAAGATTATGATTGATGTTAGAAGTGCATATTGAAATATTGAATAATGAAAAAAGGAAGGATCACATCTTTCAATATTAGAATGACAGGGGAAGGGAGGAAAGAACTAAAATAGAGGTAGGAATAAGAGGGGAAAATAGTAAAAGCAGATGTTAAGATGATACAACAAATGGTAGAACTATGAGAAGGTTTAGAATTGAAGGATGATACTAGAAGTTATGTGTTAGTAAAACTAAAAATGAAAATGAAATGTAATTATTAGGAATAACAGTTATATTTATTTGTATTGAACTGTATGACACCCAGGAAACAAACCATTCACACAATATGTATAAAAATAAAAATATATAAAAAGATTTCAGGAACACACACACGCATGCACGCATGCGCACACACAAACACACACACACACAAACACAATGTATATACAGTCCATGTCCCTTTTCTTAAATTCCCAGACCACAGAACTGGAGATATTACTGTGTATTATGCCATGACCTTATTTTATGAGGATTTGCATGATTTCCAATCTCACTTAGAGATTTCTCTATTTTTACTCAGTCTATGTCTTATGTAGTGTTTTTACTCTCATTGAGAGACACTAAACTACAAATCTAATTCTAGTGGAATTTGCTAGGTGTATATAGCCACAGATCTTTCTGTGACTAGAATAAAATCTACACACTGTGGGGGAAAATAGAATGGCATAGCCTCTATAAAGTTTTGATATTGTAATTTGAAGACAGGAAACTTACCCATATTTTTCGGAGTATATGATGCACCGGAGTAGAAGACGCCCCAGGTTTTGAAGAGGCAAATTAAAAAAAAGTTTTTGCACTCTGCAAACCTCCCAAAAATGGCCCGTTTTTTGTGAATATGGGCCCATTTTCCTCCCCAAAAGGCATGAATAGCCTTTAGGGGGCTTGCAGAGTGCTCCTGGAGGGGGTAGGGTGGGGCAAAAACAAGCAAAAAATTGCCTATTTTTATTTTAAAAAGGGCATGGATAGCCTTTAGGAAACTTATAAAATGCTCCTGGAGGCTGGGGGGTAAAATTGAGCAAAAAATGGCCCTCCCAGCCCCAGGAGCACTCTATAAGCCTCTTAAAGGCTCTGCACGGCCATTTTGGTGAAGGGAGTAGGGTTTCGGGAGGCAAAAAATGCTGTATTCTGTGTATAAGACGCACCCAGATTTTCAGCCTCTTTTTTGAGGGAAAAATACAGGTAGTTTATTGAAAGGTAAGGTTATTATTTTACTGACTAGGGAGCTATGTAAAGAATTCAGGTCCAATGACCTGGACACAAAAAATTTCATCAGAGAAGCTACAAAGAACAAGTGTTTATATAGGGCTAGAAAGGGTGTAAATAGAAAATTTTAGAAGGCCATATGTTTATCAGAAAATTCAACTAGCCAGACAAATCTTGAACATTGATTAAGACATGCATAAATTGTATGAAAGCAATTAGTTCCTCTTAGGCTATATCGGACTTACCTGATCTCTTCCAGTGCAGATGACATAAACACCTTTATGTGGTTTACAGGAGAGATTGGTAATGCTCAGAGGCATCTTTAAGATAAAAGAAGATTCACTGGATCCGGGATCATGAGACTGGGACCAAAGAAAGAAACTTCTTCAGGGCCTGAATGGCTTATCATCAATCACTTATCATCATAGAACTTGAAGGAAGGCCATACGGGAGACAATTTTTTTATATTAATCGGGGGGGGGGGGCAGAATTGAATATTCTGTCCAGTTCTGGGAACCTACACTTTAAAGACTCATGCAAAGTAAAATAGGCTCGGACAAGGGCAATAAGAATAATGAAGCAAAAAGCTAAATAGTTCCATAGGAAATTAGGAATATAGTATGTATTTTCAACCTTAAGAGGACTAAAGGAAGATATAATAGAACTCCTCAAATATTGGAAGACATTTGATGGATAAATAAATCCAAAATCTGTTTTCTATTAATCCGGAGTAAAGGTCACAGACTAATGGATACAAGATATGGGAATGCAGATTATTCGTGAATGTTAGGCAAAAAACTACACACATACATACATACATACATACATTCATACATACACTTTAATAATGCTATCATTACTCAGAGAGGCTATATATCCCTTTCCTATTCTATTAAGCAGGATGTGGGAGGGGGGGAAGAAGGCACCTTTAGGCCTTTGGGCTTGTTTCACTCTACATGGGGCAGCCCTTGAAGAGCATTCGGAGACTGCAGCTTGTCCAGAATGCAGCTGCGCGAGCGATTGTGGGTACACCGCGGTACACCCACGTTACACCTATCCTCCGCGAGCTGCACTGGCTGCCTATTGGACTCCGGACGCGTTTCAAGGTACTAGTCGTTACTTTTAAAGCCCTACATGGTATCGGACCTGGGTACTTGAGAGACCGCCTCCTGCCAATTACCTCCCTACGACCAATTAGATCCCACAGATTAGGCCTCCTCCGGATACCGTCAGCTAGCCAGTGTCAACTGGTGACCCCCCCGGGGGAGGGCCTTTTCTGTGGCTGCTCCAGCCCTCTGGAACGATCTCCCCGTGGAGATTCGGACCCTCACCACCCTTCAGGCTTTCCGCAAAGCCGCCAAGACCTGGCTGTTCCGGCAGGCCTGGGGCTGATGAGTTCCCAGCCCCACTTGAATTGCTGCATCTGTTGGGTAGTTTTAAATTGTCTCTGTTTTCTGTTTTTTGTTTTGTGTGTGTTGTATGGCCCCTTCCCCTGTGTTTGTTTGCCGCCCTGAGTCCCTCCGGGAATAGGGTGGCATACAAGTTCAATAAATTGAATTGAATTGAATTGTTTCACCATATTGGTCAAGTAAATCTCTACAGCACCAGTAGCCAATCTTTTTTTTGTTGTTTATTTGTTTAATAGTCAAGGGCTGAAGAAAGATGTGGCAGTGATATGATGTCATCACCAAAAAGGTACTGCTGTAATTTTCTGTCATTGTGGGAAGTTGTGGGGAGGTGAATTAAAACTATTGCTTTTGGCAATAGAAATCAAATTTCATTTGGTGAAATAAATAGAAGAGATGACATGACCTCTTGACCACAGGAGAGAACTCCTAGCAACATTTTGCTTGCTTATTCTCCATATGTAGGTGGAAAGGACACAAAAATATCTGTATTGGATTATGTGGAAAGGTCTTACAGGAATGAAATATCATTGGGTAACATTTCCAGATGAAAGAAGATTTCAAGAGTTGAGTTACAGACGTAGAATAGGCAAGGGATTTTGAATGGCTTGGCTAATTTTGGTAATGAGACTTGAGGAGAAATACAGGAAATGGCCAGAGGCTAAAAGAATAAACAGGAATGGAAATGCTTTTGAAGTTGTCCCATTGTTGGGCGAATCTCATTGGGCAAATAATAGGACATCAATTCACAGGTTTCATCTACTGCAGCTCTGATATGCAAGAGAACAATAAAACTGTCCCAGTTTTAATTCCTATGTGTCTCTCCATCTCTTTATTTCTGATTCTAATGACAATATTACAAAATACCAAGCTACCTTAGTGGGATTTATGTATTTCTTCTAATCAATTGTCATTTATATGGAAACTTCATGACAAAATCATTTTGTTAGTCTCTTTTGTAGAATTTAACAACAGAGCAAACGTTACTAACATGATCTAGCCTCACATGTGACTGGGCTAATATAAAAAGCAAAAGTGTCTGGATCACACAAAGATCTTATTTGCCTCTCTTATTGGTTCTTCCTCTGATATATTTAACTTAAGCACATGCTTCCTCTCTAGGAACCATATGCTGTTTGCATTTGGGTTCTTAACTTAGCAAACCAGTGCCCCACATCCATGGCACAGTACACAGAGGAAGTGTGTCTCATACAGGTATGCAGGTATAACTCTGCCATAAGAAAGTTTTAAATTATCATTAATACATCTAAGGGCTCTATTTAGTTGTGTTAATTACTAAAGATTTTGATGTGCCAAGCCAACTCAGGCAGCTTTGGTATTAGAGGTAAATAGATAGTTTATGTTCCTTTCTCTGAAAGAAGAGAGTTTGCTTGGTATGCCAAAATTTTTAGTTTTAATGAGACCTACAAAATGTACCACAAGGTAGTTCCATGGTGCCCTAAATATGGAAGCAAAAGAAAAAACCCATCAAATAGTTGAAGCACACCAGATTTTCTTGCTTGTCAGGACATCTTCAATTGTGGATGGAGCAGTGTAGTAATCCCTCCCCAATCCTTAACTTCAGTTTTCTAATCACTGGAATTTTTTTCATAGCTTATCATGAAGTTTTCTTCCTCTTCCTCTTTGTTCTCGTCCTCCTCCTTCTCCTCCTCCTCCTCCTCCTCTCCCTCTCCCTCTTCTCCTTTCTTCTTTCTTTTTCTTTTCTCTTCTTCTTCCTCTTTTGTTATCACTATTTCTGAAAGTTTTTCTAATATCAGTTATTATGACGACAAAGGTTCTTATTCTTATACTACTTGTACAAGATCTACTGAGTAACAGAGTTGAAATTGCAACAGAAAATCTGTGACATAAATATATATATATAGCTGGAGATGCATTTTATAACAAAATTGAAATTCAATTGAAATACACCCTAAGCAAAAGCTATCGTATCAGAATCAAAATAAACTGTAAAGTGGTAAATATGAAATTAATTTCTGTTTGCTGCTGACAGATTGCTATGTGTACTTTTAAAACACACCATAAGCAATGGCCATCTGTTATTCACAGATGTGTATCTGCTACACGAGGTGTATGGTTAGGGTTGGTTACCTAAATATAAAGGTAGTCTTTACCAACGTCCATGTGAAGGTGAAAGGATTGCGCAGTTTCAAGTATTGTATAAAGCTTTTTCATTAGGATATTGTCACTCCAATATGTGGGAGTAACGGTTTTAACCAGAACTCTTCAATGATACTTACAAATATCAGGTGTCATCTTACCTTTGTTGCACAGATATTGTCACATACAACTCAATGGGAGTCAAAGTGGATTTCATTAATACACACACATGCAATTTATATTCTCCAAAGCCAAACACAGCTTACTTGCCCATAATGGCATTTCAAATATTTGAACCTAATTTCTATAATCGGAGGAGGGAAAACCAAAATTCTGACCTGCTGTATGTAACTGATAGGGTATATTTAGCTAAGTGGATCATACATTAGATATGTTGTTCAATGTTCAATGTTTATTACACTTGTATGCCACCCTATTCCCGAGGGACTCAGGTCGGCTAACAAACAAGGTGTGTGGGGGGGGGGGAATACAACAACAAACAAAGACAAAAACAATTACAAAAAACAGATTAAAACAACGCAACAGTCACAACAATTCGAGTGGGGCTGGGAACTCATCAGCCCCAGGCCTGCCGGAACAGCCAGGTCTTGATAGCTTTGCGGAAAGTCTGAAGGGTGGTGAGGGTCCGAATCTCCATGGGGTGATCGTTCCAGAGGGCCAGAGCAGCCACAGAGAAGGCCCTCCCACAAGGGGTCGACAGTCGACATTGGCTAGCGGATGGTATTCGGAGGAGGCCTAATCTGTGGGATCTAATTGGTCGTAGGGAGATAATTGGCAGGAGGCGGTCTCTCAAGTACCCAGGTCCATGTAGGGCTTTAAAAGTAACGACTAGCACCTTGAAGCGCGTCCGGAGCCCAACAGGCAGCCAGTGCAGCTCACGGAGGATAGGTGTAACGTGGGTGAACCGAGGTGCACCCACAATCGCTCGCAATATTTCTGAATGGCAATCTTCATTTTACATATACAAACCTGTTGAGCAATACTTGTAATTACAATACACTTGCTGACTCTCACCCGAATGAATGCACAGTATTTAATCCAACAACATTAAATTAACCTACCCTTCAGGACACATATTAACCATCACCATCCAAAGTTGTTGTCTTTAATGTTATATTGTAATGTATGAAATTCTGCCTTAATGGCCCAAACAAGTTATCTCTCGATGCTACTGTCAAGGAGCAATAAATAAGCTGTTTGTGATCCAGCAAGAAAAACTGATGGTGATAATTCATCATAATAGTGCTCTGTTTCATTACATGATTTGGATTAAAAGTTCTGGTTCTACTGATAAATAATTTCCAGTACATCAGTAAGGATTTCTAACCTCCGAATGCCAAAAATAGTTGCAATATAATTGTATTTCCACCCTTCTCCTGAAGTATACTATAGAAAATTTTAAAAGCTTGGCATGATCAAGAATGGGTTTTTGTGTATGAGCACTAGTACCCCTTCTCTGAACAATCCTGTGTCCAGGCATCTTTTATTCTGCATGCATGGGTCCTTCTATTCATCCTTGGAACAGCAAAAAATTATATCAGTGCTAACCCCTCCCCCCTTCCACCTTAGAGATTCCTTCTACCTCTATGGGATAGTCCTGATCACTGAATAAGAAGAAAGAGGAAAAGACCAATATTAGAATAGCTAGCCGTGACTTTTCTGTCTCATTCCTGGGTAGACAACAAGAGAAAGACAACATCTGAGGAATCAGACTGGGGTAACTGTTGTAGTCACAGAATTATTGTGTCATGATTGAATGTATTAGGACACAAATGCACAATGTTTATATCATGTGTCAGGCTCCACTTGCTGAATCTCTAGTTTCAATGTAGAACTTTAAAAATAAATCATAACACATGCCAGATGCTAAGTACCCGAATTTTGATCACGTCATGGTCAAGATGTTATGACTATCATAAGTGTGAGGATCGATCATAATTCACTTTTTTTAGCTGATTGTAATTTCAAACAGACAATAAAAAATGATTGCAAGTTGAGAACTATCTGTAGTTTGGATGGGTTATTATCAATTTCAGTTATATGCTCTTAAAGCTAGACTGTTATGTTCATGTCCAGGCTCCCCAAATTTATTACCAGATTTTTTTAAAGATAAAGGGCTTACTTCTCCCTCCCTTAGGGACCATCTGAAGATGGAGGTAACTGATACAACTGCAACATTACTATATCATATCCCAAATTCCTTTAAGGGATATAATAAGGGATATAATAATAATATATTTTTCTTGTGGTCAAAGACCAGCAATAGACATTACTTTTTACAATATATTAAAAAAAGTACTGACATTAAAATATATTTAAAACAGTACTGACATTAAACGTGGATAATAACATACATGCTCTCAAACTGTTTGGGTCACTCCCTGGTTTACGTGGATGAAAAGCCGATAAGTATGGGAATAAATACAAGGGTCCAGAAATTGTTAGAGATACTGTATGTCCAAATAATTGGTGCAAAATGACAGCTATAATTCTGTAACCAATTTTTTTCTTGTGGACATTGCAGCAACACAGAATTTTGCCACTGCCTCCGTGGTAGATGGGTTTGAGTCCTGGAGGAGAAAGTCTACATAAAAATTGTCTGCCCTCCCTGGCATCTCTCTAGTAAGGGGAGAATATATGCAGACCTATGAACTCTGTATAGCTCACACTACAATAAAACATGTGAGATATCTTCAATTTCTCCTTTACCACATATACAAACCCATTCTGCTACTGGAGTTCTCTTATACCTGCCCTGGGGGAGTGCTGAAGGAAGAATGTTAAATCTGGCTCTGAAGAAAGCTATTTTTTGTTTTGGGAAGTTCAGATCATTTAGATATCTTGCCTATTCCCACACACCCTGTTTGATTCTGTCCCTACTATGGAGAGGCAACCTATTTAGTTCTTCTTGGAACTCCATATCCTTCATTCTATTGATTACTACTTGCTTTGCTTGGTCAAAGCCTAGGGACATTAAGAATACAGGTGAGAATTTATCATTTATCATTTTTTATCATTTATCATTTATTAAAATTTATAGGCCGCCCTTTTCCCTGAGAGGACTCAGGGCGGCTTACAATCACAAGGGAGGGGGGTGCAGTATCAAAAGACAAAACAAAATGTGAACAAAGAAAAAATAATAAAACACAACTTTCGTTCAGCAATCAACACTCGGGCGGGTAACTTGGAAACCTATCCCCAGGCCTGCTGGGAGAGCCAGATCTTGAGGGCTGCGCGGAAGGTCTGGATGGTGGTGAGGGTACGAATCTCAACGGGGAGATCGTTCCACAGGGTCGGAGCTGCAACAGAAAAGGCTCTCCTCCGTGTAGTCGCCAGTCGACATTGACTGGCAGATGGAATTCGGAGGAGGCCCAGTCTGTGCGATCTAATTGGTCGAAGGGAGGTAATCGGCAGGAGGCGGTCTCTCAAGTACCCAGATCCACTACCATGGAGTGCTTTAAAGGTGGTCATCAGTACCCTGAAGCGCACCCGGAGACCGACAGGTAGCCAGTGCAGCTCGCGGAGGATGGGTGTAACGTGGGCGAACCGCGGTGCGCCCACTATCACTCGCGCGGCTGCATTCTGGACTAACTGTAGTCGCCGGATGCACTTCAAGGGCAACCCCATGTAGAGCCCATTGCAGTATTCCAGCCTAGAGATCACAAGGGCTCGAGTGACCGTTGCGAGAGCCTCCCGATCTAGGTAGGGCCGCAACTGGCGGACCAGGCGAACCTGGGCAAATGCCCCCCTGGTCACAGCTGACAGCTGGTAGTCAAAAGTCAGCTGTGGGTCCAGGAGGACTCCTAAGTTGCGGACCCTATCTGAGGGGTATAAAATTTGACCCCCCAGCCTAAGAGTTGGTACATTAGCCAAATTGTTGGGAGGGAAACACAACAGCCACTCGGTCTTGTCCGGGTTGAGTACCAGTTTGTTAGCGCTCATCCAGTTCTTAACGGCCTCAAGACCCTGGTTCATCACGTCCACCGCTTCATTGAGTTGGCACGGGGCGGACAGATACAGTTGCGTATCGTCCGCATATTGGTGGTATTTTATCCCGTGCCTCCGAATGATCTCACCCAGCGGTTTCATGTATATGTTAAATAGTAGGGGGGATAAGACCGAACCCTGGGGCACCCCACATGTTAGGGGCCTCAGGGACGATCTCTGCCCCCCGACCAACACCGACTGCGACCTGTCCGAGAGGTAGGAGGAGAACCACTGCAGAACAGTGCCTCCCACTCCCACCTCCCGCAGTCGTCGCAGAAGGATACCATGGTCGATGGTATCGAAAGCCGCTGAGAGGTCAAGGAGAACCAGGATGGACGCATAGCCTCCATCCCTGGCCCTCCAGAGATCATCGGTCAATGCGACCAAAGCGGTTTCTGTGCTGTAACCAGGTCTGAAGCCAGACTGGAAGGGGTCAAGATAACTAGCTTCCTCCAAGGCCCGTTGAAGCTGGAAGGCCACCACCTTCTCAACAACCTTCCCGATAAAGGGGAGGTTGGAGACAGGACGAAAGTTGTTTAAAATGGCTGGATCCAAGGATGGTTTCTTCAGGAGGGGTCTCACCACCGCCGTTTTAAGTACGGCGGGGAAGTGCCCCTCCCGAAGGGAGGCGGTCACGACCGCCTGGATCCAGCCATGTGTCACCTCCCTGCTGTTGGCAACCAGCCAGGAGGGACACGGGTCCAGAATGCAGGTGGAGGCACTTACAGCTCGAATGGCCTTGTCCACATCCCCAGAGGCAACATCCTGGAACTCAACCCAGAGGTGATTTGCCAAGTAGTCCTCCTGTGTTTCGGCTGGATCTACTGCGGTGGAGTCCAGGTCCGACCGAAACCGAGCAATTTTGTCCGCCAAGAATTGAGCATAGTCCTCAGCCCTACCCTGCAAGGGGTCTCCCGCATCCCTCCTATTAAGGAGGGAGCGGGTTATCCTAAACAGGGCGGCTGGACGTGACTCGGCGGACGCAACCAAGGCAGAGATGTATGATCTTTTGGCAGTTCTTAATGCCCGAACGTAGTCCTTGGTGCAGGTAGTCAGACGTGCTCGGTTCGCCTCGGACTTATCGGACCTCCACAGGTGCTCTAGGCATCTCCTCCGGCGTTTCTTCTCCCGGAGCTCCTCGGTGAACCAAGGAGGCCTCCGGGATCCACTGACCCAGAGGGGCCGTAGTGGCGCAATCCGATCAAGGGACTCCGACGCCGCCGAATGCCAGGCGGCAACCAGAGTCTCCGCCGAACTGTGGGCGAGAGTATCAGGAATGACCCCAAGCTCCGTCTGGAACCTCAACGGGTCCATAAGTCGCCTGGGGCGGAACCACCTGGTCGGTTCCTCCTCCCTACGGTGGGGGTTTGGCCTCCGGAAGTCAAGCCTCAGTAGACAGTGGTCTGACCACGACAGGGGTATGATCTCATTACCCCTCAGACCAAGATCACACATCCACTGCTCCGAGAGGAATACGAGGTCGAGCATGTGACCCGCTGCATGGGTTGGGCCCCGAATTAAGCTTGTGATCTATTGCCTGTTTCCAGGGGGAGGGGAAGTTGTCAGTCAACACTAGTGGGGACAGTCTCTCTGGAAAGAAATGCATTTTAAGCCAATGAATGATCATCATCTTCCAGGCTCTTACCTGAATTTGAGGCATGTCTGTCTCAATTCTTAACTGGGCATTTGGAGTTCCTTTGGGTGCAGTTAAGGATGTAGAAAGACCAGGCACATGGGGGAATGAAGAAGGGGGAGGGAGAGAGATGGAATTATTTGAAAAATAGTAGTGGGAGAGTAACTGGACACTAGGGTTGAGAATAAATGGGCATTTTTCTTAAGTAGGCCTCTAATTACAGCATCACTGAGTACTGTTGTGTTACTTATGGAAAACATATTATGAGATGAATTTAGTACTTACTTAATCCAGTGTAGCTGATGAAGATGATGATGATGACGATGATGATGGCTCTCTAGTGTTGAGAGCCATTTAAGTTTGGATTCTCAAAGTGCTTGTACAAATCTCCTGTTATTCACAGAATTAATTGCTTGTTTAAAGTTACTAAAGTTGCATAAATCTAATATCTGTTGAAATAATATCTCAAAGTTCTATTATTTCTTTTAAAAATAAATGTTTACATTTTGGGTTATAAATTTCAGAATGTAAGCTAGTTTCAAATTTCCAGCAAAATTCCTTTTTTCTAATTTTCTTTAATTTGTACTCATACTATTAAACTGAATAATGTAAAAGTAAAACATTGACAATCATATTTTCTGGGAAGCCAATGTGATTTAAAATAGAGAAATAAGGATAAGTGTCTATCAGAAACATATTAGACATATTTCAATCAAATGTAGACCTTTTAAGTGTATTGTGTACCAGCCAAGCCACATGATAGCAATGTGTTAATCTAAGGTGCCAGAATACATTTTGCTGTTTTTATTGTAAAAGATGAAAATGACTACCTTTCTGCAAGGATTTATATCCCAGATTCAGTAGAAGATAATTAAGCACTTGCTTGAGATTCCCATTGAAATTACTTTACCGTAGATATCTTCTGCTGAATCATGTCCTTGGGGATGTGACTTCTATACCTTGAAATGGAAATTAAGTTTGTTTTTTAAAGAAGTTATAGTTCATAGACCAACTGCTCAAAATCATTCAATTACCAGAAGTGGTAATCTTACACTATGTGGAATACTGTTAGTATTCGCACTAGCCATAAATATTACTTAATTTATCCCTACCCCAGCACACATTAGTAACAGTTTCTTATACAGATGAGCAGCAAAAACACAGCTATGTGGAACAGTCTATATGGAATCAGGGGTCATCTGTCCGAAGAAGAGAATTCAAATGTAACCTTACTCATACAGGAAAGATGTTTCCATGAAGAGTACTCAAGAAAGCTTTTTTTCTTACCTGTGAAATAAAGCTTTTAGTAAAGCTGTATAACCTGTTTTTAACCATAGATAAAGACTTAATTTCCTTGAGGAAGTGTGAAGTACAGTATAGTAACCCTGTCAAGATCAACAGCTACTGCTAGGCATAGCGAGACTTGAGATTTTACAGCAGTAATTAAAGGTTTCTCTGTGCCTGGTGAAGAGCCAAGAGGTAACTCACAGTTAGAGAGCTATTGTTAGTGTTTAGCACTTCAGGGTAAAAGGTTCATTGTATAGCTCTCTTTGCATCTGCTGAAATGTCCCCTTTCTCATAGCCAAACTCACCTTTTCTCACTGTTACATGCTTCCCAACTGTAGTTACCCAATAAAAAGGGGATTAAATTGTGTTTCTTCTTGCAATGACTGGGAGCAAGAAATAGCTTCCTTTTGTGATCTGAAAGATGGGAGGCCTGGTCTCTTCTGCCTTTCAGGCCAGGAAGAGGCAGGGCTGAGTTTCCCTTTCTGAATTGATTACTGTTTATGTTTGTATAGTATTACTCTTCTGATTACTGAAGGTAACAACTGGTGGGATAGAAGAGACAGAAGAGAGAGGCCCATTTATGACTTGTTCCTTGGACAAATTTGATTGGAATGCATTCCGTGCATGACTTCCTTTGAAGTAAATAGGTGTATGATTGCACCTTACACTTTTACCTGACACTGCACACCAACTTTGGATTGGAGTAAAATTGTGGGGTTTATGCTGAATCTAAAAGTGAACACTCAATTCTCTCTCAATCCAGCAATGCTCCAACTGAAAGGAGCAGGTGCTTAATTCTTCTTACTGGGAGGTCGTGAGTAGATGAGAACTGCTTTGCTGCTGAGTTAATCCAAGGCTCTCCTCGATCAATATTCTGCCCCACAGAAGCCCAGAAAACTTCATAGGTTCACCCAGGGTTCTTTCTGAAAATCAAGGAAGGAGGGACATTTCCTCACCTCATGGCTTCTTCCAGACCCAAATACTCCATTCTGTTTTGAACAAGGGGAAGGGCCTTTTCCTTGAGAGTCGACTTAGCTAACATTTCAATCATTTTTGTTCTCTCTTCTTTTTTTTTTTGTTTTCTGGTATTTTTATTTTTGCAATGGACCAGCAGAATTATGCGATGCAGTCTATAACTGAAAGACACATACTTACCATTTTATTTTTAACCCTTTATTAATAATCCGTAATGCTAACACTAAGGTAGCTTTTATTCAATGAGACCTGATTGGTATATCCATAGTGGTGGAGATAGAAATGAAGGTGCATGGCTCCAGCTACTAATTTATTTTTCAAAATAATTTTCTTTTAAGAAAGAAAACCACCCAACTGAAAAACAAAATCCAAGCTGCGGGGATAACCTGTACTTCCAACAATGCATTTGGGTTTCGCGTGGATTGTGTCACGGATGCAATAAGGCCTCCTGCTAGCCGTCACTTATAAAGCCCTTCATGGTATTGGACATGGGTACTTGAGAGACCGCCTGCTGCCAATTACCTCCCAAAGACCCATTAAATCACACAGATTAGGCCTCCTCCGGGTTCCGTCTACTGGCCAATGTCATCTGGCTACTACCTGGGGGAGGGCCTTCTCTGTGGCGGCTCCGGCCCTTTGGAACGAGCTCCCCGCAGAGATTCGGACCCACACCTCTCTCCAGGCCTTCCGAAAAGCCGAAAAGCCGTTAAAAAGTTAAAACCTGGCTGTGTCGGCAGGCCTGGGGTCGATGAGTTCCCTTCCCCTCTCGAATTGTGTGGCTGTTGGTTGTTTTAAATTCCTTTGTATTTTTTGTTGTAGTTCTTTGTGTTTCCCTTCCCCTCCCTTGGGTTTGTGCGCCGCCCTGAGTCCTGCCGGGAATAGGGCAGCATATAAATAAAATGAACCTTGAACCTTGAACCTTTGGGTAGGGGGCTGGATAGAAGACTTCCAAGGTGCCATATGATGCTATGGCCGGCTGCTAGTGAGCTTTTAATGGGAAGGAGGGTGCACTTAAAAATCGAAATCCCTGTTATAGTGACAAGACAGAAGATGGGAAGCCTCATTATACAGACTAACTATCCTTTATACACTTGCTGGACTTGCAATGAGACTAGTTATGGAGTTGCCCAGTGATGGCTCCTAAGATCCCAATGCCAGACTCTATAGGGCAGGGAGAGGTAAATTTGGGCTTCTCAATGTGATGTGATGAAGTAGAGATGCACTTCGTCGCTTTAGATGAGTGGAGCTTCTTTGTATGCTGCGTTTTGTCTCTTATGTAAGGAAGGGGTGGAATAAAACGCCACACCAGTGCTCTGTGAGCAGGGACTGTGTCTCAGAATTTGTTGGTCAGATACAGGGAACGGAAAAAAAAAGGAGCCATATTCTGTGCTGGGAGCAAGGGCCGCGTTTCCTGGCATCTGGTCCCAGCAACGAGGGACCAAGGAGAAAGTGTCAACTCACCCTGTCTGAGGCTGGCACTGAAGAACCGAGGCTGTCTCTCCTTCCCTCCCCGCCCCCGCCGTCACGAAGAAGAAGGGAGAGAGGGGAAAAAAAGCTGCAGCTGGAACCGCCGATGAAAAACCAACCTTAATCTCTCGCAAGCCCACTATCAAAGCTTGGATCAGCATATCTAATGTAAACGAGCTTTCGCACACAAATAACGTGCCACATCTGGCCCCTGGGGGTTTTACAGTGTCTTAGCTACGGAGCGATTTATGGGAAGGTGCGCATGTTAAAAATTGGGAGGGGGAAATGTGGATGGGGGGGTTAGCAAAGCCGGATAAGTTTCGGGGGGCGGCTATGGGAGGAAACCGGGCTGGGAAAAGAGAGAAAGGAAGGTCCATTGCTGTCCGAGAGCCGCAGATCAGACGGAGGAAGCTGGGCTGGGGCGGCAGCGGGCTGGGTGTTGTAGGTCCATCTGCTTAGGAGGAGCGTAGCCAGGTTGGTGGTGGTTGATAGAGCGAGCCATGCAGGAACAGGCGTGTTTGCGCTTCCTACCAATTTATTACCGATGAACATATGGCCAATATTTTGTCCCACGTCAGAGCAGGAAGCAAAACAAACAAGACCGCGTCGTCTAGAAGAGAGGGAGGGAGGGGGAGGGGAGGGGAGGGGGAGAGATGCAGCGCGGCAGCCCCTCTCCTCAGCCAGCCCGGCTCGTCGAGAGCCCGCTGACTGATTTGAGACAATGTGAGGGAGCGCAGTGGGAGGAAGGAGTCCAGGCTTCTGGGCTTGCAATATAAAGCGCGGCAGAGGCAGCCTACCTTTCCACGCTGCCACAAATTATACACGCGCGTTCCGCCAGCGAAACCCCCAGGCCGGCACTCGAGCCGAGCCCGAGCCCCGAACTCTCTCATAGACGCAGAAGCTCCGCCACGCAAGAGGAGAGCCGGAGACGGGCGAGCCAGAGCGGAGCCACGAGGCAAGGCTTTCGCCTCCAGGTGAGGCGCTTCTTTCTCGCCGAGAGGGAAAGGGAGGAGGGGGAGTCGCCCGGAGCCTCGTCCCGTAACGCAGGGATGCGGCCGGGAGTGGGAGTGAAGTCTCGGGGCGAATCTGGATGGCAAGAAAGACAACTTCGACGCTCGACGGCGAAGAGACGGGAGGGCGGTCAGGGAGCCCCCCAAAGGACCTGGGCTCTGTGGAGCGGGAGAGGGGTGGGAGCCCTGGGGCCACTGGCCAGACTGGGGCGCGCCAAGTCCTTCGGGGGGCTGCTGGGTTTGGCGCGCAAAAGAAGGAGGCGCCGGGGAGTTCGAGCGACAGGGGGGGTTAGTTGCAGGCTCCCTTCCGGGCCTGGGGCTCCACACTCCCAAGTGGGCGGCTCGATACCCCCCATTGCACGACCTCCGTCTCTGGCTCAGCGGATTCCGGTCGAAGAGTTCTCCGGAGGAGGTGGCAGAGCTCACCAGCCAGGTGGAGAGGGAGTTACCCGGCAGCGGGAGGGTGGAAAGGAGGCGCGCAGGCCGGAGGGAGAAGAGGCGACTCGCCAGGTGCCTCTGCGCGCCGGTCTTAGAGCCGAGGTAGCGCAGTGGTTAAATGGAGCACTGCAGGCTACTTCAGCTGACTGCAGTTCTGCAGTTCGGCTGTTCAAATCCCACTAGGCTCAAGGTTGACTCAGCCTTCCATCCTTCCGAGGTGGGTAAAATGAGGACCCGGATTGTTGTTGGGGGTAATATGCTGACTATGTAAACTGCTTAGAGAGGGCTGAAAGCCCTATGAAGCGGTATATAAGTCTAACTGCTATTGCTATTGCATCCCCCGCCCCGCCGCCTGTCCGCGAGGTGAAAAGCTGGCCGAGAAGGGGAAAGTGCGGCCGCTGCTTGGCAGCCTCAAGTGCAGCGGCGCCTGCTGGAGAGCTCGCTCCTAACCCCGCCCCCTCCGGCAGGCGAACAGCGCCCGCCTTTACCTGCTTGGGCGGCCCCGCTGCTTCGGCGCGCGCCCTCCCGCGCCGGCTCTGCAGCCCGGTTCGCGTCGGGGCTCGGCGCGGCTCTTCCTAAACTCCGAAACGCTCCAGGGCCGGTTCGGCTCGATTAGCAAGCAGAGACAAAGATGATTAATCTTTTTTAAGGTGGCTTTACCTCGAGGAAAAGGCTGATTGTGGGACAGGTAGGTTTGCTACCTTCCCGAAGCATAGTTTAACCTTGGCGGGGCCGAGAACCGGTTAGTACGGGGAGAGAGGCGGGGAGACACTTCTTGGCTGAGTCGGCAGAGTTCGCCACAGGATCAGAAATAACTCAACATCTGTTCGAATCAATTGGGCAAATTTCCCTTGCAATTTGACGTTTTCATTATATTACTAAAAAAATGCACACAAGAGAAGGTGGCCTTTTATTTCATTCACTTCTCTTGAAGAATGCCTTGCAGCATCAGAAAGTTGTGATCCAGTTCCTTTGGGAGGACCATTGTTTTCATTTTTTAAAAACATTCAAAGTATTTCAAGAAAATTTGCTTTAAGGGCCTAAAATACATTTTGATCTTACAACCACTTACATTCGGAGTTAATGGTACCCGCCGTGCGCTTGTGTGCATGAAGTTAATTTGGATAGCCAAGAGCTGTATAAAGAAAGATAAGTATCTTGTCTGTATAATTGTCTGTATTAAAAAAAAAACGTCCTGAGGCAATAGGTTCTTTCTTTGGACAGGAGAACAGTTCTGAAGGCAAGCTGACAATGTTTAATCCCATTGACACACCTTTAATCATTGGAGGGAAGCTAACGAATAAAGCTGAAGAATTGGCCGGAGGGAAGGAAGCTTTTAATCTTACATATTAAATGGCCATAATAAATTGGAACCAAAAGGATAGCCAGAGGTCAGATCCTACTTTTGCAGAAAATAATACTTACAGCTGAAAGGCAGTTCTAAATTCCATGGTCTATTTGTCTATATGATAATGTCAAGTGGTTTTGTTCTTTGTTTTTGTTTAAGTTAGTTGAAAGAACAGCTTATTGTACTTCATATTGTTGCATCAGTATATTTGAGAAAATCTCATAAATGTGGTTTTATCAAAGACTTAACACATGCCCTCTGGCTTTGGCACAGCCCGTAAATAACCGATTAGCCTGCAGAAAGAAAAACCGCAATGTCTATTACAATTTGTAACCTCAGGAGATTTTCTGAAAGAATTAGGAAAAAGCTTGTTATCAAAGCCAGTGCTAGAGGGGGGGAAATCATAATAGTCATTATAATAAAAGAAAAACTCATTTAGATATTGTTGAACAGAGTTTAATTTTTCTACACTGCAAATGACAAGGAACTTATTGCTTCTTGAGAAAGCTGGAAATCAAAGCTGGAAGAGAGATGACAGTGGCTCATTTCTCCCGCTTTCTCTGCCCTTTGTCATTGTGGAAGTATTTTACCTCCGTTCCTACAGTTCCCCACTACTGCGCCACAACTACAGAGAGTTAAGTAAGTATTAGAGATAGTTTCATGGACATCTGTTTTCAGACAGAGAGGTTCCTCCAATTTCTTTTTCCAACACTCCATTTTGTTGCTATTACTTTAGGTTTCTGTCAAATAAAAGTAGAAGGATTGGATTTGTACCAAGAGCTCAAGATCACTGTTAAAATGTTGCGAAGATAAAGGCTGTGTAGGTTTCATTAAGCAACGGTACTCACAAATGGCTCATAACAAAATTAAAATTCTGAAAACAATTACAGTTTTGTAGCTGCAGATCCCACTGAAGTCATAGGACGTTACATGTTGCAGATACATATAGAGTTGTACTGTAAATCTAGTCTTTTCAAATAACCTTTTTCTTGGAAACTAGAATAGCATCCTTTGGTGATTAAGCATTGTTACCACCCAGCATTAGAACAAAGGCAGACTGGATTTGCCCTCAGTGTTCTAGGTGTGGTTTTTTGCTGAAGTGAATGGCTTTCTTATAATTATTCAAAGCAGATTTTTATATGTGAGTGTTATCTGTTCTTATTGATTTCAAGTGTACTATCCTAAGATTATAAAACCTGAGATAAAACAGGCCGTCCACACAGTAAGGCTTTGTATCTTCTTTCAACTAATCCTCACTAGGAGCGCTAAAGGTGCAATGTGTTTTTTGTAGACGGATGAATGAAAACAATTTACTTGCACCTTTGCTCTAATCAAACAATAAACTAATCCACTTGAAGGCTATTATCCGAGGTGGGATGTTGTGGTGGGTGAAAGATCAACCCTATATACTCACCATACAGTATCTTCCCTCCCTTCCTCCATCTTTCCAAAGGAGAAACTCCTGATAAACTCTTTTTTCCTCAGTTCCCAAATACAAGAAAAATGGCAATCAACAATGTATTGTTTGAAAGGGAAAAGAAAGACCTTGTATTTTTTTTTTAATGACCTGGTGTGCATCTGTCCAATAGCAGATGAAGAAAGGAGAAGAGTGGAAAAGCAATGAAATTGGCTGTCTAGCATCAGGCCCAAATGGGACCTCAAACTAGCTGCTGAATCTTTCTTTCACACCTTGCAGTGTGTGTGTGTGTGAGAGAGAGAGAGAGGGAGGGAGGGAGAGAGAGAGAGAGAGGGAGGGAGAGGGAGGGAGAGAGAGAGAGAGAGAGAGAGAGAGAGAGAGAGAGAGAGAGAGAGAGAATGAGAGAATGAATGTGTTTATCAGACTATAAAGTAACATTGCCTGAAATTCTATTGTAGTAATTGCCCAAACATATACTTAAATAACACCACATTGCTGTCATTGTAAATCATTCATGGATACGTGGGGGGAAAAAACCTACCATATTTTTCAGAACTAACCCACAAAATCATTTCTTTTAAAAATCTTGTACATTCTCCTCACCTTTACATTTTCTGTAATTCTAAATGCTCAGTATAACCAGCGGCCCTGGTTTTCGAATTAACCATAAGTCAAGGACTGCTAAGATCGTCTGGTGCTGTGGACAGTAGCTGTTACCTCCAGCTATCCCTGACTTTACCATAGCTTTTCATGGTAGAAGTGCCCCAGCAATTTACATGAGTGTAGCAGCTAAGAGGTCTCTTCCTCTGCTCTTATCCCCCCCTGCATTATTTTAAATAAGAGTCCCAAGTGAGGGTTAAGCCCATGTTTTGGAAACTATACCCTTCCTTATAGCTTGAGATGTGGGGAAGACAGCTGCAAAATCTGTGAAGAGGCAACTGCCCAGTGTTTGAGCTACCTGTAAAAGTAAACAGGTAAACACTTCCCCACTCCTAGAGGGCACTTGTCTTGAAGTACAAGCACTTGTGCTGTGTACACGTACCTCTCCTTTTCAGCCTCTTTGTTCAATTGTTCAAATACCACCAGCACCACCCCGGCTACTTTAATTCCAGGGCTTAGGATGGCCAGCATTCCTGGCTTCTTAATCTGTTGGGCAGACATCCTTACTAAACTCATGTCAACACTTTGGAAGCACCGGCCATTTGGCTTTTGTTCATTCTTTCTCAGGTTTATTTACTTATATGAGTATGAAAAGGAATTAAAAAGGGGGGGATACACAAACGAATGTGTTTTTTTACGTTGCTTGTTAAGGTGCTCCTTAATTACCCAATAAGGATACAATATTCTAATCAAATTTTGATCTTTCCCTAGAGCACAAAAAATTGGCCCAACATCACCACCTAAAATTCCCAGTCCATTGGAGTTCACATATGAAGGGTGACAAGAAAAAATAATAATGGGAATGTAATTTGAGAGAAAATGTAGACCCACAAGTTTTAGCTCAAGAATCTCTGGAGATTTAGTAGACAGCATTAATTATTCCACACTAACCCACAGTTCTGGTTCAAAGCTCAGATGGGACATCACCTTTTGGAATAAATCGCCCTATGAAAGGGGAGCTAAAGGAAAATGGTTTTTAAGTTGCATAGTGGGATAGCCTGAGTCAGAGAAAATTGTCTCAAAGAAAAGGAAGCACAAGAAAAAGCCAGGATCCCATTAAGGAATAGGGGAGAGGGAACACTTCTAGAAGAGAAATCCTTATTCAGAATGCTTTAGCATGCTGATTAAAAATTGTATGAATCCATCTAAACTTAGGGTTTGTTTTTTTTGCCAAACTTGCCACTTGCTAAGATTTTCATCAATCTGCCCCAGTTTTTCAGACCAGTCAGCCCTGTTGCCAGCCAAATTCGGATGTTGTGGTGTATTTTGGTCTGGATGAGGCATTTCGTATCCACCCTTCCCTTACCCACCACATCTCAATAGGGTAGAACTTGCCTTTGTGTGTTTCACTAGTCCATAACTAAGACCCCCATGGCTTCTCCCCCTCCCCCTCTATTATTATGGAAGGGCTCAAGGTGCTACTAGTGGGTGCTACAACATACTAGTAACTTAAAGCTTTGCAGTAGATGCTTGCTGGAAACATGCACCAAAACAAACTAGAGAGAATGTTACAGGAAATAAAATGTGTGTTGATGGTGTTGCTGCTTTTCATACCATTTCTCTGCACTTGTGGGAACTTTCTGTATAAGGTAGACTTGCAAGCCTGGTGGATTGATTGGGGGGTGGGGGGGGTGAAGGCATCGGGGGTGGAATTATGACTTATTGCAGGTCTTTTGTGTACAAAAGAGAATGGCTGGTCACAGTCCAGCTGTGTTGCTTAGCCGGTGTATGTGCTTCTCAATGGCCTATTGTCATCCCCATTCCAAGGGCAGCTGATTAATGTCCTCCAGGAGCCCTGATTTTCCCTTAGGAAAATATTTGCTTATCAGGTGGCCGGTGGGAGCAAATCTGTCCGAGTCTATCACACGAGGAGCATGTGCTCTAAGTGTAGCTCCCAGGAGGTCTTTATTGGTATAACTCAACAAGTGAGATTTTTCTCCTCCCCCTCCCAAGTTGCAAATGTAATCAAGGGTTCAGTATCCCAAGCATGAAGAGATCTATCCCATCAAAAGAAGGGGGAGACAGAAAGAGTATTGATCAAAATCCCAACTCCTACCTAGCCTGTGTAAAGCCCTAGGGGAAAAAAAAAGGATGCTTTCCTCACAATTCTTTCTTTCCTCAATCTCTGCTCCTCCTCACTTTTCCCCTTCTTGCCACAAGCTAGTATTTTTTTTAGAGAACGGACCAGGATGGCTTGGCAACATGATTTACTTATATCTGTCTTTTCCCTCCTACTATTTGTATTTGTGTGTTGCAACTGGCATTTCCTTGCTGTTATTGTTTAATTATTTCTTTTGGAGCCTCTCCGAAGTAAATAAAGGGGTATATTCCACTCTTTCCCCATCTTAAAATTATATTGCAATGTGTGAAGAACAATGGATTCTTTCTCTATTTGGCTACTCAACAGTTGCAATTATTTATTTATTACATTTGCTCCTGTTAATCCTCCGGCCATTTAGAGAGCCCCTCGCAACCATTGTCTTGGTACTGCCTCCCAGTATTACAGCAAGAGCATTATAGCAAATATCTCGTTCGTTTTAAACTTTGGGGCGTCCTCATCTTGATTTTAAAGGTTTTTTGCCTGGTGTTCAGATTCCCTTCGCCCACCCTTTTTTTTTTGGTTCTCACTACACCCGAATAAAAGGCTGTGTATCAATTGAAAACCTGATCTTGCCCTGAACCGATTGTTGCTGCCGCTCTCCCCCTCCCCCCACCCCGTGATTTATTTATTTATTATTTTTTACTGGAGTGAAAAGAGGAGACCAGCTAGGAAGCATCCACATGAAGGGGTTTTCCTTAATATTGTGGCAAGATCCCGAAATGAATGAAGAGATAGTCCATTGAAAGGCGTTGAATGCCATGACAACTAGGAACAACCTCAGATTTATTCCAAACAGTTAGAACACATTGAAAGAGGGCGTCAATCATGTATTATTTCGCCAGTGAAATAAATGCAAAACCTGGTCTAGGACAAAGGCTTCCAACAGAAGCCGGACATTTGTCTACATTTCGCCCATTGTCCGCAGCTTAGCAATCGGTTTGTATTTGTGTTTGCCCGGGTCCGACCACCCAGGATGCGCTCAGGGACTTGCTTTAAAAGAAGAAGAAAACACCCGAAGCATTGTCATCCGCTTCGCATACGAGATGGGAGGCGTGGGGGGAGGCACACGGGGAAATATACTGATCAACGATTTTTAATTGCTTTGGGGAAGGGTTTCTCTGATTCCCCCCCCCCTCCATACACATACACCAGTCTATCAGAGCGGTGTACTGGTCATCGCCTAAGAAAGTCAAGCAGCCTTGTCTCTTGGTCCCCGGGAGAGCTAGAGGACTTTGGGGAGAGGGGGCAACCCCATCTGACTTCCTTTGTAACTCCTCTTCCCCAAAGAAGGCTAAGTCCTAAATTGCCCTCCGCATGGCGGCCAGCGCTGCCCACAGCTCAACCCCACCCAGATTCCCTCGGAGATTAACAGCGCAGCCTGCCGGACTCCGTCTCCGGCCCCAGAGCAAGAGGCAGCCCGAAAGTTCACTTTAAAGAAGAGGGGGGAGGCAGAAGGGGGATGGATAGAACAAGAGAAGGACTACAGCCATGAATCTCCGAAGAGTGGACTAAGATGCTGAAGGCAGACAGGCAGGAAAGAGAGAAAGAAACAAAAAAAAAAAGAAGAGTTTAGCTCTAGTGAAAACTGAAAATGTCTCTTCCACAAGGTTTATTTTCTTTCCAGTATCCTTAAGATGCTTTCTGAATATGCAGCAACAACATAGGCTTGGCGTGTATGTGTTATATAAGCGTAAAAAATGCAATCTATTTGAAATTTTGCTTAAAAGAATGCCTTTTAATCTACAATCTCCTCTTGGATTCAGGCATTGGCTACTATAGAGTCATTCCCAGATTAATCTCTTAGAAAGCGAAAGGCTGAGACAAATTACCCTTGTGCAAATATTTTATAAGAACCCACCAAAAACCATTCGACTCTCCAAAAGCAGAATGATCCTCTTTGCTGCTAGTTTAGCTTATTTCGAAGCAAACTGGAATCAATTACTTGCTGTTTAATTTCTAGCACTCATCCTTAAGCCTCAACCACAATATTGACCTACGAGGTTTACATAAATTGGGCTTTTGCCACCCCAACAACATCTTTTGGTAACAGTCAAGAATTTGAATAGATTTCTCCTTTGCTCTCTTTTCGGCTGTCCTTTAGGTGGTAGTTTAGTTCAAGCCATTGCACAATTGTCAATTTTCCAGTTTGCTTGCAAATAAAGGAGCGGGGGAGGGGAGGGAAGAGCAGTTATATGTCAGTAATAAAATGGAAAATGAATGCAAAATTGCGTTCGAAGTGTGTATGTGTGAGAGACGGGGGGAGGGGATATTTCAGAAGCAATTTGTTAAAACGCTTTTTTCAAGTACGCGGAATATCTAGCTACTTGGATCGCCTTTGTATGTAAATACTGTGTAGAAAAGGCCCTCCCCATCTTTGTAATTAATTGACACGTTATACCACTCATCATGTGCTACAGCACCAATGGTGGAGGCTCACCTCCCTTCCCAAAAAACCCCACAATTTCACATCTGCAAACACTGTCTTCATCCACTTGACTCCCAAGACCCGCCCACACGTGGCCAACCTTTTGCGTTTAATGCATTTTCACCCCCCCCCCTCTTCTCCCTCCTCTCAGCAGGTTCATGTTCGAAGACCAACCTTATATGGACAGCCCGTCTCAGCAATGGCTTGTTTTTTTCAAGGAGGCACCACCAGAGCACTGGGCTTAAAGCAGACCTTCAAGTAAATGCATGTTGGCATTTTTCCTGGAGTTACAAAGTCTTGAGGAAGCCCGCGTCGTCGTCCCCCCCTCCCCACAACGCCGGGTTCCCCGGTTCTCCGCTCCCCAAGCCTGAAACAGCAGATAGTATATGCCCAAATTCGGCAGCTGATTTTTGTGCCCCCCCTCCGCCCCACCACCCCAGCCTTTCCGTTCTTCTTTCATCCCCATCCCCCATCCCCCCCTTTCCTCTTCTCTCTCCCACCCACCCACCCCCTTCCCCGGTGAATGTTTGGCGAGCCGAGAGGATTGACAAACTGGTCCTTCAAAGTTTCCTGCATAAAAATTGAGCAGAATATGTCTCTAACCAACACAAAGACCGGCTTTTCTGTAAAGGACATCTTGGACTTGCCTGACACCAATGACGAAGACGGATCCATCGCGGAAGGGGGGGAGGAAGAGACGGAGGGTTCGGAGTCCCCCCAAAAGCCGGGCGTTTTGGGGACAACCGCATTGGACGCTGTTCAGACGCTGCCTCTGAAGAACCCCTTTTATGACAATACTGATAATCCCTACACGCGTTGGCTCGCCACCACCGAGAGCATCCAGTATTCTTGTAAGTAAGCAAACTTACACATCGGGGTTCCCTCTTATTGTGAGCTTGCTTCCCCATCCCTCTAGCCCCAGACTGGATGAACTGCGATAGCTCTTGTTACTTTTTCTCCGCCAAATTGGTTGTCTTTTAAAGTTCTTTTTTTTAAAAATAAGTAACTAAAAATAAAGAGTTTTCTAAAGATGCTAATAGGATAAATAATAGGGTTGAATCCTTATTTATTTAGGAGCTTTGAGGGGAGGGGCGAAGAATAGGAACTAAGCCCATCCTAAATAGATTTTAAAACTCCCCTTCAACTCCGCTGCTTTCTCCTTTCTTCCCCGAGTCCTCCTCTCTACTTTTCTGACTAACAGAGCGCGCTTTGTAGGGAAATTTTGGATGGCCTTGCTTTAGGCGTTTGTAAATCGCCCCAGGCTCTCTGCTCTGGATCAAAGGATGGCTTGTTGAATTGTCCTTTAAAAACCAATCCACGTAGCCCAGAAAGAAGAAATCCATTCTGTTTGTTTTTAAGGGAATCGTCCAAAGTCCAAATGCTGTTTTAAGAGAAGACGTTTCAACCTAGGGAAGTTCTCCTCCGCATACCTCTCATGCGCAAGAGAACTGTGCACGGCGCTCGCTATGGTTAGTTTAAAAAAAAAACAGGTTGTTCCAGACCAAAACATCCTATATTTGTTCCCCGAAGAAATTGCTAAAATTTATGCGTTTTGTCTTTATCTTCTTTTATATTTCTGCATGTATCTTTTCATCTGCGCTCTGTGTGTACAACATGCATTAATAGAAAGAAAAATAAAGAAGGGAGGGAGAGGGGGTGTGCAAACAGGATAAACAAACATCGGAGGTCCATGTTAGGCTCAACGCGCCATCCAAATGTTCAAAGGGAAGCAAGCTTTCCCTTTACAAAACCGTTCCGTGGCGAAGACGCGCCTTTCCGACCGGGCAGGGACCAAGAGCGCCTGCCCGCTGGCAAAGGGCCCCGGGACTTTCTCCCGCCCCCACCCCAGGCCAGCCAAGCAGCGAGCCGACAAGCAGCAGCGCCTGGCGGGACCCCGTGGTGGGGAAGGGGGAGTCTCCTGTCCCACCCGGCCGCCCCCCTCTCTTCTGAGTTGTTCCCTTTGTGGCTTTCCCCACAGTGCACGGCTTGACGTCCAGCAACTCCCAGCAGGACTCCGCGTCCAAATCTCCGGAGCCTTCCGCGGACGAGTCCCCGGACAACGACAAGGAACCTTCGAGCAACGGAGACTCGGGCAAGAAGCGGAAAAGGCGGGTGCTTTTCTCCAAAGCGCAGACTTACGAGCTGGAGAGGCGCTTCAGGCAGCAGCGGTACCTCTCGGCGCCCGAGAGGGAGCACTTGGCCAGCCTGATCCGCCTTACCCCGACGCAGGTGAAGATCTGGTTCCAGAACCACCGCTACAAAATGAAGCGGGCCCGGGCCGAGAAAGGTATGGAAGTGACTCCTCTCCCCTCCCCGCGACGGGTGGCCGTTCCGGTTTTAGTCAGGGACGGCAAGCCGTGCCACACGCTCAAAGCCCAGGACTTGGCTGCCACCTTCCAGGCGGGCATCCCCTTCTCAGCCTACAGCGCCCAGTCTCTCCAGCACATGCAGTACAATGCCCAGTACAGCTCGGCCGGCACCCCACAGTACCCCACAGCGCACCACTTGGTACAAGCCCAGCAGTGGACTTGGTGAACGCTCGGGAGGCCCAGGACTCGCGCGTGGATCGAGGGCCGGTCCGACTTCGGGGCGGGTGGAGGGCCAGGGTTGAGCTCGGGAGGGGCTTGCTTCTTCCTTCTTTGGGGCGGGGGTCAGTTTCCATTCTTCGGGCGTGTTTTGTGCTCCATGTTTACAAGAAAAAAATGCGACGTTGCTACTGGTCTTGTCTACCCTACGACGACAAATTTTAAATAATTATAATAAGAATAAAAAAGAATAAAAAACGGAACGCTCTCGTGATTTTTGTAAAGCATGCTTTGTGATGCTGAAGCTGTGGTCAGTGATATTACAATTCAAAGAATTAAGATTTCAAAATTTAAAAAGAACTTTATTTCTCAAGATGGAAACAAACATCTGGCAATTATTAAAGATTCTAAGCTAGCGAGTTTTAAATATATGATAGGTTGCTCTATTTGAAGGAGGAATTTATTTTGGTTGTTTGTATTAAGAGTCTCTCCTCTCCAGTCTACAACTGTACAAATCCAAAAGAACAGAACACACACGTCTATTTCACACGTGTTTATGTGTGTATACGCACACACAAACACGTGTTTTTCTGGCTATATAAACGCGCGCAGGTACACACGCATATAAGGATCGTCTTCATAGAAATTTTGCGGAATAGCAAATTGATGTGTATATAATTTTTTAAGGTATTTTATTAATGGTATATACTTTTGTCTGGGTTTTGTTCCGGCTTTTTAAACGCACGTTATCGACTTTCTTCTTTCGCAAACAAGAGTGTCTTTTTTTCCCTTTCTTTCCTTGAAACACTTCAATAGTTCGGGTTTGGGCAGGTTTGGCCACATTGGGGGACTTTCTAGGAATTAGGCGCAATCAAATTTCGCTCTCTAAAGTTTGGCTCAATCTGGAACTCATGGTAGGAAGACGCGGTGTGCCTCTTTCAGACGAAGTTCGCTCTGAGCCCGTCTCGGTAGCCCGAAATCCCGAAGCTCCGAGTCGCAAAATACTGGAGGCAGAGCGCCCGAGGGCTGGGAGGGGGAGCTGCTTCCTTCTCCCGTCGAGCTGAGCTTTGCCCTGGCCCAAAACACAGACGACCCCGCAGGAGACAGGGTCTATTCTTGTTCTCTAACCCCCCCCCCCCCGATACACACACTTATTCGGGTTTATTGACTAAACTTAATAAACAGATCAGGAAAGGGGGGGTTGTCGAGATCCTATCCCCACCGCCTCGGCCTGAAGGGAAGCTTCTGATTCTCAAAACAACCCCATGCTTTTATTTTCTCGGTGGGTGATGTATGTGGCTCGAAACTGAGAATCGTCATTCTGGAGCTTGTGCCCCGTTTATGGATTTCGATGAGGGAAGCCAAAATGGTGCAAGAGACCCTTCCTCTCTTTTGGTGCTCGAATCCCAGCCACAAGACATTTTTAGGCAACCATTTTCTGTACGTTGATTCCACCATCATCAGCAAGACGGAGCGGTGCGAGACCTGCGTTTGACCCAAACGGCCAAGGACGGCGGCCTTTTCATACTGGATTCTTTCTGAACAACCAGGGGAAGAACGATACATTAGTACTACGTTTCAAGGACACGAAGACACGAAACGTCTTTCCGGGAAGGAGCGCCCGGAAAGATCCCTTCACACAGTTTTGAGTCTCTTTGCCAACGGATCAGAGGAGCCGGTGTAGTTCTTGCTTGGAAGACGCGGCCCGGGACAAGCTGCTCTCTGAACTTTGCCTCATTGGAGACAGAAGCTTTTCCCGCGGCTCAACTAACAGCTGGATCCACCCGAGGGGCCCTGGGAGCTGGAAGCGCAGTCTCGGCGGAGCTTGCTGCCAGGCGCTGGCCAGAATTCAAAGCAAATAACTGTGTCTGGCGTAAAGATCTAGGCCGCAGCCCGACTTTATTGGCGCAGAAGGCCTGAGGCGCCAAGGCCGCAAGGCAAGGGACCTGAGCGCTGCGTGGCCTACCCCAGCGTCGGCAGCCAGTTGGGGAAGCGCCTTCCTTCTTGCTGGACTCTCCCCGGAAAGACTGTTTCTATCCCGGGGGAAGAAGCTTTCGAGCACTCGGTTTGCCTCTCCTCAATCGAGAGCCCGCAACTTCTCTGGAGCTTCGCGCGAGGCTGGACTGAGAGAAACGCCGAGGCTTCTTAAATAGCTCCTTAGCTGAGGCCCGAGTTCGCAACTCATTGCAGGCCTTTGCTTATTATTATTATTGTTATATGTATTTATTTTGGAGCTACTCGCACTCCGACGCACCGGCCGGCAAACACCCAAGTCCTACTGCCGGCGGCCCACCCCACCTCGGGAGCGCTTCCTCAGGGCTCGATTTTTGCGCGCCCCGGCTTTTCCCCTCAGGGGTGAGAGGCGGGAAGGCCCTCCCGCTTGAGTTCCTCCTAAGTCTATCAAGCTGGAGGGCTGTTGTGTGGCCCTAACCCCCCGCGGCCTTGCACTTCACACGCTGGGGACGGCGAGGCGGTCGGTGGGAGTCTATCTTTGCACTATATACAGCGCCCATCACAAAACAGCACAATGGGGAAGGCTGGGCCTTGGGGATGTTAGAGGCGTGCATATTAAGTTGAGAGGAGAAGAGAAAGAGCCGCAGAGAGAGCGGGGCAAGGAGGATGCCCGAGACAGAGAGATTCCCAATCCCTCTTCTTCCTCCTCGCCTTTCCTTCTTTTTTTTCTGGGTCCTTTTAAAACGGACAATCGTCGATGGGCGCCTTTGGAAGGAGCAGAGCATTCCCCGAGTCCGAGGGAAGTACCTCGGGTTTTTTGTTCCGCCTGTCAGTTGGTGCCATTGTGAGCCACGTTGTACAGGCGGTCTTCCATATGGACAGCTGGGCCGGGAGAGGGCCGAAAGAGACGGTTCACAAAACCCAAATTGTATCCGCTTTTCAAAACGGGCATTGTTGTCTGTGAAAGGAAGACGAATTAAAAATTCGTGCTATATCTATTCTCGGGGAGGTTGTGAGTGGGGGGGGGGGAGAGGGAGAAGAAAAGGCAGGGAGAATCTCTTTTCTCCTTTAAGAAAGCAAACAAGGCCCCCTTTTTCCTCCACAGCCCCTGAAAATGCGCGAATGTAGTTTCATAGGCAAGTTGGCGCCCGCATCTCTGCAGAAACGAAAATAAAACCTCCGCCGTAGTAGTATTGAATTATTTTTTTAAAAAAGCCCATGATGCCGTGCCCTCCCCTCTTGTCTTTCACAGTTCGTCCTTATCCTTCGGTTGCTAGCCGGTGTATCTACTCTAAAGTAGATACCACCCTCCAGACCTTCCGCACAGCCCTCAAGACCTGGCTATCCCGTCAGGCCTGGGGTTAAAGATTATATTCCATCCCCGCCCGAATGTTGAATGAATGTTGCTTTACTCTTTTAATTATGTACCGTCCTATATGTCTCTGTATGTTTCCCCTTCCTATATAAGTTGTAAGCCGCCCTGAGTCCCCTCAGGGAAAAGGGCGGCCTATAAATAAACTTAACCTAACCTTAAAGGTTTAGTTGACAGCGGGGCAAGAGAGAAAAGTTATTAGGGCTGGGTAAGGCCGCCCGACCCCTGGAGGTAACTTGGAGACTGATGCGCTGGATTTATGGCCACGACCCGATCAAATTGAACCGCAGGCTAATCGATTAATTGGAGAGACGAGCCTGCCTCTCAGCCTGCCTTATTCACAAAGCCTGACCTCGGGGAGTGGCTGGTTTTGGCACCCTCCCTCCCGTTCAACTGTGACCCTTCGATTTACCTGGCGCAAAAACACTTTTAAAAAAAAGAACGAACTATTAATAATCACCCGCTTATTAATTAGTGGATTAATAGTCATCCACTTACTGATCAATGCCTATCTCTCTACATCATCCTCTAGGCCGCAGTGTTTCTCAACCTTGGCAACTTGAAGATGTCCGGACTTCAACTCCCAGAATTCCCCAGCCAGCATTCGCTGGCTGGGGAATTCTGGGAGTTGAAGTCCGGACATCTTCAAGTTGCCAAGGTTGAGAAACACTGCTCTAGGGAGGCCTGGTGTTTCTATCTAATTTTTTTTTATCTATTTTTTTTTTCAACTTTTGTAATATGTGGTGGTTGTTTTTTTAATGTTGTACGCCGCCTTGCGTCCTTGGGAGAAGGGCGGCATATAAATCCAATAAACCAAACCAAGACTGTCTCTCTCATTCATTTATCTGGAGATGACGCTGAAAACAGAAAGTCGTGGGTGTCCCTTCGTGGGCAAAGTTCCCATAGACAGCAAGACTGCCCAACCCCAACTAGCCTCCCCCGATTTGGGGGACAGCAACTCCCGCCATTCCAAGCCAGCTTGACCATAGTTTGAATGGGGGAGTGGGGAGCCGCCTTTCCACAGATCTGCAAAAGCACCCAGGCAAACCCAGGAGGAGGATGACCACTCAGTGTACCAATCCTAAACACAGCGACCAGGGACAAAGTCTCGCTGCGTAGGCCTTGTTGTCCAGTGCACCTGCCTTGAAGTGAAAAAATCCCGCTTAATTAAAACGATTAATAAGCAGTTTATACCCCAAACGAGTGACTTTGCGACAGACAAATCCTATCCGGCTAAGCCTACCTAAACATAGCAAGTATATGCTTTAACTTTCGAAGGGAAATTAGGAAGTATCCACACGGAGAATTATAGGAACAGTCACATCAATGCAAATTATGGGGTTTGGCGAGCCTCTTTCTTTTGCGAAATCCAGCGGAATCAGACCCCGGCGGCCTGATTAACAGGTCAGCGGGCTCGGGGCAGGCGAGCCGCTTTCGTACCCAGAAGCTCGACCGACTGCGTGGCTTCATTTGCCCGTTTGTGCCCTTGTTGGTGGGTAATAAATCGGGGGGGGGGGGGGGGTGTCAAGCAAAAGTCGCTATTCATGGGTAACAATGGAAAAGAGGGCGAGCCCTTCCATAAGCAGCGGACCTGGCGCTGAATCCGATTCGGGGGTGCAGCGCGCCCTTCTTCTCTTCTCCCCTCGAGGTCTACCGCTGACACCTCCCCATGCCGCTCGCCTCGCCTTCCCTCCGTGGCGTGGCTTTATTTATCGAGCTGATAATAAGGCCGTGTTGGGGGGAAAAAAATCTTTAAGCTTGGGAAATAAACGACCTATTGACTGTTGGGCTTAGTTTAGACCTGGGTGTGAGAGTCATTCATTTATTTTATTTTAAAAAAAGGAGTCTGTTCAAGAGCTTTGGCGTTCAATGAAAAGCTAATCCAATATTTACCAGGGAAAAGGACGATCCTAGCGCTATTACCGGCGGGAGGAAGGCTCGAGGGGACCGGAGAAGGGTGACGGGCGGGCTCCAGCCTGGGCATCGGCCTGCAGCGCCCCTGCCCCCCGGGAGCGTCTGCAGCCCCCCGCGCCCTCCTGGTGGCTCCCTGCGCCTTGCCCAGCCCCAGCAGCGCCCACGCGGAGCGATGTAGTAGCAGATACTCGTGAAGTGCTGGTGTGTATTAGATATTGTATTGAGCAATATTTCAGGAAATATGTACTTGTGGCGTCCTAAGAGCGACACTCTTGCTCTGTCGATAAATCAACCCGCTTTATCCTAACATCTGCAAATAAACTCTCTCTGATCTCCCCCTATCAAAAGAAAACAATTTAGTTTTATTGCTTCGTTTCTCTCTCCCTCCCTCCCTCCCTTCCTCTTGGAAGCTTCTTCGATTATAAGCGTTGTTATTAATAAAGCGAGCGAGGCGAGCCTTAATCGCCTACAATCGGTAGGGGAGGGGCGGCGGGAAAGGGAAGCCACCGCCAGGCTCCCTCCGGAGACTCCCTGTCGCCACAAGGGGGCACTCGAGACTTTCCTTTAGGCACCAGCGCTCCTTTTTCAGGAAAGACTTTCTCCAGTGGAGAAAGTTGACTGCGTGGGGCCATTCTGTTGTTTTATTTGCCTTTGAGGGGATTGTTTCCGATTGTCCGGTCTAGCCTAAGACCCCGGGCTTTCCTCCTTGGCTTTGGCGCTCAGCCAGGTTTCTCTAGGTGCTGTCCAGATCCAAAACCACCACCTGCTAATCAGGCCCTCTTCTCTTCCCCACTCCCCATCACACGCAAGACAGTACAAATCAGAAGGGACTCTGCAGTTGAATCCATAGCAGTGGTGGGATTCAGTCAGTTCGCACCTATTCGGGAGAACCAGTTGGTAACTTTCTAAGCAGTTCAGAGAACCGGTTGTTGGAAGAAATCTCATTTTGTTTTTTTCCACTTTACAGGGCTAATCCTGTAAGGAAGGCAGGAAGGAAACATTCAGGTGTTGTTTCTAGCCTAATCTTTATTGACCTGCTTACAGAAACCGCCTCTCTGGTTAACCCTTATTACATTGTAACAGCTAAGGCAAAGCGTCCATCAACGTGAGTGACCTTGAGTTGGCCATGCCCCCACCCAGTCACATGACCACCGAGCCCCCACCTACCCTGCTGGTCATTAAGGCAGAGAACTGGTTGTTAAATTATTTGAATCCCACCACTGATCCATAGACATAGGTAGCTATCAGATGGATCCATGCACCAGCCATTTGACCCCTGGCAAAGCCACCAGGAACCAATCTGCTTTTAAGGAAGAGGGCCAAGGGTGGAAAAACACTAAATATAGTTTTGGAGGTTTACAAAGATAAGAATATTTTTGGGGTAATGAGGCAGAGATCTGTTGCCTCTTTCATAGTTTAGAACCATCCATGGCTGAAAAGCACAGTGTCTGCCTGTGTTAATATACTCCCAAGGTGTTGAGTCATTTGATGGAGCAGGTAAAGCTGCCCTGGATGAAAGATATACGTCATGCTTGTCCTTCTTTTGGTGGCTGTGATGGCAGACAAACTAATGTTGATGGCTTGGCATGAGATTTGTCCCTGGAACACATCTAATCTCACTTTTAGGTGGTTTGGGGATTGCAGTTGTAGTTCCAACAAGTGTGATCTGCCTACTTGAGATTGTGAATTGAAACATTCCCCTCTTCCAATGTGTTTCACTTCTATTCCTTACCCATTTTTTCATTCCTTTCTTGAATAATCTGAATGCTGTTTCACTGATACTGCCAATTCTGAATGCTTTTTTGAGAGCAAAGGGTTCCCCTTCCATTTTTTATCTAATGTTTTCTTGTATTCAGACAAACATTTGGTTTCTCCCAAGTTGGCTGTTACTTCTGTTTATCCATGGATTAGGTTCTTTGGGGGTATCTGGAGTACAGTGGTGGGTTTCAAAAATTGTTCGAACCTACTCTGTAGGTGTGGCCTCCTTTGTGGGAGTGGCTTGCCACCCATGTGACCGGATGGGAGTGGCTTGCCGCCCATGTGACCGGATATGAAGATGCCGACGACACTTGTCAGAACCACCTTAAATTACCTCACACACAGCACTGGCATGCATAAAAATATGGTGTAAACTTGTTTTTTAAGAGGCATCTTTGGTTTGCGTTAAAACAACTTCAACCCACGCAATGTTCCGATTGCACCACAAACGCAGTAGTCATCCTTACCTTTCACAGAGGCACTGAGTTTTATAAATATGAGCATGATAGTGTAGAATAATCATATCCAAGGACCAGTGGTGGGTTTCAAAAATTTTTGGAACCTCTTCTGTAGGTGTGGCCTGCTTTCCGGGTCCTTTGGTGGAACCTCTTCTAACCGGTTCGGTAGATTTGACGAACCGGTTCTACCGAATAGGTGCGAACTGGTAGGAACCCACCTCTGCTGGAGTACTACCCTACTACTTTGCAAGGTTACTGTAATGATTGCTGTGGTAAGTGATACGGTATGAGGGGTAGAACATACAGGTATAATACCTGGAATAGAAAAATACTCTGTTCTCCATCACATTTACTTTGTGAAATATAACAGTTTATCTTGTTCTATTGTCATTTCTTTCTTGGTGTAAATGGCTGAATACAATGCTTAGATCTGGGGTTTCATTTCTATCACAGCAATTATTTTAAGGGGACTGAAGAAGGAGGAGGAGTGCTGCGGCCAACCATGAGGGGGCACTACTGGATAAGAAGAGAGGCTAACAAGCAATATCAAATTTAAGACAACGTAATACAATAAAATGCAGTTCTGTCTCTTGATATCATTTACTCTGAAATCCAACTGTTCCCCAAAACTGTTTCTCTCTCCCGCATTTATGTTTTTTGCTACTCTTCTCAATTTTCAGAGTGTATCTCAAAAAACACCAATTGGAATAGTGTGATGGAAGTAGGGCACCCATTGACTTAATCAAACATATGCTTGATTACAGAACATGTTTGATTAGCACAATTAATTTTGTACTATGACAGCACAATTATTTATCCAGATTTTTTTTTTATTACCTGCCAGAATATCCAAACCTGAAATTCAAAGAGAGGGGACCTGTGACTTCCCAAAGTCAATTTATAAAGTTGAAAGAAACCTTACACATAATTGAATATACTCTTTACACCCTATATAGGATATATAATGCAGAGTGTAACTACCACATTTCTCACCCACTGTTCCCCACAGCTCTATAGGCGTTGCTTACAGTTATCTAGTGACATTTACCTTCTGGCATCTTCTAACTCAGAGGTCTCTCCTAATATTTAGCCAACCTTGTGTTCTCTGCACATCCACCAATTAATTTGATAAGCTTCAAGATAATTGAATACTGTTGCAATGCAGCCCCTTAATCTTTTTCCCTTTAGACTAAACATGCCCAGTATTTCAACAGATCTTTATTAAACTTTGTTTATCCCGATCATATTCCTTTAGATATCTTGTCAATATGGTGCATCCGGGAATTGAGATGCAGCCAGACAGATTTTAATTACTTGTTACGAGTGAGAAGAAATGCTTCTTTAGAGCCAAGGTGGTGCAGTGGTTAAATGCAGCACTGCAGGCTACTGCTAGATCAGCAGTTCAGCGGTTCAAATCTCACCGGCTCAGGGTTGACTCAGCCTTCCATCCTTCCGAGGTGGGTAAAATGAGGACCCAGATTGTTGGGGGCAATATGCTGACTCTCTGTAAACCGCTTAGAGAGGGCTGAAAGCCCTATGAAGCGGTATATAAGTCTACTGCTATTCTATTAAAACAATCTCTATTTTGTTATTTAAAAGTTAATTTATTTATATGGACATACCTCAATGAATGTTTTTCGGCTGTCTTGTGTAATATCATTCCTTCCTTCCTTCCTTCCTTCCTTCCTTCCTTCCTTCCTTCCTTCTTTCCTTCCTTCCTTCTTGTTTGCCTGCCTGCCTGCCTGCCTGCCTGCCTGCCTGCCTGCCTGCCTGCCTGCCTGCCTGCCTCCTCCATCCTTTGACTAGAGGACATAAAAGACCTTCCCAGTAAAAGATGAACTTTGGATACCTATCTCCAGAGAAAAACACAATTATGTCAAAATGCCAAAATTATGTCAAATGATGATGCCAAGATGAAAATCTGATGTGCTAGTGTCTAATATAAGTTGCATTTGTGTGTCGTGCCATTATGACACAGGTTTTGTTGCTGTTTTTACCCATAGATGCTTGTGATGGATATACCCTGTAATATGCCCCCAGTTGTAAATACTGGATATAGAAGCTGGTTATACATTCGGTCTTTCCTGCAAAGCTATCTCAGCAGATATTTACCCAAACATCAGACAAGGTTGGAAACAAAATTGAATTCTAGATGCAGGCTTTTAAAAGGAAAAGCAGGGCAAAGATTGTGTGTCTCTGCATTTGAAAAGGTCAGACCCTCACAAATACAAGTGCACAGTCTGTAAGGAGGTTACTTCTTGAATGCTAGTTCTTCATGGAATAGGGGGTTACATGTTTCAGATCACACGTAATTATTCTTCAAGGGCACTTAAACATCTGTGCTATTCATTTGTTCCAGACTTCATTTATAAGCAGTTAACCAATGCAAACCTTCAGAAGTACATTTTAAGAAGTCCATCGGGATGTGTTTGCAATGACTGCAGCCTAAATTCTTTTACTAATATTCATATATTTTCAGTGAAAATAAAATGGGTGACCAAGTAGTATTTTTAATATTGCTGCAGTTACGATGTGCTAACATAAAATCACACTTGTAGTGCTTGGTTTGGTTTCTTTTTCGCTTTGCTTTCATCTTCGGTTTACTCAAGTATGAATGTTTAGGACAGGTGACAGCCTTATGTTCTTGTAACCACATTTATTCTTCAATCCACTCAATGAAAGCCGAGCTCAATTGTGGTGTTGTGATGGAGCCAAGAGATACTGCAGGTTTTAATTGTCTAGAAGAGTGTTTCCTAGCTCATCCACTTAAGAGGTGTGGAATCTGTGGATTTCAACTCCCAGAATTCCCCAGCTAGAATGCTGGCTGGGGAATTATGGGAGTTGAAGTCCATAACTTTGAAAGTGGCTGAAGTTAAGAAATACTGGTCTGGAAGTACACATTTCACAGATATGCATAGATGTGGGTGAGTCTCTTGGAGCAGCTGCAAAATTAAGAGGACTAACATTTTTACAAGCGTTTCAGAAGACAATTAAAATACATCATTTTGTGCAGGTTTTAACTGTGATTTGCAATGGTTTTATCTACTTTACATGTGCATTTTAATTTTAATTTTAATTGCTCTATTGTCTCAATGTTCTTTTTTATTTATGATATACCAGCCGATATAATTATAAATAAAACAATAAATATGTTAACAAGTTTGAGGTATAAAAATAATAATTCAAATAATAATAAATGATAATGCTTTATGATATGACTGGCCTCCTGTTAGATCGGGTGAACGAAGGCACATTCAAGCTTCAGAGTAACAAACAACTATTTATTAGCACAAGTCAACTATGTACAATCCAGTGAAGGTTCAGTCTGACAGCAGCCCTTTTATAGGGAGCTGTCCAGTGGTGGGATTCAAATAATTTACCAACCAGTTCTCTGCCCTAATGACTAGCTGGGTAGGCGGGGCTTGGTGGTCATGTGACTGGGTGGGCATGGCCAAATCAATGTCAGGTCGATGGGCACTTCGCCTTAGCGGTTACAATGTAATAAGGGTTAACCGGAGAGGCAGTTTCTGTAAGCAGGGCAATAAAGATTAGGCTAGAAACAACCCCAGAATTTTTCCTTCCTGCTTTCCTTACAGGATTAGCCTTGTAAAGTGGGAAAAAAATAAAATAAGATTTCTTCCAACAACCGGTTCTCTGAACTGCTTAGAAAGTTACAAACCGGTTCTCTCGAATAGGTGCAAACAGGCTGAATCCCACCACTGGTATGCAAGTTTTAAATATGTCAAAGCACCTTTGGTCTGTGGCCATAATAGACTTGATTGGCTTTGCTTTGCTTTGCTGTAGGGCCCCTGTAAGAGGTTCTGGCATTGATCCCAAAGTTTCCTCCTCCCCCTGAAGCTGGGAGGACCTGGCATACACAGAAGGTGGGATTAGATGTCCAAAAGTAGGAAGGGAAGCCTGCCTGTTTTATGCAATCACTACCAGAGCCTATTTGGCATGTAACAATATCAAACCTTTCTGCTTTTTAAAATGCCTACCGTTATTTGACATTTACTACATCTCAAGCAATTACACAATGATGAATATCTCAGGTCTTGAAAGAAAGAATTTCACATTCACAATCTGAATTTGAAGTTTACATCTTATGTACTGCATTCAATATTCCATTTGGGGAATGTAGATGTTTTAAGTATTTAAGGATCATCTCTAACTGGAGTGGATTACTATGAGGCTGCACCAGTGTGTGGATTACAAAAAAAGGATATCAAACAAATAGCTTCTTCTTCCAAGAATGTCAAATCTTCGGCTGCAGACCCACCTGTGTCACATACAATAACCTTCCAGAATGAAGACTTTATATTTTTATATAACCTTTTAAGCCATTGAAATTTTTGATAGCTTTCATATACTCCTTGACCAAAAACATAACTGGGGAATGCTATAGCATGTTCTTTCTTTTTTTTGCAAGCAATTACAGTAGCAGTGAATAATGTATTTGGCTAGTTTACTCCTTTTTGTTCAGGAATTATTTTTTGTGGAAATTTAAGGACATTTATGTTACACAGAGAACAATGCATAATTGAAGTGTTGTACAATTCATTTCCTAATGCACTGGTATCTTCATAATTTTATATAGTAGTATCTCACGTTCTATTATATAACTGATTAGATACTAACTTCAAATTCTAGAACAAAAATAAATTAAAAAATAATGGACAGACAATAATTCATAATAATTTGGTTGACACTAACGGTGGGGAAAAGCAGCCAAGATCTGATTTGTAATTGCAATTTAATTAAAATTGTTGATTTAATTCTATTTGTTTTTGTTTCTATATGAAGATTCTGTTCAAGCCATTAAAATATGTCTGTGCATTGAATAGTTAAATCAATTTGAAACCATTTTTTTTGGGATGCATTAATGTGAAAACAAGGACATTCTTTATTTACAAATCTCTATCTTTACAGCATGGACTCAGAAAGTGGATGGAAAATCACAGAGGCTCCCACACTACTTATGCTTACTCTGATATATTCCTTTTAGAGAGTTAAAGGGCTTTGCTTTTGTCTTTCAGCAGAAGGACAGTAACTGCAACATTTTTGAAATAAATGGTGGATTGTGTTTTCAGATTAACTTTATGCATGCCGAATTGCTGAAGATACATCTTATCAATAAGAGTGAGAAAAGTGCACACGTATTCATAACCCCATATTAAAAATACATCCTCTTTGTATGTAGAAAAGGTTTTGATTTTAACTCAACAGTAATGTTCCACCATTTCTAAAATCATGCCATGTTCCATGGCAGGTTTTCCTATCTTTTCTTATATCTCTCTTCTTTTCTTTGCCTTTTCAATATGGTCGGAAAAGAGTCACGCAGGGCCGTGTCAAACAGGTGTGTAAATCATGCGCTGCACAAAAGCATCATGGCAGCCATGACATGACTGTGAGTGTGGTGTGTGTGTGCACGCATGTGCATGTGTGCGCACGTGCCAAATGGTGGGGATGGTTGTAGCCCAGTGCTACATTGCAGGGCACCGGATTGTGGGTTCCCCTGTGTCTGTATGTCTACTGTAGAAGAAAGGGGAGAACAAAGTGCTGGGAAGATGCAGATGCCTTGTGGTATGGCTTGACAATGTGATGGCAAAAAACAGTTTTCAGAAAGGCACCTCACCAGTAAGCAGTGGTCCTGGATCCTATTTATTAGCTTAAATGGTAGTGAACATCAACAAGCAAATATTAAAACATAGGCAATGCCCAAATACCCACTACCATGTGTAGCTGAGGACTGCATTAAGACCAGAGGTGGGTTCCTGCCAGTTCGCACCTATTCGGTACAACCGGTTCGTCAAATCTACCGAACCGGTTAGAAGAGGTTCCACCAGTGGACCCGGAAAGCAGGCCACACCTACAGAAGAGGTTCCAAAAATTCTTGAAACCCACCACTGACACACACACACACACACACAGAGAGACTCACACAGAGAGAGAAAGAGAAAGGAAGGAAGAAAGAAATAAAAAAAGAAAAAAAGAAAAAAAGTGAGAGAGAGATGAAAGAAAAAAAGGAAAAGGGGACAGAGATAAAAGGAAGGAAAGAGAGAGAGAGAGAGAGAGAGAGAGAGAGAGAGAGAGAGAGATGGCCAGCAAGCCACTCCCACAAAGGAGGCCACACCCACAGAGTAGGTTCGAAAATTTTTTGAAACCCACCACTGATTAAGACCCTAAGTTAATACAGTATATATGTAAAAATGTCCTGAACACAAACATTTTTTGATCCTCTTGATACAATTGGCAATAAGGATTTGGCCAGGTAGAATACCTTCCTCCCCCAGCACACACACAAACACACACAGAAATGATGGTGTTGATTGAAATACCGTATATACTCGAGTATAGGCCGACCCGAATATAAGCCGAGGCACCTAATTTTACCACAAAAAACTGGAAAAGTTATTGACTCGAGTATAAGCCTAGGGTGGGAAATGCAGCAGCTACCGGTAAATTTCAAAAATAAAAATAGATACCAATAATGTTTTTGAATATTTATTTCAAAGAAAAACAGTAAACTAGCGGTGTATTCAATGAAATACTTCACTCACCTCATGATGCTGATGTCCCGCTGTGATGATGATGTCCCGTGCAGCCGCGGGAACGATGTCCCGCCTCCTATGACACACGGCACAGTGATTCCTATCATTGGATCACTGTACCAGAGGAGGTGGGACATCGCTATGTGGCTGCTTGCCATAACAAGGAGGAGGTGGGACATTGTTGCAGAGCGGCAGGAGGGGGAGGAAGGGGAATCGTAAGACAGCCCTGCATTACATTAGAACGTGAGGAGGGGGGATGGTGCGGTGCGCGCTGCGCGGCAAACTGACACAGAGGGAGGGGAAACTCACAGGGGCACTGGGCCATTCACGAGTGTCACCCAGCGGCATGGCCCCGCCCCTTTTTCTCCTCCATTTCGGGCAAATTTTTCACTGACTCGAGTATAAGCCGAGGCGGCTTTTTTCAGCCCAAAAAGTGGGCTGAAAAACTAGGCTTATACTCGAGTATATACAGTATGTAATAACTCAGCTGAGTATCTATCCTTCCTACCACAAAGGTAAGTCATCTTAGATTTGGCTTCATGTACCTACCAATGAAAAAAGCTTGCAATTCACGCAAGCCCAAAATCTGAGAGAGAACTTTTATAAGATGTTTTATAGATGGCATTTAGATCCTAAAAAACTGGCTTGCATGTATCCGAACTTACAACCTAAATGCTGGAGATGTGATTGTGTTGATGCTACATATTACCATATATGGTGGACTTGTAAAAAGGTTAAAGCATTTTGGATAAAAATATGGTGGATTATGCAAAATGTTCTTTAAAAAAGGATAAAGTTTACCCCTCAGTTATTCCTGTTAGGTATAATTACTGACTGTACAGTTATAGAGACTAACTTGATTTTGCATTTAATAACGGCAGCAAGACTGTTGGTGGCGCAATACTGGGGAGGGCGGGGGGGGGAGGTAAACATTTGTAAATGTTTTTTTTCTAAAATTTTCAATTTAAAAAAAAACAAAAAAGCTTGCAAAGACTACAGATAGTCCTTGACTTGTTGGTTTAATGACTGTCCAAATTTACAGTAGCACTGAAAAAAATGATCAACCACTTCTCACACGTATAACCATTGCAGCATCCCCTCGTCATGTGATCAGACTTCGGATGTTTGGCAACTATCATGCATTTACAATGGTTGTGGCATCCCAGGTTCCTCGGATTGTCTCATGGAATCCTCCCAGGGAGCTTCTGACAAGCAAAGTCAATGGGGGAAGCGATCACATGATCCACTTAACAATGACAGTGATTTCTTAACACTAGGGTAAAAAAGTCATAAAATGGGGCATGATCCAATTAACAACTGCCTTGCTTAGCAACTGAAATTTGGGGTTCCATTGTGGTCATAAGTCAAGGACTACTGTACACATCTGACAGATGAGCCCATCATCTCTAGAGGTCAGCAGAATCTTGATAAATGCTGTGAGTGGAAAAGTAGCACTTCCAAAAATATGAACCAGGAACTGACATCTCCTTTCACCCTAAAAAATTAGCAGGATTCAATCCACTCTGAATCCTGCTAAGTTTGCAGGGTGAAAGGATCCCCGGAGAGCCTCCTTTTCAAAGCTCAAACAACCTAACAAGTCAGGAACTAAAACAATATTTTGCCTTTCTAAACTTATGTAGTCCATTTCATGCAATTCAGTTCCAGTCCTCACCTCTATATTTTCACTTCCGTCTTGACATGAACCAAGACATGCATTGAAAGGCCAGAAACAGCTACATCAAAAGTATAGAAACTTCTTTCAGCCTTTGGGAAGCACATTGAGGCCACCTACTTCTCTTTTGAGACAACTTTTAAGGAGCTTTAAGATGTGTCTCCTTTTAGAGCATAGAACATCTGTCTGTAAATGTCTGTAAACATTTGCTGTACACATCTATAACAAGGGTGTCAAACTCAAGGGCTGGGGGCCGGATTTGGCCCACAGGGTGCTTAGATCTGGCCTGCATGGCTGCCCTGGAAACAGTGAAGGAATGGCGCATGGTGCCTATGCAAGTGAAAATGGAGTTCCGCTGACAGAGGGTTTCAGGAGGCCATTGCAGCCAAAAAGAGAGTTTGGGAGCCCCTTTTCGCTGGCAGAGCACTCAGGTTGCCACAGGCAATCCCAACATGAGTCACGTCAAGCTGGCCACCCCCCACCCCCTACCCCAGGCCTCCCCAAGGTCAAACACAATCCTGATACCTGGGTACTTGAGAGACCGCCTGCTGCCAATTACCTCCCAAAGACTCATTAGATCACACAGGCCTCCTCCGGGTTCTGTCTACTAGCCAATGTCATCTGGCCACTACCCGGGGGAGGGCCTTCTCTGTGGCGGCTCCGGCCCTTTGGAACGAGCTCCCCGCAGAGATTCGGACCCTCACCTCTCTCCAGGCCTTCCGAAAAGCCGTTAAAACCTGGCTGTGTTGGCAGGCCTGGGGTCGATGAGTTCCCTTCCCCTCTCGAATTGTGTGGCTGTTGGTTGTTTTAAATGCCCTGTACCTTTTGTTGTAGTTTTTGTGTTTCCCTTCCCCTCCTTGGGTTTGTGCGCCGCCCTGAGTCCCGCTGGGAATAGGGCGGCATATAAATAAAATGAACCTCGAACCTGATACGGCCCTCATTGAAATTTAGTTTTGGCACCCCTGGTCTATAAGATGTAAGATCTCCTATTGCCTTTCTACAAAATGAAAACAAATCCAAATTTTGACCTCATTCAACTTTGAATGTTACAGGAGTTGATACTGGACTCTGGTTTTTAGTTTTCATCCCTTGAGATGGATAAAAGAATGCGAGGCAAACTTTATCATAAAGCCTGTTCCTCTAGTAGTCCATTCCTTTAATTTAGCTAACTTGCTGAAAGCAAACAGAGAACTAATCCAAACTGTATACCTATCAGTACATGTAACAATGGCTGGAGTCCCTTGGATGTGAAAACTGTAAATGCAATATTTTGAGTTGGCTAGCTCAAAATCCAGAAAGGCATAAGAACTGGAATAGTTACCATGAACATCAGCAGAAAAAAAAATAACAGAAAGATCTTAATCAATCACGTGAGGCTCCTGTCTCCTGGTGGTTCCACTATGAACAGTCTTTGTACCAATTCCCCTGGATAATTCATCAAAATCCCGAATACAGATTTTTCATATTCATACAGGTTCATCTAAGGAACACACTGCAAAGGATTCTTCTCAGATATAAGAAACCCTATATTTTAATTACTACAATAATGATAATGCATTATCTCATTAAGGCAAGAATGTGACACCAATCTCCTCAACTCTGTGTTTTGTGTCACTTCAAGGCTTGTCCAGCAGAAACTCATCTGCAGATGAGTTGCAGGTATGCATCAAACCTTTTTCATTGCTTTCAGTAGCTGACCAGAAATGTCTTCTTCTAGCCCTCTGGAACGACTACTCAAAGATGTCTTCCAAGCAAGGCAAGCAACTTCTTTGTTTCAAGCAGCGGGGATTGTTTCACAGATCTAAATCAAATCATTTTTTAAATCTCACCAACCCACCAGTCCTTATAGTGTAGCTTTTAACATCTGTCCTACTTAGCAGAAAGTTCGACTTGGTTTTGCCCTGCGCTCACTTAATTCTCAAAACAAGGATATCAATACAAGAAGTAATTTTGTTCATAAATTAGTTTCTTGCAGAGATGCTAAGAGGATTCCAGATGACTCAACTGGCTTCTGTGCCTAAGGGAAGATAAGAACTGGGATTCACCCATTCCTATGCAAGATTACACCACATTGGCTCTCACACAGACTTATTAAATAAGTTAAAAGTTGAGATGTTCTTGTAGGACCTCTATTTTTAGACTGTCACTGATACTAATTTCGTCTCCTTACTTGAGTTAACTTTTCATTCCCCTGAATAGTATTAGTAATGTGTTGTGGCCCAGCAGGAGCCGTTGGAGTTGCCACCAGACTCCAACAGCGAAGGGCCCTATGAGTCGGCTCTGGAGGATGTGGAGGATCCTGGACAGGGTTTCGACTCCGAGCAGGGTGCAGAGAGGCTGGTTGGCCACCAGGAGGCGCCTGAGCCTTGGACCAGTGGGGAGGAGACAAGAGAGAGTGAGCCTGAGTCCAGCAGTGAGTTGTTCCTGGATGCCCGGCATCGAAGAGCTAACAGGCGTAAGGAACAGTTGCGCAGTTACAGGAGGTAATTGCACTCAGCTGGTGGTCATTAGGCTCCTCTCCAGACTATAAAAAGACTACTTGTACACACGCCCCTCTTTGCAGAAGTCAACGCATTGACTAAAAGTTGGAAAACTTTTGTTTTGCTGGATTGCTGCCAAGGTTTGTCTGAGTTGCTGCCAAGGTCCTTATCTGTTTGTTATGCTTGGCTTTCAGCCACCGAGATGTTGGTTTCTTGCTATTAAAGTAGATTCAGTTAAGCTTGTCTCGGCATTCGTTACTGGACGGAGGTGAGGGTCAGAACAGTAATGTGAATATAGGGAAACCTTTATTTACCAACTTTCAGTGTAATAGGCTTCTGAAGGAATGGATCAATTTTCTGCATCAATTAATGTCATCTGAGTTATGGTGCCATTAGGCAAAAAATATAAATGTCAAAATTTTAACCATACGGATAATGATATTGCATGCACATGATAAAAATGGATGCAAATGATGTACTTGATGTCATTTCTGTCATGTTATCATTACAGAAAGGACATAAACCATGGGTGTCAAACTCGCTGTGTCATGTTGCTGTCACGTGACGTTTGGTGACATTTTTCCCATTCACGGAGCTGGGGTGGGCGTGGCCTGCACCTGACACATTTGGCCTGTGAGCCTCCAGTTTGTCACCCCTGATTTGGCAGAAATCAAATGAGGTAACTGGTGTAATGATCTCATTATGCAAATTGCTGCAGGTGAGTACCATCCTAGCTTAATGGACATTCACTAATAGTCAATATGCCATCCCTCCAATTGATCTATTAAAGCAAGATTCACTGTACATCAAGAGCTTCATACCACAGTGGATTCTGTCCAGCAGCTAAAGGAAAGCTTTCTTCCATAGGGAGGAAGCCATCCAATTAGCTTCCAGCTTCAATAGCAAGCCAAGGGGAAACATACTGTGTAAACCACATTGCTATGTGATTGGGGATCAAAGGGAATCCAATCTTACAGGAGTCATGAATAGGAGAGGCCCAAGAAAGCATTTGAAGTGGAGTCGGAATGCAGGAAGGCTTTTATCTAGTTGTCAGTTGTGGCCCTACTTAACACAGGACTCTCTGAAAACAGCTTCGTCTTACATTTGTTACCTTGTTACTGGATCACTACAATTCATTGTACATGGGTCTGCCTTTGAAGATCACCCCAAAACCTCAACAGATGCAACTGTTTCTGTGCCTATTTTCAATCATCATAGATGTTATGTAATTCTTCCCTTTATAACGACACTAAACGTGATGGATTTCTAAGTGTAATTAATTCAAATTGTGGTTATTACCAATAAAGTCCTAAACATCTTGGGGCCTGAGAATATCACATACCACCTGCCTCAACTTCATTCTGCCTTTTGAACCCAGGAGAATGTCCTCTCATATCAAGAGATGATCACGCAAGAACTAAAATTAATTTGAGGGAAAACTGCAGCATTCTGAATGAGTGGAATCCAGGAAAAATATTCTTCTTCTGGATGGGCTGAATGGCTGGGTTAGGACAAGATGAGAGAGTGTAATAACGCTGTTCTGTTCAGATGGCCAGAAATGAATGAGAATGGTGATTGGTGACTATCTGCTTAGAAAATGTTTGGTTTGCCCTAAATAAGTGCTTTAAGTCTATGTCTATTTATACACATAGATAGCAAAGGAATCAGTATTAATTTACAACATGTGTGATTTTATTATGAAGATCCAGAAGAATCGATGAAGGATGTTATCATTTGTGGCTTCGGACCAGGTTATCTGAGAGACCATTTCTTGCAGTTTACACCTACCCGACCTACTAGAACGGGAATGCAGGGAATGCGGGTTCAACAAACATTAGTACACAGGTAAATTTAAGCAGCTATGCCGTGCCAAAGAGGAAGCCTACAGATAGAATGCTGTATAATCAGGCCAGGAATGTATTAACAAGGGAGATTAGAGCAGCAAGAAGAAGCTAATCTGAAAAGTTGAGGAATAAGCTCTCAACAAATGAACTAGCTTGGACCTCTAACATCAAAAATGTCATCAAGAAAGCACAACAAAGAATGTTCTTCCTGTACCACCTCCTTCCTCCTGCCTAAGGAACTGCTGATACAATTCTACAAAGGAATTGTTGAGTCTGTCACTTGTACCTCTATAATTGTCTGGTTTGGCACAGCAGACACAGAGTTCAACGGATAGTTAGGTCTGCAGAAAAATTAATTGCAACCAACCTGCCTTACACTAAGGATCGGTATACTGCATCAGCCAGAAAGAGGGCTGTGAAAGTATCTACAAACCCATCGCATCCTGGACATAAACTGTTTCAACTTTTTCCCTCAAGATGATGCTACATAGGGCATTGTACGCCAAAACAACCAGACACAGTGAGTCGTCGTCCCCCCCACCCCGGTATTACTCTGCTAAATAATGAATTCCCACAACACTGTCTTATGCCGTAGGATGTCAAACTACCGAGTAGGACTGTATTACTATCACCCTTCTCATTTTTCCTATTATCTATTTCCTTAGCTTCTTGTGACTATAACGTTGTTGTTTGCATGTCATGATTTACGTACCTTGATTGCTTTTATTTAGTATCTTATTATGATTTATGTTGATTGATTATTTAGTATCCTGTTCTGACCCCCCTTGTCCCACACCAACACACACTCCGAGCCAAAGATAAGTTACGGAATTTATTCACAGACAGACAGGTCCTTGGCAGCAATCCAGCACAGATAAGCCCTGGTAGCAATCCAGCCTGCCAAGCTCACAATACTGTTCATCAAACATTAGTTAATGCGTTGACTTCTGCAAAAAGGGTGTGTGCACAAGCTGTCCTTTTATAGTCTGGAGAGGAGCCTAATGACCACCAGCTGAGTGCAATTACCTCCTGTAACTGCGCAATTGTTCCTTATGCCTATTAGCTCTCTGTTGCCAGGCATCCAAGACCAACTCCCTTGTCTCCTCCCCACTGCTCTAATGCATGACGTCAGGAGCACACTCCCTTGTCTCCTCCCCACTGGTCTAAGGCTCAGGCGCCTCCTGGTGGCCAACCAGCCTCTCTGTGCCCTGCTCGGAGTCGGAACCCTGTCCAGGGTCCTCCACATCCTCCAAAGCCGACTCATAGGGCCCCTCGCTGTCGGAGTCTTGTGGCAGCTCCAACGGCTCCTGCTGGGCCACAACAGTATGTATGTATGTATGTATGTATGTATGTATGTATGTATGTATGTATGTATGGTGAATGAATGGAACAAGAAAAAAGTTGTGGTTGATCAAGTTACTCAGATTGTGAAAAAGAGAAGAAAAGGTGATGTATTACATGGTATAGGGAGCAAGTAAGGATGGTGTGTCAGGAGAGAGGAATGGGAAACTAGGTTTAGCTATTTTTTTCTATATCTCATGCCTCTCATTTCTTTGGCTTTCTATTTCTGATGCCATGTGCTCCACATAATATTGGTTATCTCAAAAGGGAATAGGGAGATGATTATTGTGTGTGACTGTTCTGTGCAAATACTATATGTAGCAGCTGTTTAGAATAATGAGAAGGTATTATGACTTCAAAATCTGTAACAGAATACCAAACTCAGTAATGTTTTAAGGTTATATTGGCCAGGTATTAAGCACTTAATTTCCAATTTGCTGTTTTTCTGAAGCATGAATGAAAATTGAAATGTGCTTGCTACTCTCACCTGACTTTGAAGGACTTCTTTTATTGTGGAATTTGGATGGAGCTGGCCGATGTCATCTCAGAACCACTGTACCACATCTTTCAGAAATCCTGGAGCACCGGGGAACTACCAGAGGACTGGAAAAGAGCTGATGTGGTTCCCATCAAGAATGGAAAAGAAACAGATTCAGGAAACTACAGACCAATTACCCTAACATCAATACCCAGGAAGATTTTTTTAAAAGTTTAAAAATAACATAACTGCCAACATCTAGAAATGAATAAAGTAATAAGTAGCAGTCGGCACAGGTTTGTTAAAAACAGGTCGTGCCAAACCAATCTTATTTTATTGTTCAACCTAGCGATTAAATTAGTAGAGCAGCGAAATACTGTGGACATAATATATTTAGACTTCAGCCAGGCATTTGACAAAGTAGACCACAACCTACTTTTTAGTAAGCTTCAAAAAAGTAGGATAGATAGCATCACCACCAGATGGATTCGTAACTTGCTGACAAACCATACTCAACAAGTAGTCCTTAATGGGTCTACGTCTACATGGAGAGAAGGATACCACAAGGTTTCATCTTAGGCCCAGTGCTCTTCAATATCTTCATAAATGACTTAGATGAGGGAATAGAAGGGAAACTTACCAAATTTGTAGACGATACTAAGCAGGAATAGCTAACACCCTAGAAGATAGGTTGAAGATCCAGATGGATATTGACAGACTTGAACACTGGGCCTTATCTAACGAAATAAAATGCATTGTAGAGAAAAATAAAGTCTTACACTTAGGCAAGAAAAACCAAAAGTACACATACAGACTAGGTGAAACCAGGTGTCGCTTGCTTGCTATCGGCTGCCATAGAAACGGGGAGAGGTGGGTGCATGGTATTTGGCAAGGGAATTGTATGGTACTGGAGGAGTTTGAAGGGAGTTTTGTTCTCACCATCTTCTGCACATGCTGATGGCTGATGTTTGCTCTTGGTCAAGGTCAACCGTCTCACTTACCAACCTCATGAGGCCTTTTGAAGATGCATCCCACATTAGGTAGTTGCAGATTGGACACTGGGCTGGGATAATTGGAGGGAGGGGGCTGGGTAATCATTTGATATGTACTTGTTTGCGCCTTTTTGGCTCAGATCTTGCTTTCCTTTTCGCTGCTTTCAATTCATATCTAGTAAAAGTACTTTATCTCTGTTCAAATGGAGTTGAGGTTTTTCTTTCTTGGAGCCGAGGTGGCGCAGTGGTTAAATGCAGCACTGCAGGCTACTTCAGCTGACCGCAGTTCTGCAGTTCGGCTGTTCAAATCTCACCGGCTCAAGGTTGACTCAGCCTTCCATCCTTCCGAGGTGGGTAAAATGAGGAACCGGATTGTTGGGGGTGATATGCTGACTCTGTAAACCGCTTAGAGAGGGCTGAAAGCCCTATGAAGCTGTATATAAGTCTATTGCTATTGTTATACTGAAGGAGGCACCAGGCTTAATAGCAGTAACTGTGAGAGGGATCTTGGAGCATTAGTGGACAACCAGCTAAATACGAGCCAGCAGTGTGCAGCAGAATCCAAAAAAGCCAATGCAATCCTAAACTGCATTAACAGAGGGATACAATCAAGATCAAGTGAGGTACTAATGCCACTCTGTAAAGCCTTAGTAAGACCACACCTAAAGTACTGCATCCAGTTTTGGTCACCACACTATAAAAAGATGTTTAGACTCTAGAAAAAGTGCAGAGAAGAGCAACCGGATGATTAGGTGACTGGAGACGAAAACATATGAAGAATGGTTACAGGAAGTGCGCGTGGCTAAACTAGTGAAGAGAAGGACCAGGGGATTTATGATAGCAGGGTTCAATATTTGAGGGTCTGCCACAGAAAGGAAGGGGTCAAACTATTTTCCAAGGCACCTGAAGTCCAGACAAGGAATAATGGATGGGAACTGACCAAGGAGAGATTCAACCTGAAAATAAGGAGAAATTTTCTGACGGTGAGAACAATCAACTAATGCAACAGCTTGCCTTTGGAAGTTGTGGGAGCTTCATCACTAGAGGCTTTCAAGAAGAGATTGGACTGCCATTTGTCAGAAATGGTCTCCTGCTTGGGGGGGGGGGGTAGACTAGTTGACCTCCAAGGTCCCTTCCAACTCTGTTAATCTGTAATCTCATCTGCATTTTGTCATGACAATGTTTTATCAATCCATGCATATCAAAAGAACTTGAAATGATTTCCCTGGATACGAAATTAATACTGAGAATGCAACTTTGCCTGTACAAATATGATCTGTGAATCAATATTGATACTTCAAAGATGGTATCTGTGGGGTAGAGTTTAAGAAGGTAAGATGGCAGTCACAGCATCACAATTGAAGCATTGCTCTTTGCCCATGCCTGTGCCATTGAAGAACATAGAAAAGAGTTGAGGTTTTGGTCTCAATGCTATGATCATCTTATCTGTTTTCACCACCAATGGATGCTGCTGCTACATTATTTCACCAGAAGATTCCTGTGCCCCCACTTTGAGAGGCATTTGGAAGATGTTCTGATATGATAACTCTAATAAATTATAGAATGGATTATAGAATGGATTCCTGACCCTATTTTCATTTACAATCCTAAAATAAATCAAGAAGCTAATTGTGCAATGCTACTTACACTTAGCTGCAAATTATAATTTGCAGAGTGAAATTTCCTCCTGAGTAAACATTTATTTGTAGTTCACTAAGCCTGTTACCATCCTAAGTCTATTTAGCAAATACAGACAGTTCTCAAATTATAACCATTCATTCAGTGACATTCAAAGTTATAATGACAATGAATGAATGGTTCTTATAACAGGTCCAACGACCAATAAGATCACACCTGGAAGGACATTTCTTTCATCAATTTGTTCCCCAAGTATTTCAGTAGCAAGCAGAATAACATACATTCCTGAAGAGAAGGTATCTCAACTGTACAAGCATTCTCCTTACCTACCTCTGCATCCATAGTATTTCATAGCACTTTGAGCCATCAAAAATTATAACACTTGCCTGATAAAGTGGTTTAATTCCGATAGCACTTTCCGAGTCGTTCAGCAGTTAATTCTCCTCTTCAGATGCCCTTATTGCTTTTATAAGCTCTTTCAGTTTCTCAGTTACCAGAAACTGCCTGAAGTACACTTGGTGAGCTTTGGGTCCGTGTCCCTTTCACACTGACGCATGTAATAAGTATAAGTACAGAGAGATGGACACTGCACTCGGAAAAGGTCATGCTAGGACATTTTCATCCTGGGAAGCAAGAGATAAAGGCATCTTTCCCAGACTGGCCCATTTCTCTTCCCTAAAAAGTAAACGTTGTAATTTAAATCTCTCTCTCTCTCTCTCTCTCTCTCTCTCTCTCTCTCTCTCTCTCTCTCTCTCTCTCTCTCTCTCTCTCTCCTCTCTCTCTCTCTCTCTCTCTCTCTCTCTTTTTCCATAAGCAATGTTAATCATTGTATTTGTGTGAATTACTCAATATAAAGAAGTTCATAAGAATTAATCCACTATTAGGATAGAAAAATGTAACCTTTCTGCTTTCTTTGAATTGTCCAGCATGTGCAGAGATATCCACTCAATCTGTTTGGTTCACCTAGCAAAGTGACTGAAAGACACTTTCCTCTTTTGCTTCTCTTCCTCGTCCCCTCTTTTTCCTCACACATTTGCAATTACTAAATGGTTAGGATGAATAACCCCTTGCAACTACTTTGAAAGGGTTATGGGGAATCTACTGCCTTCCTGAAAGGCTGGTGGGTGGTGACTTTCCCCTTGTCTTCTTTTCATGCTTCTGACCCTGTACAGCAATCTTTGAGGCTGATGGCATCAGGCGACAATAGCGTTTCTGACATTATATTCCCCTTCCAAGGTCAAAGCTCTCTCCTCCCTCTTGGAGCGAGGAGTCCAAAGAATCCCTTGCCCTGAGGATGCTCTCCTGAGGACCTCAGAGCCACAGCTACGGAGCTCAGCAGATTTTTCTAATCCAGGAGACATCAAACTTTGTATTGCTGAATGGAAGATGGATCTGTTGTTTTGTTAAATTATCAACAAAATTACAGAAAAACATTGCTGGTTAATTGGAAAAAAACAACCAATTGCTATATGATAATAAACCTAAATGGACATACGTGGCAACTTTGATCCTAAGAAAGCCATCATCAAGTACCTTTTGAATGCAAAAACTGTAACGCATCTTGGCCACAAATGCCAGAATTAGTTTTGGCCAACGTTAGTTTAAGCTTTGCATTGAGAACATTATGTTAATATCAGTCTTGTTGTTCATTACTTTAGTTTCCTATTCTATAGTGCATCATTCTGAAAAGCAGAAATGTATTAAGAGCCGAGGTGGCGCAGTGGTTAGGGTGCAGTACTGCAGGCCACTTCAGCTGACTGTTATCTGCAGTTCAGCGGTTCTAATCTCACCGGCTCAAGGTTGACTCAGTCTTCCATCCTTCCGAGGTGGGTAAAATGAGGACCCGGATTGTTGGGGGAAATATGCTGACTCTGTAAACCGCTTAGAGAGGGCTGAAAGCCCTATGAAGCGGTATATAAGTCTAACTGCTATTGATGGATGGTGATTTATTCCAGAATAGCAAGATGATGGAGCTGTTTTCTGCAATATGGGCCCACAGAGTTCAAGGAAGAAACCAACTGGTAACTGAATTGTTGGTCTGCCTAGTAGAATGAGCCAACAATACCTTTTAACATGAGAGTCATGACATTGTCCTGGTTGCCAAAGTTCAGTTGGTTTTCTTGCTGATTTCTAGCACATTCTTCTATTTCCTTTCCCAGCACTGATCTGATCTCACATCTGTGACCTGCCTGTCATAGAGCTTTCTGGGCATGTGAGCCCCAAAAGGATCCTTCATAGCATCATTTGTGTGCACAGGTTCCCTCACCACTACAAGGAATAATTCATGAATGGGGGGGGCGGGGTGTTCTGCATAATTTGAAAATACAAATGAGGATTGTATTAAATGTGAACCAAATCATTTTAAATAACAAAGCTAATTATTTTGCTTCCTACAGGTTTAGGTTTAGGTTTAGATTTAGTTTATTTGTATGCCGCCCTTCTCCGGGAGGGACTCAGGGCAGCGAACAACTCTGAAGGGGAAAAGGGGACACAGACACAATACACATAATTAAAATACACAAAAGTCATACAGCCATACAAGTCAAGAGGGGAGGGGAACTCATCAACCCCAGGCCTGCCGGCACAGCCAGGTTTTGATGGCTTTCCGGAAGGCCTGGAGAGAGGTGAGAGTCCGAATCTCCGTGGGGAGTTCATTCCAAAGGGCCGGAGCTGCTACAGAGAAGGCCCTCCCCCGGGTAGTAGCCAGATGGCATTGGCTGGTGGACGGAACCCGGAGGAGGCCGACCCTGTGCGATCTAATGGGTCTATGGGAGGTAATTGGCAGCAGGCGGTCTCTCAAGTACCCAGTACTCCAGAAAGTCTTTAAAAGTTAAAAAAAAACACCTTTATGGCTATTTATTTATTATTATACAATAAAACATATAGGTCAAATCTCTGGATGAGAAATCATATGGAAACTAGCCTAGTCAGCTATCATGACAATACTGGATGATGTCAGATGTATGTGCAATTATTAAAATTTAGTTCCTAATATATGCTAGCACTAAAGCCCGTTTCAATAAACTTTAATCTTTATTTTAAAACGTGGATTTAGAAATGAATAACCTGCAATGAAAAGATGGGCTATTCGGGTTTCTCCTGATGGGCTACTCATAATTTGAATGTCTCTCTACCCTAAACTATCCCTACCAAGATATATGAGTTTCCAGATATATGCTATTAGAAAAAGCACTAATTCTGAAACCAACAGAGAGATGGCGTTTGAGGAATAAATTAGAGATGAAAAGCAGGGACAATTAAAGGGCAAGAAACTTCTCGACCCTTCATTTTTCTCTTCCGCAACAATTCTTCTTGTACAAGCTTTTCCTGCCAAGAAAGGGGCACCTAAGTTCTGGGCCTCTCTTTTTGATTCTTTTAAAATCTAACATTATTCTTAAACATCTGATGTATTAATCTCAAACAAGATAGATAACTTCTAATGTGCACAGTCTTTCTAAAGAAGAATTTGATCCTTTCTGCTGAAAATTCCATGTTTACTAATTTAAAAGATTTAAAAGATGAACAGAATCTTTTACCTTGGAAAGTATCTTATAGGTCATCTAGTCCAACCCCCCCCCCCCACTCAAGTAGGAGACCCTACACCATTTCTGACAAATGGCTCAGGTCCAATGACATTTTATGCCTAGGTGTTTTATGGCTCATTATTACAGCTGATTTTTCTTCTCTGGATGCAAACATTGATAGAAGGTGCAGTGGTTAGAATACAGTACTGCAGGCTAATTCTGCTGACTGCCCGCTGACTGCAATTTGACAGTTCGAATCTTACCGACTGAAGGTTGACTCATCCTTCCATCCTTCCAAGGTCAGTAAAATGAGGACCCAAATTGTTGGGGACAATATGCTGTAAACCAATTAGAGAGGGCTGTAAAGCACTGTGCAGCAATATACAGTATAAGTCTAAGTGCTATTGCTATTCAAATATTAAAAATGGTCAGATAGTCTTTTGAATATTAAAAATTAGCAGAATATTATCTGAATCTTAGCAGTATTTTACATCCAATTTTTAATATATTTCTTTCCTACCTTGTTACAATAAAATCTATCTATATATTTAAAACAAATAAGAGAAATTAATAAATAATAACTGCTATTACTCTATCACAGTAACCTACAATGTCGGTAGATTAAACACCTCACTGAACAAATGCTAAGTAAAGCAGAAGTAAAAAAGAAAGAGAGTATTTTACTTCCTGTTTTTAGTTGGAACGGGAGAAAAACGCAGTTTCCTTAATATTTGGGAAGGATTTATACAGCTGCTGCATAAAGCTCTCTTTCCCGATGTGGGGCCTCATTTTTCTGGTGATAACTTTGCAAACTGTTAGCATGATAAAATTTTCATTTAATTGTGCAAAAAGATAATTACTTTTTTCAGGATTTAAGAACTGAATGTGTTGATCCAAAGTTAATCTCTATGTTTTAGCATTTGAGTGTTATATTACAGGTATAAATGTCAATGGGTTGATGTATTATAAGATGTAATTTACATTAAAGGAAATGAATGGGAAAATGTAATATAGTCCTGCATGCAGTGTCATCATCATCATCATCATTATCTGTTTCTACAGCAGCGGGAGAAAATACGGTAGAATAAGGAATATGGATGAAAGATAAATGAAAATGTTACTTCCTTGAATTGGAAGATTTATCTTCATGCTTTCTTACCTATAATATCTATAATAATTTCATGAAACATATTTCTATAATCATACAAAGAAAGGGAGAAAAGAAGAGAGGTTGGTTTTGAAGGCAAGGTACCATTCCAATTCCACAAAACTGAAGAGCAACAGATTGGATGTAACAATTCTTATTCATTTCAATTCATTCATTCAGTCATCCATCCATCCATCCATTCATTCATTCTCTGTCAGCTGGAAGAAGAAGAAATAAAAAAAATCTATAAAAATATAAAATAAATAAAAATAGCACTGAAAAATAATCAAAGGTGAGCATATTCATTGCAGACTTCTAGGAATAACAAATAGACAAAGAATCTCAATAGCAGTCAAAATTATTTGGACTGATCAAAAAAAAAAAAAAAGCAGGATCAAACTCACCAATATATGGATGAAAGAACAGCACCAAGAAATATTTAATTATATGTTTATAACTAAAGATTAGGAAGTAAAAAGAAAGCCTAGAAACATGGAATGGCAAATCCAGCCTTTACTGTTGTCAACAAAACTCAACTGAGAAGTGCTTGAAACCACCAGGAATTAACTTAAGGGAGTTTTTACCATTTTTAATGCAACTGTGCAAAAACAGAAAAAAAACAGCATAGAATGACATTCATCTCCTCTTTATTGCCGAAGCAGAGTCAATGTGATTAACGTTAAAATTAATAAAATACAATGTGAATTAATTGAAAACACCATCCATATCATTGTAATTAACAGTTAAACCTCCATCCCTATGAAGCAACTGTTGCCACTCTCATTCTCCTGTTGCCCTTGCGATTGTACCTATTGTGACTCCCTTTCCATAAAACAAGTAAAACTCTTTTTTTTTCTGTTTTCTTCCCCATTTTCTCATCTGCTTCAAACGGAATATACACACAAAATCCATCACCCCAAAGGGTTGTCTCATTTTCCCTCATGGATAAGTAACCATCACTTAGCAGCAATTTGAACAGGATTAAATGCCTGCCCTTTGTCAGTAATGATCTATTTTAAGCATTCATGCCCAAGAAAAACTGATTTGATTTGCTGTAATTTAATGGTGAAGGTGTTGCCTTGATTTCTGAATAAGGTTCAAGTATAAGCTGATTTCTTTATTCCCACCAACATTCCTGAAGCATTTACTGTGATATGAGTGTTTATTGTGTTGGCAACATGAAACACTATTCAAAGATGTTGTAATTGATAAGGTAGATATATTAATGAAGACCCTCTTTGATTCTTTTTTATTTCAGTAAAATGTCAACTCTATTACTGGTATGTCAACTCCATTACTGCAACAACATCATATCTATAATCATAAACCTTTTCAGTGCAACAAACCAAACGCTCACTCCAGTTGATTATGAGACATCAGCAATAGACAGAGGAAACAATGCTCTACATGTTTGCCTCTATTAGCATGTTTCTTCTTGTGTCCTTTTCAGTACAACTGTAAAGCTATTTTCCTTGCATTATACTATGAGTGCTCTAAGATACAATCACAAAGATTTAGCTTTCTTTGTGAACAGAGCAATAATGTTTGCTTATTGGGTATATGTATAACAAATTGTGACATACCTCTCACTTGTTTAAGTGGGGAAAAATTAGAAATTCATAGGCCATGATTAATCAATGAAAAATCTTGAATTGCTATAATGTGTCATGTGTGTGTGTGATACAATCGAAGTTGTTTAAATCTGATTAACAGAGACATTTTTAAAAAAACTATTAAATAACACCCGGTCTTAAAAATTAACACACTTTTTTAAAAATAAATTTGTATTTATTAAACAAACAACACACACACACATACACACACACACACACACAAACCGATCATCACATACAGCATGTTGTTTGGTTACAAGTGTTTTTGCATCCATATTCTCGAATAGCATTTACCATCACAGATTTTTCATCTAGTATAACTAAATACCTCACTTTCATTGTACAATATATGTTCAATTACGATTAGTATTATTATTTTTTTCCAATGAACTTAACTCCCTTACATTCTTCATTGTCTATTTGATAACAGTATACCTTTATATAATCACAAATCCCAATATGAAAAAAAAATTACCAACCATTTATATTTGTATGTCACTATTTTCAATTATGCATAATTCCACCAATCAACTATCGGGTATACTTATGTTCATTATTATCCTTGTACATCATACATTCAAATAGAAATATTATTCATTTTTCAACAAAATATTCTGAATAGTCACTACATATATATACCAATTTTTAATTATTCCCTTATTAAAATTATTTATCAACAGCAAGGTATCTTTGTAATATATTCTTAGGGTTATACATTATATCAATGATCCTCTATAAAAGTTAACACACTTTTATGACCCAAAATCCCAGCTATAAAAGAAGTCTGGAAAAGGAATATTTATATATCTTTCTTCTGCAAATTATATTTTGGGTAGTTAACATATTCCTACTACATCCAAAAGATTGAAATGTATGGCACAACACAATCAAGGTTCATCGCTGGGAAAATGGGATATGGAATTGTTTTTATATATTGGAATCAAAATCCTGGTCATGATTGAACAAGCTGAAATGCAACTGCAGAGATGACTTGCAGTTTTAGACTGTTTGCAATACCCCGCTCCCACCTTTGACATCATCCAGCATCATCCCCCCAGGAACATGAATCATAGCCCAGGCCATTGAAGGAACCTCTCCACTGACGCACATGAATTATACCATGGAAATCAGCACTGCCTATAACCATGTAATACTCAATATGTTTTCCAGATGAGAGGCCCTATATAAGCATTACTCACCTTCCATTTCATTTTTAGCACTTTGTGTTTGTGGGATAACTCACTGTCATCCGAAGGAAGTGGATAGCTGAAAGGGCTGTGTTTGATTCTATTATAGGTCTAGTAAGCTTTATGTTATTTATTCATTTATTTATTTGCTTGTTGTTTGCATTAAGTGAGACACATTTGGATGGCTTCTGGGATACAGAAAATGTATAAGTCATTTTCTGCTCATGCATCAAAGCCATTGGATTTATCCTCTTCCAATAAGAACTGGAAAATGATACGGTAATATTGATTTTCCCAAACTCTTCACAAAAGCAATACCTAAGAACTGTGGGCCAGTACATGGAGGAGCTGCCTCCTTCTGATTCATAGCTTAGGGATCAGAGGTAGGTTCAGCAGAACTGGTAGTGGTATGACAATCTGGGTCACTGCTGGTTCCAGCAAACCAGGCCTGCCACGCCCCCGAACTGGCTCCCCAGTCGGCACCATCGGCAGCGCCATCTTGTTTTTAAATTCTGCGTATGCATAGAACAATTTTAATTGAATTGCGCATGCACACACAGTGTGCACCCAGTGGATGCAAGCGAAACAGCAGTTAAATACCTGGTGGGTATTTTGCACACATTCCTTCCTTCTCCTTTACCATTCAGACTAGGATGTGGAAAGCAGGAAGCATGTGTCACACTTGCTAACATCCATTTTGTATGAACTGCAATGCATTTAACAAACAATGGAAAAGAGGGCCACCCCCACCTTTCCGTTTCAGATTACTAATCCATATTTAATCCTCGAGAGCCGAGGTGGCGCAGTGGTTAAATGCAGCACTGCAGGCTACTTCAGCTGACTGCAGTTGTGCAGTTCGGCTGTTCAAATCTCACCGGCTCAAGGTTGACTTAGCCTTCCATCCTTCCGAGGTGGGTAAAATGAGGACCTGGATTGCAGTGGTGGGTTTCAAAAAATTTTGGAACCTCTTCTGTAGGTGTGGCCTGCTTTCCGGATCTACTGATGGAACCTTTTCTAACCAGTTCAGTAGATTTGACGAAACGGTTCTACCGAATAGGTGCGAACTGGTTGGAACCCACCTCTGCTGGATTGTTGGGGGCAATATGCTGACTCTATAAACCGCTTAGAGAGGGCTGAAAGCCCTATGAAGCGGTATATAAGTCTAACTGCTATTGCTATTTACTATAATAATAGCAATAGCATGTAGACTTATATACCATTTCACAGTGCTTTACAGCCCTCTCTTAAGCATTTACAGAATCAGCATATTGCTCCCATCTGGGTCCTCATTTTACTGACCTCGGAAGGATGGAAGGCTGAGTCAACCTTGAACCGGTGAGATTAATGGCAGCCAGCAGTCAGTAGAATTAGCCTGCAATACTGCAATCTAACCACTGCACCATCATGTCTCAGTGGTTCTTTGTACATGTAAGGAAAAGACTGATCAAATTTATTCTATGTGAAGATTTAATGCTATATTTAAAAGCTGAATTCTTTTCCTGTATGTATTATATATTGGTTTCCCCTTTTTTCTGTTTCTTTTCCCATTTTGTTGTATCCCTTACTCAAATAATGTATATTATAGCAAATAAAAACTATATTTAAAAAGTCTTACTACCAAATTAACTCTATGATGCCGAACCTAGGAGTAAGTTCTACTTCATGTTTTCCCCTCATTTGCTTAACTGGGTTCTCTTTATCTAATTTTAGGATGTTTGGAGAACAGGTCATACTTAGGTCATATTTATGCAGAAATACTGAAGATTAAAATGGGTTGACAAACCTTTAAGAATCACTGTAATTTAGTGTTTCTAAAGATATTTACTATGGACTAAGTTTCATATAAGGCAGAAGCATTATAAAAAGCCATTTGCTGTTTCAACAACAACACTTGTTGTACTGGTAACATCTTTCTATTAATCATATTTTGCTGAACAAAGAATATTTAAGCAAAAAAAATCACTATATAAAGTAAGATTATAATTCTTCTTAAAGCTATTTGTATATTTATAGCTTACAAAATACTCATTTCATCAAAGACTAATCTTATGATGGTTTGGTTTATTGGATTTATATGCCACCCTTCTCCCAAGGACTCAGGGCGGCGTACAACATTAAAAAAACACATATTACGGAAGAAGGCGGGGCTTAGCAGTGAGAAGATGGAGTTTCAGGCTACTCCTGAAATTCCTCTATACCGAAGGATTTTTGGATGGGTTCTTTGAACTCTAGCTGTCCTGGAGATGACAGTGAAGGTGAGGAGAGACCCAGGACCTCAGAGACACCCGCAAGTCTCTGGGGGGGGGTATTAACTCCTCGTGCCAATTCCTTTCTGGATTAGCTGCGTGCTAACTGAAACTGCAGGTTGCCCCTAAGAATGGTAGAAGTGATGTCATCTGGTAAGCTGATTTTATTATCCAAGAGAGACTGTCCGCGTTAAAGCTTAAGCTAACTGAAACCAAAGAATAGGAAAATTTAGCGGCGAATTGGTTTTTTTTAATGGATTTATGGCTGGTGGCTACTTTATTTCTTAAATGCTTCAAGAAACTCCTCGACATCCTCCCCCCTCTGACTCTCCCTAAGTGGATCATAAAATTTATTTTCTACTAATTAGCCCGTCACGATTCGACATTTTTATTACTTTATTACTTGGCTCTGTTTACGATCAGATAAGATTGCACAGCCTGCAAGAGACTAAGAAAAGTGCTTCGAAGTCTGTGGGGAAAAAAAAAGAGCTTGCAATTTTTAACTGCGACACATCATGGCGTCTCAAAATACCTCTAAGATTTCATTTCAGATTCTTTTTTCCGCATGTAGAGAGCTTTTTGACTCTTATCAGAGGCTGGAAAGAAAATTGGATCATCTGACTTTAAAATATGAAGTAAAAACTGAGATCGTTGAATGTTTAAATGTTCCTGAAATACAAATGGAAAATGTGAGAAATGGTGTCTGGTCTATCTCAGAGGAAGAAAGGAGGGGGGGAGCTATAAAGAAGACTCATTTAAAGAGACAGAGTGCAGGAGGAATGGAAAATCCACCCTTGAGAATTAAAGTTAACTTGGAAAATTTTACAAGCCCGGGACAACATTATTATTTCATCATTGACATTCAGAGCCCAAAGGTGCGAAGATATCTTTGTCTGGATTTGCTTATGAAAACATTTGGTAAATTTATCCAACGCGTGGCAATTGGTTTGAGAAGATCTTGCTATTGGAGAGACACTGGCTGACAGATGGAAGAACGCAATTTAAAATTAGCTAAATCTGATTACCTTAATGTGTAATAGATATAGCTGAATAATGACTGATATGGATAGTAATATATATAATTTGGAACTGGCTGATAGACTGAAGAATACAATTGAAAACTAGCCAAACCTAATTGCTCTTTTTTGTAACAGATATAGTTGAATAATAATTGATATTGATAGTAATGTATATAATGTGGAGTTGATATGATAACTAACAATTGGATATGAGAAAACATTTTTAGATTATACATAAAGAGTATTAACTACAATAATTATCACTATTAAAAAAACTAAATAAAATACATACAATCAAATGTTAATCAATACTGGGGAAATGTTATGATATATGATATAATTAAATATTATGGATGCTCAGCTAAAATAGGACATGAGGATTTGATGATAATAGAGGATTTTACAAATAAGTAAATGAATTGTCAGCATGTGTTATGGATTAATTCTTTGGCATAGCTAAGGATGAAGGATGTTTAAATAACCATAGGTAATTCAAACTGGAGGTATAATGATGTTGATATGGTAAATATTCGAGTTAAGATATTTGAATTAATATGAGTTAATGGAAGAGAAGCACCAAAGCATGTTGTAACCAGTTGATATACTTCTTTTTTTTTATAATAGACACCTGTGTTTTGTTTTGTTTTCCTGCCTTGTCTCTTGTCGTTTTTGTATTTTTTTGTATTTTTTTTATTTTTTATTTTTATTTGCCCTTTTTTTTTATTTTTTCTTTTCCCACCGGTGTGGGCAGGTATTGTTCAAGATTATTACTTTTATTAATATTTCTAAATAATAATTACAGTTAAATGAAAATGGATATATAATAATGCTTGAGTTAATATGAGTTATGTTGGTTGACAGTGGAGGAGATGTACCAAAACTTATCTGTAATTGATTGACACATTTTCTACAGATGTAAAGAAAGATGCTGTACCTGTTTTAAATTAAAACTAAAAAACATTTATTAAAAAAAAAACACATATTACGAAAGTTAAAAAAATTAAATAGAATATCCAAAAAACAAACCCAATTAAGATTAACAATAACATTTTTAAAAGAAATTCGATTAAAATTAACAATAATCAATAATTTATTTTGTTTTGTTCAGGCCAGGCTGGCTTGCTGGAAAAGCCAACTTTTTAAGGTGCGTCGAAAGGACCGGAGGTCGGGGATTATACGAAACTCCAGGGGCAGCTCATTCCAGAGGGAAGGCGCTCCCACAGAGAAGGCTCTCCCCCTGGGGGTCGCTAGCAGACACTGTCTGGCCAACGGCACCCTGAGGAGGTCAACTCTGTGGGATCACACTGGACGGTGGGAGGCTACCGGTGGCAGTAGGTGGTCTCGCAGGTATCTTAGGCCTAAGCCATGGAGCGCTTTAAAGGTCATAATTAGTACCTTGAATCGCACCCAGAAGACAACCGGCAACCAGTGCAGGCCGCCTAAAAAGGGTGCAACATGGGAGCACCTAGGTACCGCCATGATAACCCGTGCAGCCGCATTCTGGACCAGTTGAAGCCTCCGGGTGCTCTTCAAGGGCAACCCCATGTAGAGAACATTACAGTAGTCCAGGCAAGAAAGGATGAGGGCATGACTAACGCTATAAACTGAGATTCAGTTTATGAGTTCGCAATTTGTTCATTCCTGAATTCATGACTATTAATAGTTAAAGAATTCATTATTTATACAACTAAGAACTACTCAGTGTTCATATGTACAACAAATCAAAAAGACGGATGCTAATGAGAATATGATGCTTTTTTTCAGTTAGCCTAAATATGTAACTGTTCTGTCCCCCCTTCACGGCTCTTAACAAACGGCAAGACGAATAAACCTAAAAGGAACTTTCTTTATCAGTTCTCAGTTCAAACTGGCTTCGAGCCCAAAAATAACATAAATACAGTCTCTGACTCGATAACGGAATGAAAAACAAAACAACTCTTAAAAGCAATGCACTTCTCCAGTGTAGCCTTGAATCAGGGTTACAGGAAACACCAAAGCACTTATCCAAGTGTATCAAGTGCCTTCTCTGTTGCGGCTCCGACACTATGGAACAATCTCCCCGTGGAGATTCGTACCCTCACCACCGTCCAGGCCTTCCGCACAGCCCTCAAGAACTGGCTAGCCCGTCAGGCCTGGGGATAATCTTATTTTTGCCCCTCCCGAATGTTGAGTGAATGTTGAGTTTTACTGTCTAATTTACTTTGTGCACATTTCTTTTTGGTATTGTCCTACACCCCCCTTCCTTTTTTGATTGTAAGCCGCCCTGAGTCCCCTCAGGGAAAAGGGCGGCCTATAAATAAATAAATCTACAAATCTACAAATCAAGCAGTGTTGTACGCACGAAGGAACGTTGACTCCTGCGATTAGGTCGTGGCAGCATCCGTCCTTTTATCTCCAAACCTGCCTCTAACAAGCCCAGCTGCATAATGAATCTTGTATGTATCCCGAAAAGACTCACAGCAGACATCTGCCGGGGCACAACATGTAACTACATAATATTTTATTTTTTAATTTAATTTAATTTTTTAGCGTATTCCAGAAATCACTGAGGTGAAATGAATTTTTTCAGGGAATGTTATCTTTCACCCCCGGGACGCATGAATGTCGGGAGGCAATCAGGGGAAGCTCCTTTCTTGCCCCTACATGGTTTATTCGTTCATGTGAATTAAATTGTCAACCTCAGCGGTGCGCAGGCCTCAGGGTCTTACCAAGTGAGCCAATGCAGCCCCCTACATAATATTAAAAGTAGTTGATGAATAAAAAATAGATTGATATTTTAAACTTCAGAAAAGAAGATCAACTTTTACATTGGAGCAGTGGTGGGATTCAAATAATTTACCAACCAGTTCTCTGCCCTAATGAACAGCTGGGTAGGTGGGGATCGGTGGTCATGTGATCATGTAGGCGTGGCTAAGTCAATGTCACTCAGGTCAATGGGCACTTCACCTTAGTTGTTACAATGGTAATAAGGGTTAACTGAAGAGGCAGTTTCTATAAGCAGGTCAATAAAGATTAGGCTAGAAACAACACCAGAATGTTTCCTTCCTGCCTTCCTTACAGGATTAGCCCTGTAAAGTGGAAAAAAACAAAATAAGATTTCTTCCAACAACCGGTTCTCCGAACTGGTTAGAAAGTTACCAACCGGTTCTCCCGAATAGGTGCAAACCGGCTGAATCCCACCACTGCATTGGAGTGATGTGGGAAAAGTGTCCCCTGGGAATAGCATTGGCTCCACTAGAAAGGGTCAGAGGTCAGAATGGCCAGTGAAGCTGGAGTCTGAGATGAAGCTTTTCCTGAATGGGACTGTGGGCTCATAGTGTAATAATGCTCCTCGAACACATAGGGTGTCATTGGATTTGAAGGTGGCATCTATGGCAAGAAAATTATTTGTACGCTTACACTACGTCCCTTCCTGAGTCAGCTGAATCTCAACCATTGCAATATGCTTGCTTTATTTCATTTATTCATTTGTTTGTTGTTATTGTAAGGTGCCTTGACTGTTAGAATAAAAAGAAAGGCAGAATATACATTCAGTAATAAATAAACAAATAATTTCCTGCTTATGATCTGATAAGTCATCCCTGAGCTACAACATCCTGATGCTCTCATGTCCATGACTCGACAAATGCACAAAGGACAAAAGCATGCCGACAAAACCGCGCCGAGAAAACTGTGACGTTGAAATCGCGCCCACAACAGCGCACCGACAAAACCGCGCCCACAAAAGTGTGATTAGGGTTAAGGTTAGGGTTAGGGTTAGGGTTAGGGTTAGGGTTAGGGTTAGGGTTAGGGTTAGGGTTATTACCTTGTTTTCGCATTGTTTGTTAATGGCATGCTTTTGTCGGCGCGCTGTTGTCAGCGCGCTGTTGTGGGCATGATTTCGATGTCGCGGTTTTCTCGCTGCAGTTTTGTCAGCGTGGTTTTGTCGTGCGTGCATTTGTTGGTGAACCCTCATGTCTAATAGCAGTAAATACAATTATAACTCCTTTACCATCTTTTACAGCAATGTACGACACCAGCTCTCATCATGGAAGCAAATTTAGTAAATTAATCAAAAGAGCAATTCTATCAAATTGATCAAAAGAACATTCTCTTCATAACTGTAGAAAAAACCCTTCCATAATATTTCCAGAAATGTTGCATTCTGTAATATATGTATTTAGATTGCAACTGAGGCCTCTCTGTCAATATGTCACACTCACATTCCTTCTTTTAGGTTTTGCAGAGTAGGCCTGTAACTGAAGTCTAGACTGATACAGCATCAAGTGGGAAGGAAAGTCTAGCTTGCCTCCAGCCTCTCTCCAAGCATCTTTTTGTTCGTAATGAGGTTTATATCAGCCTTGATCAGTTCTGACCTGAACTGGCTTCCAAACAACTATCACAATGACAAAACCTTCATCTCCCATTAATCCCTCGTCTGCTGGGACCTCAGGTAGATTGTTGCACTGTTTCACACTGCTGTTTTGGGACAAAGGCCACCATTTCTTTCAATGAGGAGATAATCCTTCAGAAAATACATCTATGCTGATGACCAGTGCAGTGCCAATTTTAGACTTATACCAAAGGACCTTATGGCTTTTTATTTGTTGTGTTCTGAGACACCTGCACAGGAGAGAAGAAAGAATCCAATTATTTCATGGCAATATGTATCAAGCGCCTTCTAAAAGAATAAAGCCTTGAATCTGGGAAACAACTGCCATGGAGGCTGAGTTCTTTTAACTTTTTTTTTTTTTAAATACAGTATTATTTTCTTGTGAAGCTTTTATTAAGGGCAACTGGTTCAGCGCTGGGCACTTTTGCTATCTTTAATGCTATTTTATTGAAATATCAACCCCCTGTATTTACTTTCAAATGCATAATTACTGCACTACATTGCATAATGGCATATTTCAGGAAAATGACCTTCATAGTTACCTCAAGGCTTTCTGACTTACGCATTGAATTAGATGCTATTCAGTTCTTTAACAACAATAATTCTACCTGCTTTGACTTGTTATCTCAATTGCTTTACCCAAAGAGCTTAGCACTTCTCAATTCTTTTGGCTTGTAATTTGCAAACCAGAGTTGTTTTGTCAGGATTAGACCTGAGAAAAGCATATGCCTTCAATGTGTTTTGATAATAGCAAGGACCTGGGTGACAATCCAGTGGAAAGCTCTCTTGGGAAGCCCATGGAGTGAATGGAACCTGCACGATGCTTTCTTTCAGGATTTTGAATCACCTTCTACCATTACTTCAGCTTCAAGCTCTGTCTGAGTCTGTCCCCTGTAGAGAGTTGGCTCTACAATTCTTTTCTGCTAAAGGCAGTAGAAGGCAAGGAAAAAACCTGTCCAATCTATGACCAATAGGCTATGACAGTGTTTCTCAACCTTGGCAACTTGAAGATGTCCGGACTTCAACTCCCAGAATTCCCAAGGTTGAGAAACACTAGGCTATGATATGGGGCATCTTTTAGGAGAGGTCAGCCAAAATCTTCTCCATTATAATTAACACATTCCCTGTAAAAACAACAAGGTGGTGAGACCAGTTGATTTTAGATAAGGCATCAAGCTAGAAACTGGAAGACATGAGTTCTAGTCTCACCTTAGGCACAAAGCCAGTTGGGCTAGTCGCTTTCTCTCAGTCCACGAGAGGAGGCAATGACAAGCAATTTCTTTTTAAAAGTTGCCAAGGAAACGATAAGGAATTGCCTTGGAAAACTGGACACAATTGAACAGCGAGGGGGGGAAAAGGGCCACCTTTCAGGAAATGCCAAAATCTTCTCCAGTATAACTGTATACAGTATACCCTATGCCTGTAAAAATAATAATAATAATAATAATAATAATCCTGGCTGCGCAAGAACAAGCTATCCGCACAAATGCCATTAAGGCCAAAATCGAAAAATCCTCTGATGATGCCAAATGCAGACTTTGCAAAGAAGCTGACGAAACTGTTGATCACATTCTCAGCTGCTGTAAAAAAATCACGCAGACTGATTATAAATTGCGGCACAATTCAGTAGCACAAATGATCCATTGGAATTTGTGCAAAAATTATAATATTAAAACAGCAACAAACTGGTGGGAACATCAGCCTGAAAAAGTCACAGAAAATCAGATGGTCAAGATCTTGTGGGATTTCCGTATACAAACCGACAAAATACTGGCGCATAATACACCAGACATCACACTGGTTGAGAAAAATAAGGTCACAATCATAGACATCGCAATACCAGGTGATAGCAGGGTCGCCGAGAAGGAACATGAAAAAATCGCAAGATACCAGGACTTAAAAATCGAAATTCAACGACTATGGCACAAACCAGCAGTGGTAATTCCAGTGGTAATTGGCACACTGGGTGCTATTCCAAAAGCACTGGAATTACATTTAAAACAGTTAAAAATTGACAAAATCACCATCAGTCAAATGCAAAAAGCCGCACTGCTTGGATCTGCACGCATATTACGAAAATATGTTACGACGTCCTAGGCCCCTGGGTGGGGCCCGACTAGTAACCAATGCCAAATCCGGCGAAACAACTGGCCGCTGTGATACAATTGTATAATAATAATAATAATAATAATAATAATAATAATAATAATAATAATAATAATAAATTAAATTTATATGCCGCCCAATCCCAAAGGACTCCGGGCGGCTTACAAAGAAGGAAAGAAAAAAGAAAATAAGAAAAGGATAGATTAAAATTCACAACACACATTCGTTCTAATCGGGGCTGGACCTTAACACTAAGGTCAACAGTCCCAGGCCTGCAGGAACAGCCAGGTTTTAACAGCTTTCCTGAAGGCCATGAGAGTGGGTAAGGTACCCCCTCTGGGGGTAGCTGATGCCAAAGGGTCGGAGCAGCCACAGAGAAGGCTCTCCTCCAGGAGCCCGCCAGCCGACACTGTCTGGCTGACGGCATCCGAAGGAGACACAATCTGTGGGATCTTACCGGCCGTTGGGAGGTATGTGGCAGTAGGCGGTCTGGCAGATACGCTGGCCCTAAGCCATGTAGGGCTTTAAAGGTAATAACCAACACCTTGAATTGCGTCCGGAGACCAATTGGTAGCCAGTGCAGCTCACGGAGGACAGGTGTAATGTCGGTGTACCTCAGTACACCCAATATCGCTCGCGCGGCTGCATTCTGGACTAGCTGTAGTCTCCAAACGCTTTTCAAGGGTAGTCCCATGTAGAGCGCATTGCAATAATCCAGACTTGAGGTGACAAGGGCATGAGTAACCGTTTAAAGTGCCCCCCAGTCCAAATAGGTCCGCAATTGGTGCACCAGGTGAACCCGGGCAATGGCCCCCCTGGTCACAGCCGACAGATGGTGTTCCAGTGTCAGCTGCGAATCCAGGAGGTCCCCCAAATTGCGGGCCTCTGAGGGGGTGTAAATTTTCGCCCCCCCAGGATTAAGGACGGACTGTCTAGGCTGTCCTTCGGGGGCAACATCCAAAGCCACTCAGTCTTATGTAACTTCTGAAATCCACTTCCAGCACGCAGCATTTGAGAAAGAGATTCATTCTGAAAAGTCATATTTCAACCCTGATTGATAATTTAGAGTTGACCTATTCTGCAGCCAGACTCCATAAAAAGGCTATGTTCCCTAACACAGTGGTCCTCAACCCCCGGTCCGCGGACCGGTGCCGGGCCGCGGAGTACCTGGCACCAGGCCGCGCAGCGGCCGGGGGCCATGATCGCTGCAGCGGCCGGGGGCCATGATCCCTCTGCCTCTTCACCCACACGCGCAGCCTGAGATCAACCCCGGGACTCGAACCCGAGAGCCGCCTCTCCGGTCCAAACCCCACTCCCACCCCGGCCGCCCGCCTGGCCGCCTTGGTAGCCCGTGGAGACGGAGCGCGTTCGGTTCGCCGCTACCTGGGGGCGCCGTCCCCATGACGTCACCGCGGAGTCCTCGCCTCCTTCCCTGGCGAGGCTTTCTCCCCGCCAGCCAATCAGAGGCCAGTCCCCGGGCAAGCGGGGACAAGTTGCTGGCCGGTCGAAGCAGAAGCGGGAGATTGGAGGGGGGGGAGAGAGAGAGAGAGTGAGAGAGCGAGCGCTGGGCGGGTGGCAGCGCATTCCACAGCGGACTAGGCGCGCCGCGGGCTGCCAACCCCCCCCACACACACACACACGTACACACACTGCCTCTCTGGCAATTGGCTGCCCAGGAAGGGAGCGGGGAGCTTTCACAGATAGGAACGTGATGGGGTTTGTTTTCTTCCCCCACTCCTGAGCCCTTTTTTTTTTTTTTGCTTGCCTTCTGGGGTCTCCGCCGTGGAGCAGCCGAGGTCAGATGGGGAGGCGGAGAGAGAGAGAGAGAGAGAGAGAGATGGGCGGGTGGCAGCTGTCTGTGAAACATCTTCCCCTCCCCACCTCCTGGGCAGCCAATTGCCAGAGAGGCACGGTGGGGGTGGTGGGGGTGGTGGGGGTGGAAGGAAATAAAAAGAGAAGTTGCCCTTTCATTTTGCAATCTCTCTCTACGACCTTGTTTCATTCTCTTCCCTTTTGTTTCGTCCTCATTTCTCAATCTCAGCAACTTTAACACTTTTGGACTTCAACTCCCCAAATTGCCCAGCCAGCTAGAATAGATAGATAGATGGTGGATAGGTGATTGATAGATAGAGAGGGATGGATGGATGGATGGATAAATAGATAAATAGATAGATAGATAGATAGATAGATAGATAGATAGATAGATAGATAGATAGATAGATAGATAGATAGATAGATAGATAGATAGATAGAGGATATATACACATACACGCATACACACATACATACACACAGAGAGAGAGAGAGACAGAGACAGAGACAGACATGGATGGATAGATATCACAGAAGTGAGTACACCCCCTCACATTTTATCAATATTTAAGTATATCTTGCAGCAGTTTAGACATTAATGGCTGGGGGCCATGATCGCTGCAGAACAACGCCCCCCCACCCCTGCGTGCGCTCAGCGGGCCACGGTAAAATTATCAAAGGCTGACTGGTCCGCGGCGATAAAAAGGTTGGGGACCACTGCCCTAACACTTTAATTTAGTGTTTCTCAACTTTGTCAACCTGAAGGTGACTGGACTTCAACTCCCAGAATTCCCTAGTCAGTGAATGCTGGCTGGGGAATTCTGGGAGTTGAAGTCCAGGCACCTTCAAGTTGACAAGGTTGAGAAACACTGCTTTAATTGTTTTGCTTCCCATCATTTCCTAAGACGGTGATGGCGAACCTATGGCACACGGTCCCAAAGTGGCATGTGGAGCCATGTCACCTGGCACGCACGGCATCGCCCATTCCTCTTCTGGGTTGCTGGCATGCATGTGTGTGTGTGCATGTGACAATCAGCTGGCCTTTGTGCATTAGGTCTATCGAAAAGGATTGGTCCTCTCTCCAAGGCTTCTTTTGCTGTCTGTAAAATTATTACAACTTGTATGACTAGCTTCAACAACAAAAAAATAACTGAACTACAACTTGTTTCTCATTGAATGTATTTATCAGAAAATCCAAGTAGCTTGTTCAATGGTTTTTACAACAAGCTGAAATGTGCAAATTGCTTTCTGGCATTGTGCTAAGCCATGATGACCAAATTCACACACAGTAGTGTGTGTATTGTATAATCATAATAACTGGTTTCACACATCATGCTAAGCCAAAAGCAAACAAAACACACTATGGCTTAGCATGAAATATGAACCAGCTCACTGACTTAACTAGTTGATATTTTAAATCCTAAGAATTTAATCAAGGGTTTTTTTCAAGGAGGGCCCCTGGACCTTGTGCCAAGAGACCTCTAAGATTGGTTCCATGGCACTAAAAGATAAAGAACAAATAAACATTTCTTTAGGTTGGTCTAATCTAGAAGGGAGACAAGTCAGATAGAATTTCCAATCTACAGCCTACTTTGAATCCTTCGGATGATTCCTGGGTATGCACTTTAAATATTCTTGAGTAATCTATCTATCTATCTATCTATCTATCTATCTATCTATCTATCTATCTATCTATCTATCTATCTATCCATCCATCCATCCATCTACCTATCCATCCAACACCCATCATCCTTACAAAGTGACTCGTTAGGGTTTGAGTCAACCCTAATTTATCTGTTACCATGGTATGTTTGATTGTAAAGACTAAAATAAGACAGAACCCAGCACTGCTTTGACTAGACAGAACCATTGAAATGTGGAATAAGAACATTCCAGTCTCAAGGTCAAAAAAACAATGGCTTGAATTTTGTGTTTTGCACTGTGCAGAGTGTCTGCATACCATGTATCGTGACTCCATACTTGCCTACTCTAAAGCAATTTATCTAGCACTATCAAGTCCCTGATGACCTGCTGTTATTTAATTTCTGAATGGAGGATTGAATTTCTGGAAGAAGGTGGATTTGTCTTTCTTTTTGATATGAAGTCTGATATTGTGCAGACCAGTGGTGGGTTTCAAAAAAATTTGGAACCTCTTCTGTAGGTGTGGCCTGCTTTCCGGGTCCACTGGTGGAACCTCTTCTAACCGGTTCGGTAGATTTGACGAACCGGTTCTACCGAATAGGTGCGAACTGGTAGGAACCCACCTCTGTTGCAGACACCATAATTGCACAATATTGCAAATATTTGATTTTGCTCATAAATGGGACGGTTTTTGAAGGTGTTTCTGCTATGCCTTTCATCCAGGAATCTGCAATTATCAAAGGGTGTGTTCCAGGTCATAAGACATATATCCTTCCTCATCCAAGACTACAGAACTGTGCAAAGCCTTTGAAACAGGTGGCCACTCAATGCAGTCATATTATTGGCAAGGCTCATAGAAGCTGTTTTCAATTGTGCATACTCACATCTTTATTAATTGGAAAAGTGGTACATACTTCCTAGGACCTTTTTCTGCTTGAGCCTGATTATGGTACAAATATGCCCAGTGTCTTTTTCCTTATGTCAGGACCTTAATCTCATCCCTCTTCAAGCAATTGAAAATCAGGTCTCTGAACTTGTCATGCCTTATTATGATTATATTCTGTATTCATTAAACATGAAACTCAGTCAACTGGAATTATTATTATTATTATTATTATTATTATTATTATTATTATTATTATTATACAATTGTATCACAGCGGCCAGTTGTTTCGCCGGATTTGGCATTGGTTACTAGTCGGGCCCCACCCAGGGGCCTAGGACGTCGTAACGTATTTTCGTAATATGCGTGCAGATCCAAGCAGTGCGGCTTTTTTGCATTTGACTGATGGTGATTTTGTCAATTTTTAACTATTTTAAATGTAATTCCAGTGCTTTTGGAATAGCACCCAGTGTGTCAATTACCATTGGAATTACCACTGCTGGTTTGTGCCATAGTCGTTGAATTTCGATTTTTAAGTCCTGGTATTTTGCTATTTTTTCATGTTCCTTCTTGGCAACCCTGCTTTCACCTGGTATTGCAATGTCTATGATTGTAACCTTGTTTTTCTCAACCAGTGTGATGTCTGATGTATTATACGCCAGTATTTTGTCCGTTTGTATGCAAAAATCCCACAAGATCTTAACCATCTGATTTTCGGTGACTTTTTCAGGCTTATGTTCCCACCAGTTTGTTGCTGTCTTAATATTATAATTTTTGCACAAATTCCAATGGATCATTTGTGCTACTGAATTATGTCGCAATTATTATTGTTATTGTTATTTCATCATCATTACTACTACTACTATTATTGCAATGGTCCAGCAGTTAAAGATGCTGAACTTGTCAGTTGGAAAGCTGACAGCCAAGATTCAACACCTTTATGGTGCACAACGGGTGAGTTCTTATTCCTGCTCCAGCTCCTGCTCACCTAGCAGTTCAAAAGCATGTGAATGCAAGTAGATTAATAGGTACCACTTTGATGGGAAGGAAACAGCATTCTGTGCACCTTTAGCATATAGCCATGCTGGCCACATGACCATGAAAAATGCCTTCAGACAACGCTGACTCCCCATTTCTCCCTCCAAGAAGCAGAGATGAACACTGCACCCTGTAGTTGGGCACAACTGAACTTGGAAAGCTTTTACCTTTTACCTATTATTTCTGACCACATAATTTCAAGCAACCAGCATCTTTCTACTGAATCTTAATTTGCATGTTTACTGTAAGATGGACCAATCATTCCTTTTGTGTGTCGTTGCTCGATTCACACTTGCTATGAAAGTATTAACTTACTTTGAATGGTGAGAAATGCTAAAAAGGTATAATACAATACAATACAATACAATACAATAGCAGAGTTGGAAGGGACCTTGGAGGTCTTCTAGTCCAACCCCCTGCCTAGGCAGGAAACCCTATGTCAGCCTCTGTTTTGCTTTCGGCTGCCATTGAAACAGGGAGAGGGGGCATGGTATTTGGGTGGGGAAATGTGCTGGAGTGACTGTGAAAAGGGAGTTGTTCTCATCATCTACTGTGCATGCTACAGATAGAGGATTTGCCACCAAGGCCAACTGTCCGGCATACCAACCTGATGATGATTTTTGAAGATGTCTCCCACATGACACCTGTGAAGTACCCGTGGTTCACTCATGAGGCCAATGTTGAGAAAAGACACGGACATGAGTTTTCTTGGGATGAGGCGACCCAGATTGGGGTCTGGGAGCCCCTTTTATTGAGATAGGACAAAGGCAGGAGGAGCAATCAGCATGTGATTTAAGACAGCCTGTCAAACTACAATTGCTAATCTACTGCTCAGGGAAGTTCTGTCTATATATGGTCATATCCTGGTCAGGATGTTTTATCTTTTGGGACTTGTTTTTTCCTGTGTGGTTCAGCGTGGCTGTGCATGCCCTGTTATGCACTGGGCCATGGGTGACCGCCACACCTACACAAGGAGTTATATGACAACAGACACCTGTGGGATGTGCGGATGGGACTATGGGATGGGGTTACCAAGGGGAGGGGGTTGGGTGACATATTGATATCTATGATTACGTGCGCTTTTGCCTCAGATCTTGCTTTGCCTAGCTACTATCTACTCATGACCAGTAAAAGTACTCTTAATTCTGCAAAATGGAGTTGAGTGGTTTCTTTCTTGGTTACTGAGGGAAGCAGCCCTGATACCCTATACCGTTTCAGACAAATGGCTATCCAACATCTTCTTCAAAGACTTCAAGTGTTGGGGCTTTCACAACTTCTGGAGGCAAGTTGTTCCACTGATTAATTGTTCTCACTGTCAGGAAATTTTTCCTCAGTTCTAAGTTGCTTCTCTCCTTGATCAGTTTCCACCCATTGCTTCTTGTTCTATCTTCAGGTGCCTTGGAGAATAGTTTGACTCCCTCTTAAATTAAAGTATAAGTTAAATGGGGGATATTACTCATGAGGAAAGGACAGTTTAAAAGAAAATACTGTTCAACTATGATGGGAAATTGTAGAGCCAGGCCAAGATATTTCATTGTCAAAGAATAATATCCTGTCATCTAGGGCAGTGTTTCTCAACCTTGGCAATTTGAAGATGTCTGGACTTCAACTCCCAGAATTCCCCAGCCAGCATTCGCTGGCTGGGGAATTCTGGGAATTGAAGTCCACACATCTTCAAATTGCCAAGGTTGAGAAACACTGATCTAGGGGTATCCATAATTTATGATTTTAAAAAAAGATGGCCACAATGATGTGATTAAAGCTCTACCTATTTTTATGTGTGTCACAGATGTAATTCACATTAAAAAACAGGAATTGGATTTATTACATTTGGATTTATTACATTTATATGCCGCCCTTTTCCCCGAAGGGGACTCAGGAAGAGCTTTGATTGTAGCCACATAGCCACCATCTTCTCCTTTTTAATCACACCCATTGGACACTCTTGTTGTCATCCAATCTCATCATATAAGGTAAGATCGGCTACGGCATTGCATGTCTATCTACTGGCAGAATAACTTTTTTTGGTTTGTATGGTGGTGTTTCGTAGATAGGACACTCTTCTTCAGGCTGCAAAATTTCTTGGGTTGACCTACAAAAATAAGGCATTTAAAATTATTTAGTGTCCTTCAGAGAATTCAGATCAGTTTCAAAAGGCAAATTTAACTCCTAAAACAATTACAGCTTATTCCCATTTCTGGATGAGAAATACCTCAACATTTCCCTACCTCTAGACAGACAAAAATCTGCTTTTCCGTGGAGGAGCTGAAATCAGAGATGGCTATTCGGGAAAGTTCCTGTTCAGTGTCCCTAACCCTGACTGCTAAGTCTTAGACCTTGTCTTGCTCATTTCCATATCAGGGTGGTGGTGGTGGTGGTGGTAGGGGATTGCTGATAATTGCATGGACAGTATCCTCAGCATTATCAGCAATTTTGTTTTCTCCGTGAGGGTCTTCCTCACATGAAAGTGAACAGAAAGCTTCTTTAGACTTCCTTTTCCAACATGGGAACACTGGTATGTGAAATGAGAGGCATACTCATAGAGCCGAGGTGGCGCAGTGGTTAGGGTGCAGTACTGCAGGCCACTTCAGCTGACTGTGATCTGCAGCTCAGCGGTTCAAATCTCACCAGCTTAAAGTCGACTCAGCCTTCCATCCTTCCGAGGTGGGTGAAATTGTTGTAATACAGTTCCTTGTGTAGGTGTGTGTCCTCCATGGCCTAGTTCATACTAGGGCCTGCAGAGTCACGCTGAATCACACAGGAGAAAACAAACTCCTAGAAAGCCATAACATCCTGATAGTGAATAACATAACATTCTGAGATGTGCCCTACCATTGACGTCCAGGATTTGACCATATATAGAAAGAACTTTCCTGAAGCAGTAGATTAGAAATTGTACTTTTACAGGCTGTTTTTAAGCACATGCTATTGCTCCTCCTGCCTTTGTCCTATTTCAATAAAGGGGCTCTCAGACTCTCATCTGGGTCGCTCCATCCCGAGAAAATTTGTCTCCTGTCTTTTCTCAACATTGGCCTCATGGGCGAACAGCGGAAACTTCACATGAAATGAGGACCCGGACTATGGGGGCAAGTTGCTGACTCAATTTGCTAAAAAAAATTTGTAAACCGCTTAGAGAGGGCTGAAAGCCCTATGAAGCGGTATATAAGTCTAATAAATAAATAAATAAATAAATAAATAAATAAATAAATAAATAAATAAATAAATAAATACTGGGGACAGTTCCCTTCCATTTTAGATTTTAGAGAAAAAGCTCAATACTTATACAGAGTTTCTATCTTAGTAGTTTGGAAGGGAGTAGACAATGTGTTACCTATTCCTAAAGTTCTCCTTCTGTTGTATGGGAGCACATTTCTGAGCTGGTTTCCACCAAAAGAGGGGTATATTCCAGGCCTCCCTTTTTTAGTCTGCCTATCATTTCAATAATTCACAGTCTTTCAATTCTAAGCCTCAATCTCCAAGGTTAGCGGGCCCATGTAATTCCAATACTAGCACTGATGATGTTACCTAGTTTGGATAACGAAACGTCTGGAAGAAAACAACGAAGCTCAGAGAGCATCAGGGACCTAATAATAATAATTGCAGCTTTGCTATATGTAGACAATGTAGACATTCTGCCTGTCTCCCAAGTGGGAATGAGAAGGCATTGAGGGCACTGGCTTCCTTTTGCCTAAAAAAAAAAAATCATATTAAATTATCAAGCGCTAGTGTTTGCAAGACATAACATTATAGCCCCACTCAAATGGTGTGATTGTTGCGTTTTTAATATGCTGTATTGTTTACTGTTTGTTGTTTCCCCCCTCCCTTTTGAATTGTGAGCCGCCCTGAGTCCCCTCAGGGAAAAGGGCGGCATACAAATAAAGGCAAAAGTAATAAAATAAAAAAAAAGTACATTAAGTTATATAAATGACATATTAATGAAATGTTCAATTTGCATTTTTTTTAAAGTTTAATATCCTGAAAGCTATCCAATTCAAATAACAGCAGTACTCCCAGTTCCAAATGTATCAAGAATGCTGTTCTATGTTAGAGACAGCTCTGGGATATTGATTTTCAAACCACTTTAAGCCAAGTATCCAACCGTACAGTTTATGGTTTCTTCTCAAATGGGAATGTGGAAACATCTTGTCTTTCTCCAGATCTAATTCTGAAATTTCATTAGGTTTTCACCTTGGCCAGCCTGAATCAGAGGTGGGTTCCTGCCAGTTCGCACCAGTTCAGTAGAACCGGTTCGTCAAATCTACCGAACCGGTTAGAAGAGGTTCCACCAGTGGACCCAGAAAGCAGGCCACACCTACAGAAGGGGTTCCAAAAATTTTTGAAACCCACCACTGCCACACACACACACAGAGAGAGAGAGAGAGAGAGAGAGAGACTCACACAGAGAGAGAAAGAGAAAGAAAGGAAGAAAGAAAAAAAGAAAAAAAGAAAAAAAGAAAAAAGAAAAAAGAAAAAAAGAAAAAAAGAAAAAAAGAAAAAAAGAAAAAAGAAAAAAAGAAAAAAGAAAGAAAAAGTGAGAGATGAAAGAAAAAAAGGAAAAAGGGACAGAGAGACAAAAGGAAGGAGAGAGAGAGAGAGAAACAAACAAAGAAAGAAAGAAGCAAACAAAGAAACAAAGACAGAAAGAAAGAAAGAAAGAAAGAAAGAAAGAAAGAAAGAAAACACATGGCCGGCAAGCCACTCCCACCAGGTCACATGGCTGGCAAGCCACCCCCACAAAGGAGGCCACACCCACAGAGTAGGTTCGAAAATTTTTTGAAACCCCCCACTGGCCTGAATGTACTACATCCTCCGCAGTTGTGGGGGGCGGTATATACACATCTCTTTTCAGCAGTGCTTATGTCCATGTGGCTCTGTGGATGCCATATGCTTCTTGGTTGTTCTCTCTAGAGAGAATCAAGGAAGATATATATTTATTCCATTTTAAAGAAATACCTTGGTAGAGAGCATAATATCTGTCACTGCTTCTAGTCAGGGCCCTGACATAGCTTTCCCAATTATCTGATTTTGTGCTATAAGTTGTTGCACCTATCCTACTTGGGGTTTAGGTTTAGCACAAATTTTGATGGTTGCCACTGGTATTTGTACTATAATAATGTATTTTATATAATTGCATTTTTAAAGTTTCATTGATAATTATAGCTTTATGTATTTTATTGTTGTGCTTTCTGGCCCAAAGTTTCCCATCCCATTTTAGCCTTTAGAGAAAAAGTTAAATATTTACACAGACTTTTCATCTTAGCAGTTTGGAAGGGACCAGATCCTGTGTTATCTATCACCACAGCTCTCCTTCCCATTGCAATCTGCAAAGCACCAACTATAAAGCGAGTGAGAAAAGTACAAAGGCAATTACTATAAATGTGTGGAGAAAATCCATTTTGTTCCCTAAAGCAACCATAAAACTTCCTTTCGGTTCAGAAGTGCTAGCAATGTAAATGTAACATTTAAGAACATGACAGAACCAATGCATATCATATCCGACCCACCCAGAAAGCATAATCCCACCTGATCATACAACAGCATAAGGAGCATGGGCTACATTTAATTAAAAAGCATAGAAGATACATAAAAATAATGAAAAACTAGAAGATATAGTAAGAAAGGACGCATATATAAAATAAGAGTTTAAAAGAATCTAAAAGAAGGTTCAGGAGCATTAGATTGCTGTAGAGGAGTATTAAGCTTAGTATGTGGAAGACTATATCAAATTACGGAGCGATGCTAGTATCATGGCTTAGATGCTCCTTAAGTCTAGGAGCCCTTTATGTTACAGCCCACCATCTGATGAATTTTAAGTGCTACAATGCATAACTTAGCAACAGAGTATATTGTAGCAGGGTTTGTATCTGAAAGCAGCAGGAAAGTGTAGAATTGTCCTTGCATCTTGAGTATTTATACATTAATGGTGAAATGAAGTAGTAAAAATGTCTCTGTAACACGGGCCCCAGGAAAAGGGCTTCAGTTATGAGCTTTTATTACTTTGGTTGAAAATCCTTTGCAATGTGATTGATAAAATTTATATATCAATAACAATTCTCAATTGTGCCAAAAAGTACTGGCTCATTCAAAACATGATTGAGGAGCATGTAAGGAAGAACCACTCCATAATGGATCTAGAAAGGTTCTTTCTCAGAGAAAAGGCCCTGGGACTTTAGGGGGGCTCTACAGATAGTAAGTGATTAATGGCTGATTGGGGATCTCCACAGAAATCTTCTATGGATTTCTTTATAGTTTAAGGTGCACACAAACCAGTTCTGAAATGTAATTCTTCTCTGTAAAAAAAAAACACACCCCTTTCACTTCCTCTTCTTTATCTATGTGTCATTTGGTCAGTAACACCTTCCCCTAGAAGTTGACCAATTATGCAACAAATGTCGATACATTTTAATGAAAGGTTTTACAAAATTGCTTATGCAAGTTTGTATTCTGGAGATTTAATTTCATTTCAGCCTAAATTATATATTTTAAACAGTATTAGTTTCAGTGAAAGTTTTAATATGGGCTTATCACTCTTCTGAGGCTCATATAAAATATTGGGGGCTTTCCCTGCTCCTCATCCTCAAAAGAACTTAACTCTTGACTTGAGGTCTGTATCATAAGAGCCCTGAGAAACAGAGGCCTAAATATATTATTGTGGTGCATTTTTAAACAATAGAGACACCCTCGTCTAGGCTGTGCCACTTCAAGCTGGAACAATGAAGGAAAGCTCCCTTCCACATCAAAAGACTCTCAGGAGCTTCTCCCACCTGCCAGCTTTTCTTCTTGCCAGCATGTTTTCCATGTTGAAAAGCTGTTCCAAAGCTGATCAGTCAAGTGAGTCCCATCTGCAGACTGAAGTACTGTTGGGCAAACAATAGCTGCGGCCTACTGTTGTTGGGATGTTGCAAAAAAGTTGTTTCTAGTCAGAAAACAGCAACGGTTTACGGGAGAAACCAATGCAGGGACAGTCTAGGCGCTTCAGGCTGATTCACCCCATTAGCCGGCCAGGTGCGTTTAAGTCACGCACCTGGAATTCGGGCTGCGGGGGGGAAGAGGAAGGTGCTTGGAGAGACTGTTTTCCACGCGCCTAGTTCCCTCTCGGCCGTTTTAGTGGCACCTCTTCCTATTTGGGGCCCTGCTCCTTTTCAATGAAATACCGTATACAGCGGTGTTATCTTAAGCTTGGGGGGGGGGAGGCCCCTTCTTCACTTTTTGCTTAAGGGGGGTGGCAATTACAGCAGACAGCTTGCTTCCAGAACGAAGCGCGGCACTCGCAGGGCGCGCTGACCTCCGCGCCTCTCTCGCCTTGCAAGCTGAGCGCACCGCAAGCTGAGCGCACCATCTCTCACCACCGCCTGCAGCGTGAGCCTGGCCTTGGCAGTGTTTCCCCTAAGCCAAGAGTTGTGACTCCACGGTGGGTACTTGGTATCACCAGCGCTTGGTCTCCCGGCCTCGTTCTCTCTCCTGCTTACCCTTTGGCAACTTCGAGAAGGAACCTATCTTCCTTGGTTCGCGCTGATAAACGAGAGCAGGACAAGGAGAATCTCTTACGGGTCCTGTGCCACTCGGTTTTGTTCTGTGCCCATGAATCGGCGTGAAACCCCTCTACCCACGAACGCTGAAGTAGCTCTCCGTGATCCCAGGCAGCGGAGGGAACCACCTTTCCCAGCTCAGACCGGGAGCCCAGCATTCGCCTTCAGGGTCAACTTGTCAATCAAAAAGAAGCTAAAAGGGGGTGCCCGCTTTAAGGTCCGTCTGATTTAGATCGCGCAGATGGTTGACATCTCTCCAGCCACTGGCTCTCTTCGGCTGCAAGTTTCAGGAAGCCCAGCTATTTAATGGAAAGTCATTCTTTTTCTCCCGGGACATTGTTCACTTGTGCCGCGATAGGCGAAGCACTTTTGCACCCTCTACTTGGCTTTCTTCATCAGTGGTTGAATGCACCTCTCAGCCCTCTCCCTTTAATAAAAAAGAACCGTCTCGCCCAGATTATAGACAACATTGTGAGTCTTGTAAAGCACGTGTCTTCCACGGCTGGTTGGGAGCCAATGTTTCCAGCCCAATGTTTGCTCAGTCACAAATGTATTATTATTTGTTCATTTATTAAATTTGTGTCTTAAGTTGGTTTTATTTATTATTTGTTTGCTTATTATTGTTATTGACCCGGTGTGTGTGTGTGTGTGTGTGTGTGTGTGTGTGTGTGTGTGTGTTTCCTAGTCAGTCTGGTCCTCCCAACTACAAGGGAGAAAGAGGATTCCCAGGGACTTGGTACAATTATGCAATTATCTACGATGAGCAGAGATCTCTTTCCACTTAGAAACTTCAATAGTTGAGGACGTCTTTAGGGGCAGGTAGCCCTCTCTTAAGGATAAGGCCAGAACAAAGCCTGTGTGTTACCATGGGATTTCCTCCCAAACGGTATCAACACCACGAAGCTCGGGGATCAACTCTGTCGTAGACAGGAAGCAATATTAATCTTCGGCAGGATTCCCGTGGTGACAGTCTTGCTCCCTGCCAGAGAGTCCCTTGTCTTCATCCTGTTATTCTGTCGCCAGTGCCATCCTTCGGTTTCCCGAGGCCGGGTCCGCATTATTGGGTCTTCCTGGGTGCCGTGCAGTTACTGTATCCCAGTATCCCAGTTTTCCAGATGTGTGGAACGGCAGTTCCCATCGTGCCGAGGCCCCTGGAGCGGAAGAGTCTCTCGTACCATTAAAACACTCTTTTACCTACCTTCCCCGCTTTTCCGACCGCTTACTTCTTGAAAAGAAGTTGGGTTGGTTCCCCATCTTGTAGTCAACTAATTCAAGCAAGCCCTTGTAGTTCAGCACACTACACCCTTTACTGCCACGTTGTGCTAGGAAGCCCAAAGGAGTGATTAACCCTCTTAATGGAGACACCGCTGGCCTCCCAGATCAGAGTGGCCAACGCTTCAGGATATTCTGTTGGATACCCTCTTAAGGATCTCCCACCGGTGCGGGAACGGTGAAAGAAAGAAACCCTTCCAGTCGGGAGCCCGACCTCGCTGGGGAGAGGGGGGGAGGCTCACTCGCCAATGGGAGCCCACCCACCCCCGCTACACCTTGTTGGACTGTCCTCCCGGCGCGGAGCGCAGGAATGAAGAGCTGTTGTGAGGGGCTCTTCCAATCTTTTCAGACTTTGAGAATGGAGATTCGGGGAACCCCTCCCTTGCTGGAGAGGGCGCCAGGCAAAGGATCCAGGACTGAGACAGAGTGCGGGGGGGGGCTGGCGGCTGGGGGCAGCGTTGTGGCTCCGCCCCCGTAGTATCTGTCGTAAACCTGGCGCCGCCGGTCTAAAATAAACGCTAGCTAGAGAGAAAGGGAAGGGGGGGCTGGCGCGACGCCCCCCTTCCCTTTCCTCCTCCCCCTGCCGGGTTCCCGCGCGGCGGCGGCGGCGGCGCTCAACCCCCTTTTTCTCTGGACTCAACAGCAGCGTCCGCCGGGCGATCAGGAAGGGAGCCCAGGGGCTGCCCGGCGAGCCATGTCGCTCAGCCCCAAGCACACGACTCCTTTCTCCGTCTCCGACATCCTGAGTCCCATGGACGAGACTTACAAGAAGTTCGGCGCCATGGAGGGCAGCCTGGGGGTCCCTTTGGGCGTGGGGGTGGGCGCCACCGCCTACCGCCAGACCTCAAGTTCAGCCCTCCCGTCCCAGCAGCAGCATCCCATGGCAGGCCACAATACTGCCGCCTACCACCCCATGGCCCACGCGGGGGTCTCGCAGTTCGCTCACGGTTCGGTGGCTGGCTATTGCAACGGCGGGCTGGGCAACGTGGGCGACCTGGCGTCCTATCCAGACAGCGTGCGCAGCAGCACAGCAGCCTCCGGCTGGTATGGAGCCAACCCGGATCCCCGATACCCCACGAGTAAGCGGGGAGGGGCGACAGAGGGAGGGACTGGATCAGCTGGGGGGGTTCTTTTTGCCGGGGGTGGGTGGGTGGAGGTGTGTGCTCTGAAGGGCGTCCCATATGAAGCCCTCTTTGGGATAGTGCTCTTCCTCAAGTGTCTTTTTCCCAGAGAAAATCCCGAGTTTGGGGACCAATTGTAGTGGGGGAAAAGGAAGAATTGTTGGGTGTGTTCAGAGAATCCCAGGGCCGAGTGGGGAGGAAAAGAGGGTCCTCTTCTGTCTTAGAGGGGAACCGCTAATATTAAAGTTATTTTAAAATACCACCGGTGATTATGACCGCTGGTCTCTGTCTTCAGGGCCGCCCCTTCTCTGCTTCTTGGCCTTGGAGATAACTTCTTTTAACTTGTGCCCCGTGTGCTCAGTTTCCAGGCTGATGGGGCCCTCCGGGGCCATGAACATGGCCGGCATGGGAGCTCTGTCAGGAATCGCGGAGGCTGCCAAATCCATGGCCCCCGGTCTTCACGCCGCTCCGCGGAGGAAAAGGAGGGTGCTTTTTTCGCAGGCGCAGGTCTATGAACTGGAGAGGCGCTTCAAGCAGCAGAAGTATCTGTCGGCGCCCGAGAGGGAGCATCTCGCCAGCCTCATCCACCTCACGCCCACCCAGGTAAAGATCTGGTTCCAGAACCACCGCTACAAGATGAAGCGCCAAGCCAAAGACAAGGCGGCTCAACAGCTGCAGCAGCAACAGCCCCCGGAGGGACCCGGCCTGTGCCAGCCGCCGGCCCCAACCCAAGCGGCATCTCCGAGACGCGTGGCGGTGCCCGTCTTGGTCAAGGACGGCAAGCCTTGTCCGCACAGCGCAGCAGCCGCCTCCGCCGCGGGCCAAGCCGCCGCCGGCCAAGCTTCCGGGGCCGGGGGCAGCAGCGGGGCAGGCGGGAGCGCTGCTCAGCATCAGCACCCGCAAACGCAAGGGACCTCGCTGGGGCAAGCCCCGGACCTGGAGGAGATGTCTCCCAGCCCCCCTTCCTTGCACGGTCAAGTGAGCTCCCTGGCACAGATGGACGCGGCTGCTGTCGATTATAGCGGCGGCCTGGTCAATGCCAGCTTGCTCTACGGGCGGACGTGGTAATAAGCCCTCCACCCCAGCGAATCGTCGAGGTGCATCTTCTTCCTTCTAGTGTGGGCGTCCTGGATCGGCAGCTCCCTTGGCTTCTTTCCTTCCCCTTCGGGGTTCAACCTGGGCAGGGGATCTCCCCTGCTAAATTGGGCATTGCGGAGGAAAAAGGGGCCTCTCTCCCGCGCCCACCCCCAGCTGCTCTGCCCACCCGAAGCCAGCAGACACGGCGACCCACACGGGGCCTCCGATGGCCAAGTGTAAAAAAAAACCCAACACAGGTGGGGAACGTTGTTAGGTGCTCTGTACAGTAGGTCCCTCTCCACAGCTTCAGGGAAGGGGGGAAAGGGCCCATTTCCTCCGAGACAGTTCCCGAAGTGGAGAGAGAGGGTAGCTCCAGATGTTGGCTGGGACAAGGTTTCCCTGCGCACCCAGCTGAGAAAGTCAACTGAACAAGATCAGCAACCGCCTCCTGAAAGTGCAGCTTACTTCTGGTGAATCAAACCGAACTACAAATAACGCTAATAATAATTTTACCTGGGAACCCCCTTAAGTGCAATCTCATTATTACTGATTGAGAGCTGATTGAATTGTAACTCAAGGTCGACGGGCGAACATTATCCGCCATGTTCACAAAAGAGAAGGGGCGACATTCGCAGGGAGGAGAAGGGAGGGGAGGAGACCTACTTGTATCGTTGCACCCGGTAATGGTTTTTTTTTTTTTTAAAGCGTTGAATCTGGGGTTCAGGTTTAAGAGAGGGAAAAAAAATAACAAAGATTTATTGTTAAGTGTTATCTAGTAGGGATTCGGTTGTATGACTGGCAAACATCAACTGTAATGCAAACTACGATCCATTCCAATAAAAGGCAAATGGGCTAATAACGGAGATGAAATCGTCCTTAGCAAAAAAAATAACGTTGCCTCCCTGTGGATTTCTTATCAAAGGTTCAATGTGGCAAGGAGTTTTCCTGCAGAAGGAGCTAAGAAATAGCACGGACAAACTTGGCGAAAGGGCGCACCTACCTCTAATCGTTTGAATCTTTAATGCTTGTAAAAAAATGATTGAATTGCTAAGTGGTTTCTTAATCGAAGGAAAAGAGAGTGTTGCAGAATCCGTAAAAAAAATAATCTTTGAATTATTTAGCTGCAGGTGTATAGAAAACATATCAAGAAAAAAGAAGGAATTAGCCAAAATGCAAACTGTGAGAGGCTGAAGAGGAAACGGAAAACACTTTTTGCATGAGTTTTTCTCAGACTGCACTCCTAACAGGTTCTATGAATATAAAGTACTAAACCCCCAAAAGCTCAAATTGTGACAATAGTTAGGCTGCTATCTTATACTCGTTTCATAGGATAAATGAATCCAGGAAGGTTTACGTTGGGGTAGTTAGGAAGACTGCTTTTTGGGAAAGGCTGTTTAAAACCCCTTAAACTCTGCAGGATACAAGCAGTCTCAATTATGTGCGTGATTACAGCCACATCGCACCTTGATCTGGCCCCGAGCGATGCTTTTACAAAATATTGTCAGTCATTACATATACATATATTATTATTTGCTTACATTTTTAAAAGAAATGAAGGTATTTTCTAATCCAGTTTCTATGTTTGATTTGGTTTCAATTATCACACAATTGGTGAATAATATTTTTTGTTTGATCCGGAACAACCCAACAATATTTTTCTCCTAGGGGAGCTGCAATTCCATTTGTTTTGAGATGTATATTTTAATACATGAAAAAAGGTTTGGCTGATCACTTTGACCACCTTGAAATGAATACAAATTGAATAAAGTAAAGTCTGAATCAGAATCTACTCATGATTTACGATAGTTAGGAAAGCAATTGGTGGAATTCATGCAAACATTAGGGATAACAAGAAAACTTTTTGAAAACATTTTGAAACAAGAAATTTTCTTATGGAAACGTCAATTAAGGGAAACACCAAAGATCAGGATTTCCCCCATTCCCGTGAAAGTCTCGGTTTCAGGTGTATGGCGGCAGCCTATAATCCTTTAATATTCCAGTTTGCAAATCCTAATGGAACCATAGTCCAAAGCATTTTTGTTGCTGATTTAAATAGACTTTTCTTCTAGGTTAAGTCATTCAGCGTAGGAACTTAAAGAAAACAACTGCAGAGCTGTTGTCCAGCTCCCATTCATTTCAAGTAAGTGAAGGAAAAATTCCCTTTGGAATGTGCGAAAGATAAGGCTAGAGGGTGCGGGTGAGAGGTTTGATGAGACCTTGATTCAGATGAGCAAAAAGTCGGGGGATAAATATTTTAGTTCAGAGTAGTGATATTTACTTTCAATTATGCAGACAGCAGGAACCAGTTCCACTGAAATAACTTAGAAGAGGCCAGTGCACACCACCAAAATTTCGGATGCATTTGCCTTATATTTTGTTTAGGTTTCTAAATAAAAGTATGTGAGATAATATTCGCCTGAGAGGAAGTTCCATTGTATTAAATGAGGTTTTACTTTGGAGTGTATATGCTTAGAATTTCACTTAAAATGGTGGATTTTAAAATATCATTCGCTGGATTGTGTCTTTTTGAAGGATTTTGGATTGTGACCCTATTCAGAAGTAAAAGCAACGGATCACAGCAGAACTTCATTCCTTGTAATCATTCCCAGAATCGTGTAAAACTCAGGTTTGGGAACTAGTACAATTAATGGGAATTTGTAGTAGGGCCAAATTATTCTAAGCCGAACTAATTTTATTGGAAAAAGTTTAGAGTCCATACACAAAAGTGATCAAATGCCTTATATACTTCAACATCTTGAAGTTGGAACACCGAATATCAATTCAGGAGGAATACTTTTCATAGAATTGCACTGGATTATACACTCTGAGGTTTGTTTGAAACAAATACAGGGCTGGACTATCATCTGGGTAAAACTTTATTTGAAAAAAAAATACTTGCTTGCAAAGCACAGGCATCAGTTCTAAATAGCTTTAGTCTATAATTCCAAGCACTTCTAGGAGAAAGACTGGTTGGACTTAGTGGAATTTATTTCTGAGTAACCATGCTAAGATTGTAATCTAAATTTAATCCTCTATTTCTATATATTCCGGAGGTACCCTTACTGGGTGCAACAGCATCTCTTTTGAATAGACACATGTAGGATTGTGCTGTAGTCCAATTATCTTTTTCCATTGCCCTTTTGTTATTGTATTTATTATGTTGAATAAATGATGGACAAAACATAGTTTAGCTATTTACTTAAGAACACCACTGCATTTTCTTGTGTAGTAAGAAAGTCGCTCACTTTCTTTGGACCAACTCATCTACCTAAATTATATATTAAAGATGTAAGGTCTCCCCCACTCTTTTTCTAACTATACTTTTCTTTAATATTAAAGAATAAAGATTATTAAAGGAGGAGAGAGAAGACTGTAGAGGGAAAGAAAGAGCAGGGAATACATGCAAAAATAGAAAATATACAGGACCTGGAACTGTAAGGAACAGATTATTTAAACCATTAACTTCAAGACAGAAATTTGCAGAATTTATGTTAACTGCTTATTTTTTCCTACTTTTATGTGACTGCTTTGCACTATAATGCGCATTTGCCAAGAACTAAGTCCCTTGGAGATAGTTACTCCTGAGTAAGCATGAGATTGCAGCATGGATTTCATTCCTAAATATGGCTGAGTTGGCTTCAAACCCAATTCTTTGTAGAACTCACTTGTAAATATTGTAACGGGGGAATTGGATTGGGCTATATATGAATCTGGGAGCCTGTTCCTTAGCATTTTATCAAGTCGGATTCAAATTGTTTCCTTGGCAAAAATAGGGGAGAAGATTGTCTCTGCTCTCCTCTTTTCGCCAAAGGAAACAATCTGAATTAGCGCTCTGGTAAAGAAGTGTTGCTAAAATGGTTCGAAGAGAACAGGTGAGAATATACATTTCAGCAGATCAAATAAGCCCCCCCCCCCCCTGTCCATTCAGAAGAGACCTAAACTTAGGAAGGTGCCAGGTTTTCAAAATTGCAAGATTTTCTCTGAAAGGAGTACTGTAGTTAGCTCATTCACCCAATTTTATTTACATAGGCAGGCAGAAAATCATTGGAAAGATGGTTTCCAATGGCAAGAATGAGGTGCAGGTGGGCTAGGGCTGCAGGGCTCGGGTGAACATTTAAGCAGCAAAATTTCACAGCAGACAATAGAGTTTGAATGCTTTGAAGGTATTACTTCAAGTAGAAATCCTTTTCAAGGCTTTTCCCATTTCAAGAACTTGAAGGAATGGAGATGTCGAATAATTTTCTGGTGCCTAGTATATTGGTGGACTCCAAGCCATAAAAAAGCATCTTAATTCCTACGGGTTTTTTTTTTTAAAGAAAATCAGAACAAGAAGCTAGATGAAAAGGTGAGAAAATGGAGAAACTGATACTTTTAAAAACAAAATCTTATTAAGAAACTATTTTGTTTAAGGCTAAGTTTATCCAAAATGAATAAAAAGTATTAAAGTAGCCCCACAACAACTTTACAGTTTAGGTGGGGGGCTACAGGTTTAATTTTAATCCTAGTCGTTTCGTACATTTTAACCCCCCCCCCCCAAAAAAAAAAAATCCGGAAGGCTTCTTAATGCCCAGGACGTGGATGCTGGATTGAGAGAGAGCGAGAGCTCTTTTGCGCAAATACCTCATTTCAGCAGACCGATATATGCTATATCCCCGCCAATTTAACTACCTATATCGATGAAGCCTAGAGACAGAGTTAACTCCGCACTAGAACCGAACTCCCGTCGCTTCTACTGGCAGTTAGGCTGCCAGTACTGAAATTAGTGGCCTCCACGCCTTTCTGTGCGAGCAAGCAAGCAAGCAAGCAAGCGAAACTTGGATAGCTCCCTCCCCAAAGCATTTCTCCCTAATTTGCTTTCAAACTTAAAGGTCCTTCTAATGAAAAGCAAAGCTGGCCCGTTGCGGAGAGCCGCGAGCACTTCTCCTTCTCACGAAGCCCAGGGAAAAAAGCTTCCCCCCCCCCATTCAAGCTGCGGCATTTTTTCAGAGCGTTTGAAAGAAAGGGTTTTTCTCCGGCAATTAGTGCTCGCCAGGCTTTTAAGGCGAAGACAAGCCGGGCAGCCTTCGCGGAGCTCATTATCTGAAGAGGGGAATAAGTGTCTTTGGAGCGGCCCGGCCAGGAAGGGGGTCTCAAGTGGGAACAAAGAACCTCCCAAAGTTCCTCTGCAGCGAGGATGGACGCAAGTCCGCTGCAAGTCTCGGGGCCACAGCGCGCGGGGGATGGGTGGGGAGGCGAGACTCCCACAGGGGGAGGCGGCGGCCTTCTTTATGGGAAAACCTCCATGGCCGCCCAGCCACTCAAGGACCGTCAGCTCCGTCAGCAAAGAGGCCCTGGCGGCAGAAAGGAGGCGGAGACCCCCCCACTCCAAAGTTGGGCCCCTTCCCTTGCAAGCGATCTTGGTCGGGGAGCGTGGGGGCTGCTGGGCCAATCGTGGGGGCGGGAAGCAGAAAGCGGGCATCTTTGGAAGTGGTCGGTTTTGGCGGGAAGGCCCTGTCACCGCTGGATCGCAAATCAGGGTGTTTAGGACAGTGTTTTTCAACCTTTTTTGTGCAAAGGCACACTTTTTTCATGAAAAAAATCACGAGGCACACCACCATTAGAAAATGTTAAAATTTTTTAACTCTGTGCCTATATTGACTATATATAAAGTGTTTTTCCCACGGCACACCTTACACTATGTCACGGCACACTAGTGTGCCACGGCACAGTGGTTGAAAAACACTGGTTTAGGAAGAACGACGACGGGGGCTAAAGCCCATCCTGAGCCCGAAAGCGGCCAGACTGAAGACGAGAACCCCGGTTTACCCCTGGCAAAAGCCATTTCTTGGTGAAAGATTATTTGGAAAGCCCACAGCTAATGGGTAACTCGTCTTAAGGCGCCTTCTTCCAGGAGGGGCGCGGCTGGTTGCTGCTTTCCATCGATCGCACGTGTATAGCAAACCGTTTGCCGCCATAGCATCTTGAAATCGCCCATTCACATTATTTAGTCCCATAATTTGTACTACTCACGTAGCTCTCTGAATGAGAGTAACTAAAGATGGGGGACTTCGGTTCTTATTAGTTTATATGTGAATGCAAACATTTACTTGTTAGTCCAACTACATAAATGAGTATTATAGATGGAAGCAGAAGTCTTAGGCTCAATATTTTCATTATTGCAATATGCTATGATTTGACTTGTGATTCTCTTAAAGCTTTAGGACAGAACACATATTCTACTGGATCTTAAGCCTTGTTTGCACAATGCACAGGTCTCCTAGACTCCGTCTCTTAAAATCTGTTCTTTCATAAATTTCCTGGGATGAAATTCCAGATCAAAGGGGTTCCTTGCACTTTGAAACACTTCTTTATAGGCATCTCTCTCCTAGACAACTGTGTAGGTTGGCAACAAGAAAGTAAATAGTTGATGCCAAGTCCCGTGAATTGCTTATCAACCTGCATTTTTTTTTGGCAAGAGCCTTTGGTTTTTGTGCTGTTTTCACTCCATCCTCTACACCCTAGCCTTCACTGTAAACATTCCAACTTTAGACTCTCATGTTGTCTAAAAGGATCTCTTATTCCAGAACAGTGGAGATTAGTAGTTATTTGTACACAATATGACGACTCTTAATAGCAAAAGTGAAGTGCTTATGTTATCTCAAAAATAGGAAAAACACAGAAGATAAAAGGGGTCAGTGATTGTTGGAACAGTGAAGGAAACGTTTGTTCATCCAGGTAGTCCATTTTTCCTAAGAACATAAATGTGTTTAGGATGCCTGTCCTAGGGATTTATCTGCCCATGGCAGCATTCCATACTTTGAATCCCCTTTTTTCCAGTGTTAACTTTTCAGTGAAAGTTCCCAACTAACATTTAGGGTCTTTTTACTGGGTTGTTTTATAACATTATCCAATAAAGATGTGAACTGTTTTGACATTTGTACAAGTGAGAATTGGTGAATATTTGTATTCAGCCCTGCTTCTATTATTCTGATTCAACCAATAAGTACAATATTAGAAATGTTGCCATTTTTATTGGCTCATAACTTCCATGGCGTGTGTAAATATGCTACCCTGTAATAAGTGCTGACGATAGTAAACACCAATTGTGCATATAAGTGCTTAGGTCTCTACTCAAAGTAAGCAACATGTTAGTCCAGAAATTAGCATATAATCACCTATGTATTTCACCCCTTTTCATCTCATGACAAAATTACAGTTTATATGTTTTAAAGAGCAAGTATCTGAATTTCTAAGTATTTCAGTAGAACTATATATACTATACATCTTCTCTGCTTCTCTTTCACAACTGCAATCAGTTCCTTGTTGTTAAGGAAAATGGTCATTAAGAGAATGAGAGAGAGAAAGAGATGCTGTGAAGATTGCTGATTGCTGTCTCATTCAGGTAAATATAAAATTCTCTTGTGCAGCTATGCCAGCATTATTCTCAATTCTGGCATGCATTGACAGGAACAGAAATTTGATTTAAGTGTGTGCATTAGTCAGAAATTGATTTTCTTTTTACTATTGACAAATTTACAAATACTTCTTGAGGCAATTGCTAATCAAGGAGTGGTGTAGTTGTTTTCAAATATTAAAAATTATTCCTACAGATGAATACTATTCCAATATTACAAATGTGTCAGCAATTCCTGTAACACAGAATGATAATTTAATTCTAGTTCCATCCTAAATACATTTAAAGTTTTAAATCAGGCAAGCAAGGGGAATGATGGAATCTAGAGATGCTAGAATGGAATAATTTTGCCTGAATAGATTTCTTCTCAGCCCATTTTCTATATACAGTTTTTAAAAAATCAGTAAAATTCACTGTTTCATCCCGTAAAATTATAAGAATTGAACCAAGGCCATTAAGTCCCAGGAGCAGAGTTCAATTTGAAAGAACTCTACCCCTTTAGGCCTAGAAAAATATGAAGCATTTTTAAAATAAGGAGTTCCTTACCATTTTTGTTGGAACCTGGGCTAAAACTCTTCATTTTTAAATTAAATCTGTGTTAAGACTAGAAGGCCAAGTCCGTATTCATCATTCAATTTCTCAATAGCTAATTTAGATGGTTATCTCAAAATATCTCAAAGTATACTGCACTTGGAAGTAACACCACAATGCTCTCTTAATCCTGGACGTTTGACAGCTCATTCATAGGTACAAGGAAAAACCATTGAAAGAGAATATACAAATAAGCCCAAATATGCAATTTCTTTTAAATTTTAACAGTTTTAAACTGCAATTTACCGTATTTTTCGAACTATAAGACGCACCTTTTTTCTCAAAAAAGAGGCTGAAAATCTGGCTGCGTCTTATACATCGAATACAGCATTTTTTGCCTCCTGAAGCCCCGCCCCTTCACCAAAATGGCCATGCATAGCTTTATGAATGCTTTCAGAGAACTCCTGGGGGCTGGGGCGGGCAGAAATGAGCAAAACATGGGCCTTTTTTTTGCCCCCCCCCCCCCCAGCAGCACTATAAGCCTCCATAAGGCTATGCATATAATTTTTTTGACAAAAAACAGGCCTGTTTTTATGAAAAACGGGCATTTTTTGCTCTTTTTTGCCCCCCCCAGCACTCTGCAAGCTCCCCCCCCCAAGGCTATTCATGCCTTTTATTTGAAAAAAAATGGGCCTGTTTTCCTGAAAAATGGGCTGTTTTTCAGAGGTTTGCAGAGTGCAAAAACTCCCACCCCCTTTTGGAAAGCTCTTTAACTGATGAGAATTACATTGATCAAGTGCTGTGCCAGCAGAAACAAAGTCTTAAGGTTTGTCAGCTATTTCCTTCTCCAGCACATGGATAAATACACCTGGAAATATCTACCTACCTACCTACTCTCTCTCTCTCCCTCCCTCCCTACTGTATTTCTCTCTCTCTCTGTCCCTCTATCTACCTACCTACCTACTCTCTCTATCTACTGTATTTCTCTTTCTATTTCTCTCTATATCCCTCTACCTACATACCCACCTACACACTCTCTCTCCCTAGCTACTGTATTTCTCTCTCTCCATTTCTCTCTCTCTCTATCCCTTTATCTATCTACCTTCCTACCTACCTAACTATTCTCCCTACCTACTGTATTTCTCTTTCTTTCTCTCCCACTCTATCGCTCTATCTACCTACCTACTTTTTTAAAAAAATTGCCTCTTCAAAAGCTTGGTGCGTTTTATACTCTGGTGCGTCTTATAATCTGAAAAATATGGTATTTTCAATGCTTTCTTGAAAAAAATGTGGCATGCAAATGTGTTACTGGATTTACAGTATCTTTCTCTAACATGTCCCATATAGAATTGTCTTGTGCTCCTCTCTGTAGTTCTGCCAAGAAACGTTTTGTTGAAAGAAGGTATGTGTAACTAATAGTGTGGATGACGTTTAGTGGACAAACAGGAATTTCAGATATTTGCAGAAACAAAACATTCCTCAGTATTGGCCATGTAGCTACACTGATTGGAATAGTAATTCAGCAATATATGGGCAACTACATATTATTCACCTTTGTATTTGTATATACATACAGTATAAATGTCATTAAGCAAGGTAAGATTTAGATAAACTTAAGGCTCACGCGCACTGCTTTTGATTGGAGTAGAGACAAAAAAGTACATAAAATTACTGTGTATAAAATTCACCAATTCATATTTTTTCATGTAAACTGATAAAATACAATCTTGATTGAGCTACACCCAAGAATTCCTATTCTTTTTAATGCTACAATATGAAATAAACAACATGATGCTATAAAAGCTGAAATATTTACTTGGGAAATTCAATAACCATATCTTAAAGGAAGAAATTAAAATGAAGCATTTAAAAAGAAATACCAATGAAGTCTTTAACTGAAGCTTTGCAAGACAAGGTCCAGAGTTACATAATTTGTATGTATGTTTCCATTGCTATTTTTCTTAACAATGCATTCTCTGGTGTGCGCGCTAATGGAAACCCTGATGTGAACAGCATTGGCAATATAATGTAATAAAGTCTCTACTCTTGGTAAAGACAGACCTGTACTACTTCTTCATCAGATCAGAACATTTGCTCCTATTCTGAAGTACAATTTTAAATCAAAACAGCCATAATATCAAATCTTACTGGTAAAAATGTACACATCTTAAAAAGAAAGCTTATTCACCCAAAAATTATCCAGGTGATCTATATGATTATAAAAACAAGAGTGGAAAGTGGCAGAAGCCTAATTCCAGTTGTATCTTCCAGACGAGGGTGGCAATGGGTAAGGTCTTCCATAACCCTGCAAAAATAAATAATACAGAATTATTTTATAAATTCCCAGCTTTTACCCAAAAGTGACACCCCTATCCAAATATTATTGTGTAATACAGCAAGCAAAGACAAGGAAATACAGATGGTCCTAGGTTAATGTCAACTATTGGGATAATTGCCGTTGCAAAGTGACATAGTCATAAAGCGCTATATCATGTGATGGCACTGCTTCATGAAGGGAATTCCAGCACTCCCAGTTGCTGTCATTAAATGAATCACTGCAGGTCAATAAGCCAGAATGTCCTGTGGTCACATGATTGTCATTTGCATCCCCCTGCAAACTTTCCCATTGATTTTGTTTGTTGAAATCTGGCAAAGAAATTTGCAAATGGCAACCATGTGACTGCAGGGCATTGTGATATAATTGTGAGACCCGAGCGAAGTGCCTGGATTGTGGACACATGATGACAGGCATGCTGCAAAGGCTGGAAATCCGAGGACTGGTTGTAAGTACCATTCACTTACCTTCGTTGCAAGTTCGAACAGTTGTTGAATGAGTTGTCATTAAGCCAGGACCACCTCTATGACAAGTATGTTGTTTATACAACAGGTTTTTGATTTACAACCAAAATTGGGACTGGAGTTTGATTTAAGTTGTGGTTGTAAGCCAAAACAACCGTGTGATTTTTTTAAAACCATTTTTATGATTGTTGTTAAGTGAATCACATCCTTGTAGGGGGGCACACAGAAATCACACTTTTTAAAAATTACCTGTCTTCCACGTTCCCTCTGATCACTGGGCCTTTGTGGGTAATTCATGAGTCCCCCTGGGCCCCCTGGACCTTGATATTGATTTTGCTGATATGGTGGTCCCTGGGAATGGGGCATGCGGTTCCAGGCAAGAAGAGGAGTGGCTCCAGAATTCCTAAAAGTGGCAAAAATAGAGATGGAGATGATATATGCTATGCAGTGTAATTATTTTTATTTATTGGAAAACAATAGTTTTGCAAATAATTAAAGTTGACTGCATTTTTCAGTTCCGATTAGCATATAGCTAATTTATTCAAACAATTGAAGCCTTTTTAATTCATTAGAATAAGGTCACTCCTTCCTTATTAATAGAACTTGAAGTGAATACAGAAAAAATAAAATAGTCTATAATATGATGTGTTTTTCACTTTCACATATAAATTAGCAACAAACACAATGCTTTAAAAATCTTTCATACACCCAGTTCTTAAAGACAATAGGAACCATCCATTACTGACTTTTTAACATGTGTCTATGCAGTGATCTGAAGCATTGATTTAGGATAAATCACATTATCAGAAAATATCAAGAATAAGCAAGTGGAATAGTAAAGCTTTATTCTCTCTGGACATTCAGACCACAATTAAGAATATATTCTTTCTAATTAATTGCAGGTTGTAAATGAATTCTTACTGCTGAGTAGTTTGAATCCAGGGTAGGAGTATTAGCTGTTATCTCTACGAATCTCTATTATTTTACTTGATATGTCAGGAGGTCTGATCAGAAAGAAACCTTTTAAAGTTCTTTTGATGCCAGTTTCAATTGACCAGTGACCTAGCAACATAAGCACTAATTGGCATAGACAGACCAACATTTGCTCTACAGTTTATATGGGAACACAAATGCAATGTCTATTATCACTGAGAATACTATACTAAATCGCTAACAAGAAATGATTCAAGTGTCCACATTAACAGGTGTACAAATATGACTTATTAAAAAAACCACACACACAGAAACCTCAGAAAAACAGATTAACACCAAGAGCAACCTGAGATACAAGTTAATCAATGTGATCATTTAAAAAAAGCAAAATACTGGATCATTAAATACTGGGTGATTAATAAAGGTGATTAATAAAATTGGCTAGCTAGGCAATTTCTTACAACTGCAGAACATTTTGTAGATACCAATATACACAGTGCTTGGAGAATAGACATCAGACCACATTTGAGAATACACTTAAACAATTGCTATTTGGACCATAATTTAATCTGTAAGAAATTACATGCATATGGTCTAAGAATAAGTTAATATTTTTTAAAGTTCCTTGTGGACCTCTATAAAACTAGATAATTAAGAATTCAAATAACTCTTCTTGGTTTGGTGAATCAAAGACAGCTTTACAACACATTGAATCCAATGACATCACCCTGTTAGTGACTGATGAATGAAATTGATAGAACGAATTGCAAATTCTGTCTCCTGTTTATACACAAACCATCCTGCAAGTAGGTTTGAAATGTGGGAGGAAACGTAATGTTAGCTTGTAGTTTGTGTTTCCATTAAAGAGCTGAGAAGTATTCTAAACTGTTTTCTGCGTTTTTGCTTCTTTCACCAAGGAGAAGCCAGTTGAAGTAAAACCCTTGTGCTCTGATTTCAATATTCCAACAGTGCATGCCCATTAAAAAGAAGGGACTTTATTCTCCTGGGTCACTGATTAGAAGTGATAACTACCGGTAAGTGATATTTTCTGTGGTGAGTAGGCAGGGATTATTGCTCTATGAAGTGGTGAGTGCTCAGGGGCAAAGCTGTAGAATGGGTCAGATTCAGTCCAGAAGAGATGCTTCAGAATGAAATGGCAGCCCAAATACAGCACCTCATTAAAGAAGTTGTATCTGTCTTCAGGATTGCTCAACTGCAGGGGAAGCCTCTCTAGAAATAGGTATTTCAGGCGTTGAATGAAATAGCTGTGCTCCCATGTGTTTCAAGGCAGTTCCTTCTAAGTGAATCCAAAAAACTAAACAGTTCCACTTAGTAGTGAGCTTGGAAACATGGATTGTTTCCTCACCTATGATGACTTTTTTTCCCCTAAAATATGTTTTATATAATAAATTGATGCTGGATCCAACTAAAGATCCATCAAGTTACAATTGTCTTACCTATAGCAACCAAAAGCAACAATGAATATAGTTGTATTTGACCTCAGTATCGAATATTCCTAGATCTATAATTAAGCCATAAAAATGTCACCCCGCTCTGAAATAATACTCCACAGAGAAACCAAAATTTTGGAAATGTATCTATTAATTACATTATAGTACAGATAATCCTTGTGTTAAGACCATAATGGAGCTTGCGCATCACAGATGTAACTTATGACTGTCGTAAAATAGGTTGATCACATAACTGATCCACTTTTAAGACCATTTTTGGTGGTGGTAGTTAAGTGAATCACTGCAGTCTTTAAGTAAATCCATGGTTGTTAAGTGAACAGTGGTTATTAAGTGAACCAATAGTTTCCTATGAGCACGATTTTGTCGAAAACTGGAAGTAAGAGCCAGTTTTTGGCAAAACTGCCATAAAATGCAATCATGTGACCATGGGACATTGAAAAAGGGCCATAAGTGTGACCTGGATGTTTAGTGCCTAAAGAATGGTCATGTCACCCGCAGAACTTAGAATCCAGGGCGTAAGTATTCTCCCACCAGGTAGATCTGTCAGAAGTTTGAAGGCTTGCTAACTGGTCATAAATCAAAGATTACCTGTATAATAATTGCTTCTAGTTTGAACTGAATTGTATGTCAGATACAGAGAATCTGTATTTCAATTTTACAGGCTTATCTACCTCAGAATAGGTTCTTAGTAATTTGGATTGAATTTGGGGTGTGCGAAGCCAGGTAAGTAGGGAGGGCTCTACTACCACCCCTCCCCAGGTCTTAATTAGGGCTAATTTTGTGGGTGGGGCTTAATTAGATTCCATGCGCACAAAAACATGATAGGGCTTCTTTTCAAGTGGGTCGTTTTTTTGGAGAAACACGGTAGGAGGGAAACTGCTGAAATAAAGATTCTGAAAATTATATAAACTAATATATGAGTTTAATATGTAATTTAAAATTAATTATCCTGAGAGATACAGAGGTCTCCCTGTCATGAATAAATGCAATACAGTTAACATACGAACAAATAAACAAGCTCCCCAAACAAAACAATACTACTCTCTATCTTTGTATAAAATTAAAATCTTAATCATGTCATTTCCTCTATATTTTATCTGCTTACCCTAATTTTACTCAAGTCAAGACATATTTTTTCTTTGTTAAATATAAAACAGCTGAAGAAAAGATTAACTTTGTCTCAAAAAAAACTACAATGAAAGCATCAGAGCAGTTTACTAATGAAGACATTCCAGTTTAGAAATATTATATTGCCTTATCATAAAGAAAAATTAAATCTGTGATTCACTGAATATAATAAAAATTGCAATGAATTGGGAAGTAAAGCAATATATTTTGTTATGACTTCTTTTCTTTTACTATGGAACAATGTGTGAAAATATGTTTAAATTAGCAATAATTTTAAATGTACAATCTTATTCTTTAATATAGATATAAATTAATGACAAATATTCTCCTGCAAACTCCAGGATATCTGGTTTTAAGGACACATATTTAGCTTCTCACCGAAGGACACATATACAAGACATCCCTTATTATCAAACCATGTCACATTCTCTCTGTTCCATGGTACTTATTGGACTGCAGATTCCTTAATCCTCCCCAGAGTCCCTCCTGTATTTAATTCAGTTCAGTCTTAAGTAGTTAAAGAAACTGTTTTCAGTAGCAACTAATAACTACTGACCTATAGTGACACAGCCTTACAATAGACTTGTCAGGTCTGAAAAAGCTGTACCAAAGAAGCTGATTAGGACTTCAAGAGGTCTGTAGCAAGAATCAATGGCTGGTCTGTGCTAATACTCTAGTTCCAACACAGAGCTGATAAAAGTGGACCACCATTAGTTATGCCTCATTAAGTTTCACAACTCTACTAAAAAGAAATTTGTTTAGCCTATCCAGAACCTAATGCAGGTCTTATCTGCCAGTGCTGAAATTCAGTGCTGTAAAAGCTTCAATGATATAAGGGCCAAATCTAAAGAATGCAACATCCCATCAAAATTAAATTTCTAATATATTCATGGAAAAGGTTTTCCTTTAAAAAATTTCTCCAACAACAACAAAAACTAGACAGAAACCATGACCGTTAAGAACAAAAAAGAGGAAAGGTGAAATTATAACTTACCCAAAACTTTCCAAATATCATAAAGGAAAATAGTTATTTAAAACCTAAAATATATTTTGCAGAATATATACTTCATCATACCTGTCAAATCTTTGTGGTGGTTGTTGAAATAGAGGTGTAGGAGCTTGCCAGGAATCTTGGGGCCTAAGATCTATAAACAAAACAATGTAATATTAAATCAAATTAAACATTAGCATTACATTTAAATTTAAAATATTAACAGTGTAAACATTAAATACAAGCAATGGTATGCCATATTTTTCAGAGTATAAGATGCACCTATTTCCCTCAAAAAAGAGGCTGAAAATCTCGGTGCGTCTTATACACTGAATACAGCATTTTTTGCCTCCCAAAACCCTGCCCACTTCACTAAAATGGCCATGCAGAGCATGTAGAAGGCTTTCAGAGAGCTCCTGGGGCCTGGGGAAGGCAGAAATGAGTGAAAAAAAGGTCTGTTTTTGCTCAATTTGCCCCCCCCAAGCCCTCAGGAGTACTCTATAAGCCTCCTGAAGGCTATGCATGCAATTTTTTTTGACAAAAAATGGGCCCGTTTTCACAAAAAAAGGGCCATTTTTTGCTTGTTTTGTGGGGAGGCACCCTCCAGGAGCATTCTACAAGCCCCCTAAAGGCTATTCATGTCTTTTTTTGAAAAAAAAAAAAAAGAGCCAGTTTTCATGAAAAACGGGCTGTTTTGGGGAGGTTTGCAGAGTGCAAAAACTTTAAAAAAAATTTTTGCCTCTTCAAAACCTTGGTGCATCTTATACTCCAGTGCGTCTTATGCTCTGAAAAATACGGTAATATGGCTATCATATGGACTGTAGAAATCTAGATAACCTCTAGAAAATTCTCTTTGTTTATGCTGGTTTATAATCATAACAAAGATTTAGTTTATTTTTTAACTCTTTGAAGTGTGTTGCTCTTGTAGCTATCCAGATTTTTCAGTCCAGATACAACAGTAATAACTATAACAAAACAAACTCCCTACCAAAGCAACAGTGATCAATGAAAACTCTTACTTATATTTAATGGTAAGTCTTACTGTACGAATTACTACCTAAAGGTTACATTACTATATTGCATACTAATGACAAATGGGAATGATCTGTTTAAATGGTTATGCTGTAGCCTATGTGGCAGGTATCATCCACTTAATCCCTTATTGTCCATCCTGGTCTTTGTAATAAGATAATAAGTACACATATTTTAATATATACTAAAAAACAAACAAACTATGCAGCAAAGGGTTAAGGTATATATTTGGATGAACTATTGCTAATTAATACAAAGCATTTCAGCTATCCAAAAGCCTAGCCACTATCTTCTTAAACTTTTCTTTTACAAGTAATCCTCGGCTTACAATCTTTTGTGTAGCAACTATTCGGAGTTACAACGGCACTGAGAAAAGTGACTTATGACAGTTTTCACTCTTACAACCACAGTAGCATCCCCATGGTCATATGATCAAAATTCACATGCTTGGCAACCGGTTCATATTTATGAGAGCTGCAGTGTCCCGGGTCATGTGATCCCCTTTTGACCTTCTGACAAGCAAAGTCAATGGGGAAGTCAGATTCACTTAACAACTGTGTTGCTAATTTAACAACAGCAGTGATACACTTAACAACTTTGGCAAGGAAGGTCCTAAAATGGAGCAAAATTCACTTAACAAATATCTTGCTTAGCAACATAAATTTTGGGCTCAATTATGGCCATAAGTTGAGAACTACCTGTACTGCAAATATAAAATATACAACAAAAATATATGAGAAGAATATCACATTAACAAGCTGGGCTACTAAATGTATTTATAACAGTTGCCCTGTCTTGGGGTGGTGGTGGGGGTCATATAATCATCATTTGAAACCTTCCCAGATGGCTTTTGACAAGCAAAGTCAATGGGGGATGCCAGATTTGCTTAATGACTGCCTGATTTCACTTAACAAGTGCAGTGATTTGCTTAACAACTGTGGCCAAAAGGGTCATAAAGTGAGGTAAATCTCACTTAGCTGCCTTGTTTAACAATGGAAATTTTGAAGGTCAGTTGTGATTGTAGGTCAAGGACTACTTTATTACACCCATTAAATTGTTAATATTCAAGGACCTTGGGGCCTAGTGATTTCTACAATGTCACACCGTCTTTGTCAACTGAAACTTTTAAAACATGGAATCTCTGGAAGAAAACCTGAGCGTCTAGAAGGCTTGTGTTTGAATGATCTGACCTGAACAAAAAGGCTTTATGGAAGTACTTGAGAGAATTACATGCAGAGCAGAGATGACTGCAACTGATCTTTGCAGGATGAAGCTGAGTCTAGTTCAGTTTTCAACAATAGTTGAAATAGTACAATAGTAATTCCCACTTTGTGTATTATTTGCCTAATAGGCAAAACAATTTAACTTTGTAGAACATTTCTCATTACTCCCTTATAGGTATTTGAAAATCAGATTTAAGTTTACATATGGTAATTAATAGCATCTTCATAAGGAAAACAAGGGAGAGCAATGACTATCACACACACAAGGCATTTCATTTCTAGAATTTATTCCAAAATTGATCCCCAATTTTGAACAAAATCAATTTTTGGGAAAGAAAAATAGGAAAATAATTAAAATTAAAAAAACAAAAGCTGTCCCGCCCACCTTAGCAATGCAGCCCTCCGAATACTATACAAAGCATTAGAAGTTGCATATCCTACTAGAGTGCATTTTGTTCTGAAAATATCTACTATGAAATATACAATTCCATGTCAAAAGACAACACTTAACTATAGTTCTCAGTTGAAAAAAATATATAATGAGAAAATAATGATAATAATGGAAAACAATTAATACCTAACTTTGGACTATTCATTACAGCTGGGAAAGAAAATAGAAGGAAATATAAAAGTGAAAAATGCAGACCAATAATACAGCTCATGGTTAAAAAAAAAATGGACCTAAAGAATTCATTAGTGCATAAAATGTAAGCAATTCTTTGAACTGTGCTAAGATTTAAACTGCTCTTTCTAGTAGGAACTCAAGTGACAAGTTGTGCAATCAGTATGGCAATCAAAGATTTCATGTTTACCAATTTAAAATTGTTCTGCCCACCCCCCAGCTTGATTAATAGAAAGTCGGCTAATTGACAAGTTTCTGACTGAGATGAAAGTAATACAATCATACTCAAAGATAGCAAAAACCAAACCTATATTCACACAGTGCTTCCAGACTCCACTTGACTCTTAGAAGCTATTAGCATATAATTATTCATCAACTGAAAATCGGCACATCAATATCAAATCATGGAATGCCACCAACCTTCATTGCTAACCGAGAGAGCCGAAGCTGAAATGACTACATTACTTTGCCATATTTTAATATTGATTCACTTATAAAAAACACATTATGGCTTTAAAAAAAAGAAACCAAGTGTGAAGTGGAATTGAATCTTTTTTACAAATAGTTTTTGAGCTGCATCTTGACAAGCCAGTAACACCAACAAATATTTTTTAACATGATTTCTCAAATAAACATTCCCTTCCCAAAGAAACCTTAACAAATACTGTATAGGTATATAATTCTGGTTTTTAATGGTGTTATTAGGAATTGTAGTTTAAGATTAATCATTGCAAATTTGGTTGTCTAGGATACACTTACTTATTTTTATTGACATTGCTTTACAGAATGGCCAATCTGCTGCCCTAAAGCCCTTTTTCAGTTTACCCACAGCCCAGGGGTGGGTTTCAACCGGTTCGTGGCGGTCCCTGCGAACCGGTTGGTCGGCGAACCCGGAAGTAAGTAACTTCCGGGAACGGCGACTGGCCCACCCACCTGCCCGCGGTCCTTACCCGGTTTTGACGAGTTCTGCGCTTCCACGCATGCGCAGGATGCATACAGCGCCTGCGCGATCCTCCAGGAGCAGCTGGAGCATCGCACAGATGCTAGTACGCATGCGTGCGCCACGCGTGCGCACGAGGATGCTGCCGGCCCCGTTCCAACGAACCGGTTGGAACGGGGCGAGAAACCCACCCCTGCCACAGCCCCACTGACTACAGTATTGACTTTCATTGGCATGATTTCCAAAACCAGATTTCATCCAAAACCAGAGCCAAGGTGGCGCAGTGGTTAAATGCAGCACTGCAGGCTACTGCTAGATCAGCAGTTCAGCGGTTCAAATCTCACCGGCTCAGGGTTGACTCAGCCTTCCATCCTTCCGAGGTGGGTAAAATGAGGACCCAGATTGTTGGGGGCAATATGCTGACTCTCTGTAAACCGCTTAGAGAGGGCTGAAAGCCCTATGAAGCGGTATATAAGTCTACTGCTATTGCTATTGCTATCTGTTGTAAAGTACTGTGTAAAGTTTCCCAACAATGCCATAACAAACACATAATAAGAGCCAATGTTTCAATACAGAAACTAGTGATTTATTAACTGCTTCATTAGGCAAGATTTATTCTCAGACATTTCTTTTGCTTTGTCTATCTGCTTCTGAACTTTGCTCCCGTTTTTTTGCTCCTTTCCTCCCCTCACTATGTGTCATAAAACATGATGCACAATAAATACACCCATCTCAAACCAGCTACTGAAATCGGAGATCCAGCTCTGCCGACGGTATGCGGGGAATGTCAACATGGGGAGTTGACATCTGTCTCCCCTCACTTTTCAAAAGCAATCTGTGCGAGCAATTTGAGTACAAGTATAGGATTCAAGGCTACGTCCTCCCCCAAGGCTTGTTTGGATTTTTTTCATGGAATCTTTGTATAAGTCGATCAGCCTGGATATTTCTACTTTACCCAAGATGCCTCTGACAAGGGGTAGCCCTTCCACTTGATTAAGTATTGGAGTTGTCTCCTGTGCCACCTCGAATCAAGAATGTGTTGCATCTCATAATGGGTTTGGCCCCCTATGACCACAGGGCCTGGGGGCTCCCAGGGGCAGTGGTCTCAGAGTGGATCCGACCACGGGTTTAAGAGGCTACTATGGAATACTGGGTGTATCTTTCCAGTTGGGGCAGTTTCAGTTGCACTGAGACTGGGTTGATGATCTTTACTATGGGGAGTGGTCCCACAAACTTTGGTTTGTTTCTTGCTAGGGAGTCTTAACCTCAAATATTTTGTGGAGAAGTAAACTTTTTCTCCCACTAAGAATGGACGTTGTGGAGCTTGAGTCTCTTTAAGAGTGGGCGGCATATAAATCAAATTAAATTAAATTAAATAAATAAAAAAATAAAAAAATAAGCTCGGTGCTTATCTGCCTGTTTCTTATAGGTTTGTGCTGCTTTAGCTAGCGCTTTTTTGACATTCTCCCAAGTTGCTTTGCTTTTAGCATTGACATCCAGTCAGTCAAGCTGACTGAAGAGGGGGGATCCCTTGGATACTCAGGCATTGGAACAAAGTCCATGCCGCTCACTACTTTGAACAGTATTAGTCCTGTGCTGCTGTGAACAGCATTATTGTACGCGACCTCAGTGAAAGATAGAAGGTCTGCCCAATTGGACTACTGATAGTTCACATAGCACCTCAGGTACTGCTCCACCATAGCGTTCAGTCTCTCTGCCCTCCCATTGGTGCTTAGGTGAAAAGCCAAGCTAAGGCCCTGGATGACCCAATGGACCGCAGGAACTCCCTCCAGAACTTAGCTGTGAACTGGACCGCTCTTTCTAAGATACTTCTTCGAGGTACTCCATGCAGGCAGTAGGTGTTCTTCAGGAATAGTTTGGCCAGCTTGTGAGCTGAGGATAATCTGCTGCAGGGAATGAAATGTGCCTATTTGGAGAACAGGTCTATTACAGTCCAAATCACCGTGTTTACCCCACTTTTCGGCAACTCTACTATAAAGTCCATTGCGATCTCCTCCCATGGCCTCGTTGGCTCTGCTACTGGTTGCAGCAGTTCGGGGTGGTGGTGGTTCCTGGTCACCTCTTCATTGTGGCGCAGATGGTGCAACTTTTCACGTAACTGTCCACATCTTTCCTTATTTTGGGCCACCAGAACTGCCTCCGAGCTAAATATAAAGTCTTTAAGAATCCAAAGTGACCTGCCGGTTTGGCCTCATGGCTCCTCTGGAGAATTAGAGTACATAGGGATTCCAGGACGTAGAGTTTTGTCCCCTTCCATGCAAGGTCATCTCTGTTTGTCAAGATGTGTTAGTTGTTTCAAAACCAGGGGTCTGCTAGCAGTTCCGTTTTGAGTCTTGTGGTTAGGTTGCCTGCTGGTTGGTCGTGCCGGTCACGGCATTGTTGTCTGGTGATCACTCTGATAGCTATTTGGGTAGAGGGAAGGATGGTGTCCATCACCTGCTCTCGTTCACATTTGTACTGGGGCATGCGGGAGAGGGCATCAGCTAGAAAGTTCCTCTGCCCTGGAATGTGCTTTAGTACGAAGTTGAAAGGATTGAACTATTGAGCCCATTGGACTTGTTTGGGTGATAGTTTCCGTGGGATCCTGAAAGACTCCAGATTTTTATGGTCAGTCCATACTTTGAACGGTTTCTGGCCCCCTTCCAATAGGTGTCTCCAGGTTAGCAGTGCCTATCTCACTGCGAAAGCCTCCTTTTCCCATGCAGCCCATTGTCTCTCTGTGTCTGTGAGCTTGGGGGAGGTGTAGGCACAGGGTTGTAAGTTTCCTTGGTTGTTTCTTTGGAGTAGCACCACTCCCACTGCCATGTTGCTGGCATCTCCTTGGATCACAAAGGTTTGCTCGGGATCAGGATGCTTCAGCACTGGTTCCTTTGCAAACATTTCTTTTAGCATCTTGAACGCCTCTTGACAGGTTAGGTCCCACTGTAGAGGTTGTCCTAGGCGAGGTTTTGTTCCTGGGCTCCCTGTCTTTAAGAGGTCTGTCATGGGTTTGGCAATCTTCACAAAGGAGAGGATGAATTGCCTATAGAAGTCCGCGGGTGCGAGGGGGTTGCCAGCCTAGGACAGCTTGTACTTTGGCTGGGTGCATCTCTATTCCTTCATTTGACACTCGGTAGCCCAGGTAATCTAGTCGTGCATGGTGGAATTCACATTTTGATAGCTTGATGTACAGGTTGGCTGCTAGAGGTTTATCCAGTACCTGTTGGACCAGGGGTATGTGGTCATTCATAGTCTGTGTAGATAAGGATGTCATCCAGGTCGACGAGGGCCCCTTTGTAGAGGTGTCGTGCAGGACCTCGTTTATTAACTGCATGAACATTGCTGAGGCTCCCTGCAGTCCGAAAGGCATCATTTTGAATTGGAAGCTCCCTACAGGGCAATTGAACATTGTTTTCTATTCATCTCCTTCCCTAATCCGTATTCGGTAGTATGCCTCTCTGAGGTCTAGTTTGGTGAAGACTTTTCCCTTCGCCAAGTGAAATAGCATGTCCTTCATGAGGGGAAGTGGGTATAGGTCAGCGATGGCGAACCTTTTTGGCTCACGTGCCATAAAGGGGGAGCGCAGGGGGGGTCGTGCACAGGTGTGCCTCACCTTTAATGCAACATGCGACCCCCCCCCGTATGCATGCGCGCATGGGGTGCTACCCCCATTTTTTGCATGCTTTTTTCGCCCTCCCCAGGCTCCAGAGGCTTTATAGGAGCCTAGGGAGGGTGAAAACAGCCCCCCCGGCCTCCGGAGGCCCTCTGGAGGCTTCAGGGACCTTCCCTGAAGTCTCCAGAGGGCAAAAAATGACACTACAAGCAAACCAGAAGTCACTTCTGGTTTGCTCGTAGGGTCAGTTTAAGCCCTCTGCAACCTTCAGGAACCTTCAGGAACCTTCAGGAGAGGCTTCCCTGAAGCCTCTGGAGGGCTTAAACCGACCCTATGAGCAAACCGGAAGTCCGTTCCCGAACTTCCGGTTTGCCCATAGGGCTGGTTTTTTGCACCCTGGAGGCTTCAGGGAAGGTCCTGAAGCCTCCGGAGGGCCTCGGGTGGGGGGGGGGGGAGGCTCTTTTTGCCCTCCCCAGGCTCCTATAAAACCTCTGGAGCATGGGGAGGGCGAAAAATGGCTTTAAAACAGGCTGAACTCAGCTGGCTAGCGCGCATGCCCTGACAAATGGCTCCGTGCCATAGGTTCGCCATCCCAGGTATAGGTTGTTACGCAGACCGTATTGATTCCTCTAAAGTCCACACATAACCTCATAGTTCCGTCTTTTTTCTCTTTGAAGAGGACTGGTGCTGCGACATGTGGCTTGGCTGGCTTGATGAACCCCTGTGCTAGGTTTTTGTCTATGTATTTGTGCATTTCTTGCATTTCCCAAGGTGTCATGGCATACAGTTTGGGTTTGGGTAGTTTTGCCCCAGGGATTATTTTGATAACACAATCTGCCTCACGCTGGGGGGACAGAATGTTGCGCTCAGTCTTGCTGAATACTTCTGCAAGGTCCTGATATTTCCCTGGAATCTATTCGGTCTCCAGGGTGTCGTTGGAAGTGGCTCCCAGATGTTCTGGTGTGCTCTTTTACTTACTGGCGGAAAAGGGGTTGACATACCGTACTTTTCGGACTATAAGACACACTTCCTCTCCCCGTGGAAATGTTGGTGCATCTTATACACTGAATGTGGCCATTTTTGGGCTCCCGAAACCCTGCCCCGGGTGTCCATTTTTGGCAAAAGCCCAGGGGGTTTGGAAGCCCTACAGAGTGCTCCTGTGGTCTGTGGAGAGCAAAAATGACACACCTGTGAGGTTTGGGAGGCTTGCAGAGTGCTCTTTAGGGCTGGAGAGAGCAAAAATGACACTCCTAAGAGGTGGGGGGGTTGGGAGACCAAAAACGGGCCCACTTTTTGCACAAAACAGCGCACATACAAGGCTTGGGAGGCCTGCAGTGCTCCTGGGGGCTGGAGAGAGCAAAAACAGGACACACGGAGACCAACTCCCCCCCCCCCCTTTTCACTTCGAAATCTTGGTGTGGCTTATACTCTGGTGCATCTTATCTTATATCTCATGCATCTTATCTTATATCGAAAAATACGGTATATAAAATTTGTGAATGATCTGAAAGGTTGGCCTTTTCTTCATTCCATTTAACACCACCCTACCACCCACCATGGAAAATTGTTGTGCACAGGAAAGTTACGTGAGGTTCAGACTGAGATATACTTATATTGCTCTCAAAAGGGAAGCAAAAAAAATGCATAAAATAATTAAGGAAAACATAAATCATAATAGCTTGAACTGCATCTGTGACCTTGCTGGACCTGTCTTTGAATTAGGCAGAAGAGGAAGGAACGCCAGGGGCATTTATTCCCGAATGATGACTGCAACAGTGCTGTAGCCAAAAGCTCTCCTTTGTCTGAGGCAGGTCTAGCAAGCCCACTTATTTCTTGCGTGCACCCATTGATAGCCTCTCAGATTCTGAAATTCAATCTCCCCTTTCCTGCCCCCACCCCCACCCCTTCAAAGCAGAGACCTGCTTGAAAGATACAACGATAGATAGTTAAGCATCACAGGACAGGCAGACTGGCCAAACAGCAGATTGGCAGGAGAGTCGAGTTGAAGGAATCCTGTATCCCAGCTAAGCATCTGCATGGAGGCTCAGTTTGGCTTGGCTTATTTATTGGCGTCCTTCCCTGGGACAAAACGCTGAGAACAACTTTTCAAGTCCTGGCATTTTTGTGTTCACCTTGTTGTGTCATGTGGTGTCTGGATTCTGCCTCACCATGTCTCCTGTCTTTTTCTTTGGATTCGTTGCTTGTTTATTGGATTCCAGGACTCAACCTCTGCCAAGGATGTGATTGCATTTGTACTTGTTGTCTTTAGATACTGGTAAAAAGGACTCTTTTCCTCTAACAGTTCTACCTAAGCTTTGCTATTGCTGCACTAAGCAAAAATCCAGCTTGCTATCTTAATTAGCAGTCACCAATGCTGACACAGAAAAGTCAGTTGCAGAGTATGACAAAAAACATGCATGTTGAGGTTTCAGTAGTCCAACCCTAGTAAGCACTAATCTGAACCTGATCAGCATATTTTCCATACATGTTTATCCCAAAACATAAAACTCAGACCTGAAGCAACAAAAATTTGGACAAATCACAATCACTTAGACCAGGGGTGTCAAACAGGCCTGTGCGCCAGATTCGGCCCATGGAGTGCTTAGATGTGGCCCGCGTGGCCACCCTGGAAACAGCAAAGAACTGACCCGTGATGCCTCTGCCAGCATCAATCTCTCTGAAATACTAAATACCCCAAACACCAATGGGCTAGGTTCATACAACAGCTGCCATTCAGAAATCTTGATTAATATTAATCAAGTTTAGCATGTTGAGCCCTTTTATTAATTTACTGTGAATTCTGCTCATCCACATACAGCAAAGTCTTTCAAGGGAGGATTTGCAGTCACAGACCTTATCTGGCGTAGAGAGCTGCCAGGCTGATATCTGCAAAACTTTGCAAGGACTTTTGTAGAGTCACAAGTCAATTAAGTGAACTAATTGTCTACTGCAACTCCACTCCCCTTTCGCTCCTCTTTTATTTCCTTTGGGAGAGGCCATTCATCGTCCACCTCGGGCCTTATTCCCAAGTCAACCCCTGTTCTTTAGCTGTTCCCTTCGTCTGGCAACTCTGTTCATGCACATACTGGGAACAGGCTCCAGATGTTCATCTGCCTCACTGATGTCTGACTCTGAAAGCAGCTGGTAACTGGCATACAGTTCTGGACCCCCCTCTGCCTCCGACACAGAGCTGTCATCAGAGCCTTCTCCAGACTCCAGCACTGGCCCATGTTCCTGTCCAAATCTGCTGCCAGCTTTACTGGCTGCTGGTGGGCTACAACACTCCCTATTAATGGGGAGAGATGTGTATGCCACCAGATCCATTTTCTGATAGCATCTATATTTGCTCAAAATTTGCTATGTGTCCACTAGTATAAAAAGATGCAATGCCACTTCTAAAATTGGCTGGGTTTCATTATTTCAAATATGGAGTTGGAAAACAAGATCTGGGGCCACATGTGAATTTGTGCTTCAATTGAATGGGATAATTCTCAGATCATCTTCTCATCCTTAACAGAAGAGAAGCTCTTCCGTGAAGAAATGTTGTTAAATAGCTTAAAACAGATTCAAGAACAAAAAGCTACTATTATGTCTATGACATCAGCAAAAATGATTTATTCAACAATAAAGAAGACAAAGAAGGCAAATGAAAAAAAAAACTTACTTGACAGCAATTTGGGAATCTGATGCTGTGGTCTGCCTAGCAATGGTCTATACGCGTTTCCTTGATTGTAAGCCCCAGGGGGGGCAATATTACTGTATACTCCACTTCCTGATTGTCCTCTGTCCCTTGACATTGTATGTCTATAATGTAGGGAAGAAAAACAAAAGGAAGTTTTAATTTTCTAGGAAATAAATGAATCCAAAGGAAACTCATCTCCACATTATTCCATGAAGCAGGAGGCTTGCATTTCAGACTAGCATAAACGTACATTCCCAAAGCTCTGGTCAACAGAGATATTATGGACGTAGAAATATATTTATTTTGAGTCATGTAGAACTGATATTGTGACGAATTAGAGCCAGGAAGATTCAGTCCACTTTTAACCCTGAACTCTCATTGGATGATTTTTGGCCAGTCCTCCGTCTTAGCTCCTACCTCATGGGTTTGCTGTTGTTGGGATAAAATGAATGGAGATCCTGTGCCTTGAGCATAGGAAAGGCAGGATATAAATCTAATCATAAACATATGCACTATGCATGTCCATCACTATGGGAAACCAATCTTATGTAAGCAGCTTTCTGCACATTAAAATATATACACACTGATTTTATAAAGTCTTTCCAGAGTAACTGGAAGAAAATAAGATTATGTAAATACAGTATAATAATCCATATAACTAAGATTATATATGACTCTTTACTTAGGGGAGAAACAATTCATGATTCCATTTGTCCGATCAAATGGAAAAAGACTACAGACCAAACTGAAGTCTAAACCTTGATTTAACTTACTTTACTAACTTATAAAAAATATAACGAAAAGTATTTCAAAGGATAGTGAATTTTGGGGGCATGATTCATCACTCATTTGCTTCTGTTTTTGCCTTCAAGTTATCCATGATGGTTGTAAATCATGGTTCTTTTCATGGAATAGGTTCACATATCATGCAAATAAACTCTGACACATAAATACAGTTTCACCCTGGGAGCCTTTTGCCATTAATAGGGAATAAGTAAAGTAATCATATTATAAAGAGCCATATAACAAATTTCCAAGAAAATCAAAGTGTTTTATTTTGGAGGAATATGAGAATCCTATTAGACCAAATTAAGGATCGATGTATTCTATTCTATACTAATAGTGGATAAATCATGCTTATTAATAGACATTAACTTTCTCCATGTGGTTTCCCCCCATGATGGGTACTAAGAAGTATAGTTTTTCAATATTGAAGATTATATTATTGAAGATTATATTATTGATATTCTTTCTCCCATGAAATTTGCTTAATTCCTAATGTAAAATCATGGTGATGGCGCAGTGGTTAGTATTGCAGGCTAACTCCGCCCACAATCTGGAGTTTGATCCTGATCTCAAGGTTGTTTCAGCCTCCCATCTTTCTGAGGTTGGTAAAATGAGGAGCCAGATTGTTGGGGGCAATATGCTGACATTATAAACTGCTCAGAGAATGTTGTAAAGCAGTACGGAACGGTATATAAATCTCAGGGCTATTGCTATAATCACCCAAAATGATTGCTACAGCTACATCTTGTGGACTTATTTTTCATTAAAAATAACGCAAAACACCAAAGACATTTATATTTTTACCATCTACTCAACATGAAATGTTCTAACATAACACTCTTAATCTATTCAACAAAATGCATCAAGTTATTTCAAAACATAAACCTCTCTGTATGGTTTCCTTGCTAAATACAGATGGTCCTTGGTTTAGAATTGAGCCCAAAAATTTCTGTCGGCAAGTGAGACATTTGTTACGTGGGTTTTGCCACATTTTATGAAATTTCTTGCCACTGCTGTTAAGTGAACCATTGCAGTTAGGAAAGTCACGGCTGTTAAGAGAATCTGGCTTCCCCGTTGACTTTGCTTGTCACAAGATCACAAAATGGGATCACGTAACCCTGGGACACTGCAACCATCATAAATATGAGTCAGTTGCCAAGCATCCAAATTTTGATCACTTGACCATAGGGATGCTGCAATGGTTGTAAGTGTGAAAAGTTGTTATAAGTCACTTTTTTCAGTGCCGTGATAACGGTTGAATTGTCACTAAACAAGCTGTTGTAAGTTGAGGACTACCTATATGAGTAAATAAATGTCGATGAATAATACTAATTAACAATCAATAAAGCTCATAACTACTTACCCTAATGTTCTGAATGCTGACTGGTCCAAGTGAACCTGTCTCCTATCACGATTGAAGCCAAGCTGCGGCTTCCAAGATCTGCCATCATTATTAGTTTTCTCCCAGTCACCTGGCTTCAGAACTGCTGCAGGTTTTCTGATTGTTAAGACAAAATTATTTAGTATCATATGTGTCTGGACAACGGAAGAGACCAAAGTCATCTGGTCCAAATTTCAGCATAGTATAGTTACCTACATTCTATTACATAGTAAATGGTTCAGAAATATTTTCAAAAAGAGATACTTACTTTGCCCCAGATAATACAACTGCCTTAAAAATATAGTCTTCTTGGTATTGTGGATCTTTAAAGTTGATACTGGGAACAAAAAAAAAATATTGAAACAATCGTGAAGTTTTAATAAGACCAATAACTCAGCTCTATGAACAGTTCTCACTATTTCATTCCTTTTTAAGACAAACATTTAACCAAATTAATCAGAAATCAAGTCAGGCCAGTCAAACTTATCACTTGCAAAGACAAATAAGTCCTATCAATCTGGTTTACTTGCTCCTTATTTTGCAAGCATATCCAAGATGTTGATCAGTGGACAACACCTCAAATAAGGTGTGTACAATGCCATAGACTTAGTATTTAATAAATGATATAATTCCATGCAGATGTTTTCTGTGACTTTTCATTCAATTGCATGTACAGAAATTTTACGGCACATACATAGTCTTCATCTCAGAGATCTTCTCATAAGATACTACTGTCAATTATATTAGCAGACCCAACAGATACAAGGATCCAAAATGGACCTATTTCTTAAGCTTATTTTCCCAAGGATTCTGATCTTTTTAAAACAGATGGGCTGGTGAAATAAGAAAAATATATTACAGATTTCTTTTCAAGCAAAAATGTGAAAGGAATATGCAGAAACACAAACAAGAATATAATTTAAGGAATCCACCAGGATCAAACTTAGAATATTTTAGGTCAAATATTGGTTCATAAAAATGCACACATTTTGAAAAAATTAGGGGGAAAATGCCATCCTTTAAAAACGCCAAGGCCTTTGCAAATTGAATATGAGTCATCAAATAGCAAGTAATCTAGTTAGTACGTGCATTCTTCAGGTGATCCAGAAGTACTACCATTTTTTTTTATAAAACAGAGATTGGGAGCCCATGGTACAGAACTCCATTTTTTAATATTATCCTCTAAATGTATCACAATTTGGAGATATTGAAATTAATGAAGCATGCGATTTTTGAGTCAAAAGGTAAAAAGCCTCAAAAGATTAATTAGCTTTCTGATGCACCCTCTCAAGCTAGAGAACACATCTGTGGAGGATTGGTGACATATGCCTTTAAACATATTTTAATATTTGCATGTTTCATTTAATGCACTCTCTTTTTATTTGTTTTTACATCCTTATAATATAATCTAAATAAAATAAAACAAGTGAATTTCTTTGTCTTTTCATTTGCCAATCCTTCAAAATATAAGATAAACGGAGACTATATTACATAGTCTATATTTTGGGAGATTGTAGGAAACTTATAACAGATTTGCCTGTTTGTGTGAGAGCATCATTTACTGTAGCATCAGGGCAGATTTTAAAAAAAGTACCAACATATAGCCCACACTAGCAGAAAGGTTGTTCAATCATTACAAAAAACATAATTGTACTATCCTATAACCAGAATGGAAGTTGGACATTATAGAGCAGTGGTCCCCAACCCCCGGTCCGCGGACCGGTGCCGGGCCGTGGAGTACCTGGCACCGGGCCGCGCAGCGGCCGGGGGCCATGATCGCTCTTTTAAATCCGCTCCTCTTAAATGCATTTCTCTCCCCCCACCTTTGGTCTCACCCTTGGCTCTCTCTCCCTCCCTCCCTCGCCGTCTCCTCCCTTCTCTCTCCCCCCCTCCCGCACCGATCCATCACCAGGGAAAGAGAGAGTGAGAGAGTGAGAGAGGAGAGAGAGGGGGAGAGAGGGAGGGAGTCAAGAAAACTGTTCCGGCTGCCGCTGAAATGACTCAGTAACTTTTGCGCTTGGATCTGCTTTTTCAAACCTCCCCCAATCATCATCGCCTTCCTTCCCGCCCTGCCGCGCTTGGTCTGGCTCTTTTCTTTTTTTGCTCTCTCCTCGGCTTTTCCTGCTTTCTCCCTGCAATTTTGTCACCCAGATGCATGCTGTGGTTCGCGAGTGCGGCTCGGTTTTATGTGTCCGCTTCTCTCCCTTTCTCTCCACACACCCCCCACCTCCATTTAATTATTTTTTTTTTAAAGAAAGAAAACCGTAGTTCTGCCAATTGCAAAAAAAAAAAAGTGTGTGTGCGTGCATATCTGCCGGCGGGTGTGTGTTTGTGTGGTGTGTGTGTGTATGCACGCGCGGAGAGAGACTGGTTGGAAAGGAAGGACAGGACTGGCGGTGTGTGTTTCTGCAGCCCCTCCGGTGGAGGCTGCACTAGCCATCAGATCTGGGTTTTTTTTTTCCCCTCTCCTTTTTCCTGCAGGTCGTTTTAATCCTTGCTAATTACTTTCTGTTCTTCGCTTGCCAGCTTCCTTCCCACCCTCCTTCCTCCTCCTCTCCCCCCCCTGGCCGGGTGCGCCTCCCCGCTTTTACTCCCAAACAGTTATATATTTATATATATATATATATATATATATATATATATATATATATATATATATATATATATATTTTCTCTCTCTCCATGGCATTCGCGCGCGCGCGCGCTCTGTTCTTTGCCCGCCGAATGTGGTGGGGAGGGGGAGGGCGGGCAGAAAGGTTGGTCCGGGTTGAGGGTTCAGGATGGTCTTTGAGGAACATAAGTCTGTCCGGGTGGGGGGTGGCATATTAAAGCACTTTATATTTATGTAATTGTATTTTATTTTGTAAGGCATGTTTAAATACAATAAAATAAAAGTTGTTTAATCAAAACAATCTGATATATAAACAATCAATGTGTCGTCGCGAACAACGCCCCCCCACCCCTGCGCGCGCTCAGCGGGCCACGGTAAAATTATCAAAGGCTGACTGGTCCGCGGCGATAAAAAGGTTGGGGACCACTGTTATAGAGGGTCTTTTTGGTCACTTAAGGTTGTGCCTGGCAGGAAAGAATTAACTCCTCTTGTCTTAGAGAAGATGGAACACTTATCACTGTAACAATGCACAACTTAGATTAAAAAAATTCAAGCAACTGAAAAAGTAAGAATAACAATGGAAGACAGGGAAGGTAACCGGATTGAAAATCAAAAAAGATAAAACAAAAATGATAGTCAAAAATATGACAGAGAAGCAGAAGGAGGATTTGGCCAAGTAAATAAATATCTAGATTGAAAAGAAAATGAAATATTTAGGAATTTATATAAGGGCAAGGTGCACATCAATCGAAGAGGACAACTATGTTAAATTATTAAATTATATAAAAGGAGAATTGGAGAGGTGGGAAAAAACTGAGACTCTCTTTCATGGGAAGGATATCAGTGATGAAAATGAACGTTCTTCCATAATTATTATTCCTGTTCCAAAACATCCCCATAAAATTAGATAAAAAGTGCCTTGGAAATCTGAATAAAATAACATCAGAATACATTTGGCAAGGGAAGAAACCCAGGATAAAATTTAAACTTCTGCAAGATGTAAAAGAAAGAGGATTCGGTGTACCAAAATGGGAATTATACCATGAAACAGCAACGCTAACCTGAGTGGGTTGATAAAATGGATTGATTTAAAAAATAATAGATTGTTAACACTTGAGGGCCAAGATTTGCATTTTGGATGGCATGCCTTCCTGTAGTACAGGTAGCACATCAATACTTCCAAAGACACTTCATCAGACAGGCATTATTAGAAACATGGAATAAATTTAAGAGGAAAGTTACCCATTTGGCTATCAACACTAGAAGCAATAGTGCATCCCAATCTTATTAATCAGGAAAAACAGGTCACCTATAAAGATATACTAGATAAAGAAGATTAAGATCGAGGCAAGATTTAACAGGGGATAGATCTGGAATGGTGGTCTTACCTCCAAATCCAATCACACTACTCTAAAGAGTGGCAGTGTGGAGTTGATGGCAATAGGCAATATTCTTTTGGGGACAAATGATAAATTGATAAAGATTTCCAAATTCTTATTGGAATACAGGATGGAAGAAGAGCAGGTCAAGGAGACAATGGTTGCATGGGCGATAAACTTTGGTTATGATATAATTTGGACAGATGGCAAGAACTATGGGAAAGGAACAGGAAAATAACATTGTCAATACCATACAAGGAAAACCTATATAAGATGTTTTGCAAGTGGCACCTTCCGCCCATAAGAATCGCCAAAATATTTAGAAATTCATTGCCAAATTGCTGCAAATGTGCCCAGGAAACAGGCACGTACTACCATATGTGGTGGTCATGCCAAAAGCCAAAATATACTGGCAGAATATCCAAAAGTGGTTAATATAGATAACCGAAGAGGAAATATAATTCACACAGGAATTATTTCAGGAATTATAAACAAGAAATATAACAAGGGGTAATCTTTCTAACAATACATATTATCACAGTAGCAAGAATGGTCTTTGCCCAAAATTGGAAAAACAGGGAAACTCCACATGGAGGGGAAATAATTAGGAAAATTTTGAGCTGCACTGAAATTGATAAATCGACATGGGAATTGAAAAATAAAGATGAATCAGAATATTATAAGATTTGGGATAAATTTTTATCGATGGTTGTAATATAAAAGGGAAAGCCCAAAATAGGCATGAATCAAGATCCATAGAAGGGAGACTAGAATGATGTATGAAATGATAAATGCGAGAATGTATAAGATAAACACAAACCAATAGGGCTGGAAATAGGTTACTTTTTTCTTTTTTGTAAATACGGCATGGATCAAATGTTAAAAAAACAAGAGTGGCTATAATGTATAACTGAATATCTTAGCATGCATGGCATAGATTCTGCCAGGATGGTTTACACTGTGTCCAACGTTTTAAATTATGTTTAATACAAAACTTTTTAATAAAAAAAAAACCAGTGGAAGACAGGATGCCCTATCAAAAGTGGGAACTACACAAACATATTATCTTTCTGTCTCTGTTCTCTATTCCAGTGTTTCTCAACCTTGGCAACTGGAAGATGTCTGGACTTCAACTCTCAGAATTCCCCAGCCAGCATTCGCATTCGCTGGCTGGGGAATTCTGGGAGTTGAAGTCCGGACATCTTCCAGTTGCCAAGGTTGAGAAACACTGCTCTATTCCAACAGAATTATTATTAGAATATTTTTTCTTTTGCTTATGATAGAGCCTACAGGAATGGAGAATTCCACAGCAAATTCTCTAACTTTGGCAAAAAAAAATACATAAAAAGAAAATGAGATTATAGTAATCACTGAGGACTGTATGGCCACAAATTACTTTGGGGGAGAAGTACTGGTAATTCTCAACTTGTGATCCAAAATTCTGGACATGATTGAGTCCAGAATTTTGGTTATAAGTTGTTGCGGCTGTAAGTCGAATCATCCCATGACCAGATTTGAGTTTAGGAACATGAACTGAGAAGCAATGGAATCTGTTGGGAGTTGGGAAATCATTTAATATCCTGTTTGAGATGATTTTCTTTGTTAATCACTGTTCTGATTTAGAAGGACAAGACAGAAAATGCAACATGGAGTGCATGTACAGTACAGTATAATAAGCAAGAACAACACCCTAGATTTATATGCTTCCTTGAACTGCTCTGTGGAGTTGCTATGGCCATCTGCAATTTTCACTGTCTTTTCTTCCCAAAAGCTGGAAGGGAAAAGTTAGGATCTTCTTTCATATCAAAGGCAGCCCGAGATTTAGCTATTCTGACACCTCTGAATGCGTAAGAGGGAACCCAGCTTCTATTGTCTACCTAACATTCTTCATGAGAACAGCCTCTGTTGCTGCCTTATCCCTTGGCAATCTGATTCTGGCAGCCATTTTTCTTCCCACCAAAGGATTTATGTGGGAGGCAAACAAAGACTAAAGGGTTATTTTGTTTGAATAAACTTTGTTTAAGATTTTCCATATCGAAGAAGAAATAAATTGTTTTTTCCTATAGATTCAGGAAAACATTGTTTTCGCAATTAAAATGGAAAGCACACTTCAGTCCCATAATAGATTTCCTTTGACAGAGGATGGTAGATTCAGGAGGCAACGGTCCATTTCTACGTGAGTCACAGAATTGTATTTGTCTCCTGTCATAAAAGGCCAGAGAAGTGAATGAACTATGGAATACAATTAACAAACTCTTGTATAGATTGTCTTAGAATCATTCATGTTATTTCATCGGCTTCACTAGTATAATCTTATGGGGAGTACAGAATGTAAATAAATATACATCAGGATTATGAAGTTCTAGGATAAAGACAGTGATAGGCATCTCATCACCGCCTGCATATGAGACTAGCAAAGGAATTTATGGAAGTGAGATCATAATTACTGAACAGAAGGCAAATTATTTTCTAAGGTTTAACATTTCAGTTGACTGTGAACCCAAAACATGAAAAGCCTGTAATATAAGGGGATCACCTCTATTTTCTTTTCTACCTATCTGTGACACAGTTAGATGATAAACCAGGATTGGTAAAAGATGGTACACTATAACCTGAATTTATAATTTACCTTATGGCAGAATTCTGTGTCAGATCACGCAGCAGCGGCACAGGAGATTGCACTGATCTAATGGTTAAAGGAAAAGGTAAAAGCTGTTCATTTCAACATAAAAACCACTCATGATTATAGAGAATGGTGGAACACAAATATAAATTGTCAATGGCCATAATCCAGAACTTTTGCCTTTTGCGTAAAAGGACATTTAAGTGGTCTAAGTAACCAACACAAAATGTACAAATATTTTAAGCCAGAAAGCAATCGAAAAACACTCTAAATATTGAAAGTATTGATGGTAATATCTTTCATTCCCTTATCACATTTTGTCCCGAAACAAAAATCAGCTCTAACATGCATCCCTTGTTATGTGTCAAGCCTTCAAATAATTTGGGTTAGATTCGTGATTGTCATAAACTCTTGAGGTATCTGGATACTACACTGCTGCTGAGTAGACTGAAGTCCAGAGAATAAGAGGATTTATTGCCAACCTGGAAACAAAACCAGCTCCATCAGCAACGGACTCTTGGAAGAGAGTTAAAACTCTATTCTTCCATAGGCTTTTGGCTGGTCAATATGATGTTGCCAAAGTTGTATTCTTATATTTACACTGCAATGCAAATATTGTACTGCCAAGAGTTTCAAGATGCAGAGACTCAATCAATCAATCAATCAATCAATCCCTTAGTGATTTCCCACATGGGATATTGGGGTTTTGGGAGGGATGGTGTTTTACATCTTTATTTTCACAAATGTATATACTTCTTTCCAACTTTCACATCCACAGGTGATCTTCCTCATTATTCTCCTTCTAATATGACTAGATTTTTAAAAAATCCTTGTCAATGAATAAAACAAACCTGTCTTATCATATATGGAATAAATTAACCATGAGCAATTCATCAGCTAACTAACAGCAGTATAAGCTGTACTTACTCATCTGGAAGGATGGGATATTCATTCAAGGTGAGCTTTCCCTGTATTCCATGACACAGTTCAGGGGGTATGTCTACTGGCTATTGAGGAATAAAAAAATCCCAATTAACTTATTCAAAATAGCTCATGACAATTATGCAGTTGAGACATAATTCATTTCATACATCTAACAAATATGACAAGGCACACCTCTTTTTCATTAGACTTATACTGTTCAAGAATGAAGTCAAGAAGCTGATGATGTTTCCCAACAAAAAGGACATCACTACCAAGACTATTTCTTCTGGCTAGAAAAGAAAAGAAAGTAATAATACTTACTTCATTATGAAATATCTAAAAGGCGTAAGACATAGCAAACGTAAAATATGGTATGCATTTGCAATGCAACACAAAACCCCATTTAGAATATTGTAAGACGTTTGCCTTGTTGGTGTGTGCCTAGTTTACAGTGTAGTTCAATTACATTATGCTCTGGCACTAGAAGCACATTTACTATTCTTAAAAGTAATTTCTGCTTCTTTATCACCGAGTTGGTTAATTCCACAAAATAGATTCCACAAAGAGACGCATTATTACCATTTTTTAAACAAATCCAAAAGCATGGGAATCATTTGCAAGGACTTCTGATTTCAAAGGAGTTATGTGAATTGTACATCACTTTTCGAAAGGAAATTTATACTACTTTTATTCAGGAGAAACTTTACATCGCTCTCCTGCACTCTCCATCCCTTCTGACTACTTGTCAATTTGAATAACAGTTTATGTAATAAAGATACTTGGTTGCTTGTCAGAATTCCTAAAGTCCAGGTCCATGTTCTGCTGTTTTTCTTCATCGGCTACGTATTTGACATGAAGAGCTATAAGAGGGTACTACTACATCCCATAATTCTGCATGCAGATTTTATCATTATTTGCCACTGAAGGGTGAATATAAATAGTTTGCATGTCATACAAAACTGACAAATTGCATTTTTATGTTGAATTTGTGTTGGGCAGAAAGAATCAGGACCATACACTAAGTTCCAGTTAAGAAGATTTATTGCTGGATAAGTGTCAATGGAATTCAAAAGCAGCTGGACTTGGAATGTTTGTGAATGCCTAATAATTCTAGGCTGAGTCCTCTCAACTCCATCTCTGACTCTGCCTCTTCTTCTCTTACAATTTGTAGAATTATTGAATTGAATTACTTAATTCCCCATAGCATTTGAGTTGAGTATTTGATGTAAATTTGATCAAAATGTGATTCAAAATTATTCTAACAAAAATAATATCCAACTTAAAATATTATTTGGGTGGGTGATGAGATATTTTTGTACTATAGATAATTAAAAGGACTAAAATTGGAATAGTGTAAGATGGCACAAATATTTACTGTCTAATTACTTGAGAATAACACAGAAATTAACGTCTTGTATTTATATATAAACATCACTACCAACATGTTCTACTTAAAACCATTTTACAATCCTGCAATTCTTACTTTCTTCAGAAGTGAGGTTGGGATACACTTGTGCCAAAGCAGCTCTTAGACGGCGTTCATCAACAAAAGGCAACAGAGCAACCCCTAGGAAAATAAGCAATTGGAACTTACATTTATCTCTAACAATATCAAGGAGAAAGTTTAAAAGATACTTGGGCAAACCAAATCATAACACTGGATTTCAAGAAGATATAATTAAGTATATATTTAGTTCTTCCACCAAAATCAGGGACATGAAAAATTTAACTTAAGATCATTGACTTTCCCTGAAGGTGGGGAAAGAAGGAAAAGAAAATACATGCACTTACCCACTTTTGTTAATTTTTCACTTACTTTATATCCACCCTTCCCAGAAATGCTAGAATAATTTTCAATAATAGTTTTTTAAGAGCCATGGTAGTGCTGTACTTAGAATGCAATACTTCAGGCTAACTCAACTGCTCACTCCAGGAATTCCATTCTGAGCAGCTCAATATTGACTCAGCCTTCCATCCTTCCGAGGTGGGTAAAATGAGAAGCCAGATCGTTGGGGCAATATGCTGACTCTGTAAACTGCTTAGAGAGGGCTGTAAAGCACTGTGTACACAAGTCTAAGTGCTATTAATGGGACTAACCTAGATTTATCTCTATAACAGATTTTTTTGAAAATTTAGTTTTACATGAATAGTCTATAGAACTAAAGGAAAAAAAGTAATATACAATCTAAGCAAATGTAACAAATGTTCAGTAGAATCTGGAGCCATCTTAAACCACATTTCACTAGGAAGAACAAATCTCTTGAGTTTGGATTATGGTCATGCCTGAAGTTAAGATGGATGATAATACACATAATTAATATATGAATATGTGCTGATTATAATAAGTACAAAAAGACAGCTTGCAGTTGAACCTATTACAAATACTGAATTTCTAAACATTCTAATAAAAATGCAATGAAATTGCAAAATCAAGTAATTTATTTTAGAGTGACATTAAATAGGTTAATTTATCAGTGGAAGAGCACTACAGCCAAGCACATATCCCGGCTTTCTCCAGAGGAAAAATGGGTTGAGGAGAGGCAAAATGCAACTGAGGAAGAGGACAGCTGTGCAAGTAGAGTCCTCTTGCAAATCCCTGGGCAGAACATATAAAACACAGCACTTCACACTGGTTTTTCTATTATAAAAACCATTTAAGAAGCTTATTATTAGGTATCTAAAATGTTAAATTTTATTTTAGTAACAGCAATAAATTTCATCTAGATACTGCTGAAATTACTATGTCTCACAACTCATTTAATCAGTTTATTACTTTTTACAAATTCATTAAGGAAAACAGCAGATAGAAATCAGTTTAGCAACTGCTAGCAAACCTGTAAATGGAATGTCTTTCCTGTTTTTTTAAAATTATTCCCAAGACTAACCATATAAATCTTGACCATGATGAAATAGTTACCTTGCCAAGCATATTTTTTCCCATTCAGATCAATAGCAAAGTCCTCAGGATAGAAGTCAATTATACTTGAATCCTGTTTTAATAAAGTATTATTACAGTGATTTAGAAATCTGCAATGTTGGAGGAAGGCACTTATTTTTTTCTGAAACGTAATTCAAAGAACATTTTGTTTAAAGAAAGGAGTTTACAAACTATTCTAAAACAACAATTTAAATTTAAAGAGTACATTTTCAAGGTGTAAAATTTACACTTTTAACTTTAAGCCCTGAATCTGATGCATTGAACTAGGTACAAAAGCACATGTATGCAATCAGCAAACTCTTGCTTCCTCTATTTCACTCCTAACTCCCAAATTCCCCCGCCTGTTTCATGATAAAATAAAATAAACCTTCTAAGTGCTTAATAATTTGGGTACACAAGTGTACATTAAAACTCACAAAAGTAGCACCTATGAAACTTATCTACCATAGCACGCAAATAGCAGGGGTAAGACTGGTTTTTGTTTCTCTGCAGGAAAATGCTGAGAAACTCAAAGCTTGATCTAAAGAGAGCTCGACTTTCAATTTCCTTTATCCATTCAAAGCAAGAGGGATGGGCATGATCAAGGAGAGAACATGTAACTAGTTACTATTGGCTAGTTACTCCTCTTTCACTTTCATTCTATTCAAGCCTAATCATCCCTTCAACCATGAGCCAGAGACTGAAAAATCATGCATCTTTTTTGCCCCCTGCAGTCAAAATGGAATCTCTTTTTCCAGCCGGGAACTGGCAGAGAAACCATTAAAATTCAATAGTTCAGGCATGAATGGCTTATGTGATTAAAGTTCATTTTTATATCCTTCTTACTGTTTTCTATCCAATGTTCCAACAAAATTCCCATTACACAAGCAAAGTTTTCTTTCCTTGTTCATCCCTTGATTTAACTACTATAGACCTCATCAGCAAAGTTCTTGTTTAAAAATTTAAATATTTAAAAAGTGGAGATAAAACTGGTGATATTTCCCTTCTTCCCTCAGGTAGGGCTTCATTAATTGTGTGCTGTGGTCAAATAGAACCACAAAAAGACAACAGTTAATTAGCTGCCAGTAAACCCTGAAAAGTTAAATGAAAAACTATAGCAATCTTTTCTCTGTCACACTCATTTTGCTTATGAATACAATTTAATGCAAAAAAAAAAAGTATTTTCAAGGGTAGTTAAATAGAAATAAAATCAAGGTATCATTATCAGAATAAATCCATATACTTTAAAAGAGTAGTCAAGGTAGAAATCCATTTATTTTATTGGATAGTGGAGAAACACATTAATTGCTACATGCAGTACTTTAAATATGGCAGCCATTTTGTGAATATCTACTCAACCACAAATGCTACTTTATATTGGAACACATTTTAAAGTGATCTTCCTCACACTTTTTCAGAACTCTAAAGGTCTGTCCCAAATACTGCCTACTGTGGCCAGCCTTTCAAGCAGTTGCATCAATTCATTGAAATGTTTTATCCTTAACCATAACATTCCTTTGTGGGCATAATTTTACAATTGGAATTTAATATAGATAAAATTAAATTTGGAATGAACTGAAACATTTAAGACCACACAAATTCCAACTGAAAGATCTACGGTATAACAGACAGTTAAATAAATAATGTCTCTTTTTTAAAGACAACCAGTGATGTAGTTGAGAGAATATTAACATGAATATTCAAACAAATAAAGACCCTTTAATTTTCTTACTGGATCAGTCATAAGTTTCCGCCATGTTGGTGGGAGGAAATTACCGCTGGCAGCTGGGAAGACACCCATCAGTTGTTCCAGAGGTCTGAACTGTAAAAAGAAAGGTAGATAGTATAACTGTTTAAATTTTTAAATCTTTAGTTACTAAGATAAATTATAAACAGAATAATAAAACTTACTGGGTTGGTTCCTTTCTCAAAATCTGAGTCCATGTCTGCAATACCTTCAAAATCTGAAGCAAATGGAGCATAGTGGAAAGGATAATACCATTTCCAGGAAGCACATCCCTAGTTTGGAAAATGAAAGAAGAATTTAAATCAAAGCTGATTCAGGAATCTTCTCTCTGCATTTAACTATTAAATAATGGTAAACCTTAATTATACTAGTTGAATTATCAAAGAGGAAGGCGTAAGCAACCAAATACATACATTTAAAAAAAAAATCATCTTGAAATACTGAGCTACTGTTATTAAAATACACCTATAAAATGATAGCTGTAAACCTTTGCTCTCTCCAGTTATTTTACATTATTATTGTCATAATGAATACACAATACAAAATATTAACTGTAATAAATCTAAAAATATGTATGCTCAGAAATAAGCTTTAAAGTTCTTATCAACATAGCAAATGGGTAAAATTACACGTAACAATTTCAAACAATTAGCATGTATATGGGTAGCTCCATTATACTAAAATGTAAATGTTGTTTATCCTATACTTACATAACATAATTCAAAACCTAATAAGAATCCCAGTCACTCCTCGCCTGGCCTGAGAAGGTAGGGGGCAGGTCGTGCGTCTCCCCAAGCAACCGAGGTACGTGCAGCACAGTGATGGGTTTCCAAAAATTTTAGAACCTCTTCTGTAGGTATGTTCAAACCTGACAGCTTTAAGACTTGTGGACTTCAACTCCCAGAATTCCTCCTCCAGTCACATTGGCTCAGGAACTCTGGCATAGAAGTGTGCAAGTCTTAAAGTTGTCAAGTTACAAGACCCTTGCACCCCTAACCCTTTAGAAGAAAAACCTCAGGTGTTTTCAAACTTGACGGCTTTAAGAGTTGTGGACTTCAACTCCCAGAATTCCTCCTCTCGCTCTTCATCTTGATGATGTGCGGATGGGCGGGGTGGGGGAGCTGGAACCGGTTCTAAATGGCACTGTAGATTTGTGGAACCTCTTCTATAGAAGAGGTTAGAACTGGTAGGAACCCACCCCTGCAGCAGCAACAAAGGCTGGAAGACGGGCCCACGAGACCCAGCAAGAGATAAGGCGCTAGAGAATCAGAATGAGAGAGAGAGGGGGGAGAGGAGAAAGAAAGGGAAGAGCAAGCAAGCGCAGGATCAAATTCTGGGATGCAAAGAAGTCTTTGATGGTTGGACACCGAGACAGACCTCCGCCTTCTGCATTCCCAACCCGCACTAAAGAGAACCAAATGGGTTGAGGTCTCCCTCCCACTAAACGGCCCCACCGAGCCCACTTGCAAACTCTGCTGAGTGCAGCTCCAAACATTCAGCTCACGCACCCCTCCTGGCTGCGTCCCAACTGTTGTGGCCCCTGCCTCCACTCAGATGGCTGAGCCAGATGGTGCAGCACCTGCCTTTCCTCCCAGAGCTGGTGGCGTTGGCACCCGCCGGCCTCTGCTCACTTTTTGCTGCTGCCGTCCAGCCCCCCTCCATCTGGGAGGCACTGCGCAGCCATCTCACCAGCTGGCGAGGAACGCAGTGGTGCCGGCAGTTGGAGCCTTCATGGTGCTGACCGAGGACCATCCACTGGCACTCCCAGCAAGGCACAGCAGCCGGAGCCCCTTGGCAGCACCTCTGCCTGCTATCTGCATATAGAGGTCGGACAGAACCATTGTGGCGACAGCAGGGAAGATGTGTCCTTCCTGCTCCGCTCTCGCCAGCCAGAGGACGGGCTCTGCACCACCACCTCCCAGCCAGAACACCACATTTGTTTGCTTGCTGGCCACCTCCGAGCAGGTAGCAGCCCTCAGGCTGGCTGGGTCCCCACCACAGAGGTATAGAGAGGAAAGGGGAATGTCTCCCCGACAGGATCCGGGTTGGATTTGCCTTAGTTCGCATGGATCTCCAACGCTTAGCTTTGCCTGCTAGCCTCCACTTCCCCTCTACAGCCCAAGTGGTTGGATTCACATGACATGTGAAGCTGGGCAGGAGAGCACGAAGATAGATAAGATAGATGGATGGGACACAGAGAGAGAGAGCAGACAGACAGACAGAGGGAGAGAGATACCCGTTTCCCACAGAAATGAACATACTGGGAACCACAAAACCTGGGTAGGCGAGGTTGGGGGGATCATGTGACTGGGTGAGAGTGAGTGAAGTTGAGTTGGCCACGACCATCCAGGTTTTCTGGCTCCCGGTGTTTCCTGTGGGAAATGGGTCCAAATGGCTCTTTGAGTGTTTAAGACCCCTGGTTTAGGCTGATATTCAAAATACCTTAAGACAGCCTCTATTAAAGTCAGGTCACCTCTTGGGAGAGAATTTTAGTTACCGATGAATTAATAGAACCACTTTGTTTCTGCACTCATTAATGTTTTTATTCAAATCTTTTTCCCCATTGGAACCGGCACACATATTATTGTATTTGGCCATATGGCTGTAATAAAAAATTTGATTTGCTGCATAAATACATTTATTAAGATGCTGATCAAAAGCTGTGGTTGAACTGGCATTACATGTTTGCAATATCAAGATATAAAGGCAAAGAAGTATGTTTCCCTCAAGTGAAGTTTGATTCCTACTGACTTTTGACCACCATAAAGAAGTAGATTGTCATTGCCAAGTAGGTGGAAGTTTGATGATAGAAAATCCTCTGTAATGACATAATAGGTCAGTACCTGATAATAGTATCGTAGAACCCAGCAAAGCCCTTCCACATAAGACTGCACAACTTTACGACGAAACTTCTTATCGTTGATGTCAACATCAAATTTGTTCTTGTAATAGCGCTGTTTCCAGCCAGCTTCCCATAACCTTCATAAAAACAATAGTGAATCTACGTAATGTGCAATTCAGTTTATCAAATGGTTTCAACAAAAAAAGGAGAACAGGCTTTACTAATTGTGGTGTGGTTTAAATCATACTCCCATGTAATTGTATCAGACTTTGGATTATGGCAGCAGTTGGGACCAGAATTTCTATTGCCAAGAGATGCAATAGTAAAGTGAGGTATCATGTGACTATATCACTTAGTGATGGCAATCCTGGCAGTCCCCATTTGCCATCATAACCTCAGGCCTGTGCAAGTCATTAAGCAGGAAGAGGTGGGAGTCCTAGACAAGAAGTGGGGTGGTCGTGGTGGTGTAAGCAGATGCTAGGGAAATGCGGAAATGGAGAGACCACAGGGGGGTGGGGGTATCAATCTCTATACTGCAGCAGCTCAAACCCCATAAAACATACCCTGAGAGATAGACCAGATAAAGAAATAGAAGCCACAGAAGACTAAAAACTATTCTTATTTAGATTGGCCATAGTAAACATAATATTACAAGCCTGATTTACTTCCCCTCCTTCCTCTTTTATATTCATGTGATTTAAGGGGCATCTATCTGTGACATGTTTGTAATCCTACCATACTTAAGCAACGTTTCCCTTTTTGTTGTCTAGTAATGGATCTATCCTCTATCCCATCAACATTATCCTCTTTACTCTGCACAAATGTAGACTGCTTTCTAGTTTTTATATTTTAATAAACTTGGCATGTAGGAAAGAACAGACAAAGTTAAAGTTATGGGGTTTTCTTAATAAGAACCAGTCTTTTAGTCCTAACTGGTAGTCACTTTCCCAGATATTAGTTTTAGTATCTTGAAAACTGATCCCGAGAACCTTTTAAATGGAAGTATTTAGAAATTCTTTCTAAATGCAAGAAGCTTAGCGTATACATAATACATTCCTCACTAATAGACAATAACTCCTCACTAAACTAAATCATCTGATTATAGAACTTTTAAGAGTTAAACCATTCCATTTTTGTTAGTAGAATGAGATTCTGTTCACAGAGACTGAGCTGAATATTGAACCTCTAGCCAATCTGGTGTTTAGTCTCAAAGGGAGTAGCAGCTTTTAGGAAGAAAACCAGCATGCATACTAATGGAAGCACTTAAATTTAACAGCAACAGCCTACACATCTCACTGGAATTTACCGAGTATCCCAACTCTCCACATTAATTATTGGTGGATAAAAAGATCATGGAAAAGCATTACAAGGTGTGGCAGATACAAGGTAAATAGTATTAATGAGACATTCTCCCTTTTGACAACTCACTAACAAAGTATGAAATGTGGCACCTGACATTATCTTCAGGCTCCGGTTCACTGTCACTGTCCTCCATCTTTCGCTTAATTCCTCCTGCTGGGGATGGCGTACCATCAGATGTGAAGCTTGAATTAGGAGAAGCTGAAGGAGTCTGGGGATATAGTTAGTGGAAAGGTCTCATTACACTTACAAAAATTAAAATTAATGACTTTGCAAAAAAAAACAACCAGAAAAATATATGCATCTACTTTAGGTAACTATAGATACAGGAATTTAAAAGAACAATGTAGAAACTAATTCCGTGCTACCAAGGGGATTTGAAATATACTCAGACAGCAATATTTCATGACAAGTAATAAACCACTTTTAAATTGACGAACTTTCAAAAGCGGATTCTGATAAAATAGATCCTGATACTCAAAAGAAAACCATCCTATTAATTATTCTATTCTCCCCACCCACCCACCATTTTTTAGTAGTCATATCGATGTATTTTCTTTGTTTTTTTCCTTGTTTATTTTATTGTTCTATTATTTTACTTTCACTTTGTTTAAACTTTTCATTTTTTTGTTTTTATAACTGTCAGCTGCCTACGGTAGCCCCATGAGATAGGAAACAACAAAAAATAATAATGAACATTATTTTAGTACATATTAAAATTATGTATTAAATTAAAACCATAGAGTGTATATATACTATGATACTACTTAATGTTCACAGGGAAATATATGCTAGGATCTAAGATAAATCAAGGTGTGTGTATCAAATAGAACAAAAGTTTCTAAAGTGCATTCAATTAAAATCTTAACTGCTTCTTAATGAAGATAATTGGATACAACCCAATTTATGAATTGAGAGTTTACATATTTAATAGACAATATATTATCCATAAAATCCTTCCCTCTGCACCCATTCATTTTGTACCAGTAATTGTTAAATGGACTGCATCATTGTTTTACTCATTATTTTAAGATGAGGCAAAGTCAGGGAATGGGATTAAATTTCTATTCTTTCAAGGCTTTTTCATTATCTGGAAAGATTAACTGCTTAACATTAAAGTGTTTAGGCAAAAAGTGGGGTTCTTTTCTAATCAATTATTAACTTTTCTCAGACTTAAGGGATCCAGAGAGAGTACATGTCACTAGTCTGGGTTGAACCCGTAGTTGCAACAAATTGAGGATATGATGGAGTCAACATAGCAAAGGAAAGGTAAATGTATATAAGTTTGAGCTTTGTAGAAACTGAGCCATCATTAAGTCATTTTCCATTACCTTATCTATATTTATTTGAAAAATAATCACTTACAGTGTTTTGTCTGTCCTGCATTCTCATTTCATAGGCTGTGTGTCTTGGATTACTAATTGGCTGATGGCTTGACCTGTTTCCTCTTCCTACAGGTTGTGGGGTGTATTGTCCACCAAGCATGGTATGTTGTTCCCTCTGAAATGAGCAGAATATAAACATAAACTTTGAGCATTAGCTATGAGAGCAAACACTACATAGAAGTATGAATAGCTATGTTTATATTACACAGGATATTAATTTCCAAATGAATATGCAACACTTAAACATCCATACTGGCAAATTCCATTTGGCTCATTAATAGAGTAACCACAAGCCTATGGCCCTGACTGAGACAGAAGTGCCCCTCGGCCAGTAGAGACTGTTTGGCTAGAGTTCAGAAAAGTATGTTCATGAAATAATTTATCCTAACTGATTATTATAAAATTGCAACTTAAAATCTATTAAAAAAAACTGAGTGGCATTACTTCAGTTTAAAACTATGATCAAAATATAATGATGTCTTATTTTTATTTGGGATCTTTATAGAACACATGTCAATTAATATGCTCAAATAGTTAACATATGGCAGTAAAATAAAAACAATAATTAGTATGATCATTATTAGGAACACTAGAATAATATCCTGGTGATTCTTGAACAGAAAACTTCAGACAGTTATCAGAACAACAGTAAATTATGTTATATTACAATTAGCTTGCCAGTTCCAAATTTCTTTAAGAAATACAAATAAAAATTCATGTATTTAATTAATTAACAACATCAGTCAAGCATGTTGACACTATAATAGAAAGAGTAATTTGAATACATGTATGCTTAACTTTGTAGAATTATCAGTGCCAATGATGACTATGGTGGCTAGAGTAGATAAAATGGCACCAGTTGTAAAAGAATGATTCAATAATTATGAGACATTTTGCATCAACCATAAAAGCTATCTCCTGAATTAAGCTGCTCTTTACTCAATGGTATACAGTACATGAGAAAGTGGTGTCAAGGTAATGGAGAGATAACAGGAATTGTCAATTATTTTCAAGCAGTAAGCAATTTACAATTAGCATTAAAAGGCAGCAAATATTGGGAAAAAGATGCAAATTTTCAGAAAAGGAATATTGTGAATAATACATCACTTTGACTGCAAGTTTATCCATAATTTTATATGGGAAAATATAAAATTTAGTCCAATGGAAATTCTGAGAAAATATACAGAGCGTTGCGTTTTTGTGCCTGACTTAATTTAGGATCCAAGGACCATATACTGAATATGTTTGTGTATCCAAATAATATTTTAGATTAACAATGCAAGCTTATAGTTCAAGTTAAAAAAGACCATATTTTTTAGCAAGTCAATCCTTCAATATATGTTATGTTCTTTAGAAGGGATGCGGTGGCTCAGTGGCTAAGATGCTGATCTTGTCGATCAGAAAGGTTGGCAGTTCGAATCCCTACCACCTCGTAACGGAGTGAGCTCCCGTTACTTGTCCCAGCTTCTGCCAACTTAGCAGTTCGAAAGCATGTAAAAAATGCAAGTAGAAAAATAGGGACCACCTTGGTGGAAAGATAACAGTGCTCCGTGCGCTTTCGGCGTTTAGTCATGCCAGCCACATCACCACAGAAACATCTTCAGACAGTGCTGGCTCTTCGGCTTTGAAATGGAAATGAGCACCGCCTCCTTGATTCGGGAATGACTAGCACGCATGTGCGAGGGGAACCTTTACCTTTATGTTCTGTAAGAGTCTGAATTTATTCTCTATGGCTGATATTCAAAGAACTGTTCAGCCAATATGTATGTGTGTGCTCAGGAAATTAGTGAACTTTGTGTTTCTGTCATAGTTGCACCCCTGCTGTATGCCTTAGGAAATATGTAGTAGTTTGCAGTCTAAATTTGAGAATTAGAATTCAATAAAAAGGAATAAAAATTTTGTGGAATGAATATAAGCACTGGGCTATTTGCAGCAGCTTTTTGCATTTCAGCCTTGAAGAACTGTTACAACATTCTATTTGTAATCCTAATATAACTTTAAGACATTTCCTTTCTCTATACCAAGGTAGCTGCTACTAAATAGTTCCATTGTTTTAAATAAAGACATATAAATAAACAGGAATAGGAGATTTATATTCACCTTCATTCTTTTTCTTTTTTCTTTTTGCCTTCTTTTGAAATTTTCCTGTGTGCCACATAAAATATGGAAAGTGTACATTAGCATTGATTAGGAAACTAAAAAATTCAAATATATATAGTTCATTTTTGCTAAAAAATCATTTTGCAGATTCCTTTTCCTATTTCAAACTGCTCTTCTAAACTAATCTGGGATCCTATTAAAGTACATATACATAAAATGTCAATTACCTAATTCACAGATTTTACAAAGTGGGTCATATTCAGATCTAACTTCTCTGGATGTAGTAAACAAACTACCTATATATGTTTGGTATATTATATCAGCCAGAGGTTTTAGCATATTCCTTACAGGAAAAACTAGAAAAATTACCAAAAACTGGTCATAAAGGAAGCTCTATGCACACAGAGAAACTTTAGATGTACTTTTTCCTAACTAACCAACCTGCTTTCTGAATTTTTTTCCTCAAAATCCTCAATTCATGTTAATCAAAACTAATATAAAAACATAATGTTGAATTCACTACAAATTCATTGACAGCTTACTAAGGCAAACTCATTTCCATCTGATTTATAGGTAGTTCTTGATTTACAGCCACAACTGAGATCAGGATTTCCATCGTAAGGCGTGGTTGTAAGTCAAATCAGATCTGATTCTATGATATTTTTACAGTGGTTCTTAAGTGAATCACTGTGGCTGTTAAGTGAAACTAACTTCCTCAATGGTCGTTTTTTTGCTAGAAATGAGCAAAAATGTCCACAAATTGCAGTCACGTGGCCATGAGACATTGCAACTGGTTGTAAATATGAGCTGGTTGACATGTACCCATATTGCAAACACATGATCAAGTATAGTTGTAAGTCATGTTTTCCTAAGCTGTTGTAACTTTGAAGCACTGTTAAATGAACAATCCTAAGACAAGAACTATTTGTAGTGTAGAGTGAAATAACCACATGTATTCATTTTTTTAAAAATGTTGTTAAAGAAAAACACACCAAACAGAGTTTCATAATAGCTTTTTCACCTCATCATCTTTCCGCTTCTTAAAAATACTATCTTCAACTTCTCCAACAGCCAACATTATCATCTGTACTCTCTCCAAGTTAACATAACCATTTTCGGTAAGATAACCCTGTAAATTGTAGAATAAAATTGTAAGTAACCTTTCTCCTTCTTATGTTACTACATGAAATGTTTGGAGGAATCACTTACTCCAGTTTTGTGCACAACATTTTTATATATGTTCACCAGGCGATCAATTGCTCCTTCCCTGCAATACAAGAATAAAACCATTTCATCCATTTCTTGGATGGTCTCACTGTAAGGGTTATATTCAAATTGTTATCCTAGTGATGGCATGACATCTACTGGCAGAACAAATTCTTCCTCCCTCCTCCATGCCACAATCTCTAAATCTATTCTGTAGGGTTGGGAGATTTTGGAAACAGATTTGGGGCACACAGAGTGAGGAGAGCAAAGAAAAATTCTACTGGATATGAAGATATATGCTTGTACAACACTACATTTAGCAGAGTTTAAACCAGTATTTAACTATTAATATGTGAAGTTACTATTGACTGCCATTCCCTACTTCTATAATATTTACTGAATCTAGAAAAGATAGGAACATGGAAAAATATTTAATCTATGCATGAGGCTCTTTAAATCCCCTACGTACAAGACAAAAAGCCAACAAGCCTGCACAAATGACTAAAGAGCATGCTAATTATTTAAGGAAATGAACCAAGATTCATGAGAAATAGTGAGCACAGTCTCAAAAAAGCTAGAGATATCATGCACCATAATTAAGCAAAGCAAAATAGCAAGATATTTGAAACTCATGCTTTTCAAAGCCTTATAAAGTTCACTGGATTTGGAACAGCAACTCTATCATCAGCTAGATCCAAATGAGTGAACTGAATCCCAAGGACGCTTTGGACTTGTGTTTCTCAAACAGCACTCTCCATGACACAAGAACTTGCAAATCTAAAAAGCAAGAATCATTAATAATGTCCTTTATTTCTTTTAAGTGCAATAATCAATGCCTATTAACATTTAAGTGTTTCTAGATATAAAGTTGTTTCTCTTACCTGATCTCTAATGAGGGTAAATGAGGGAGAAAATCATTTCCCACAAAGAAACACATGAAAACCCAGTCATCGATGCTTCTTTCAACATCAAAAGTGAAAGGCAAGCTGGCCATTGTTAGCTCTCTTTCCAAATACTAGAATTTTTTTAAAGAGAGTGAGTGAGAAACACACAAAAATGAAGCATTTTCTCAAGCATTAATAGAAATCAAATGTCCGATGTCTAGGGGGGATATTGTGAATGTGCATTTGAGAACATAGAAAATGTCTTTTCCTTTCCACCAAGCAAGCGCAGTCCATCTCTTAATCAAAAGACTAGAAGCACAAACAATCATGTTTCCCATCAGCCTGAATCTCTATAGGTTTCCTTCAAAAGCAAATATTTAGTACAAATCAATTTTTCCAATAACCTCGCATATTTAATATGTCCCCGTTTCCCAACTCTTTCTTTTAGTGGTGTACGACTTATTTTTGCACCCATCCTTTCAGGCTTCATTTGCACTAAAACACTGTCCAGCCAGCATTTCTTTTCACCATGTGACCTAAAAAAGGTTACAAAAATCCTAAGCAGCATTTCCACCCTACAAAAATGTCCACTGTAGACATTTATTTTTTGACTAGGGTATGCACCTTTACAGACAAGACAAGACTTGGGAGAGAACACGTTTATCTTTCAAGATTCAGGTAGTTCACAACTTACAGCCATTCATTCAGTGAACGTTGAAGTTATGGAGGTGCTGAACAAAGGGAAGTATGACTATTCCCCAAATTTATGTCTGATGTGGTGCCCCCCTACTCTGGGGTCACCTGGTCAAAACTCTGGTGCTTGGCCAGCCATCCACTCTTACAAATGCAGCAATGATTCCACTCCCTGTCTCTCTCTCATCTCTGCTCTTTCTCTCTCTCTCGCTCCTGTCACTCTAGCTGACCATCTCTTTGTTTTCTTCCCAAGGTCACGAGCAATGATTTCGTCAGGACCCCTGGGAAGGAAGACCTCATTTGGCAAGGAGCCACCTCTCAAAGGGCCATGGTGGGCAGGTCAGCAGTGGAATAAGAAAGGCAAAGGCCAGCTGAGGCAATGAAGAGCCTTGGAGTGTAGGGTGGCAAAGGCAATTGGAGCTAGTTCTGGACTTGGGTGACTGGGGCTTCCTGGGGTGCTGTGTCTTCTGGCCACTTTGGGGCTTCACAGATGCTACAATTTTACATTGTCCTGTTGGGCCATGGTGCGGTGGCTGAGGCTTCCAGGGACAACTGTGGCTTTGTGCTGTGGTCCTGGGGCTTTTTGTGACCCAAGAGCCACAGCACTCCAAGAGGTCCCTGAGCTATAATGTGGAAACCAGCACCAGAGCTGTGCAGTTCTGGGGTTCCTGGCTACCCCAAAAGACAGGGTGCAGGGTGATCAAAAGAGGGGTGGTGGGGAGATAGGCAAGCATAGGCAGGAGGAAGTATTCCTTTACTTTCCTGAGGCTTGGGACTGGGACATACCAAGCCCAGAATGGATTGGATTGGGATAGTTCCTCAGCTGATGATCGGTGGCATTTGCTAAACAATGGCAATCGAGAGTGCCAGTGCTAGGCAATGTGATTACATGACATTGCACTTTATAACCGCATCATTTAGCAACAAAAAGTCTGGTCCAAATTGGGATTGTAAGTTGAGGACAACCTGTAAAGAATCAGAATGTGGAAGATGCAGGAGCCAGCAAATGGAAGACTTAAGGGAGCCAAAGCCAATGCACAGACAGCAGCAGGCCTGATCTAAGAGATATAAAAGGGCTACTGTGAAAGAGGATTAAAGGGGGCAGAATTTTAAAGGATTCAACTGTGGCACTACTGGATTTATTGGCCGAAAGAGGTTGCATGGTTTTTGTCTTTCATTTATTCTAGGTATAAAATAAATATAATTGAAACTTTTACTATCACAATACCAACATTATAAGCTTAAGTAGTTTATACAGTAGTGATGGTAACATATCTCTCTCTCTCTCTCTCTCTCTCTCTCACACACACACACACACACACACACACACACACACAAGCTTTTTTTTCTACCCTATTGGCACAATATCTTAAACCAAACTAGTTTGCTGTAGTGTTTCAGATATCAGACTAACTATAAAACTATGAGTTCTACTCCTGCCTTAAACACAAAGCTGTCTGGATAACCTTGAGCCTGTCTCTCAGGATTGGAAGAGGCAATAGCAATCCACTTCCAAAATCTTTCCAAGAAAATTTCAGAGATTTGTTCAGTCAGTCATCAGAAGTTAAAAACTGACTCAAAGGTGCGCGCGTGCACACACACACACGGTATCTCAAATGCGGAAGGTTATTATACTGTCCCTTGTTCACTCAGAGAATCATGTGTTTATTTAACAATTACATTGTATGAACAAATAATATAACAGTTGCTTCTGTTTTTTTTCCCTTTTCTGTTCCTTATTCTGGTCAGCTGTCAAATGCTTCCCTTCTCATACCTCTCTCAAGTTCTCTCAGCTTCCCACCAACCGCCTTACAAGGATGTGTTCAGTTAACCTTTCCCTTTAGTAGAATTCAAGTAATTGGTCATTTCCTCATGACACAGGAGCATCTTGCTTTATAGGCACCTTTAGCTGCTTAGTGGGGAAAATGCTGACAATGAACAAAAACAAGAAGGCTAAGACATCTGGCTTCTCTTAGCTGACTGTCAGAATTAAATTCTTGGCTACCATGGCAACCCTGTTTGCTGACTGCTGCATAACATCTCTGTGTATAGAAGTATCTCAGTGTGTGCGATGGATCTCGAGACTCATTGTAGAGCCTAGCTGTCTTTGTTCAAAATATATCCTAATATTACTTACTTCTCTCAAAACACATAAGCGAATAAATATAAATTCTTGTTCCATACCAGGAGGACAATCTGCAAACTGATCGTGCTGCAAAGATGAAAAATGACATACCATTTAGACGAAGATTCATTTTGAAATAGTGTGTATTTACAGTATTGCCCTAAAATAAACCTAATAAAAATTCCTTTAAATTAACTAGCATTTAGGTAGTGAGTTTTTGGACTGTGGTTTTCATCATAAATTTAAGTGATATTTTTTTTCAATAGTACAAAGTTTATTTTTTTAAACAATCCCTTCCCTGTTCAACAAAATTTATTGTTAAAGTAATAGTCCTCAACTTAAAAGCACAATTGAGACTAGAATTTCTGTTGCTAACAGGACGGTTAAATGAGCCACGCCAGATTTTACGAGTTTTTTGTAAAACTTTTTTTGCCATAGTTAATAACTGCAGCCCTTAATTTACTTCGCTTGTCAGAAGCCCGCTGGGAGGGTCGCAAATCACAATTACATGACCCTGGGGACACTGCAACCACCGTAAATACATGCTGGTTGTCAAGTGCCCAAAATTTGATTACGTGACTGTAGGGATGCTGTGATGGTTAAATGTGGGCACCTGTTGTCATATAACTCCTTGTGTATCAGTCCCTTTTTTTCAGTGCCACTACAACTTCAAACTCTGGCAAAAAGAATGGTTGTAAGTTGAGGACTACTGGTACACAACTAGTCTTCTAACATTGATCCACCCTGTTTATTCTGGTCTCACCATATTTAGGAATGTTTTGTTTGTTTGTTTATTGGTCTTGTATGCCGCCCACTCCCGAAGGACTCCGGACGGCTTACAATAAACAAGGGAAGGGGATAAATACACAAAACAACACTTTAAAATACACAACAGTCACTTTGCATTTATGCAAAGATAGTTCTGCCTCACGATCCACAAATCCAAGATAAACTGTTTTTAGTAGGTTTACTTCAGAGCAATACTATATTCATACAGAAAACAAATAATGGCTTAGCATTAATTATGGCTTGCTGATAGTAACAATCACAGCCTGTTTTCCCTCACCTTTTCTGCTTATTCACAGGCAGCATCCCAACTACCCAGTAGTGCAAAAAGCAGGATAACCTGGTCATATCATCCAGTCTACCTATCTTGGTTGGCTTTAAAAACAGTATGGAAGTTTTTTAGAATGTTCCACATACTCATACAGGTACACTTCCCTTGTTCCTTTCTTAAACATGTCTGATTAGGAGATTCCTAATTATGTTGCTTTGTTTTTGCCCGATATCAAAAATAGGAATTGCAAAACTAATAAATTTAACTGTGGTCATTGCTTCTCACCTTTGTAGTCACCTATTAGAGACTGATTAAAAAACAAAATTCTTATTCCTAATTTTCTAGAGTACAGCACAATTTTTTTGAACACAGCTGATTTTCTATCACTGGAAACTGGCCTAAGGATCAGGGGCTATGGGAAGTTTTTAACTAATTTCCACAGCCTAAAAAAGTTTGAAAAGGTCTGCTCTAGTGACTAGATAAATAAACTGGGATACCAAGATCAGTTATAATAGTTCCTGGTGGCAGATGTTTGTTAGCTTAATATTTTAATATGTGCTAAGCCAGGGGTGTCAAACTCAATTTCATTGAGGGCTGCATCAGGGTTGTGTTTGACCTCGGAGGGCTGAGGGTGGGCAGGGCTGGAGCTGTGTGGCCATCGTGGGGATTTCACACAGGCCCAAGATGTATATTTTTCCTCTTTGTTTTTTCCCCACAGTTTTTTACTATAACCATTTCCTATCTCTTGTACCAGATATTATTGGCATATATTATTACTTATTCTTCATACTCCACTAAATTTTTTCTCTCTAAATTTATACCCCATTGTTTAATAGTAAATCGCTTTTCCAGGCAGAAAAGCTATTTATGCTATTGTATTTTTATTATTCAACTAATAACAAAAATGCAATAGCCTAAATAACATGATAATACAAGATCTAACATCAGAGGTAAATTTCCAGGATAGTAAATAGAAATGGCTGTCAATTATAGATTGTTGACTGTAGATTAAATGGACCTACAATATGTAAAACCTGGCATTAAACTGTAGTATTAACATAGGATGTTGCTTGTTTTCTATCCAGATCAGGCACTTACTTGCGGCCACATTATTGTAATCCAATCCAATCCAGTCCTCCTGCAGCACTCTGTGTGGCCCATTTTCGGCCAGCAGAGTGCTGCAGGAGGCTGGGGAGGCCAAAACGGGGCACGGGGGCATGCACGTGGCAGAGGCTGGCAGAGGCAAATATTGGATACTTCTAGGCTGGCCCGTGGGCCAGATTTAAGCATTTGATACCCCTGTACTAAGCTGATACTAGCTAATAGCTTTGAGGTTTACTTAACAACAGAGTGGAAGTAGTGAAAAAAATGGGACAAAAATCAGTCTTTCCTATTCCCTTTGATAGTTTCTCATTTTTCATTAAGTGGACATAAAAATCAGATAGACTTGTCAGACTGAAACAGGATGTGACAGATTAATTCAGAAAAAAGTTCCTCTTCCCTAACAAGGCTTTTGTTTCTCTACTCACCTGATTTTTTTTTTAAAGGGGGGGAATTATGAAGTATATCCCAATACTTTCAGTTTGAATTAGGAACTTTTAATAATGATAGAATTTCAGATTAAGAAAATGTGACAATGTAATTTAATATATTAAGTGACATGTTCTGAACCTTAGTTGTTCTTCCCTCTCCAATTTTCCCCTCATTTCCTGAAAATCAGATATTTCTGTATCTATTAGAGAAGATGACATCCACAGTACATATTTTTGTTTCATCATTTCCTCTGCAAATATCTTATGCTGCATATTGATTTTATTACTTTTGCATAAATTTAATTATTCCTTGATTTTTATTGTTCATTTTTATGAGAGCTAAACTGTGTACTGGTGGAGAATACATTATAAAAATTGTTTGTTATCTAATGCTAGGATAATATTTTTACTACTACTGTCCTAAATATTAAAAATGAAGAGATGCCATATTTTTGGAGGTCAGCAACTTTTTAGCAAAAATTAAAAATATTTAAAATACATTCAATAGATGCATAATAATGGTCTGAATTAATTGTACTTTCATACCAACACTTATAAAGGATATTAAAATTATTTCATTTGGTTCCAATGTTCCCTCTAATCCCGTTTTGCAAAATGACAAAAAAAGTGAAAATATACATTTTCCATTGCTTCAGATATTTTGAAAGTTCTATAACTCTAGATCAAAGTTATATTATTTACTTGTAATCCTTGAGATATTATGAAAATATAACTAGGTCCATTTCTTAACAAAACAGTGGCAATAATCCTAAGTAGTTTGGGCAAAACAAAAAGAGAATGGCATGGAACAGTGAATGATGAAGTCAAACCATGTGTAGGCAAAGGAATTGCCTGTTGCCAAGAGACTTTGCTGGGGCACAGGAACAAACTAAACATTAGTCACCAATGTGCGGATTCAGACATAATTGGAAAAATAGTAACATCTGAATCATTATAGCAAAGTAGGACTCACACATTATTTTCAAACCTTGATTTCAAATGGAGTTTTGTTGCCAAAAAATGAATCAAATTTATTGCTTGGAGTAGATTTATTTATTTTTCATATTTCTAAACAGCTCATCTCTCTCAAAGAGAGGATTCAGATGTTCAAGCAAAGGATATTAAATTAGATAAATTCCATCACAACCCAAGATAATAAATACTGCTGTGTGTGTCTTTCCTTACAAATGCTGCCCTCCCATGATATATGTGAGATAAAGCAACTATTTATCAAAGGTTAAGCAAGAAACTGTATAAAGCAGTTCTCAACCTTTCATTTTGAATCGCATACCAATGGTAATGAAAAGAAAATAAGAAAATTCAACCTACCTCCCCTTGTTTTTCCTTTGGTAGGCCTTGACAGTCCTTAGTTTCATGCCCAAATTGGTTACAAAGACCACATGGTTTAGGTTTATTAGGCTTAAATTCTTCTCTGATTATAGTAAAATTTGGTTCATGAGTAGCTAATCCAAGCATAATAAGGTCAGCTACAAAAGAAACAGAACAAACCCCAACCATTAATCAGGCCTCAGTTCCGATAAGACACCAAAACTCTGGAGCGACTAAGAATAGGATACAAGCTTGGTACATTCTCTTCTTCCCAACTTTCATGCCCAATTTACCAAATTATTGTTAGAATTAAATGCACTCAGAAGGATGTGCAGTAAGTAGAAAATGGAGGGAAGCCATGTACTAAGAAGTACAGGAAGAAAATGTAACTAGGTGGTTCATCTGAACTTACATAATATAAGTAGTAGTTTAACATTTAACTCAGCCAAATGAACTTTTATTTAAAATGATACCATGCACCGAACTGATTAACAAACATTCTCCACACAGTCTTATTATTTTACTAATACAGAAAAGCGTAGAGCTAGACTTACCATCAGCACCACATAAGCAGTGGTGAGTATTTGGATCATGGTTTGGCTGGGCTAAAAAAAAAGACATTGTGTTATTACAGAATTCTGATATTTCAGACATGATACAACAAAAAATTGTTTAGACTCTACTTAACTATTTAACATATTTAAAAAGATACTGTAGTATTAATAAATGCATCCCTAGACTCTGAAAAAATAAGAATAGAAACAAAGAAAAATGCAATCTGGAAAAAACAGACGATTAGAAAAGTTCCCTAGAAAGTATTCACCAGAATAATAAACACAATGTCTCATTAGCTCCAATTACTGCCACAATGTTAATTTACTATTTTGCCATTTAATCAAATTTATCAGTTGATTATGTGTCAGCAAATTTGCATCAACTCTCAGTTGCCACAGAATTTTTCTCCATGATGGTATGTTCCTAAGTTGGTCCTTCAGATCTTCTGTCCATTTATGTAAAATACAGGAGTGGTTTACCATTCGCTTCTCCTGCACAGTATAAATCGATGCCTTTGCTGTTGTCATTAAAATGATCGTTTCTCTCCAGCATCTTCCTATATCACTGCTGCCCAATATAGAGGCAGGCTCGTTTTACCTAGGCAGCTAAGGTGACCTTCGTGCCTTAGGTAAGCTAGGTGAAAATATAGTCATGTAAAAAGGAAAGATCTCTTTGAGATCTATGGTTTTATATACTACTTTTAAGAACTGCTAAGGACCATATGATTTTTTACTATGTCCTGATATATAAAACCATATAACTGAAAGAGAGCGCACTTTCTTTTTAATATGACGGTATATACCCTTGTCCCAGAGTTCCAATGTTCTTCACTACAGGTAGTCCTCAACTTATGACAACTGAGCTCAAAATTTATGTTGCCAAGCAAAGCAGTTAAATGAGTTTTGCCCCATTTTATGACCTTTTTGCCACAGTTGTTAAGTGAATCACTGCAGTTGTTAAGTGAATCATAGTCATTAAGCAAGTTTGGCTTCTTTCATTGGCTTGTTGGAAGGCAGCTGGGAAGGTTATAAATGATGATCACATGACCCTGGGACAGGGCAACTGTAATAAATACATGCCAGTTGCCAAGTATCCAAATTTTGATCATGTGACCATGAGGATGCTGCAACTGTTGCAAGTGTGAAAACTGGTCATAAGTCACATTTTTCAGTGCCGTTTTAAATGTTGAATGATCACTAAACCAATGGTTGTAGGTTGAGGACTACCTGTAATCCCTCCCAGGAACAGTCTCCTGTCATAGCAAGACTTGGAGGGGGGCTGATGGAAAGAAATAATCAGGGGTTTAATTTCAATATGAGAGAAAATCAACATAGTCTTATAGATTCATTTCATTTTTTATCATATAGCACCATAAGAGCTAGATCAGTAATTTTTAAATAAAGTAATTTTTCCAAAATATTCTATATTCTATAGTTATGTAATCAACTGATTTTGTATAGCTCTTGTATATAATTCAATGAAAACAAGTATAATCAATCCAATAGGATAAAATAAAAATAAATTAACAAAACCAATACTAGCAATATATCTGATATTATATATGATGTATAAAAAACTGGACCCATCAATTCAGTTCAAAGACATTGAGAAGAAATAAAGCATGTATCAATGTATCCAGCTAGCTAATTCAGTGAACATACTGTATATTGACATGAATTTTAAATTCTGCTGCATGGTTTCTCTTGCCCTGTTCTTTCTCTAGATGCAATAACTTCCCATTAAATAAGGTAATGATTATTGTTGAATTAAGGTTTTAAGGCATTAAAAATAAACTGCTATATAACTCAACTTTTGGGTCTCTTCAATTTAGCCTACCATAGTGTTTTAATCAGGAAGACAGTACTTATTCCTGTCCAAAATGTTTTTGACACATTAGAAAAGTTTTTTTTTAAATTCTATTGCAAACATTTTGAAAAACGAGATATTTCATGAGAGAAATTCTCTAGAACTCTTTACCAAAGGAACATGTTTAAGGAATGAAGCTTCCAAAAAGCCACAATTTTTAAAGTTTATTATCTCACTTCACAGATGCAAGTTGGTTCATATAAAAAGGGCGTTGGTACCTGATACGCCTCTTCTCATAGTGGGGGGAGGAGTATCCAGAATGGGTTGACCTTGTCCTCTCATGATTGGATGAATCAGATAAGCTCTTTGGGCAACGCCCTCTGGCCAGCAGGCCCTCCCAGATTTGACGAAGAGCTCCATCCAACTCGTTGCACCATTCACTCCAGACTCTTAATTCAGTTCTTAGCTTTTATCGTCTTCAACATCAATATTTATATAACTTCATAAAACCGTGAACATAAAACTTAGTCGTACAAACATAGTCAGGGGGGGACTGGATACTCCTCCCCCCACTATGAGAAGAGGCGTATCAGGTAAGTACCAACGCCCTTTCTCCATAGTGAGGGGGGAGGAGTATCCAGAATGGGACGTACCAAAGCCAGCACGTCCCTAGGGAGGGAGACCCAAGAGGCCCCATGTCCCCCGCTCATGCCAGTTGAGGCGTGGGCCCTGCCCTGTGAACCGCCTGCAACGCCCTGCGTCCAAAGAGGCTTCTGCTGAGGCAAAAGAGTCCAGTTTATAGTTCCTAGCAAAGGGAGAGGGGAAAGCCCACGTGGCTGCCCTGCAGATTCCGGCCAGGGCTGTCTGCATGGCCCAGGCCCTGGACGTGGCTGCGCTCCGCGTGGAGTGAGCTGTGATATGATTGGTGTCTGTAAGCCCTGCGATTGGTATGCAGTGGCAACGCAGGTTCGCAACCACCTACTTATTGTGATGGAAGTCACCCTGTTACCCAGGCCCCTATTTGGAAGGAGACAAACAGAGCTTCGGATTTCCTATCTGGCCTGGTTCTCCTGAGGTAATCCTCAGAGCCCAGAGTGAACCACTTCTTTCCCAACGGGTGGGAAATGTCTGGACAGAAGTTGGGCAAATCAGTTCCTGGGTTTGATGGAAGCAGGGGCCCACCCTGGGGATGAAGGACGTAACCCCACTCTGTCTTGGTGGAAGAGGCAGAGATCCTCCCCGGTGGACAGAGCTTGCAGTTCGTATATCTGCCTGGCGGAGGAGATGGCCACCAGAAAGGCCACCGTGAGAATCAGGAACTTAAGGGAAATTGTTCGTAAAGGCTCAAATGGAGCGCCTGTTGGAGCGTCCCCTACCCTGTGTAAGTCCCAGGAATGGTACCTGAATGTTGTGTGTGGTTTGGGGTTGGAAGCCCCCTTGAGGAATTGCCTGACCATAGGATGGTGAGTCAAGCTCTGGTTCCTGCCACGCAGGAGGACTGGCGAGATGGCTGAAACCTGTCTCCTAATTGTGTTAGAAGCTAACCCTCTGTCCCGGCCTGCCTGGAGGAGGTCCAGAATCTGAGGCACTGAGGCCTGGCTAGGATTGTGCCCCAGGGAATTACACCATGAGGCAGAGGCCCGCCACATGGAGCCATAGATACGCTCTGTGGAGGGTATGCGGGCAGTCTGGATAGTCTGCATCACCCTGGGGGGAAGAGGTCTTTCCCCAGGATGCTCCGCTCAAGAGCTAAGCAGTCAGCTGGAGCCATTGAAGGTCTGGGTGCTCCAGCGACCCCTGGTTAAGGGATATCCCCTCCTGGGGGATTCTGCATGGCCTCTCCTGGAGATCTGCAACCACAGCCTCCGGGGCCAGTGAGGCGCCAACAGAACACCTTCCGCCCCCTCCCGAAGGGTTTCCCATATGACCCTGGGGATCCGACAAGGCATACCGACAACCCCTGGGCCAGGGCTTTGTAGATCGTCGGCCCCTTCTGCCCCCCCCCCCCCATGTCTGGTACCTGGAGAAGAACCTCAGAAGCAGGGCGTTGAGGGCGTGGCGAATAAGTTGACCTCCGGGCATCCGAAGCACTCTGCCAGCTCCTTGAAGATTGTTGGCTGCAGCTTCCGCTCCAAATTGTCCCCTTGGTCCGGCTGAGCCAGTCGGCTCAGATGTTCCCCACCCCTGCTATATGTTCTGCACTCAGCGAATGTTGTCTAAATTCATAGGCTATCTGAGGTGCTTCTGTGATCTCTCATAATCGGACATCCCATTCTAAGTTTGTGGTGGGTTCTGGCATGGGGACCAGCCTGTCTGACCCTTTTTCCCCCCGGCCATAAGGGTGCTATGATTCTATGGCTAGGATTAGCGCAGAGATATTCTGAATGTAAACACAGACGGAGTTTAATGGGCGGCCACTAGAGTGCATGTAAAGATGAAGTGAGGGAAGCTAAGCTCACAATAAAGGCCTGCCACAAAGGTAAAATAATAATAATAACAAGAACCACAACAACAATAATAATAATAAAATAAAATAAAATATAAAAGGGGGCATCTTCCCGCCTGATAAAACCAAGAAAGATTAAGGAAACAATTGGTCCCTTGCTGGGAGAAAGTGGCCCGAAGCTGACAAGCAGCAGGGGTAAGGCAGAACTATTTAACTCGTACTTGGCATCTGTCTTACCCGAAGGGATAAACAATCCAACCTATCAAGAACAGCGCCCCAAATTCAGATTAGGGACCCAAGATGAGATAGGGAAGAAATGGTAGCCTGTCTATCTTAGGCAAAGTCCAATTCCCAGGACCGGGTGGGTTACACCCCAGGGATCTGAAGGAACTGGCGGACGAGATCTCCAAACAACTGAAACTATATCTATCAGAGATCCTGGAGTACCGGAGAACCACTATAGAATTGCTGATGTGATTCCCCCCTTCAGAAAGAGAGAAAAACAGCTCAAGAGCCCAAAGCCAACATGGGTTTGTTAAAAACAGATCATACCAGACTAGCCATATTGCCTTCTTAGATATGGTGACAACCCTAGTGGACCATCGGAATGCCATTGATATAGTTAACTTGGACTTTAGCAAGTCCTGATAAGGTAGACCATAACCTACTGCTAGATAAAGTAGAAGAATGTGGGTTAGACATAGTGACACCAGATGGCTTGGTAACTGGTTGACCAACCGCACACACCTGTACTCCTCGATGGAGGGAAGAATGCAGTGAGTGCCCCAAGGCTCTGTGTTGAGCCCAGTACTCTTCAACATCTTCATCAGTGATTTGAACGAGGGTGTTAGGTGTGTAAGCTAACAGTTGGGTTAACAAAATATATGCCATGATAGTAGTACTGTTTCTTTAAGAACTGCTATTGTCTCAAGCGGTCCTAAGAAGGAGCCGGTATGACGGTTAGCTCTCTGTTTGTTAAATGCTGATTGGGGGGTGGGGGGACTCATCAGGTTTGTAGATGACCCCAAACTGGCAGGAATAGCCAACACTCCAAAGTACAGGCTAAAGATACAGAAGGATCTTGATACCCTTGAACATTGGGCACTGCCTAGGAAAATGAGATTCAATGAAGTAAGGTCTACCTTTAGGCAACGAAGGTGAAGTGCACAGGTACAGAATACCTTGCTCCACAGTAGTGCCTCTGAAGGGGATCTAGGAGTCCTAGTGGACAACCCCTTTAATGTGAGTCAGCAGTTGTGCAACAGCTGCCAGAAAGAGCAACACAGTTTTTGGCAGCATAAACAGAGGAATAGAATCAAGCTCCCATGAAGTGTTAATCCCACTTTATAAGGTCTTGGGAGGCCACACTTGGAATTCTGCACTCAGTTTGGTCACCATGATGTAGAAGGGATGTGGAGACTCTAGGGAGAGTACAGAGAAAGGCAACAGAGGGGATCAGGGTACTGGAGACTAAAGCCTATGAAGAACGGTTGCAGGAACTGGGTAGGTCTAGTCTACTGGAAGGAAGGACTAGGGGAGACGTGATAGCAGTGTTCCAATATCTCTGGGGTTGCCACAGAGAAGAGGCTGCCCGACTATCCTCCAAGGCACTTGAGTGCAGAACAAGAAGCAATGGGTGGAAACTAATCAAGGAGAGAAGCAACTTAGAACTGAGGAGAAATTTCCTGACAGTTAGAACAATTAATCAGTGGAACAACCTGCCTCCAGACGTTGTGAAAGCCCCAACAGTGGAAGTTTGTAAGAAGCTGTTGGATGGCAATGACAATAGCAATAGCAGTTAGATTTATATACCGCTTCATAGGGCTTTCAGCCCTCTCTAAGTGGTTTACAGAGTCAGCATAATCGACTATAGTAACGATAGCCATTTGTCTGAAATGGTATAGGATATCCTGCCTGGGCAGGGGATTGGGCTAGAAAACCTGCAGGTCCCTTCCCATTTTGCTATTGTATTGCATAGTATTGTATTGTATTGCATTGCATTAGCCGTTTGCCTAGTCACCCCCACCCTTGGAAGGTCTTCAGGGGTAATCTGTAACCTGATTGGAGGCTCCATTGGGAGCTGCACTTTAGCAGCCGGGCTGAATATTCCTCCCCCCCCTGTGTTTTTCCAGGCTGCAGGGGGGCTGCCGGCTTGGGATTAACAAAACAAAACACAGCTCTACTGCCTCTAGGAGGCATGTGTGCCCGGTTCTCCTGCTTGCCCGGCAAGGGTCCTCACTGAGTGACTCCGTCTCACTCAATGGCCAGGGCAGCGTGCCGCCCCAGAGGGCTTGTGGCAGTCCAGTCCTTGCAGGAGGAGGCTGTGTGCGATGTAGGGAGGCAGGATTCACCGGGTCCAAGTTTATTTTCCTTAATCCTTTGTAAATTACTGGAGGTCCAGAGTAGTGCATCCTTTCCCTTGAGTGGGATGAGTCAAATCTGGGAGGGCCTGCTGGCCAGGGGGCGTTGCCCAAAGAGCTTATCTGACTCATCCAATCATGAGAGGACAAGGTCAACCCATTCTGGATACTCCTCCCCCTTCAGTATGGAGAATATACATCTCTTACATACAAAGTGGTCCTCAACTGTTTGTTTAATGACCATTCAAAATATGAAGTCACTGAATGGACTTACAACACCTGCCCAAACGTATGACAAAGTGTCTCCACCATCACATGAACAAAACTGTGTGCTTGACAATCCATCCTTACAATCAACCACTGTCCCCCCCCCCCCGCCGCTTACCCCAGGGACTTCCTGTACTGTAAAATCAGGTACACAATTTAAGTTGCTATATAGACTAACATCAAGAATGCTAAGCTTATTTTTGTATTTTTAAATTTTGATTATATCTTTCTTTAAGCTATACATGCACTAAACAATTAGTACAATCCAGTGATGGGATTCAAAAAAATTTACTACTGGTTTTGTGGGCGCGGCATGACTTGGTGGGCATGGCAGGGAAAGGATACTGTAAAATCTTCATTCCCTCCCCACTCCAGGGGACAGTTACTGCAAAATCCCCATTTCCTCCCAATTAGCTGGGACTGGAGTCAGAGACAGGGGCCAGTCAGAGGTATTTACCAGTTCTCCAAATTACTCAAAATTTCCACTACCGGTTCTCCAGAACTGGTCAGAACCTGCTGAATACTACCTCTGCTAAAATCACATGAAACCTATTGCTCTGCACATGAGTATTTTGACAAATCATGTTGTATAAAACAGTAATACATTAATTCTAACTGTTCAAAGATTTCCTACTAATTCTAGTAAATGGCATATTCTCCTGTAAAAAACATAATATCCCTACCTCTTTGCCTTCGTATGTAATCCATTATTTTGTGTTCACCCTCACCTGGAGCACTTGCATCAGATAAAATGACCTATCAATAAGAAAAAGAAACAACATCAGATATAAACTGAAATACTCAATACAGAATATCAGCATGAAAATTACTACTAATGTATATCTGGCACAATATTTTGTAAAGGTTTGATGCCTTGAATAATTTTAAAAAACAAAAATTGGAAGAACACTGTTCTTTAGATTCTCAGAAATACAAATCACCTCAGATATACTTATCTGAGGTTCTCTATCTAGAACCTGCAAGGGAGGAATGGAAAATTGGAAATATCTCGGTGAAAACAGAGCTGATGCCCATAACAAAGACTGAAGAACCAGTGACTCATTCTTTGGTACCTCCCCAGATAAGGAAAGGATAGGAGAGGCTCATGTGCACCAAATAGCTACTCCTCATGAGGAAACTGCAGGACAGTATCCTGTGGGTTTCAGGAGAAGGAGATGAAGCAATTAACTATCTTGCTTGCAACTGTGGGAGACTCTTTTAAAAGACACTAAGTTCACAAGCTTTACATTCTGGTCACTCTCAGAAATTTCCTATTTTTTATTTATAGATGTTATTGGCCACCCATCTGGGTGGGTTAAAATCATAAAATATTTACCGTATGTTTTGGAGGATAAGACCTAGCTTTTGGAGAGGAAAACAAGGAGAAAAAAATCTGCCTCCCAGCAATTTGCCTCCTTGCAGCAAACAGCACAGATGATATACACTGTTTGTGGTGCTACATTTCAGACTATACTTGTACAGGTGCTGTTAAAATTGATGTGGCTTTCCAGAAATATACGTTATTCTCTGCTATTTAAAAGAAGATACAATAGCACTGGGCCTCTTCAGATCAAGCATTTATTTTAAAAAGCTTCTTCATTTTGTTAAGTTGTCTAGAACAATAATAAAGCACTCTAAAAAATAAGTCTAATAATATGAACATTCTATAGGCATTTATAGTTATTGATTTACCTCCTTGCAGCAAACAGCAAGTTTCAGTTTTGCCTGATTAGAAGAAAAAAATATCTGCCTTTGCCTCCCAGCAATTTTGCCCCTTGCAGCAAACAGCAAGTTTCACTTTCAATTTCAGTTTCAGCAGGGCCTCCCCATGATCAGCTGTTTCAGGCTGCAGGGATTGCCATAGCCTATTGCCGCCTCCACAAGCCCCATTTTCCTGTTTGCTGCAAGGAGGTAAATTTCTGGGAGGCAGAGGCCAAAGTGTGGGGGCCGATGGGTGGGCGGGGCTACATTTGGTGTATAAGACACACCTAAATTTTCACCCTCTTTTAGGGGTGAACAAGGTGCATCTTATACTCTGAAAAATATGGTATGTTATGTTGTTATGTTATATATTTATTAATAACTTTAAAGGCATCAAAGACCCTTGGAACAAAAAATTTAACAATTTCTCAAGTGAGTTTAGTTTCAACTGTCAACAAAAAAGTTAATTACAAACTTACAAATATAAAGAGTTTGAAATAAACAGACTTATAACATTATATATGAAGGAAATTATGTACGGTACATATTCCTAAGATTGATATCTATGCTTCTTAAACTGGATATTAGAAAAAAATATTGACATTCTATTACTGGACTGAAATGTCATTTGATAAATTCTTAATAAAATGTATTTTCCTCCCAAAATTACATATCCTACATAATATATGGGGGGAAAGTTCCTCAACAATAGTTTAAGAGTTATCCTATCTAAAATTCATTTACATTAGAAAATACTTTGGAGTTACAGTCAAGAGACAACTTGCCGTTAAGGTTTTCCATCCTGGATCATTATTTAGGCGATCGGCAATATAATAACGAAGACATTTAGCAAGATTGTCCATAAATTCTGTTCCCTATATAACAAGAATATAAAATAATGTTTAGAGACAAGATTGGGCAATTTTTAAAATAAATATAATAGAATTCTTTGTGCATTGGATACACAAAGAATGTGTCTTATTTAAACATATTTAATAAATATAAATATACACTAGCTGGAGTATGTAAAAAACTCGAAGCTTCTGAAGTTGTGAAATCATACTGTTAATCCCCGGGTCTCTTAAAGTAAATGAATCTTGCTGTAACTGGCCAAAAACTGTAGTGAGCATTTTAGCCATCAACCAAAATGGATCTTAATTCTCAAACTTAGAGGTAGTAGTGTTAATATACTCTATTTGAATTGGCAGGGTTTAAAATAGTTTAACAAATTTACAGACAGAGAGACAATTTTTATGCATTTGAACATAGTAAGATTAGCTTAGTTAGCCCTGAACATGCATGAAGATATACAGGGTCTCTTCTCCCATCAGAAATATGATTATAATTCTCTCCTTTTCAGAACACACACAATGAAAAATCTAAGAATAAAACTATAACCAGTTTTTAAAATAATGGCTATTTTGGTCCACAAGAAAATTATAGAAAACAACATGATCCAACACAGATGGTAAAGCAATACTTCTACTAAATGGCACCAAAATATGTCTAAGTATTCAGTTACTAGAATTATTCCTTATGCAAGATGTTATAAAAAGCAACCAACACCTAGCAATCAAGGACAAAACTGGATGATCTCCCAGATTCTGAAAACACCAAGAATTCTAATATCCAATTTGTCTTCTGCCACAGGTAAAGTTCATATGCTTCATATGGCAGAAAACAGCAAGAAAAACACTGGATGGCAAGAATCAAGACTTCAAAAATTAGGTTAGTTGTGAAATCTGTATTTTAAAAGCTGTATCAAAAAGATTTGCAATTATGTCAGCTGTAGTAGCATGAAAAGTGAAAAAATAAGCCACTGGCAAATTTATGACTATGTTATAAAGTAAAGTTACTGTATAATCAGCTGAATTAAAAACATTATTAACTGTCACCTTTGCTGCTGTCTTCTTTAATAAGATATTCTCAAAGTGACCATTGTATTGCTATCCTGAAATGGGGAGACGTGTATGTCTCATCTCTACCGCATGACTATGTTTACGTTGGGTGGGGGCTCCTGTAGACAGAAGAATTATCTTCTCTCAATCCATTTCACGAATCTAACATTTTCTCTTCCATAAAAATATCATTGTGCAGCGAGGTGAGCTGGTCTAGAATACTCTAACCTTTTATACTCTGAATCTCACAAAATCCTGTTTCCAGATTTATAAATATGTCACTGCTATTAAGTTATATTATCCAGCAGAACCATACATTTCTGGAATTGGGCAAACTTGAGTTTTGAGGGTAAAAAAATTAGGTTCTTATTTTAGCAACTGAATTATGGAAAAACTTCTTTTCATCCTCTCTCCTCATACAAACCCAGCCCAAAGTTAAACTTGGGGTACTTTTCTCAAAAGCATTATTTTCTTTTGGATGACTTTGCCCTTTCATGTTGTTCTTAGGAAAAATATGGCAAGGGAAGGAGAGAAATGCACATAAAAAGAATTTTAGTTATATTATGCACACTCAATTGAGAGATAGAGAAAAAACATCAAGTGCACTTAGAGATATATCTTTTGACACTTTACTCTTCCATTTATGTCTTTCTGCAAGTTCCTACTTAGATTTGACACTGCTACTACTGCAATCAAAGTAAAATCCTGGATTTTTCCTAATTAGTTCTGTAATGTAGCTTTTAGGTGGCACCTTCATCTTCTGCAAATGCCAACAGTGTTCGCAAAAATAATTGCTAGATCTTAACCTATAATCAGAGTCTGAGATGATAGAAACCCAAAGCCAAGCAGTAGTTAATCAACCAATAGACTGTGACCAAAGCTATCTCAGTTTTGGAGATAATAGTAGTTCTACTTACTGGAGTTATGCAATTGCTGTCAAATCTTTCCTTAATTTCTTCTGGAGGTAGAAAGCCACCTTTAAAAAAAAAAAAACTGAAGACTAGCCTAACAGACAAAATTATGAGATGGAAGAAGACAGACACATATTTCATATTATTAATTTTTAACCCATAGCATTTTACTTTACTGATAACTAGTTTGGAATTCACAAGTAGATCTGATGACCACCTACCATAATAGTTCAAATCCAGTCTAGCTGTTTACTTAATAAAAAAAACCTTTACTATTTGGTGGATCTTCTCTCAAGACAAAAGATTGTCAAAGGATTCCAAACATGGCATTTTAAGTGTAAATTAGAATTCATTTAACCAGAATCTTGTGAATAAAGATAAGACAGAAACTGTACAACTCAATCATTCAATCATGCATTTGATGATTATTTTGCTTTACTAGATACAAGAATAAGTAAGGACAATAAAAAGCAGGAAATAAATCCTTCTTCAAATTACTTATTAATGAAAAATATTAGATTATCAATTTACCTTTCTCCATAATTTCTTGCCTAATTCTCTGTTTCTCTTCTGCACCCTCCATTCCTTCTTTTGATGCTCTGAATCTTCTGGATCTTTGCTGATTCATCTTTGCCCGGGGAGCCTAGAAGAAGAATATTAGCATCAACCATTTAATTGACGTTGTTCTAATTTTTTGCCTTCCTATTAAACTATGTTTAGATTGCATCACTATATTTGAAAGTTTATATAGAAATTACACAGATGCATACATTCACACATAAACAGCAATATTTATAAACTGCTGCACTATGAACAATTCTGAGAAGTTTTAAAGTACTATTAAAGATCAATATTAATATTATTTATCTGATTCAGTTAAGTGAGAAAAATGTATTTACTACTGACTTTCTCATGTGCACAATCTCCATAAATAAATGTGCATTCACTTTCACTGTAAGTCCACTATTTCTCAAAGTTTTGTCACATATATTGAAGTATTGATATTGGCTAGTTAATATAAATGAAATAAACATTAAATTAATGTTAAAATACCATTTTTAAATGTCTACTTTGCAAAGAATTATTTCTGTTATGAAAGTCTCTTTTTTTAAAAATACTGAATAAGTGAGCAAAATTTTTGATACTTACCACTCCATCTATTGCCATGTAGAGAAGTCGCCTAGGTCTCACAATGTTGAATAGCCTGTCAATATACTCAAAAATTGCAACCATCATTTCATCTTCATTTTTGGGTGCTGGCCTGCAGTGTAAGGTATCACATTAATATTTCAAATACCACAAATGCTGTTTCCTTATTTAAGTAAAAATGTCACTCACTTGTCCTCAGGATGTGTACAAGGATGGATAATACCATTCATATCCAAGTATAAATTATCAAATTCCACTTCATTGGGATTCGGCTTACTAGTGTCAACTGGAATTTTGATACCATTACATTCTTTAGCCTGAAAACAATAAATGATAGATTCTGAAATATTATAATCATATTATAAGAAGCAAATATTCAAGAAAACCAAGCTGTCAGACACAATCAGAACTATACGCTAAGTTGCAGTTGAAATTTATTGTTCAAGTCTATATGCAAAAATCTAGTCAACTAACATTCAGTACTAAATTGGCCCTAGATAGGAGTTAATGGAATTCAAGCGGGTTGGATTTAGACTGTTTGTGGGAATATAATAATAATAATAATTCTGGGCTGATTACTTGCTTAACTCTACCTTAACTGTTCCTAGGCCAAGACTGAGGAGAAAATTTTATATTTTCTGGTTCTCCAGCTAAATTATGATTTTACAACATAAAACTATTTTACACCCAGACAATGACCCAGTAATGACTATAACACAATGTGTTATATTGCATATATAATCCTTGTTCCAGAGAAGCATATTAGATGTGTACAGAGACCCATATCCATACACGGCTAAAGCAGCCACATAAACTTGGGGGGGAAAATCTGATTTAATTATTCAAATAAAAGAGTTTCATCTGCACTCTTTACTTCCAGTGACATACTTCTAAAGAATTTGCATAGTATCAATAAATGGAACAGCAACACCCAGATCAGCATGTTTCTTAAATCAAATGACAAAATTTTTATATTACTAATTCATAAATAATTGAAATCTACTGCAGCACTGTCTCATTCCTCACTGAAGACATTTCTATCTGCAATCTCAAGTATTTCATCTCAGAGTCTTGTGTCAATTGAAGTAAATCTAGATAAAAGTGTCTATTTATGCTGAAGTTTGTCATTTACCAACTGCTTGAGTATTTTCCAAGGAAGAACATAATAGCTATTAATCTATAGCAACACAAGAAACAATAGATGGAAACTAATCAAGGAGGCAAGCAACCTAGAACTAATGAGAAATTTCCTAATGGTCAGAACAATCAACCAGTGGAATAGCTTGCCTTCAGAAGTTGTGTTGGAGGCTTTTAAGTAGAGGCTGGACAGCCATTTATCTGATATAGGGTGTCCTGTTCCAGTAGGGGTTGGACTAGAAGACTTCCAACGTCTCTTCCAATTCTGTTATTCTATTTTATGCTCTAGATTATGATACATCAAATATATCTCAGAAATCATAAGATTACTACATGACATCACCACAGCACACAAATCAACTTAAAACTTCAAAAATATCTCAAATATACCAAAAGAACCAGCAGTCCAGAAGAAAAACAAGAAGTCACTTACAACATTCAGTATAATGGCTGTAACAATCACTACGTAGGATAAACAGGCAAAAGACTAGCACATGTGCATGCATGAAACCAAGTAGCAATCTGAAGACATTTTGAAAACTCCTTAATCTCACAACATATGGACAGACTTAACCATAGTTTCAAGTGGGAAACAAAGCATCCTACACCAAGTCAAGTCCAAAAATGCTAGAGAACTGCTGGAAGCCTGGTACTCAGACAAATGACCATCAACAGGCACATAGAGATAAATGACATCTATCATTCAAGAGGCAATCAAAAAAGCCAAATAGGAAACAGAAAGACCAAAACAACCCCTTGACAGCAATCAACATCCAGATAAGCAGAGATTCACATCAAGATTAATATTAGACCAACAATTAAGTAGTAAACAATAACCCAGTCAAGGAACTACCAATTCAGGCAAATGACAGTAAAGAACACCCTAATCGAGGAACTATTAAGAACACTCCCACCAATACTGACAGGACAAGCCACAAGCCACCAATACTGACAGGACAAGCCCCTATTTACAACTACTCGACATTTTTTTTGTTTTAATCCCAGTTATATACTGCGAAGTTGGACATTACTTGAAATCAGCTAAAGTAAATCCGTAAATCCTAAAAACAAAATCAAGCAAGTGAAAGACAGCTGCACCAATTCTACTCATATATTTGTACAAGACTGGTTTTTCTTAATAAGAGTAAGCTATTAAACCTCAAGTTTGCATGATTTTTAAAGTAACATACTGGCACAAATATCAAGCAATGATTTTGAAAACATATCATATCGTCATAGAAATTATGCACTTCTATGCCATATCATCTCATCATCATGTTTGATGCAAGCATAAATTGCATCATCTGTGCTATGACATCAAGATGGACATATCCTTTGCCTCTCCATTGCCTTCCTTATGGATACCTATACATATTTGACTTTCTTGATGGGGACAGAATTATTTCTGTCATGCTGAATCTTCTATCTTGTTTGTGGGATTTTCATGTTTTATTCACAAATCAAGTTCATTATATTTTCATATATAATAGCAGCATATGACTTTGAAATTCTTATGTCAAGATGTAAAGCGACTATAAGCTTCAGTCATTCATGTGTATTACCACTGTTCTTACATTAAAATCTCTACAGTATTTACAGTATGCCCCAATTTGCAAACCAATTTATACAAAATGACTGATATTAATTTAATACAGGTTGTCCTCACCTTACAACAGTTCATTTAGTGACTGTTGAAAGTTATGGTACAACAGCCCTGAAAAAAGTGACTTATGACTGTTTTTCACATGACCATTGCAGCATCCCCGTGGTCACATGATCAAAAGTCAGATGCTTAGTTCATATTTATGATGGCTGCAATGTCCCAGGGTCATGCGATCAGCTTTTGTGACCTTATTGTTAGAATGTTTTTTTTTAGTGTGTAATTGAAATCTGATTTAAAGCTATTTTTCCCTGTTCTGTAATCTGTGGCAGTATGGAAGGGGTATACTTGTTTTGTACTTGAAGAGTGCTATCATGTTTTTCTCAATAGTGATTTTTTTCAAGGCTTAACAGTTCTTTCAATCTTTTCAGATAGGATTTCTTTCATAGTCTGTTTTCAAATTGAATGAATTAACCACCAACATAAAGAAGATAAATTCATTTTTAGATTGTATCAACATCAGCATATTTTTTAAATCATACCAACGGTCTCACTGTTGCCCCTGTATACTGAATATCATTCTGGGATTAACACTTTAAAGATTCTAAGAAATTAGGATAGATACAAAGACCAGTAACAATGATCAGACTATGAAATAAATTCTATCTGAAAAGACTGAAAGAACTCTGTTAAGCCTTGAAAAAGTCATTATTGAGAAAAACATGACAATACTCTTCAAATACAAAACAGTACTCCTTCTATATTGCCACAGATTACACAATCTGGAAAAATAGCTTTAAATCAGATTTCAATTACACACTAACAAAAACATTCTAACAATAAGGTCAGATAAGCAGTGGAGAGTAGAGAAGTGGGCTGGATGACATAAATGGTTCCTTCCAGCGCTAATTTTATTACTGGTTTATTACTAATTATTGTGCCAGGCTTTTGTGAAAGAACGAACAAAGAATAAGATTGTTTCATAACAGGTTTAACCTGGGAAGTTTACAGTGTAGCACCTTAAGCAGCAGCATTTTATTAATATGCTTGACGGATATGAAGCAAGTGTGTAGAAGAAGCTAATTATTTATATACAGTACGTGCACGTGTGCAAAAAATTAAGTAGTACATGTACCTAACTCAGCTATCCATTCTATTTAGAGAATTGGCTTTACCAAACTGAACCAGGTTCAATAAAGGTAAACATCAATCTAAACCATTGTTTTCTATGAATCGCATTTTATCGAAATGTCCTTTAATCTCCTAGCTCACCAACATGCACATAATACAACCAGCCGAAAGCGCCATATTTAGTCGAAAAAGCCTGTTTCGTTTGAATTCGGAAACCCAAAACATGGTATCCACCACTGCTGTACAAAGTCCCAACCACCCATTTGCAAAGCCCAACAACCAATTCCACGAGAAAGTGGAAGCGATGATACTCCCCAGTCGTAACAACATCTCGCGAGAGCAATAACAAGTCGGGAGAGATCGACCAGCTCTTCCGCCCCCCCCCCTTTTTTCCCCGGCCTAATCAACGCGGCCTCAAAAGCCGCGGCAACCCAACGCCAGCGCTCGTCCCGCCAAATGCCCTTCCTTCCTCGCTCACCTTTTCTTCAGTGCAGGACACGATGATGGAGGGGTATTTGCGGCTCAGCCACCGGAAAAATGCCGGGACCCCCATTAGTTGGCCCGGACCCTTGGCCGCGCAGACCTTTGCGTGACAAAACCGGCGGCGAAAGACGTCCGGGTCACCGGGTCACACCTAGCACGATGGGTAAAGGACGGAACTGCGCAGCGCGTAAGGTGACGTCGCCAATGACGTAACTTCTCCAACTCCCCTGCTCCAAGTGAAGGGATAAGCGGTTTCGGTTTCGAGTGGCTTCTGGTGGCGCCGGGCGGTTTCGCGGCAGAAAAAGGCGGCAGAGTAAGCAGGACTGTGCTGGGTACTCATTGATAACTAGTGAATCAAACAAGAGGGATATTGGCTGGAGGACGTTTCGAGGAAAAAGCCAGCATATCCCTCATTTTATTTGTGCTTCATTTTCCTTGTTCAAAAACTTTTTTTTTCTAATTTTACCCACTGGCTTACCGCTCCCTCCATACATCCGAATTTGACATATTGAATTCCGTATTTGAAGTTATAACCCACTAGATTGCACCCTCGGCCAATCCGACGGCCCGCAAGTGAACCGACTTTCTTTACCCATTATCGGAATTTTTGGTGTGGAGGTTCCACGCATCTGGCATGGAACCGGATTGTAGAATGCTGTATTGCGTGTTCATTGAAGGAATCCGATTCAGTCACAAAGCACTTTATTTGCATACTCAAGATCTGTATCGTAATCTCTTGCTGGAGTTGTAGAATTTTTTGCTAGAATGATGTTGGTGGAGTAGAGACCTACTATTGAATTAACATGGTGTCCTTTCTTTCCATTATTTGTATGCGATTGTAGTGGGCAGGGAGACATTGCACACAGAGAGTGGGGACAGTCCATTTGATTAAACAGTTAATCAAATTCATTTAATTTAAGGGGGGATACATAACTCCATATAATCCCTCCGTTGCAGAGTGCATTGCAGGGCACAGATATCTCATTTGGCCATCTTATTTTCTGATGATTTATATGTTACATAGACAATAACTGGCATGGTGCGTATATGTTGTGATTAGTTAGGAACAACCTAATATGTGGTTATCTGACCATGGGTGGGGTGGGGGGCAGAAGTTGCAACTTCGGAACCTGGTCATAAGTATTTAGAGTGCCTGTCATAAGTTTGGTCACTAAGCAATTGATCATAAGTCAAGGATAACTTGTATCTACTTTATTTCATGCAGTGGAGGTGAATAGTCTAACAGAAGCCTTAATAACTCAATGTGACATGTTTGCAAAACACTTCAAGACAAAAAACCAGACTGTAAACTTATGTGAATCAATGACCAGTCCTGCATGATTACAATGAATCGCTGGGTTAAAAAACTTTTTTTGTGAAGATCCTGTTCGTTTCAATGTGCAAGATTTAATGATCATTTTATCAATTTCAAAATATAAAAAAAGATTGTGAAAACAGTTCCTTCCAAGTTTTCAGTACATTTTATTGGGAATATAAAAAGACAACAAATATATCTTGCATCGTTTATGATAAACTGAAGGTAAGATACATGTTTACAAATCTGATTTCTGAAATAATATGCTTTACTTCTATAGCTAAAAAATAGCTATAGAGCTAAGCCAGAAATGCCATTATTCATACAATCATTCATTGTGACACTCTGCCCTGATCGTCTTTTAATCATGCTTTTCTTTTTGCAACTATTTTCATAACTAAAAGCTTTCCTCCTGATGTAAACAGTAGTGAATGGTTAAAGCTAAACATATAAACAAGATCCCAACCTCGTCGGTTGCTTTTTATTTATGCAAAATCCATAATGTCATTAATAAACATGGTTGCTTTGACCTGAATTGAATCCATTAATCTGATGGCCATTCAAGTATAAGAAGAAACTTCTTTAAATCAAGGAACAGGTATAGGAGGGAATATATAAATTAAAGGCCTACAATTTTCCAGCTCCAAAATTACTCTCCCTTGTTTTGTTTGTTGCAGTTTTGGTGCTCTTTTAGCTTGGCTTTCAGAAGAACATTACAATCATTCATAAGCATTAGTTGAAAATAGGCTGATAGGATAATTTGGTGTGAAGAAATGGCTATGGTAAGATACATAAAAATGCCATCCGGATATCCATTCCAAATTGACCGTACCTGAAACCACATTTGTCCTGAAAAATTGCTACTGGCTTTTTATCATTTCTTTGTAAATTAGTATCAAGTTAATCATAGAAATCACTGAATCCATCTTCTTGTGAACAGTGTTCCTGGGGGCGTAGGGCTTCTTCAATATCAGAATTGCTGTCATCACTCTCTCCCCAAAAAGCTGGATTGGGAAACAGATGGGGAAAGAAATGAAAAGGCCTTTAATTTCAACATAATCAATGATTTATATTATTTAGGATGTTAAGAGCTTTCAATGAATGGCAACTACATAACAGTACAAATATTAAATACTGTATGACCCCCTATTTAACTGTAAACAGAGCCATAGAAGTTCTCCTTCCATTGGTATATGGACCGGACTTGGCTCATCTGTTTCGTCATCCTCATCTAAGAGATGTGCAATTTACCTTTATGAAACATTTTTTTCTGGCTCATCTTTTTTGAGGAAAGGGAAAACAAGTTTCTTGAGCAAATGAAGGTAAAAAAAATGGAGGAGTGGAGAAAACAGATTTTAAAAAGCTAGAAATAGAAGAGAACTTCAGACTTAGATATATTAATCCTGAAGAAGCAGAAACTGGAAGAAATATTTGGGCAGTGAAAATCAGGAATTACTACTATTAGAATTTGGTATACAAAAATGGTATCCGCATTATGATTGACGAAGATAAAGAGGTTCTTTTGCTTATGATAGAGGAAGACAATCTGGGCCCAGGGCCACCTGCATCCTCCAGTCCTGGATCTGCACCTTCAGGAATTCCATAATTGTTAAAACTGAAATGTGAATGATCTGTGGCCACTTTATGTTTTGAACAGTCAAATAAAAGCTGGAATCAACATATTTAAGGTAATACCTATGTGAATGGTATATATTTTGCAGCTTATCTTCAAAAAAGCTTTTGTAGCACTAAAAATGCTGCAGAAATCACTGGACTCAAGCATCATCCTTATAATTAATGGCTACTTAGGGAGCAAGGAACCTGTTGCTCTTCAGATGTTGGATTCAGGCCTCCATCAGTAATAAAGACCTCTGGTCAAAAATAATGAAAATCCAGCAACATCTGGAGGGCTCACATCCAAATTAACTTTAAGGATTTACAGTACAGAGATAGATGGTCCAAGGTTAATTTTGTATATTACATTAAAAAAGTGTTTTTCATATAATGTGTAATATGTGTGGAAGTCATAGACAAAAATACGAAGCAGCAGCATCTTAAGGTTCTCACTATTTTCATCAAAATGATGAAAGGAGATTGCAGTGTAAAGCCGGCCAGGGGGGTAGTGATGGTACGGAAATGCATATAGAAAATGAATAACAGAATAACGGAGTTGGAAAGGTCTTTGGAGGTCTTCTAGTTCAACCTGCTCAAGCAGGAAATCCTATACCATTTCAGACAAGTGGTTGTCCAATCTCTTCTTTAAAACCTCCAGTGTTGGAGCACCCAAAACCGTAAGTCGTTCCACTGATTGTTTTAACTGTTAGGAAATTTCTCCTTACTTCTGGGTTGGTTTGCTCCTTGATTAGTTTCCATCCATTACTTTTTGTTCTGCCTTCAAGTGCTTGCAAAAATAGGTTGACCCCCTTCTTTTTGGCAGCTCCTTAGATATTGGAACACTGATATCATGGCACCACTAGTTCTTTTCATTAAAGTGGACATACCCAATTCCTGCAACTGTTATTCGTATGTTTTAGCCTCCAGTCCCCTAAGGGATAGAGCAGTGATGGCAAACGTTTTCGGCACTGAATGCCGAAAAGGGAATGTGCATGCTCATCTGGGCCACAACCTGGAAGAGGAGCTGCCCAGTGGGCATGCGCGCACCGGAAAATGAACTTCTGGTTTCTGCCAGCTAGTCTTCTGGTTACTGGCAAGCATGTACACACAATGATCAGCTGGCCAGCACATTCTCATGTCGGAAAATGGAAGACCATCTCTTTCAGTTTCTGCCACTGCCGCACACACGAAGGCCAGCTGATTGTTGTGCGGGCATGCACGCCAGCAATCTGGAACAGGAATGGGCAACACCGCATGTGCCAGGTGACATGGCTCTGTGTGCCACTTTGGGCACGAGTGCCATAGGTTCGCCATCACTGGGATACAGCTTGCATCACAATGCTACTTATATCATCACTATGATCCCATTTACTCCTCTGCAGATGCCGCAGATATGAAGATAACTATTAGCCCCCTTTTAACATTCTTTTAACAGCCATTGTCGCAAAAGAAAAACTTATTTTGTAAACAAGCTAGTTTGATGTAGCAATTAAAGGGATCTGGCTAGGGTATGGGAGATTGCTTTTCTAGTACCACCTTGGCAACTGGGTAACCTTAAGCCAGTCATTCTCTTTTGGCCCCAAAAGAAGAAAAAGACCCTTTCGGAAAATATTGCTAAGAAAACTAGAGGGCTTGCTCTGATAGTCCTCAAAAGAAGACTGACATAAGGGCACAAATTTATTTGAGGGCAAAAATGCTGAGGTTTCATTCCTTCTTTCAGACTTAGAACCAAGATGCCACTACATGGACTACATGAGCCCTAGCAAGATTATTGCTGAAAAGGAAAGCAAAAAAAAGTCTTTTGTTAGGTAACTACAACTGATAATATTCTTACCTTTAGATTTTATTGTAGATATTATTCCTCTTTCATTTTCATCTCTATAAAAAAGGAAAAATATATATGTGCTCATTTACAGGTGGACAGGTCAGATATAACTTAAGAGCAGAATGAATTCTAAGAACAGTGGATTAAAAACTTCAGAATTCAGTTTTCACCAAAGCCAACAATGATATTTATATTTCACTGTTTAAGACTTTCCAGACCATTTTGCCATTTTCTCTCGATTAAGGTTTTTATACGTTTTTGAGTATGTTTATACAGAATATCCAGCATGTAGCAAACCAACATCGTACTTCAGAAAAATAACAGTATGAACAACATTTTTAAACATTAGCAAAGAAACACAGGTTTGTAAATAATTTAATAAAAGTGTGCATTTTTATAGAAAATTACTAGCTTGGACAAAATAAAATTCCATTGAAACTAAGTTTTATCTATAGAATATCCAATGAAAGTCACTATGTATTACAGAAACACCTTCAATTGCGTTGATCACATCAAGCTGTAGAATGTGCTTAGCAAAATGGGAATCACAGAACACTTCATTGTCCTCAACTTTATTTTATTTATTTATTAGTTAAATTTCTAGGCCGCCCAATCCCGGAGGATTCCGGGCGGCTTACAAAGAAAGAAAAAAGAAAAGCAAAATAAAAGAATAATTTAACTTATGTGCTGTATATTTATTATGGGAAATCTACTAATAAAAGTCAAAGAATACATTTTAAAAATGGAACTAAAATTAAATATGAAGGACAGTAAACTAATGACAAGGAGAACTGCCAGCCTTTGAATATACAGTGAAAATATCAAAATGGTGGAGAGCTTCTGCCTTTTGGAACCAATTATTAATATAATGGAACAAGCAGTCAAAAATTTACCAAGTGCAACAACAGCCATGAAGGCCTTGGAAAAATATCTACAATGATAAGATTTCTGCAAGTAATAATAATCTCTGCAAAACTCAATGGAAATGGGAATTGGACTTTAAAGAACCAGAGTAGGAAAAGTATTGATGCTTTTGAATGTTGATTTGAGAGAAAGCTTCTATAAATTTGGTGGACAGCCATGAAAACAAACAAAAGGATAATTGAACAAATCAAATCAGAATTCTCACAAGAGGTATAAATGACCAGGTTCAAATTATCCTACCGTGGATATACTATACCTAACTCTCAGGTGAAAGTCTAATATTGGAAAAGCTATAAGGAGAAGAACAGGGCGAGTACCGTATTTTTCAGAGTATAAGATGCACATTTTTCCCTCAAAAAAGAGGCTGAAAATCGGTGCATCTTATACTCTGAATACAGCATTTTTTTGGCTCCCCAGCCCCCAGGAGCACTCTATAAGCCTCCTAAAGGCTATGCATGGCCTTGTTTTGACAAAAAATAGGCCTGAAAACGGGCCGTTTTTTTGCTTGTTTCTCCACACCCCACCCCCAGGAGCACTCTACAAGGCTCCTAAAGGCTATGCATGGCCTTTTTTCGGAAAAAAAAAACAAACGGGCCTGTTTTCGTGAAAAACAGGCCGTGTTGGGGAGGTCTGCAGAGTGCAAAATTTTTTTTTTTAATTTGCCTCTTCAAAATCTTGGTGTGTCTTATACTCCAAAAAATATGGTAAGTTGAATGGACTCATTTACAGAGCACTGTTGGAAGACCTAAAAGTTCAGGTCAGGGACAGATTAGGGAGGAGGGGCAGGGGGGAATATCTGATTAGGTGTTCAGATGGCAGTAACACTATAATTATGAAAGAGTGTTCAACTGAAATAATGCATTGTTCTTTTTCAAGATTTCCACAGAACTGCTATAAGCGTGTTGAAAGAAATGTCAAATACTTATTGTAAGATGTCTGCATAAATAATGGCTAACATGTGAAGAAATTCATATTGTACAATGGTGCAGCAGCATCTGCATTCATATTTTTAGATTCAGACATTTCTCTTCGGATATAAGAAAAATGTTTATATGCATATATGTATATATATGATGCGGGAATGTAGGAAATAGCATGTATACTAAATGTATACATGTACAAATGTATAAATATACATATGTATCAATTCAATATATTAAAATTATGATCATCAATGATATTTCAGACTATTCTCTTGTCATCTATGATAGGTTTCCAATATCCTTCCATCTGATTGGAGTAAATGCCCACCTCTACTCCATTTATTCATCCCCCCCAGGTCTTCCTTTGCCACTTCTGTATAGCCACAATTGTTATACATTCTGATGCCACAGTTGTAGTAACTTGTTTATGTTAGGAGGAATGATATGGCACAGACAGGTAAGAGTCCGATTCTAGTCACAGACATCCAATTAGAGTTAAACAAATTACTGCAGAAAAATCTTTCATAATTAAAAATTAGCTCTTCAATGTTCTACAATAAACCATTTGTCAGTTTGTTTTATGAGTTTTTAACCTTAAATAGTGTAGGCACAAACTGCATAGCTGAGTTCAAAACTGTTCATTTTCATAGGAAGCTTGATAGATGTCTACGGTACTTTTTCCACAGCTACAAGTAAGCAGCATGCCACAATGCCACATAAACCCATTTTATATACAAGGTTTACGAGTTCTTCATTACTGAAACACAGAATACCTTGTCAATCTTCAAAAGCTGATTTTATCACTTTGTCTTATGGATTTTTACTCAATTTACATAAATCCTAGTTGGAGCAGCTAAACAAATCCAGAAATAAAAAGGGCTTGAATAAGGAATTGATTTCTACTCAAACTACTCAAAAGGAAGAAGTATCTCCCTACCATGCTTTTCAATAAAGAACGTTATTTCATAATGTATTCTATTGTTAAAAATATCTTTCCTTTATGAATTACTCCACTTTTTATAAAATTCTATAGTTGTGCTATGTGAAGAAATACTCATTTTGACAGTTTTGAATCTTCTACTATTAATACACAATCCACAAGCAAAAATACAAAAAGCAGATGCTTATTTACCTTCATGGACCTCATCTACCCCTTTTGCAAGGCCCCAAAGTAAAACAAGCCAACATTTAGATATGGTGGGAGGGGGGAGTGTTTTTGTTTTGGTTAAGTGTGGGGAGAAAAATGAAAATATTACTAATTTTCAAATCTTTGAATGATCTATCAAAACATGCCAGTATGTTTCAATAGGGAAGAAAATGGTAAGTGAGCATCTGTCTATCCTAGATGAGTTCAAATCACCAGGACCAAATGGATTACACCCCAAGATTCTGAAGGAACCGGCAGATGAGATCCCGGATTGTTGTTGGGGGCGATATGCTGACTCTGTAAACCGCTTAGAGAGGGCTGAAAGCCCTATGAAGCGGTATATAAGTCTAACTGCTGTCTCAGAACCACTGAACTATATCTTTCAAAGATCCTGAAGCACCAGGGAACTGCCAGAGGACTGGAAAAGAGCAGTTGTGTAGTTCCCATCTTCAAAAAAGGGGGAAAAAAACCAGACCTGACCTAAATATCAGGAAAGATTCAGGAAAAGATAATCACGCAACGAATCAGAGAACACCTAGAAACAAGCAAAATAATAGCCAAAAGCCAACATGGGTTTGTCAAAAACAGATCATGCAGACTAATCTTATTACATTATTTGACAAAGTAACAAAATTAGTGGACCAGAGGAATATTGTCGATATAATTTACAAAATGTGGGTTAGACAGCATCACCACCAGATGGATTCGTAACTGGCTGACCAACCACACTCAATGTGTAGTCCTCAATGGAACTGTATCTACATGGAGGTAAGCAGTGGGGACCCCAAGGCTCTGTTTTAGGCCCAGTACTCTTCAACATCTTCATCAATGATTTGGACAAGGGGATATATGGGGAACTCATCAAATTTGCAGACGATACCAACCTACCAGGAATAGCCAACATTCCAGAAGATAGGCTTAAGATACAGAAGAATCTTGACAGACTTGAACATTGGGCGTTATCTAACAAAATGAAATTGAATGGTGAAAAAAGTAAGGTTCTATATTTAGGCAAGAAAAAACAAAATGCTCAATAGTAGTAACTGTGAGAGGAATCTTGGAGTCTTAGTGGACAATCATTTAAAGATCAGCCAGTAGTGTGCTTCAGCTGCCAAAAAAGCCAACACAGTTTTGAGCTGCATAAGCAGAAGGATAGAATCAAGATCATGTGAAGTGTTAATACCACTTTATAATGCCTTGGTAAGGCCACACTTGGAATACTGCACCCAGTTTTGGTCGCCACGATGTAAAAAAGATGTTGAGACTAGAGTGCAGAGAAGACAACAAACATGTTTAGGGAATTGGAGGCTAAAACATAAAGAATGGTTGCTGGAACTGGGTATGTCTAGTCTGATGAAAAGAAGGACTAGGGATGACATGATAGCAGTGCTCTAATATCTCAGGGGCTGCCACAAAGAAGAGGAAGTCCTCTTTGTGGCAGTGGGTGGAAACTAATCAAGGAGAGAAGCAACTTAGAAATAAGGAGAAATTTCCTGACAGTTAGAACAATTAATCAATGGAACAACTTGCTTCCAGAAGTTGTAACAACACTGGAAGTTTTTAGAGATTGCACAAGCCTTTGTCTGAAGTCGTGTAGGGTCTCCTGCTTAAGCAGAGGATTGGACTAGAAGACTTCCAAGGTCCCTTCCAATTCTGTTATTCTATTCTATTCTATTCTATTCTATTCTATTCTATTCTATTCTATTCTAATGTTACCATATCTCCTTCAACAATTCTTATATTGACATTTATGCTAAAGAAATTGGAGTATAACACCATCAGAGCATTAGTTTCAGTAAACTTTCCTTTCTTTTAAGAACTTAAGGATCTCAATGATTTCTGCATCCATAAAGCATTTCTCTTTTTATCACCAACTATCTATACTTATAAGTATTTTAATTACTAAGTTTGCACTTTAAAAATCTGACCCTGACATTGCCCCCTTTCTTCTAGTTCAAGAGTTAGTGTACACAACTGAGAAAAATTATATTTAAAGTCCAAGATAATTCATTTATGACCAATCTGAAAGGACTATTTAATGCTTACCTCATTCTCTAATTTGGGACTGATGTTGATGAACAAAGCTATTGTCTTTCTAAAATTAATTTCAAAATTCACTACCTCTCCATATTTTAATATGGCTTCAATGATCAAAGGGAAAAGCTTATTTAGCTTAAGCAGTATTAAGGCAATGTCATCTGCAAAGTCATTCATCTGCTTCCATCTATGAGGCTACTCCTTTTATCAGTGTTTTGAACTGTGCTGTGATATAGTTTCAGTAGACCAGTGCCACAATAATCTTTCGTCACACTTATTCAGAAGGTTTAAAGGAAGAGAAGAATAAGAGCAACAACTGTCTCATTCTTTCATATTGCTAATATGAGGATAGTATAGTTGAGAAACAGGCTGTTTATAAACTACCAGAAATCTAAAATAATGATTCTCAATCAGAAACCAAAACAGTGGGCTTGGGTAATTGAGAAGAATTGAAAAAAAATCAAACATTACTTTAAATATCTGAGCTATGTCTTCCATGAACAGAGAATCCAGAAAAGCCCACCTTGAGCATCTTAAGCAAATGTCATCAAAATCTACAATGGCCATCAAAAGATTCTTCTACTCCCAAGGAGATAAACTGATACCAAGAGCCCTGAAGCTTTTTGAAACTAAAACTCAGCCCAGATTTGAATAGTTGCTAAAACAAATTTCATTTGAAAATAGACTGAGAAATGCCACTTGAATTTAGCAAAGAAACAGTGACCCCTACTGGTCATTGTAGTTATCTGTGAAGATTAAAATGAAGCATTTATCAGAGGCTATATTTGAAATCACCAGTACAAAGAGCTACAAGTGGTAACTAGCAATTAATTCAAGTGAATAAAATATTTAAAGAAAAAGACACTTCTGTTTAAAAAGCCAATTTAAATAGTGAATCAGATAAGAATTTTATGAAACTCAAAAGCATATTGTCCTTAATAGATAACTTGGTAAATAAAAGAATACCGAAAACTTAAGGCATACTTCAGGAAGCTAACTTAAATATTTTGGGTGTTATTTTTTACATTCAGATGTTGCAATAGAAAAGGCCTCTAAGACAAGACATTGCATCTAGCCCAAACCTGCAAGGACAGTCTGCTGCTGACATCCACTGGCTGATTGTATTGCTACAGAGCAGTCAAATGCCACACACATTGCTGCAACCATTAGTTTAATAATTATGCTATAACTACTAAGGATCTGTTACATTTGGATCATTTGTTTCATATCAATATTTTTCCTTTGAATGTAATGTAATAATTAAGTTAGAAAGTTTGTGTCCAAGTTTAAGCGTATTTGTTGTACTAAGCAGTGGAACTCTGGCAAGAAAATTGTTTTCAGCTAGGATACAACAGGGTAATATTTGCTGGAGAAGAGGAAGCTGTGGCATGCACCTCCATACAAAAGGGAACAAGTGGCCTTCAATCGGAGAGCAGCTTTCTATTAAGACTCACTCCTTCGTACATTATGCCTTTCATCCCCACTCAACCACAAAATGATTTTGCTGCTGGACTCACAATGGTGGAAAAGATTTACATTGAAAGAATCTTTAATAATAAACTGTTGCAGGTCTGCCTACTTCCCCCACAATTTATAATACAATAAACATTGGATTCTATTAAGTCTCATGCACTGAAGTTGCGCTGGAAAAAAAGAATATGAAAGCACTCAATTCTTCCCATCTCCAGTGCCATAATAGTGAAATGAGCATGGATAAATGTGCTAAGAGTATCTCTTTGCATCTTTTATAGCTTGTGTGTATTAATCTGTAAAGCTTATTAAGAAAGTCATTGCTATGCAAAGCAGCACCCAATCTCTTTTACTTGCTTTTCAACAGAGTGCAGTGTTTAGCCAATAGGACTTGTCCACTGCCCCTCATTCTGCATTCATAACATGCAACATTTGCACAATGTATCTCTCAAAGACTGCTGAATAAAAGCCTTAATACTCATGTAAACAACTGCAAACCAATTACTTAATGAATCAGGTCCACGCATAATGAGGTGCCAGACAAAGAGCTATAAATGCATTTTTGCGCCCAAGCCCCTGCTTTAACGTAAAATCCCTCAGCTGTAGTTTGGGCTTAACTAGCACATCATAATTATTGTCTGTAGGACATCAGTGGAAGCCATTTTTTTAAAAAATTAGGTCCATCAGGGTATTTCACGAATCGCTCATCAGCTCAGTGACTAAACACTATGGGAGGGTGGGTGGGTGTGAATTAAACGTACACAGCGGTACTAGACTGTTATGTTTATTTTCAAATACTGGTTTTCAAGACCACTTGTAATAGCACGAAGGTGCAAGAAGTAACAATAAGTGGAATCTTTAGACATCAGCCTGCAAGAGATTTCTCTGTATCCATACTGCAAATAAATACATGAGCCTTATCCCTTCTTTCACACTTGATTTGTACTTTATTTGTAACACCTTTATAAGAGAAGCAGCCAATATATTTACCAATTACTTAATCAATGTGGTTTTAAAAGACCTTTCCTTATAGAGAAAATTAAAATGCAAGTGTTTTTAAAAACTAGTTAATTACTAACTCATGTTATACTGTGCAATGAATTTTTCCCTATTAGAATAAGAATGTACCTTGCTTCCTTATGCTAGAGAGCATGCATTATATGAACAGTAATTTAATAAGTATAAGGAAGTGCTTGTTCATATTATAATTCAAAGCATGTTTCCAGAACATTTTTAAAAATGTTGATAGTGTTTACAACATGTTTATTCTTTTTATATAGCAAACAGTATTTGAAGATATTTCTTTGGCTTATTATTCCTTCAAATAGCAATAACTTATGAAATGAAAATATAACCAATATATTTTAACAAATTAATTTCATAAAGTATTATTCTCAAACTTCCTGAAAATCAGATCTGAAAATAATTGCACTGTACAGTGTATAAAGTGCATTGCTATTTATTCTATAGGCTGCTTAATTAATTTTATTCCATGACTATATAGTACCAATTTTACATAATTATAGTTAAAATAAAAAAATGTTATAAATGTTACTAAGTAGGGACAGGCATATTATTGTATAACATAATCAAAAAGATCAGCAAATACAAATGAGACTTTCAAACAGAACAGCACAATCAGGCTATGGGAAGTGTGTTGAAAATTATTATGTAACAATCTAAAGCCAATTTAAAATTCCAGAATTATTTACTATGCTTCATTTACTTATACCTCTTGATTGCTAGCAATTTGAATCATGCTGCTGATAGAAAAAAGTGTAACACAAAATCACCCAAAGAACCCGTGTGTGTGTGTGTGAGGGGGGGAGTAGATAAATTGCATCTCTTTAGAAAAAACAAGGGCATTAATTAAATGCTCTCAATTTGAAATTACAAAACAAAAAACAAAAACCAGATAATCTAGCATTTTAGTGAATATGAAAACAGGAATTGAGCTGAAGTTCATTTACATCTCAACTCTGTCCAGGAGATGACGCACCATTTTATTTCTTGAAGACTTTATGTTTTATGTCTGCCCTTTTCTTGACAACTTCCATTGTCTAGTCTCTAAGTAGTCCTACTGAGAGCAGCTGTACATACTAATCTGTGGTTCACTGAGATGTCAATGGAGTCTTAAAATAACAGCTGCAAAACAATACCTGGCTTTAGTACAAATATTTTCTAAGGTGTTCTTGTCTTTAATGATATTATTTTAGAAACAAGAATCTGAACTGTAGCCCAGAGATCAAAATATTGTTGTCAGGATACCATGAAATTCCCAGAGGCATTTCTTAGAAATAGTTGAAACAATTCACTAATGAAACACTTTAACGATTTTACCTTGACAAAGAGCTTTTCCTCTCCAGAGATGAAAAACTGGGCTCAGAACTGGTTCCATTACTTTTTTCTTCCTTTAAGCCATTGATGTTCAAACCTGAAAGATAAAAACCAAATACTTCATTAGTTGTTGGCTAAAATAAATGAGAAATTATAATCCTGCACTATAACTTCTGGTCTGAAGAACCCATAATAATAGATGTCGTGTAGCAAAAAAAAGTTTAAAAATACATTTAAATTTTACAGCGTGTTATTAATAAACATAGTTCCCTTTAGTACATCTAGGCAATTTAATGATTCCTACAAATAATGTGCCTACATTTTCCACTACTACTGTTTATACTTTATCAGAATACTATATAATGGTAGAAAGTAAGGCAGAAGTTTTAATAGTGTTTTTACAAGAGCTTATTTTCTTGTTAACAAAGTATTATAACATTTGTGTTTTCTTTAAAATAATGATTTTTCATCCTTAAGTTTTCCTAGAATTTATTCTTTATATTAATGTTTGAGACTTATTTTCAGATGCAGAAATGGTCTTAAATCTGGATTGATAGACATTTGTGGTAATTTAATACCCAGCATTGGTTAGGCTGTAATAAACAAATTTGCACATAATAGTAGAAAACAAATCACAAATATTAAATAAACAGGAACCTAAATACAGAACTTAGTGTTATAATGTATGTCTTCTAAATAGTGGACATAATATTGTAATTTGGTTTAACATTATATATTGTCAGGTCCTTATATATTATATCATATACAGTCAGCGAGAAGACACATAAAGATTGGAAAACCAAAGAAGTTATCAATCAAATACCATTCATAGCACTATGTATTATTACTATAATTAGTAATTAATTAAATTAATACTATAATTATACTATATAGCAATATTATATATGAAACCAGAAGTTAAAAATTTCAAAATAGTTATATTCTATATAATTATATAATTATATTTGTTGGAGTTTTCCTAGCTTTTATAATTTGCCAGAATAATACAAGTAGCACTGGTATTTCTTTTAAATCATCTACCCACTGAGGCAGCTGCCAGCATAGTTTTCTCTCCATTTGCAAACCCTGCAATATGACAGATTTGCTATCTAGTACTGAATTGCCAAATATACTGAACCAGATCTCAAAATATGTGAAAGTCAAAATGGAATTTCTTCAATGTGGTTCCCCCTCACCCCGCCGTGAGTTTTAGTTGCTTAACATACATGAATTCTTTGTGTAGTTTCTTTAATACACTCCAGAGTGGTCCCGAAGTTTTGTTGAGCATATGTGTTGGATGTGACAGTTTTAAGTCTCAAATTAGTTTTATGATTAATACTAATTATGATCCTAATACTAACTGTATGTCCTCATTTTATTGAATAAGGTACCCTTTTGTCTAATTCTCTCGCTATACATTAAAATTTATAATTTTTTGATTGCCACAGCAGAAGATATATATATATATATATATATATATATATATATATATATATATATATATATATATATATATATATATATATATATATATATATATATATAGTTAAACAATCCAATTTCTGTCCATCCCAGATGTATTAGAATAACTTTCTAATTATCCAAAGTTTCACTGAAACATATTGTAAAAATTCTTTCCTTTTACTATATTACATGTAGTTAGTAGCACAGTTAGTTTTAAAAAGTCATTAAAATTAAATAAAACTAAATGAAATTTTATTTTAAACAGTAAATATTTATCAAATTTTTGCTTGTGCCAAAAGGGTGAGTCAAGAAAGGAAAACTAATAATTTAAAAGTTGATGAGTGAAAATGGGGGGAGCTCATTGAATAAATGATCCTTTATTATATTTCTTAAACTTTTCACAATGTAAGCATTTAAGCTAAGATTCAAATCAGATCCTAGCTTTAAGGCATTTTGTAAAGCTGAAGGTGCTTAGATAACCAGAAAATTGAATATTCAGAGGAAAGAAAATAGAAAGAATTTACAAAAATATCTCCTCCTCTGATCTACAGGAAAAATGACTTCTCATAAGTTTGTCACTAAAATCAGCCATTGCTTCCATGTCTCCAGGCAGATAGACCTTGCAATTAAAATTAGAGGTTAGCACAAATGCCTTTTTGAAATTCTTATGGGCAAAGATATTGGGTGACATACTTATATGGCAGGGAGTTGGATAATTTCTCTGAACTTCTCATTGAATATATACCTCTCCAACAATTTCTTGGGGGAAAGATTCTACCATGATAACGATAGTAGCAATACTACTTAAAAATATTACCTCCATACTATTACTATCCTGAAATATAGAAAGCGAGGAAGGTGCGAAATGCTTAAAAAGATGGTTATATAATAAAGGATACGGGAATTGCACCCACCCATCTTTTAACAAATTCCGACCATGAGCAAATTCTCTTTCATAAAATAAAATGAGAATAGTAACAAATGCAAAGGATTTTTTTTTTCTGGTAGGCAATAATTATTAGGACTACACAGCACTTCAGGTTCATAAACAAAAATATGCTTGGAGCCTGTAACATCTGTATGCAATTTAAAACCAAACCAAAACAAAACAAATCAATTAAAAAAAAGATGAATTTAAGAAATTTAAAAAGTTCTAATCCAATCAATTTGATTTGATTTGAACTTCTTTAATTCATTTTTTTCAAGATGAAACCCTCCAAACAACATAGAATTTAATGGGTGAAAGACATTAATTACTGTATATAGAATGTGCTCTAAATTTTTCTCTGGTATGCTTTCTGAGATGGAATTAACTATGAGGAGAGTTTAGAATGAGTTATGATGTACAAGACTCCTATCCAGTTGAATAGTTTTCAAGATTACCTATTAAGTAACATACATTTTTCCATGGGTAAAGTTAAAAACCAACATATTAAGATACTGTGTTAAATATATGATTCTAAGTCATATATTTCATATAGAAGAACAGTTTCTAGAACATGGAATTGCCAAGAATCAGACACAACTGAATGGATAATATCATCATCAGAACACGGAGACAGAACATACAAGGGATAAAAATCTCCATTAGAAATGAAAGCAAACAATAAATAGTTTTATAAAAAAACAATAATGCCACAATTCAGCCACAAAACATTGACTATTACCAATTTTTAGAAAAAACAGCCAATTAGTAGTATTGAGAATAATAATTTGGATTAAATATTGATTCACACTTAATAACTATTTTCTTAGATAAGAGTCTGTCCACTATTTTTCTAGCGTACAGATAACTGTGTCAAAAATGTTACTGGGAGATTGAAAGAAGAGCTTCGAAACTATCTAAGCATGACTTTCAAATGGATATTTACTGTGGCTATAACTGCAGTTTAAAAATCCCAGCCCTTCCATGGTTGTATAACCTTATTCTCCTTATATCTCTACTGTTTTTCTGCTAAATGGATTTAACATTTCTAATATATGAGGCTGGTAAAATATGCACTTAATTTTTCAAAGATGGCATAATTTTAGGCCTATGCAAAGTGAGGCATACAAAAGAGGTCATATAGTACTTATTGAGAACTCCTTAAAATATTTTTTTCCTAATATGACATGGTTCCGTTCCACAATTCAAAACTGAACCAGGAAAACATCTACTTTGTTTTTAAAAAATGCAAATGGATGCTAAATGAACACTAGCATCTGCTCAGTAGCACCGGTTTTTTCCCCCCCTTCAATACTCTACATAGGCCAAACAGTAAAGAATTTGCTGTCAATTTTATTGGTAACCTGAGGGCAGCTTTATAAAACTACTACTTTAATCCAGCAGCTTTTTGGCTAAAATCAAGTACCTTTAGAGAGACAATAAAAGGTCTCTGACTAAATCAGACAAGTAAATAAATTAAGCAACTAAATAACCTTAAGTTAAATAAATAACTTAAGGTTATTTAGTTGCCAGTGAAGACTGTAGGATCACACATGAAAAGCATGGCTACCTCAAATTTTCTGATGATTTATAAAGGAAAAAAGCTTACACACACAAGCAACACACACACAGATGTTAAAAGTTTATGCATTAAAACACTAATAAAATTTTTCTTTTTATATTCTCTGGTAAAGTGGATATAGAACTGCAGCCTAAATTATTCATAATTATTTATATTACCCATTCATAAATCAATCATTTTGGAAAGACTATAGTATTTTTGCCACACTTCTTAATTTTAATACATCTACTCTATTTTATTCAGTCAATTTATTTCTAATGTTAATGTATCTTCACCTGTATTTGAAAAATGTTTTGAATATTTCTCAGAGGAAAGAAATGAAAAAATAGTCATATCCCTAGGTCTGCCAAACTTATATTTCATTTCAACTGAACAATTTATACTGAAATAAGATTCAGTTCAAAATGTATCTAGAATCATATAATTAAAAGACCAGAAGATAAATTTCAACCTCACTGAACAAGAATTTCACTCCGCTATCACATATTTTATAAATCTTAGTTAAGAAAGCATTTTACAACATGCTATACATTTCTCATTTATTTATGACTTGCTCACTACACTAAAGAAAAAACTGATATTATATGTATGTTATACATTTCTCTGCCAAACTTTGCAATACATTTGATATATCAACTTAATTAACTGATTAATATATATATATATATATTAAATAAATAAAGGGAGACTACTATAGATCTATTTCAAGCTATTTAGCTCTCATCAGTTAGCCATACCCTTACTGGGAATCGATCGTAAGAGTATGGCTAGCTGATGAGAGCTAAATAGCTTGAAATAGATGTATACTAGTCTCCCTTTATTTATTTATCAGCACAAATATAACAAATGTAACAAAAAGGCAACAGTAAAAAATATTGGGTTTCTGTCTGGATGGTCTCTTGTGACGAGCCGAAGGACAGAGAATGGAAGTAGTGATCTTCCGCCCATATTTGGGCATACTAGGGGTTGTGACTTTAAAAATATATATATAACGGATAAGAGCCTGTGGCCTAATGGCTAAGATGTCTGCCTAGTATGTAATATAGCCCAGGTTCAAATCCCAGTAAGGGTATGGCTAGCTGATGAGAGCTAAATACCTTGAAATAGATCTATACTAGTCTCCCTTTATTTATTTATCAGCACAAATACAACAACAACACACACACAAACATACATACATACATACATACATACATACATACATACATACATACATATATATATATATATATATATATATATATATATATATATATAAAATGACATAACATCATTAAATAAAAAGTAGATACCTAATTAGATATCATAAGCATTTGATGTTAGGCTGGTTTAGGTATTCTACTGGTAAAAATCAGCTTTTCTATATTTTGAACATACAGTATTTGAACTTTTAAAAAACCTCAGTGCTGTGCATAAGTGTATTTTAAGTTATTATTAGTTTGGAGTAAGCATCAGTTTAAGAAAAAACTAGCAGTGAATTATTTTTAATATAAAAACTCTGAAGGAAATGCTCCTGGAATTATTCATTCAGATATATTAACAATGCATATTGATGATTCAATAGTGGGTTCTCTTTTACAAGAAACTGAAGTTGTTGTTATTGCTCATTAGATTTCTCTGTCAGCTTTTCTCCTGGAACTCAAGATGGCATACTTCTAAATTACCTAGGTTAGACTGAGACATAGCGACTGGGCTAAAGTCCTTTTGAGTTTTTCTGTTGAGGATGAATTTAGATTGTGGGAAGTTTGAAGATGTGTGGATTTCAAGTCCCAGAACTCCCCAAGTAGCATGCTAGCTAGAGAATTCTGATAGTTGAAGTCTACAAATCTTCAAATTGCCAAGATTGAGAAACACTGCTTTAAATCATTAAAGCTATAGCAGTGTACCTCAATGGCTCCAATGGTAAAGTTTTCCTACAGGCTGAATGGACCTTCTGATATGTATTCCAGATGCACTGATTAATATTTTGCTCCATTGCATCTTTTATAAGATGGTAATCAATAATTGTATATTATTGAAATGTCCATGATAACTGTTTCAGTGGGTTGTTTTACTGATATCTACCCATATGGATAACTAAAATTTAAAAAAAGACAGGGACATAGATATGATTTTGCACAACAAAAACTTCACTACAGTACAGAGGCATCTGAAAAAGTTTGTCAAAATTATGAAAACAGCATTGTGCCATTGTGATGCAACATCTGCCCATAAGATCACAAAACTTTTACAAGATAGGCAAAGCTTGAGGTTATCATGGTGTGAACTGCTTCATTCTTACCTTCTTTTTCCAGCTTCATATCTGAGGGTATGTTTGGAGTTCAACTCCAGCATAAATTAAAGTTTAGTTGTATTGCCTAAGAATTCTGGGAACTGACATGTGGAAAGGAGACTGAGAAAATGAAAGATAAATCATTGTGGGGCTATTTTCTATGTTACAAAAATACATTTGTCTGCTAGAACATGGTATTTTGCGTTTACTCAAGAGTTCTTAGAGGGAAAGAACAGAAAAAAGTAGAACAAAGAAATTATAAAGATGGGACTGGATTATGAAGAAAGAAAATAGTGAATACTATTAATTTCATTTTAATCAATGTTTTTGTTTTAAATTTAATTTTGACATCCAATCAATGAGCAAATAAGTCAATTCCACAAATTTCTTCATATTCTTTAGCAGGTACTTGTTTTTCCCTTTATCATTCTAATCGAAATGCTTATAATACACTGATCAATGATAGGAATCTTACATTTTTCTTTAAATATTGTCTTATTTTATTAGTTTTCTAATTAGCACTAGCACAACTCAAATTGCATTATCTCTCCCTTCACCATTAAAGTTGTTGCTATTTTATACGTTTTTCCTCTTTGACAGTCATTTACAGCTTTTTATATTTCATTATTCAAAAATATTCATTTTATCATTATACTGATCTTAGATTTTTAACTGCATATTCTCTATAACAAACCTTTGCACTTATTCTATTTAATTTTTTTGCTTTAGCCAGCACATAACTATTTCACAATCTGTAATGCCCTGGCTGACTAAATTTCACTTCTCCATCTTTTGTTTCCTATTACATTCATGATTGTTATCAAGGAAGATCCTTCAAGCTGCATTCATTCTGCTTGAAGCCAAAGGCACTGGCAATAAAAAAAATTTTTTTTTTGCAAAACTATTCAATCCATGTTTTCGCAGGATTCCAGTCTGCTCCGCTAGTGCATCCCAATCACTCATTAGTAGTATACAAAAGTATGGTCTTTCTAATACTCTTGAATCTGCCAATTCATCCAAAGTAGTGTCAGCACTTCCAGATAGACTAGATTAGAAAACAGATTTCTACAGGAAGACTACTACAGGTAGTCTTCAACTTACAACCACAATAGAGCCCAAAATTTATGTTGCTAAGTGAGAAATTTGTTAAGTGAGCTTTGTCCCATTTTACAACTTTTCTTGCCACATTTGTTAAGTGAATAAATGCAGTATATCAAGGCTGTTAAATGAATCTGGTTTCCCCATTAACTTTGCTTGTCAGAAGGTTGCAAAAAGGGATCACATGACCATGGAACACTGCAACCATCATAAATGTGAGTCAATTGTCAAGCATCCGAATGTAAATTATGTGACCATGGGGATGCTGCAACGGTCATAAGTGTGAAAAATAGTCATCAGTCACTTTTTTCACTGCCATTGTAACTTCTAATGGTCACTAAGTGAACTGTTGTAAGTCAAGGACTACCTGTACATTTTACTGAGAGGGGCTACATATTGCTATTTCAATAAAGTGTAGTTCTAGTCTTTCTGTGGAATTTGTTTTCTGATCTGATCTACCTTATCTAAATGTAAACTTTTTTCCCAAAATGATAAGATATGATTGTCAGACGCTAGGTGGTGCTACAGTTGAAGTAGATGCAAAGAATTTTACCTTCACAATGATATAAAGAAATTGTCTGCATTACTCGCTCAAAATTTAGACATGGCTACCACAAACACAGTAATTGTTTCCTTTGAGCATCCAATATTCCTTGAAATCCTGAAGGCTTCTTTTACAGTACAGTATTACCTTTTCCAAAGAGTGAACAAGCAGCAGAAATTCTTCTGCTAACAATAATTTAACATTCTTACTTTTAATTATGAATGCATGTTAGAGTAAGAACTTTGCTTATCATGCACTGAAAACAGTGAAAATAATCAGTTCTAGTACTGCCACTGCTTAACCATAATAATTTCAAACATTGTAGGAAGGGGAAATTCAATTAAGTGATTAAGTGACCAAACATATTAATTGATAGAGCAGTACAAGTACTTAGCTATCAGTTCTTCCAAATAATTTATACGGCAGTAATTGACATTTAAGAGACAACATATGTCGCAGTGGTTAAATGCAGCACTGCAGGCTACTGCTAGATCAGCAGGTCAGCGGTTCAAATCTCACCGGCTCAGGGTTGACTCAGCCTTCCATCCTTCCGAGGTGGGTAAAATGAGGACCCAGATTGTTGGGGGCAATATGCTGACTCTCTGTAAACCGCTTAGAGAGGCCTGAAAGGCCTATGAAGCGGTATATAAGTCTACTGCTATTGCTATTGCTATATGTCCTTTTGTGTAGAAATAATCAAATCAAAGAGGTGCACATTCCGTTTATTTCTTACATGAAAATATTTTTTAAAACTATTGTTACTATTGTTATATACTATAGGCATGAGAAGTTTCATCATCCAACTTCTTTGATTATTCCTGATTGAAAAGCCTGATTAAAATTTATGAGATTGCTATGTCAGATCTATAAAAAGATATAAGTATGCTTGCTTTCTCTTAAACACATAGCATACACACAAAGGTTTTATACACATTTCTTCCACACATCATGTGTAGGAAACATTATCACTGCTCCAAGTTCTTTTTGAACGTGCAAGTTTCTTTATGTTTATCAAAAAATATAGATACTCCAGTTTATAAAAATTAACTTCAAGCTGTGAAATAAAATTATTAAAAAATGACTACACTTACATGTTAATGTTAGCATATTCAGTCTTTTTAAAAACTACAGTAAAAATCAAAATATCAATAGCCGAAAGAATAACAACATATTCAATTTGAGTACATAATTCTGTTCTCAATTTTCTCTCTTAAATCCCTTCAAAAGGCCATTTTCACTTGAAACTTAAATTAGTTTTTCACGTTTAGCAAGTGTATTTCAAAAATTTGAACCTATATTTTAAAATGCCTTTCAAATCATTTGTATTCAGCTCTGAACACAAAAATACTGTCCTCAAGAGTTATTTTAAGTAATATCACTGCTAAACTACATTACAGTATAGTAGTTTTTCCAATTTTTGTAGCAATCTACACAAACACAACTGACCTGAGTTGCTAGTTTTCCATAACGCACAACTGAATTATCTGTACATTGGGAGACACTGTAGCTAGAATGGAATGGGACCCAAAATGATACAAACTGGGACTCAGAGCATGTATACAGAGGATAAAGATACATCAGCCACAAACCAAATCAAAGCAATTGGTTTTACATTTTTTAAATGCAGACTGAGACCAAGAACATTCACCAAGTAATAATAAGTAGCATATCAAGTCAACAAGCCAAGCAAAACCTTTAAAAATCAAACCGCAGCACAGTGATGTACCTTCTAGGCAATGGCATAAAAGCTGTTGGTTGTCACTTTTCTCTCAATCCTCTCTGAGTTGTGTCATTTGCTAACCAAAGCAACCATGCCCCATGTTTGTTATTATGACCTCAGAGCCAGCACATCTTGTACAACCTAGGTGGGTCAGTGATTGGGCCCTGACATCATCATCCTTGGCATTGTGCAAGTGGGGACCATGGTGCAGAGTTGTAAAGGTTCACTCAACTGCTTTTCTTTCCTTAGCAGCTACACTTATTATCTTTGGAATATGATACATTCATTCTCAGTTGACAATGACCAACTGAGTTGTCATGCCTGAGAAAGTTGCTTTCAATTATGTTTTTGCATAAATTTAAATGTAGAGAGTGATCTCTCTGTAGTTGCCACTGTTACAGGTGTGGTTAGAAAAAGTAGGCAGGCAGCACAAACTTCAATGAAATTTGAAGAAATAGCATGTTTTTCTATTCTATTTTGTTCATGCATTACCCACACCCAGTCAGTAGAACCATCTGACTGTTCTGATCTTTCTTGACAATATCTTCCATAATCAGAGGAAAAACTAGAACTTTCATGACATTTTATAGACATGTTTTTAATTGCATCTTGACAGAATTAGAAAGAAAGCTAAGTTCACGCTATGTCGGATACTTGATTGTTCCATATTTCATTTTTAAGAGCCCTGGTGGCGCAGTGGTTAGAGTGCAGTACTGCAGGCTACTTCTGCTGATTGCCGGCTGCCAGCAGCTCAGCCATTCAATTCTCATCAGCTCAAGGTTGACTCAGCCTTTCATCCTTCCAAGGTCGATAAAATAAGGACCCAGATTGTTGGGGGCAATATGCTGACTCTGCAAACTGCTTAGAGAGGGCTGTAGAGCACTGTAAAGCAGTATATAAGTCTGTTGTTGCTATTGCTATTAACCACTTGTCTAGAAGATCCAACAAATCATATTTTACAAAAAAGGGTGATTACAGAGAGTACATTTTCTCAGAATCCATGTGAAATGTATTATTCTGTCTATAACCTCTAAGAAAAAGAAAAGAAACATGTCCCTGTGGAGATAACAAACTATAGGGGGCAGTGCTCATCTTTGTTTAAAGAACTGTTGAGACAGTGCTGTTAGAAAACCTTTCTGCAGTCATGAGGTCAGCATGACATCACAGAGCACTAATTCCTCCCCATTGAAGTGATATCCTTTAAAGAGCAAGTTAAAATGAGCTGAGATCATGGTGAGACTGATTGTTCTATCAAGCATCTGCCTCTAAAAGCTTTGAGCAATCTATTCTAGGTTCTAGAGCAGCATTGCTTGCAAATCAGCAGTGACAGGGATCTGATGCGTCAAGAAACCATTTTTTTCTTTTTAAGTGAGGTTAGCCACAAGTATTAATCATCTAACCACTCATTCTGTTCCCTGGTTGAAAAAGCCAATGTGCTGGGCGATGTATTTAATCTTAAGTCAAAGAGAAGAGCTACTCTTGTTGGATTTGCACCCCACACTTGGTTTATGATTAAATAATCAGATTCTCTTATCACTTTCCCTTGGAAATGGACCAGGTTGCTGGTCTACTTACAAAACCCCCAACAGCATAGATTTATTAAAATGAGCTCTGTCTGTAGAAAACAAAAGAGAGCCCAAGGTAACATTAGCAGCACTGCTGCCCTCTTGGCCTCTTACTGAAGAGGCATGTACTTTGTTTCGGTCAGCAACAGATGGTATAAGTACCATATTTTTCAGAGTAGAAACACCTTTTTTCCTCAGAAAAGAGGCTGAAAATCTGGGTGCGTCTTATACACTGAATACAGCATTTTTTTGCCTCCCAAAGCCCTGCCTCTTCACCAAAATGGCCGTGCATACCCTTATGGAGGCTTTCAGAGAGCTCCTGGGAGCTGAGGAGGGCAGAAATGAGCAAAACATGGGCCATTTTTTTGCCCCCCCCTGCCCCCAGCAGCACTCTAAAAGGCTCCATAAGGGTGCATGGAATTTTTTTTGACAAAATACAGGCCCGTTTTCGCGAAAAACAGGCCAGTTTTTGCTCTTTTTTGCCCCCCACCCCAGGAGCACTCTGCAAGCCCCCCCCAAGGCTATTCATGCTTTTTATTTGAAAAAAAAAACCGGGCCATTTTTCGGAGGTTTGCAGAGTGCAAAACCTTTTATTTTTCCTTTTGGAAAACTCTTTAACTGATGAGAATTACATTGATCAAATGCTGTGCCAGCAGAAACAAAGTTTCCTTCTCCAGGACATGGATAAATACACCTGGAAACATCTATCTACCTATCTACTCGCTCTCTGCCTACCTACCTACTGTATTTCTCTCTCTCTCTCTCTCTCTCTCTCTCTCTCTACCCCTCTATCTCTCTCCCTACCTACCTACTCTCTCTCCCTCTCTACCTATCTACTGTATTTATCTCTTTCTATTTCTCTCTCTATCCCACCTACCTACCTACCTACCCACACACACTCTCTCTATCTCTACCTACCTACAGTATTTCTCTCTCTCTATCCCTCTACCTACCTACTCTCTCTCTCCCTACCTACCTACTGTATTTCTCTCTCTCTATCCCTCTACCTACCTACCTACGTACCTACCCTTTCTCTCTACTGTATTTCTCTCTTTCTATCTCTCTCTATCCCTCTACCTACCTACCTACCTACCTACCTACCTACCTACCTACCTACCTACCTACCTACCCTCTCTCCCTACCTATCTGCTATATTTCTCTCTCTCTATCCCTCTACCTACCTACCTACACACTCTCTCTCCCTACCTACCTACTGTATTTCTCTATCTATCTCTATTTCTCTCTCTCTCTATCCCTTTATCTACCTACCTACCTACATAACTATTCTCTCTACCTACCTACCTACTGTATTTCTCTTTCTTTCTCTCCTCTCTATCCCTCTATCTACCTACCTACTTTTAAAAAAAACCTTGGTGGGCCTTATACTTCGGTGCGTCTTATACTCCAAAAATACAGTATTTGTTTGAGATTCAAAAGGTCCCTTTGGTCTGCAGCAAAATCTTGAGTGGTCAAAGTGCCATTGAGTGAATGTTGGGTTTCATTTTATTCCTGATCACAATGATTACTGCTTTCTATTCTTGGGCTTTATTTTTTCCTCATTATGATTTCAGAAAAACAAACTAACCTTTTTCTACTGGTTTCTCTTCCTGTCTGTTTTCTGTTTTCACGTCTGAGCACACTTCTTTCCACTGCTACTTGAAGTTGTCATTTTAAAATGATTTAGATGACCATCCTTGAGTGTCTCATAATAGAAGGTTTCTATTCCAACCCTCACAACCTTGAAGGAAGTTCATTAATTGCATGTTGTTCTATGCCATAGCTAATAAACTATTTTTTATTCATCATCATCGTCGTCATCATCTTACATTGAAGATTGCATGTTTTTCAATCCCAGCCAAATGTGTATTTAATAAATGATTAAACAACTTATGGCTTAATGTAATGTGGGAATCCAGTATTAATTTTAATGCCGATTTGTGTTTAATGAGGGCAAATTAAGAAAAAAGCCTATAGTTTGTGTGTACTTGTGGATATAAAATACTTAATAGATGTAGGAGCAAATGGACACCTTAGCCCTCCAGAAAGCTACCTTCTATTCAAAATAAGATAAGCTTTTATTCCTGTTCCAAAGATATACCATGCAATAGAACTTGTCTAACTAGATTTTTAAAAAAAAGCTAAAACAGAAATATACATAAAAATATTAAAGCACTTTTCATATTGAAAAAACCCAATAGCTTTTCACATTTATCCTTCAATTTTATGCTACTTTTTGACACGCAGTTATATATTTCTATATTTGTGTGTGCAGTTTGTTTCTTTAAAAAAAAAGGATTGTAAAATGTTGACTACAGGTCTGCATTTGTTACAGGTGCTAATATACACTACAAACTTATTTGCACACATAAAGGAAAGAAAAACCTGCCATGCTAAATTTCACATTATGTTTAAAAAACATAATGCAATTACCAGAAAGAGACTGTAACAGGTTCTGATAAGATCTTATTGCAAAATATTTTAAATTATCAAAATGCTTTCTGAGGCAGAAATCCTGCTTTTGTCTGGCATTTTCCTGTGCTCTTACTCTAATGATACATGTTCAATTACCACTGAAAATAAAAGAATCAAATCAGAAACATGTGTAGTTTGCCATATAATTACTGATTCTTCCCCATGGCGACTGACCTTTGTAAGACCAATATCAAGACCTTAAAGGCTAAAATGATAGATATTCGCAAGGTTTAAAACATATAACATCATTACAAAGACTTAAAGCAGGCATGACATAAGCTTGGACATTATGGTCTTGCAATTTATGTCTGAACCTAGAAAGTAGTAGCTGGATTTATACAGAATGAGGGTAAATCACAAGCCATTGGAATGCAATGTTTTATTGTATAATAAAGGTAAACACCATATTTGAGCCTATTATACACCCATTACTTTTACCTGTAATATCAATCTTTTCTAGGAAGTTTTTTTTGTTACTCTCATCTTCAAAACAGCTTGTGATTTTTGTATGTGAACACAAACAATAATGAAACACATTTCAAACTCACAGTGATCAGACTACTTTGTTTTCTTTTCAAGTCACATTTCCTTTACTTTTTCATTTTTGTTATCTCTTGTTTATTGATCTAAACTGTCTATTACAATTTTTTACAAAGGATCCTACTGTGAACTTTAGTAAAATACGCTGTTACTCTCTCTATTTATTTGCCAAAGAAAACAGAAATTGTATCTTGGGCCTCTGTATTTAAAGTCAGTAAAAACTTGCCAGCAAACTTAACCAACTTGGCTATTAATCCCAAGAGAATGCACAAAGGCACAGGCACAGATATACGCACAAACTAAATCTATATAATTATTTACATCACTGCCTCTCTTTTAATGATAGCAATAGCGAAAGCAATAGCATTTAGACTTATATACTATTCCATAGTTTTCATTTTACTGACCTTGGAAGGATGGAAGGATGAGTCAACCTTGAGCTTGTCAGGATCAAATTCCAGACTGTGCACAGAGTTGGGCTGCAATACTGCATTCTAAACACTGCACCACCAGTGCTCTTAAAATGATAAAATTCTACTAAAATTAACCAAGTATGATTGCTTATAAGTGCTATGTAAAAGAATCTACAGATAGTCCCTGATTTATGATCATTTGTTTAACAAACTACATTTGTTATTTGAAGCTACAAGAGTGTTGAAAAAAGTGATTTACAACTGGTTCTCGCATTTACAATATCGAAGTATCCCTTAGTCACATGATCAAAATTTGGGTGCTTAGCAACCTGTATATGTTTACAACAGTTGCAGGTCCCAGAGTCATGTAATCGCCACTTGAGATTCTTCCAGAGGTTTCCAACAAGAAAAGTCAATGATGGAAGCTGGATTTGCTTAATGATTGTGTTATTTGCTTAACAACCGCAGCAAAAAAAATCATAAAATGGAGCAAGACTCACTTAACAACAGCACTGCTTAGCAATGGAAGTTCCTGTCCCCTTTTTGGTTGTAAGTCAAGGACTACTGATACTTCTAATGGCTTGTTTCTTATGGCCTCTGCTGAGCATTTCACAACCTTCCACTTCTAAAATTATTTCGGAACGTTTGCAAAGGAAATTAATTATATTATAATACATTATACTGACAGCAGCAAGAATAACATACGCTCAAAATTGGAAATTAGACAGCATACCTTCCAAAAACATAATAATTAAAAAAGTAACAGGGGGGCATTTGCCCAGGTTCGCCTGGTGCGCCAGTTGCGGCCCTACCTGAACCGGGAGGCCCTCACAACAGTCACTCGAGCCCTTGTGATCTCTAGGCTGGAATACTGCAATGTGCTCTACATGGGGCTGCCCTTGAAGAGCATCCGGCGACTTCAGCTAGTCCAAAACGCAGCCGCGCGAGTGATTGTGGGCGCACCACGGTTCGCCCACATAACACCGATCCTCCGTGAGCTGCGCTGGCTACCTGTTGGTCTCCGGGTGCACTTCAAGGTCCCTCTTACCACCTATAAAGCGCTCCATGGTAGTGGATCTGGCTATTTGAGAGACCGCCTTCTGCCGATTACCTCCCTTCGTCCCATCAGATCGCATAGAGTAGGCCTCCTCCGAATTCCATCCGCCAGTCAGTGCCGACTGGCGACTACGCGGAGGAGAGCCTTCTCAGTTGCAGCCCCGACGCTATGGAACAATCTCCCCGTGGAGATCCGCACCCTCACCACCGTCCAGGCCTTCCGCACAGCCCTCAAGATCTGGCTATCCCGTCAGGCCTGGGGATAAGATTTTACTCGCGCCCCTCCCGAATGTTGAATGAATGTTGGGTTTTTATTGTTAATTATTTTTATTCACATTTTCTTTTTGTGTTTTGTCCTGCACTCCCCTCCCCTATCATTGTAAGCCGCCCTGAGTCCCCTCAGGGAAAAGGGCGGCCTATAAATGCTAATAAAATGAAAAAAAAATGAAAAAATGAAAGTAACGGACTGCGCGGAAATGGTCAAATTAACTTTTAAACTGCAAGATAAAGAAGATAAAGAATATCATGCAGTATGGGATAAATGGTATTATTGGTTAGAGAACAGGAACAATGAATGAAAGTAGAACACACACACACACACATATATACACATTAGTTTATAGGAATTATAAATGTAAAAAGGAAATAGCAAATGTAAAATGAATGAAAAGTATACATGACAATAAATAAAATAGGATATACCGATATTTTAGGAATGCGAAGAATGGATGTAGAATGTGGTTTTATGTTTTGTTTTGTAAAAAGCTTAATAAAAATTATTTATAATTTTTTTTTCTTCAGCAGATAAATTTATCATAAAATCCAACAAACATTTTTCTAAGTAAGAATCTTTCCTTCTAAAACGGGGATTATTCGATTTCTTCTTTGTTGGCAAATTATAAATATATTTCTAAGTCTTTGTTCTTCAATGTTTCTATGCAAAAATATATGTAACACATTTTACAAAATATTATTTTCTGTTCTTTCTATATTCTGAATATTTACCTTGCTTTTCTGGGCTATTTGTCGCTTGTGAATTATAGGAGGTTTTATTGCTACAGGAAAATGATCTGTCTTCACAATCTTCTACAAAGACTTTCAACACTGGTGAAGTCTAAAGCAAAAGAAATAAAACAGTATTTAAAAAAATATTCTGATATTTTTGCAGAATTATAATAGTAAATGCAAATTTTGAAATGAGTGTCTCTCAGCTCCTGCCTTAACATATTTTGAAACTAATTAACTAGTACACATTGATTTTTTTTAGATTTAGATTTTATTAATATTTGTAGGCCGCCCTTTTCCCTGAGGGGACTCAGGGCGGCTCACATAAAATCAGGGAAGGGAATACAAACAGTAACATAGACACATATAATAAAAGTAATAAGCAACATGCATTCATCATTCGGGAGGGGCGGCTATCCTTGTCCCCAGGCCTGACGGGCTAGCCAGTTCTTCAAGGCTGTGCGGAAGGCCTGGGCAGTGGTGAGGGTACGAATCTCCACTGGGAGTTCGTTCCAAAGGGTCGGGGCTACTACTGAGAAGGCCCTCCTCCTTGTGGTTGCCAGCCGGCACTGGCTGGCCGATGGAATACGGAGGAGGCCCAATCTATGTGATCTAATTGGTCGCAGGGAGGTAATTGGCAGGAGGCGGTCTCTCAAGTATCCAGATCCACTACCATGCAGGGCTTTATGGGTGACTAATAGCACCTTGAAGCGCATCCGGAGATCGACAGGTAGCCAGCGCAGCTCGCGGAGGATAGGTGTTATGTGGGTGAACCGCGGTGCACCCACAATCACTCGCGCGGCCGCGTTCTGTACCAACTGAAGTCGCCGGATGCTCTTCAAGGGCAGCCCCATGTAGAGCACATTGCAGTATTCCAGCCTAGAGGTCACAAGGGCCCGAGTGACTGTTGTGAGTGCCTCCCGATTCAGGTAGGGTCGCAACTGGCGCACCAGGCGAACCTGGGCGAATGCCCCCCTGGTCACAGCCGTCAAGTGGTGGTCAAACGATAGCTGTGGATCCAGGAGGACTCCCAAGTTGCGAACCCTCTCTGAGGGGTATAGAATTTGACCCCCTAGCCTGAGTGATGGAATATTGATCGAATCTTTGGGAGGGAAGCACAACAGCCACTCGGTCTTTTCTGGGTTGAGCACAAGCTTGTTAACCCTCATCCAGTCCATAACGGCCTCAAGGCCTCGGTTCATCACGTCTGCCGCTTCATTGAGTTGGCACGGGGCGGACAGATACAACTGGGTATCGTCCGCATATTGGTGGTATCTGATCCCGTGCCTGCGGATGATCTCTCCCAGCGGTTTCATGTAGATGTTGAATAGTAGGGGGGATAAGACCGAGCCCTGAGGCACCCCATATGTTAGGGGCCTAGGGGACTAGGGGATTGCATTTTTTTCGTATGTGTAGGAGAATTCTGAAAATTGAGATCGCATTATTACTGCTCTTTTGGAAAGTATACAAGTCCCTCAGATCAATTGCTCATCAAAGACCTTATATGAACAAAATTCATTAGTTTTTGGCCTATGCAAATTGTTTGTCAAAGCATGCCTTAGAATCCGTTCCTCAATATTGGGAAGCAGCTCAGAGATCCTTCTGAAGAATTGCTTTAGCAACTGGACAGATAAAAGTCACCCGTGCATACACAGCCATGTGCAGAATATTCTGATGAAACAAACATACCAAATTTTCAAACAATTTCATCTACTCTGCGGGTTCATGGAACACTTGAATAATGTGCATAGAACTATTCCACATCTGTAAAATGTTATCAATTGTTATTAACTGATATCAATGTCTGAGTCTGAACATTTATTAGATGCTTGGTTTGTTCTGATTTCCAGAAAAATTAGCAGTAGTCCTAGAAAAAGGCAAAATCTAACTATTTCTGATAAAAGTGATGTAAGCAAATGTAGCCATGTACTTCAAAATGTACACAGTTCTGGAGTAAAGTATTACCTCCCTTGTGTTTTCTGAATTGTTGCATATTATTACAGAATGCCACCAAAATAATAAAAGCACTAATGATGTACTAGTTGGGCACTAAAACATCTTGTCAGCTCTCCTGGATGAACCAGACAAGAAAAACAACTAGATGAGCTAATTTTAATTTATTATAAAGCTACAATGATAAAATCTTGCAAGTATGAAGGTATAAACTTCCCATTGCCACTTTTATCCCCCTGAACAATGGCAGAGCTTTTCTAAGTTTCTTCCTATGACCATTAATCCATTAGGAGTTCCTGCCTCTTTTGTCTGATTGTTTTCCAGGCAGCATATCTTCTCTCTCTCTCCCTCCCTCCCCCCCCCCTCTCTGTCTCTTTCTGTTTGTCTGTCTATCTGTCTCTCCCTTCTCCCAAGGCCATTCACACATTCCATTACATATCTTCAAATAAACGACCTAAGAGAGCATCAATAACTCCACTGATCTTATTGATAAATAAAAGGAGTGACTTGAGCACATTGTTTTATTTATTTCATACAAAGTCATCTACTGACCAATGTACCTGTATGAAAAAAGCAACTGTTTAATCAATGCCAATAACATGATAACTTGGGCAGTTGTATGGTATTTGTTTAAACAATAAGGACAAGGACAACCTTGCCTGATATAAATCTCTCAAAATCTGGCTCCTTTTGCCCCAGTAATGTACTTACCATATAACATATCATATCCCACTCAAAATGAATTTCTAAAGATAGCTTCATTAATGACATAGATGAAGGAATAGTAGGGGAACGCATCAAATTCACAGAAAATACTAAACTGGCAGGAATAGCCAACACCCCAGGAGACAAGCTCAGGATCCAAAAAGTTCTTTACAAACTTGAACAATGGGCCCTATCCAAGAGAATGCATTTTAATGTGGAGAAAAGCTAAGTTTTATATTTAGGCAGGAAAAATCAAAGGTATAAGTACAGATTAAGTGAGACCTGGCTCAAAAACAGTAACTGTGAGAGGGACCTTAGAGTCCTAGTGGATGATCACTTGAATATGAGCCAGCAGTATGGAGCAAAAGCCAAAAAAGCAAATACAATCCTGGGTTGTATAAACAGAGGCATAGAATCAAGATCATGTGAAATATCAGTGCCACATTATAAAACCCCAGTGAGATCACTCCTGGAATAAGGCAACCAATTTTGATCACCATACTACAAAAAGATGTTGAGACTTTGGAAAAAGTTCAAAGAAGAGTAATAAGGCCTGGAGATCAAACCATAAAAAGTAAGGCTGCAGATTTTGGCCTTGGTTAATTTAAAGAAAAGAAGAATTAGGGATGACAAGAGAGCAGTATTCCAGTATCTGAGGGGTTGCCACAAAGAAGATGGTTTTTTTGTCAAATTATTAACCAAAGCACCAGAGGGCAGGACAAGAAACAATAGTTGGAAACTAATCAAAGAGAGAAGCAATCTGGAATTAAGGAGAAACTTTCTAACAGTGAGGACAATTAACCAGTGGAACAGCTTGCCTTCAGAAATCACGGTTGCTCCACCACTAGAGGTTTTAAAGAAGAGAGATAGTCATTTGTCTGAAATGGTATGGGCTCTCGTGCTTGAGCAGGGAGCTGGACTAGAAAACCTCCAAGGTTGCTTCCAGCTCTATTCAATTCTAGATTTCTAGATTCACATTAAAAATGTATGTGATGCCTAATTGTCTTGAAATAGATATAAACATATTTCTAAAATTCTACAACTTAATTGGTCCAGAACAATGTAGATTTAAAATTATGAATCTTCTCAAGAAAAGATGTCCTGTCAAAATCGTTCCAAAAGAATAGACAAAGAAGTCCATAAGGAAGTTCAGTTCAACGGGATCCTTTTATCCTGGCTAAAGTTAATATTTGTGATTTCACTATCTGAAAAACACTGCATATAAAAGGATTCATGATAGAATAGGAAAAGGAAGACACTTGTTCATGAAGAACATTGTCTCAAATTTTCTAAAAATGTGCCTCCAAGTTTCTGTGGGAAATGTTTATGGAAAAATAAGTCAAAAATAAAACATTTCAGGCTCTGTGGAATCATTATGTCTGATAGAAACCAAGCATGCATTTCACTATAAAATATCCAATAAATTCATAATAATGGTCAAAAATGGAAGTGTCAAAAGGATATTTTCCTTTCTCAGACAATTTGACATTGGCAAAAACATGAAGTCAACTTTTTATTAGATTATTTTATAAGACAATATCTGTTTGTTCACTAAAACTGAAACACAAGTGACTCATGTCCCAATTCAGTGATCACGAACACACAAAGGAACAGCTGAGGAAGTTTGGAGTTTTGAAATGGCCAAATCAATGTTCAGACTTAAATTCCAGAAAAACGTTGTCAGGACCTGAAATAGGTTTGCTAGAAAATTTTTAAACTTCCTGAGTTGAAGAGGTTTGCCACAGATTGGGACAACATTTCTTACATAGTGATGTAAGAGATCTATCAATAAATACAGGAAATTTTACAGTGCTGCATTTATTACAGCCGATGATGATGCAACCACTTACTAAATTTAAGAGAGAAATTATGTTTTATTTTTATTTTTTCCTCTTTATTATATTGCTATAATTCTTGATACGCTGTATTATTTTAATAAAACGTTATATTACTGTATAATATGAAAGATTATTGACTTTTATTAGATAACATAATATTGCAAATAGATGAGAAAAATATTCGTTAATTCTTAATTACAATCTAGGACATCAATATTAGAAGCATTACAATTATTTGGCTTTTTCACGCAAAGTTGAATGTAACAAAGTTGAATGCAGCTCACATCAAAGTATTTTGTTAAAGGTTTTCTGGGAAATTATGTTTTCCCTTCAGCACCTCATATGTCATATAACTTTATGAATTAAATGAAATAAAGCGCAATCAGAAATGCTGGTAACATTCAATGACAAAAATATGCAACAATATATTCATCTCCTTGTTTTAGAAATTGTTTTATACCTTGCTTCAAATTAATGCATGTAAGTATTCTGACTGGTTATTGATTAGCAATCAGGACATTCATTTTTCAGAAAAAAAATCAGCAGTTAGATACCAAAAAAAGCCTTTTCAGTAAGCACATTACATGGCCTATATGTAAAATTACTGCTCTACAGTACACACAGAGATATACCGGCAATTCCTTCATCTGAAAATCATTCACCAAGTGTCATTCCCTGGCATTACCCAAACACGCAGGAAGTTAGGTAACATACTGACCGGCTTTTCTTGTTCATGATTCTCCAAAATCAACAGGGCACCAAACATGTCTTTTACATCTTGTCTGATTAAAATGTGGTAGTTTTGCAACAATAAGATATGTTTGGTTAAACGTTCCCATAGCTTAGCAAAATAAGGTGTCAATTCAGATCTAGACAAAACAGAAAATAAGTTTTCATTTAAAATGCTCAAAAAACCAGCTAGATTGGCATGAGATATTGTGTATATAGAGCTGAAATATGGAATAACTTTTTTTCTTTCTGCTTTTATCAACCCAGGGGGATGGAATCAATTATTTGAGATCACAGACTTTTTTGATTTTAATATTTTTTTTTTCTTATTGGACTTTGTCTTTGTTTCTTTTATTAAACTATATTGTTTTCATTAAAGTAACTTTTCCCAATATATATTATAGAAAAATAAAATTAGATTGATTTGGTCATTGAGATGTTTTGTGCTTTTACGGTAGTCCCCCTCCTTGCCCCCCCCCCATCTTTTTGTGTGTTATAGTGTAAATTGCCAAAGTTCACCTTCTGACTTTGGCAGAATATAATAAATACAATGCACACAACAAGGCCATGTTTAGCAAAAACTGAATCCAGAGTTTTACCATTCACTTAATAGCTAACATAATCCAGTTGTGCAATCTGTAATTGATTTATTGTAACTTTTGATATTTTCTCAAGAGTCCTATTATTAGCTTTACAAGGCAGTCCAGGCCAGAAGCATAACCAGGAGCATCAGATCTTTACTGTATGATTATATTAAATAGAATCTTATAAGACTGAAAATATTTCTCCCATCTTCTCTTTTTAGTCAACAGTAAACTAAAGGGGGTCTCTTTTGAAGCACTCTCCATCTTTCCCCCCATCTGCAGCTGCCTCTTATCAGATGTTGTCTAAGCTGCAATCTTCCTCCTGTCTTCCAAGATCATTCCCACATACAATCACACCCGAGAACTTTATTCATTCAGATATTGTGACACATTATTTTAGATTCAATATATAATTCAAATGACTAAAATCATATTTTATCCTAAAAAAGTTGAAAAATGTTTAAAGAGGCGAAATAGCTTGGAATTGAAACTGGTTCTTATATAGAACATTCAGACAGAAGCATGTACAATATATAGGAAAATGCACTCAAACTAATTCAGGAACATGGATAGATATAGGACTAAAATGCCAAACTCATCCAAAAGTCTTAAGCTCAACAGCTAAATCTCAAATGTGTTCAAGAAGAAATAGCATCTTGATTTTATTTAACTTTAGCTTATATATTAGCAGTATGAGACAATAATAATGTTGGATCAAGTCAAATGTATTAGAATTTTGTAATCAGTTATCTCTCCTGTATTTTGTTACTATTTATTTCAATGTAAATGGCCACCCAACTCTAGGCATAGACCAATATTAAAAGAAAACAGGAAAAACAGAAAAACAACCAGCACAGAAACAATAACCCAGATAAAAAAGATTCATCAATCAAAAATAAACATAATCAATGTACAGGCTCAAACTCACCTCCTGCTGCTGCCCCCCCCCCCCCCATTCTTTATTACAAAATTAGAGTTAGTCTTTGCTTAGTAGTTAGGGTTGGTCTCAAAGTTTTGGCCACAGCAACATCCCAGTCACATGACCATGATTCACACAATTATAGTGGTCAAAGCATCCCATAGTCACATGATTGCCACTTGCGACCTTAGTTGCCAGTTTCCAACAAGCAAAGTCAGTGAGGAAGTTGGCAAGAAATTGTAAGTCCCAGTCATGTGACATCACGCTTAACAAACAAACACAATTTGCCTAAGCACCACAACCTGAACTGCTGTCATAAATTGGCATGGTCCCATAATTTTTGACTTTATGACTGTAATGGAGTTCCTGGCCCCACTTATGGTCATACCTGTACTTTCAAGTAAATTATCAGCTAATAATCAAGAAAATGACTATAATTTTGAAATCTGAAGACATAATAAACCAATTAGGACAGAATCTCTGAAATATTTATTATTAATCAAAGGTATGTGATTGTCCATCTCACAGAAACAACTCTTAGCAGCATACCACAATCCAAATTTTCTTCCCACAGCTCCCATTTATGGGCGGTGCTATCTCTTGTCATGCACATTGAACTCCTCCCATCTGTTTCTCACAATCTGTCATGAGTCTATTTGAGGGGAACTATTTGTGCATTAATGTATTTGAGGGAGTTTGATGTGTTAAAAGTAGTAGGCTAGTAATAGATTGTGTATATATGTATATGTGTTTACCTATGTACATGCTGGCAGAGGCACTGCCTAAGTTAACACTATATGTATTCTCAGACACCCAAAAGCTGTGTAGCCTGATGTTAGCTACTGCTCTGCTTATTATCTAGAGTTTTCTTTTTCCTATTCATCTCTTTCCTTTTAAAGCTCCTATTCTATATATTCTTTCCTGGCTATAAGTCCCACTGAATTCATTGACTTAAACCAAAGTAAATATGTGCATATTTTAACATCTTTAATTTCTATATTTTGAACAGTTAAAACTATAACCTGACGCATGCAACTCTCTTAAAGTGCTTTGATTTCATATCATATACAACATGTGACATAAGAATGATGAACATTAAGTGATCATACCTGCTTTGTTCTTCATTCAGTCTTTCCCTTTGGTAATTAAGCATTTTAGTTCGTAAAAGGTGTCCATTCATTGTATTTTGCAATAATTTCTGAAGTTGATAAAGGACAAGCGCTTCACACGCCTCAACGTTTTCTTGTGCCAAGTTGCCACCTTTATTACAGAGGCTATAAATGAAAACAGGTACTTAAAAACGGATAATCATAATTTATTTTTATCAATGACATTTAAAACACTATTAATATATTGATCAAATATGAATTGGTCAAAGTGTAGGCATGCACCAACCTCTTCACTCTGTAGCATCCTGAGAACCAAAAAAAAAAAAAAACTTCTTTGATTCCACGTCTGATAATTGATATTTTACCCTGCTGAAATCACAGAAATAACTGTGACACCCAGTTGGCTAAAATGAAAGTCTTTGGGGAAGAATGTGATAGGCCATTTAGGAAGTCTGTTTCCATAATGAGAATTTCTGCTTCAAGATTTGAACTCACTACCTCAAGGTAAAACATGCAAAGCTAGAGTATGAGCCTGCAATGCCAACATTGTCAAGTGTTTAGAATATATACATAATTCTTTCAACAATTCCTAGGGGGAATGAGAAAAAAAAGAGTCCTGGAGTAGGGTGTGGCCAATAAGAACACTCTGGGTCTGACTTGCAATCTACCAAAATAAATCAAAATAATGAAAACGTAATTGCATTGCCAAGTCCCTTCCATTCTATAATTTAAAAAATATATATTAATGAGAAATCAATTTCTTTAAAACAAATTGTTTCTACAATGCTGTTATAAAGATATCTTAATTACAGATTATTAAAGTAATCTGCAATACTAAAGTAATACTAAAATAATCTGTGGTCATTCCAAAAAGAAGATTTATCTTAAATAGAAGGCAAAGTTACTAAGTGTTATAGCTCCCAAATTTGGGAGGGAAGTAAAATGTGCCACACTAAGTCTGTGGTTTCCTATCTTCCTCCAGTTTAACAAAACAAAATAATATTGCTCTTTCTCCAAAATCAATATTATATCTGCTGAAAAGTCTCCTTTGAGAGTTCTGATCACTTGAACTCTACTAAATATGAGCCCTGATGTACACTATGCATCCCTCATTGTTAAAACATCTCCTTTATATTATTCTTCCGAACAGACCAATTGAAAATGAGAACAATCCAGGATTTTTGTGGTGGAGCATTAATCTGAAATAAATTCCAATGAAATTATTAAAGCCAAAATCTGAGTAGTTAAATAGATAGCTTTGTCACATTTCACATTAAATGAAACTAGCCATTGACCTTATAAGCTTCTCTCGTTCTGCTGTATTAGCAGTTCCTCCCTCGTATAATGCCGAGCCTACAGAAGGTACTTTGGCTACCAGTTCTTCTATGAAAGTTAAGACATGACAAAATCCTTCAAATGACAGACATTCCCTGCAGAAATAAGAAAAAAATACATTTCATGCAGTAGCAAGAACACATTATTTAACAATCTACTAAAATATTGATATTAAAATAGGGCATATTAATATAAATGGGGAAGTAGGAGCACTTTGCTGTTTCATTGTATATATATATATATCTTCTCTGGATTATACCAAGAAGCGCTAAACTATATCACCTGAAAATACTTTTTCTTGTTCCTTTTTTGGTGACATTTAGATAGGGATACAACAGTGTGATAAATGTTGTATGAGGCAGCATTATCATATTATGTAGGGTTTATCTTTACAAGCAGAAATCAACAAAGCAGAGATAAGAAATTTGCAATGTGAAGCTGGCATCATATATATTGGGAATTCCTAAATGTCAAAGGAAAAAAAAAGGAATGAGACATACAAACCTGTATAAACCATAGCTCAAGTTTTCACATCAGCATTGTATATTATAATTTTGCAGAATTCATGCAACTAGTAAAACACTGTCCTGGTTTAATGTATAAAAAATGAGTCTGTTCTGCTAGACTATTGTAGTGCAAGTGATTTATCATATGTTTATTTCTATGTGTAACATGATTAGCAAAGAAACTTAATAAATTTTAGGGTCAAATTTTACAGGTGGAAAACATAACTGCAATTTATGGGGAATTATAATAATGGGATACCTCTATAATGATGCAAATTAAGATTTAAGCATTTTAACAATGGAGTACTGCTAATCCTTTTATAGACGTGTAAATAGCTATTCAGATTTTTACTTCAGTCTGCCAGCTTTGTTCCAGCAAAACTCTATAAAGCAAACACATAGCTGGCCTATAAATATAGTACAAAAACAATATTCAGAGATTCTGCCAAGCTTCTAAAATAGTTGCAACTTTAAGGCATAGTGTGCACGATTCACACAGCACTGTAAAATATTTAAGTTACTGAAAATGATTGCAGTGCATTCCCATAATAATAATGGTGAACGCTGAAAAATGAAGGTGGTGTGGGAGTGAAGTTTTGAGTTTTAAACTAATACACACTGAACCAGTAAGAACACACAGGCAGTTCAACAGGGCTTTTCATTGCACTGAAGTCTTACAAAATCTCTATTTCAGCTAGGTCATTCCCTATTGTGCTCCTCCCTCTGGGTGGTCTTTCCAGGGTGCCACTTGAAGGGAATACATTAATAAAAAGAAGGGAAAGGAAAGGACACATAAATAAAGAAAAGCAAAATGGATGACATGATGCAGCAGGCTATGGATCAGGGGTCAGCAAACAAGGGGTCTTTCTCTTTACAGGTTGCTTCCTGGAAACAGTCTGATTAAGCTGACAGCTTGAATTATGTGTTACATTTTGTAATGCACAATCCATCTGTGCTAAGTCCTCTTGAATGCAGCTGAAGCAACACAAGCAAAAGGTCTCTGCCTTGTTCCTTCTTAAACCTAAGCTTGAAATACTCATTATTTTCCTAAGTGCTAAGTCGAAGAGTCTGGACTTGCTAAGGCTCTAAATGAAGCTCAGGTTAGTGATGGGAACAGACAAAGTGCAAAACAAGATTCTCCCTCAGTTTGACAACACTGACACATCAAAAATTTTGAAAGATCATACACTAGTATTCATTGATTTATTTCCTAGGGTAGAAGTATCAATATTAATAGGCCAATGGCTACATGGTAGCATGATACCAATAAATTCTCATATCATTATGATGCTTATTGCTGGTTCCACACTTAAATTTTAAAATAAAAATGTGGTGGTAGGATAGAATTCAGATAAATCAATAGAGACACCTATGAAAACCAGCCGTCGAATTTTAAAAACACATATGGCAGAATCCCGGTGGACAAGCAGCGATAGAAGATTCAGAGAGATTCAGTTTAGAGAGATTTAATTAAAATTCAGTATATTGTTAATGCTGCTTTAGGGACTTAAATGATCAAGTTCAATACCTAATTGCAATCTTAAATAGTACCGTCTTTTTTGGGGGGTGGGGATGCATATACTATATGTAAAATTAAAACAACTTACATAAAGTGTTACTGTCACTTGCATTAGCATACCATTTCAATTAACACAGAGATAATATAATAAAGGCTATACAGGTAGTCCTTGACTTATGACCACAATTGGGACCAGAATTTTCAGCACTAAGCAAGATTGTTGTTTAGTGAATTGTACTCAATTTTAGAACTTTTTAGCCATAGTTGTTAAGCAAATCACTGCAGTTGTCAAATAAATTACTTGTTTTTAAGAAAATCTGACTTCTTCATTGACTTTCCTTGTCAAAGGCTGTCTGGGAAGGACACAAATGGTGATCACATGATCCCAAGATACTGCAACCATTGTAAGCAGTTGTTACACGTGTTGTAAATCCCTGGATTTTGATAGTAGTAAATGAGAGGACCATTCATTAAGTCCCATTTTTCAATGCCATTGTAACTTCGAACAGTTGCCAAACAAATGGTTGTAAATTGAGGACTAGCTGTATATAATAAAAGCTACATATATAAAGGTGTTATTTTTATTTCTAAATGATACCTAGAAAAATGTAAAATACTAATTATATATTTTTAACATCACAAAAATTAATAAATTCTTTAATTACATTCAACTTTACTTCATAAATACATTCATTTATTCCATTTACATCTTGCTGAAATCCAAAGTGACTCTTGGCATGTCTGTCACAGTGATTCAATTATAATAAAAGAGATTTAACTAAGATTTAAGGAAGATGACTTCCTGTAGTGTATATTATTAATATTTTCAACTCCCTCATAACAAATCATAAGTTACTTCTTAACACATTATCTTGCAAACACAATTTAAAAGGGTCAGAAAAGAAGAAAAAATATACAACTAGAAAGTAATTATAATGTCCGTTGACTTACCTAAATGTTCGTTCTCTAGGCGCTGCGTGAGAGTCCAAGCATGGGTTAACTTCAGCTTGCTGCCCAAGGACTGAGTTCAAAGTTTGTGTAGCCATGCCTTCTGCTCCTTATAGATGCCAGTTTAAAAAACAAAGGGATGAGACCCAGAAGGATGCAGTAACTTGAAGTGTTATTTCTTTAGTGGTGGTGACTCCAGAACCAACGGACAACAGGGTGGGGTTGTACTCTCCCACAGCACCCAGAGAATGACCATTCAGGTAAGCCAACAGTCATTCTCCTAGGCACTGCTTGGAGAGTCCTAGCATGGGACATACCCAAGCTATGAAGTCCCAGGGAGGGAAGAAGAAGTGTCCTGGTTAGGTGGATCCACGAGGATCCGTTGCAAGACTCTCCTCCCAAACAATGCTTCAGCAGCCGCAAAGGAATCCAGTTTGTAATTCCAGATGAACGGAGAAAGTGAGGACCAGGTAGCACCCTACAGATCTCCTCGATGGACACTTGCGTGGCCCAAGCGGCTGTAGTTGCGGCACTCCTTGTAGAATGAGCTGTTATTTGAGATGGAACCAGGCTAGCCTAATGTTCGTAAGCCAGTTTAATACAAGGGCAGCCAACGTCCTAGGGTCAAAGATGATACCTTTCTGTCTTTTCTGAGCCAAGTTGGAAGGACACGAAGAATGAGTCCGATTTGCAGAAGGAAGTCGTCATTTTCCTATATACACGCACTACACGGCATACATCCAGGGTATGCCAAACACGCTCTCTGGGATGTCTGGGATGCGAGCAGAAATTAGGAAGAATCACCTCCTGCTTCCTATGAAATAAGGTGTTAATGAGTCTGTCAGGATGTACAATGCAGAGGTCCTCACTGACTGAGAATGCTGCCAGCTCCAAAATTCTGTGAGCCGAAATAATGGTGATAAGGAAGGCTGTCTTAAAGGATAAATGTCAAAGACTGAATTGAACCAAGGTTAGGGCCTGCAGGATGACAGATAGATCCCAGGTTGGGTATTGGTGGACTAGTGGAGGTTGGCAGCCCCCTTCAGGAAGCTGCGTACCCTAGGGTGCCTGCTGAGAGATTGAGAAGCGTCTCTAGACAAGATGGTGGCTAAAGCAGCCATCTATCACCGCAAAGTATTGGGGGGGGGGGGCGAGGACTGTCCAACTCCTCCTGGAGAAATTCCAGGATTTGTGGAATTGTTGCTGTGGTAGCGTCGATGTGATGAGAATGACACCAAGATGTAAAGACAGTCCATGTTGCGTCATAGATTCTCAGCATTGAAGGCTGCCTGGACGCCCGGATAGTGCGGTTCCAACGGCCAGTTGGAGCCACTAAGGTTCTGGGTGTGGAATGGCCCCCTGGCTGAGGGAGATCTGCTCCTGAGGTATGCGCCAGTGCTTGGTCACCAAGAGACTGACAAGGTCGGCATACCAGGACCTTCTGACCCAGTGAGGGGCAACAAGGAGAACTTCTGCTCCCTCTGTCAGGATCTTTCTGATGACCTGAGGTATCAGAGGAAGTGGCGGAAAAGTGTAAAGGAGGCCAGGAGGCCAGCTGCAGTAGAGGGCATCCATTCCTTCTGCACTGGAGCACTGGAACCAGGAGAAGAACCGAGGGAGGTGTGTGTTTTGGACTGGTGAAGAAGTTGATTACCGGAGGGTCGAATCTCTGGGATAGTTGGTGAAACAGAGATAGATGAAGGCGCCATTCCAAATTGCTGATGGTGGTCCTGCTCAACCAATCTGCCATCACGTTGTCCTCCCCCAAGATGTGATCTGCTCTCAACGATTCGAGGTGTCACTCTGCCCATCACCCCAGGGCTTCTGCCTCCAACATGAGGGTTCTCGATCGAGTCCCACCCTGGTGGTTTATGTGGGCTTTGGTGGCTATGTTGTCTGTTAGTATTACGACGTGGTGCCCCTCAATGTGTTTACAGAAATGATGGAACACTAGTCTGGCTGCCCTGAGCTCCAACCAGTTTATGTTGTGGGAGAGTTCCACCTGCGACCACCTGCCCTGCGTTACATGTGTTTGTAGATGGGCGCCCCAGCTGTACAGACTGGCATCTATTGTTAGGACGAGTCACTCCGGATCCTTGAAGAAGGACCCCTTTGTCAGTGCGGCGGACTGCCACCACCTGAGAGAGAGGAGCACCTTTGAAGGAACGCGTACCACACTCTGGGAGTTGCTGGCATTGCGTCATTGAAGTGGGAGGAGGAACCACTGGATTGTACGCAGTTGTGCCCAGGGAACTACTCCAATGCACGAGATCAGTTTCCCCAACAATTGGGATAGCATCACAATGGATGCTGACCTGTTTGCACGGACCCGACGCACAAGGGATGTGATGCTGTCTACACGCTCCTGCGAGAGGAACACCCTGCAGGCTGCCGAGTTGATCAATGTGCCCAGGTGCTGGATCCTGAAGGTTGGTGACAAGTGGCTTTTCTCCAGATTGATGGAGAATCTGTGCCGTTGAAGCACAAAAATGGTGGTGTTGAGGTCTTGACGTGCCTGCGCCACCGACAAAGCCGTATCAGGATGTTGTCCAGATAGCACTGGAGTCTTACCGGCCGACATCTGAGATGTGCTGTGGTTGCGGCAAGGAGCTTGGTAAAAGTTTTGGGGGGCCAATGACAGGCCGAAGGGTAGATCTTTGTACTGATAATGTTTGTCTGCAAACTGGAACCTTAGGAATTTGCGATGCGCTGAATGGATGGGGACGTGGAGATAGGCTTCCTTCAACTCGACTGACATCAGGAAGTCTCCTTGCCTGATGCAACCCAGAATAGTTTGAAGTGATTGCATTTTGAAGCGCTTGTACGCCAGATGGATATTGAGCTTCTTGAGCTCCATTATAGCTCTCCATCCACCCCACCCCAGAGGACTTTGGAACCAGGAATAAATCCTTCCGCTCCTGGCCCAATGGCACCTGTTCGATGGCCGCTATGTCCAGTAAATGCTGGATCTCTGCCTGCATTAGTTGTCATTTGGGAGCGGATTTGGGAGTGGGCAGCAGACAAATGTCTGCGGAGGAAGGGAGAGGAAATCTAGGGTGAGGCCATGACGGACGGTGTTTAATACTTACATGTCCGTTGTCATCATCTCCAACTGGGTGGCATATAGTTGAAGGTGACTGCCTATGGGAGGGCACTGCTGGTGGCCACTTATTTCTATGAAAAAAAGGCAGTTGGAAATCCACCCACCGCCCGAAAGGACCTGCAGTTAGCCTGCTGGTGTCTGTCCTTGTCCCTAAATATTGTCCTATCATGGGAGTGATCCTGCATCTGAGGATAAATCCTGCAGAGGTGGCTGGAGGATCTGCAGCCCGAAAGGGCTGCCTACGAAAATAAGAGGAGCTCTTGCAATCGGTCTTCGTGGTGATGGAGGGCAAGACCTTGCACTTGTCCTTGGATTCTATTAAGACCAAATCCAAGGCCTCTCCAAAAAGTTTTCCCCCTTGAATGGGGTGGAAGCAAGCTTCCACTTCGACTTCATGTCCGCCTGCCAGTGGTGGAGCCAAAGCAGGCAGCGTAAGGTCATGTTGGAAGCTAGAGCCACTGAGGAAAATTTGGTGGCATTTAGAGAAGCGTCTGCCAAATATTCAACTGCCACAATAATTTTATTGATGTCCTGGCACAACCTAGTGTTGCCAGCTGGCAGTTTAGAGTGCAATTTCCACAGCCAAAACATGGATGTCCTATTAAAAAAGGAAGAGGAAGATGATGCCATCATGGCCCATGCAGTGGCCTAGTGGGTCTTGTGACAGGCCTTCTCTGCCTTTTTGTCCTCTGCTTTGAGGCCCTCTAGCAAATCCGCTGGAAGCACCAAATTGGAAGTTAGGGCGACCATGGGATCATCTACGAGAGGAAGCTTTAAAAGATCCTCTATATTGCTCTCCATAGAGTAGAGCTTTTTGTCCACTCCACTGGGATTGGCCATGCAAACGGACAGAAGAAAAAAGGCATCAAAACTAAATGGCTCAAATGGCCACCGCACGACTCAGAGTGAAAAACGGGGACTATCGGCAGCCCGGAGAGCTCCTAGGAGCTTCCGGTGCAAGAAGAAAGTCCTCCGACAGTTTTGAGGGCTCACTCCTCGTGATGGTGCCTCTACCACGATTATTACGGAAGGCAGCCTGCTCCGTGCATCGGAGAAGAGCTGAGGCAAAAAAAATTAAACTGCTAACCTAAACTACAGAACTAAGACAAAAATAATAAAAGGCTACACTATACTGTTTGGAGAGTCCAACTCTACTGCCCAAGTAGTGGAGCTCCCCAAACTGCATCCTTTTAGGGCAACTGTGTTTTTTAAACTGGCCTCTATAAGGAGCAGGAGGTGTGCTCAGTCCCTGGGCAGCAAGCTGAAATTAACCCATGCTTGGACTCTCCAAGCAGCGCCTAGGAGAAAGTATAAAAATATACTATAGCTCCAGACTAGGTTTTGTATCAGTTCTAAATATATTTAACTGCTCAGATTTAATGTAAGCTGATGTTATGAAATAACAATGTTTTGGTTGTAGAAAATTTGTAAACAGCATTTAGTTTTACCTTAGCTCGGGGCCAGAAGATGAGTGTTCAGTTGAAAAAAATATTTGAAAATATTCTTCATTATTACATATTATGTTGTCAAGTTTGCAATCTGTACTGTTTAGATTTTGTTGTAGTTTCAAATAATTTGATTCTTCTTCCTCTTCACTCAATGAAACAGTAAGATCAGTGCTGCTACTTGAACTTTTATCTTCCTCCTGCAGTATATTTTTTTCCAAGTGCATGGTGCTCTCCAAAACTGTAACAAAAATGTTTTTTTAATGATTAAATCTGAATATTTATTTATAAACAATTATAATAATGTCCTGAACCTGTCTAGATTATTATTATAAAGCAGAAAAACTGTTTTTAATGTTGTATTCCCCAAAAATATAAAAATGAAACAAGACTAATCTGGCCAAAGAAAAGCACACCAGTTAGTTTATAAAACCACCCACCACAATCAATTTAGGACAAACTATCTCACAATATGCCTATGGAGGAATATTTTAGAAAGCAAAGCACCTTTTAAAATTCTATTTAGAAATTCCCACAATACTTGGAAAGAATTTCAAGAGAACAGGGGTGGGTTCTAGCCAGTGTTATTGCTGGTTGGCTCGCGTGCACGCTTTGCGTGCGCGCAGTTCAATGGAAATTGTTCTGCACATGCACAGAACTCCAAAAAAAGATGGTGGCGGTGACAGAAGTGACTGGGGAACTGGTTCAGGGGCGTGGCCAGCCTAGGTCGCTGCCAATTCTGCGACCCAGGCCAGCATAACACTACTGGTTCGGCCGAACTGGGCCGAACCAGTAGAAACCCACCTCTGCAAGAGAATAACATTGTAACAGAAAGAGAATATTTTCTTGCAGCTTAATGAGATTAAATTCTACCATCCATTTTAAATTATATCCATTCTGAATTCTCCTAAAAAGAATCTAAAGATGAAATTGCAATTCTTCTGTCAGCAGAACTATAGCGGCTTCACTTAAGATTTCATGAGACAAGAAATGCTTACTTTTTAAAAATTTAACAAAAATCTAACTCAAATCTTGTCATAAACAAGACTGATTTATATGCCAAACAAAATACACATCTAATATCAGAGATATGAAATCATTAGCTATTTAGAAATGCCAAGTAACTATATATTTCACATGAACAATACTATATTTTAAAAGGTCTTTGATTATGTTCTGTTACACCTTTATATACTGCTTTAAATAATAAAGAAAACAAGAGAAATCCCTCTGTGGCTGAGTTCTCAGAAAACAATTCCAAATAAAGCAAAGTTACAAATAAACAAAACATAATGTAAACAGTTTAATAGTTCCTATTCCTGCATTCCTATTATTGTTTGCCATTCAAAAAGTAGATCCTATAGTTATGGGACAAAATTATCAAAAATAAACCTGAAGGATAGCTTTCTTCCTTTTCTTTAGAAGCCCTGATGGTATATCATCTTTATACCTGGAGATTTTTCTTCTGAGCACTCATTGGCAGAAATAAGTACACCAGGATCACCGATCAACGAGATTGGCTCTTTAGTTTCTTGTTCATATTGTAAAGAATGTTCACGGGTCAATGATTTGCAGGAATTGTAACTTTTCGAACTGGTGGATCTGTTCTCAGAACTTAATTTTCTGTGTAGGGGAGGCTTATGTTCCGGGTAGACCTTGTTTTCCACAAAATTATCGGTGTCATTATTTGCTATACTTTCCCCTTTTAAAGAAGTTATTTCGTTCTCATACGATACGCTGGATGTGACTGGCATTTCTTCACCTTTCAGCAGAGATGTCTTCCCATCTATTTTGTCAGACTTATTTGAGTACTGTAGATCACTATTAGTTTGAACTACACAGCTGTCTGTCATATAGCAGCTCTGTGATGGTTGTCTATAGGAATGTGGGTCAGAAATTGAAAAGCTCTTTTTGAATTCAGATTTCTGCAGTGTGCTGAAATCTTCAACACTTGAGACAGCTGACATTTGGCGGCCCATAAAGATAGTTGCTGTATGATATAGTCCTCTTGACATGGCTGTCCTGGCATTAATTCCTGACTGCCTTGCTTCTGGAACCATCTGAAAAAGTGTTGGAAATCAAGAAAGTATTTTCTATTTTTTCATTGTTATTATTATAGTAGATAGGAATTATTTGAAAAATACACCTTTAAAAATTAATGATAATGCCTTAAAATTCCATGCCATCAGATTCTCAATGACTCTGGGTGGCTCACAAAAAATTACAATAAAAAATGAAGAAAAACAATGGCAAAGGCAATGAAGTAGGGGCTCTCCACTCCACTGAACACAAGCAGTATATAGCAATGTAACATGTATTGTCAAGTTAAGTTTCATATGTGCTCTGAAGGGGTTAGCAACATAGCTAGCAATAAGTCAGCACACATTGTCAAAGCACTACCTGGAAGAAATTTACACTACAGATGTGCAAATTACTCCAAGCAAAAAAAAAATCACGTTCAGTAGTTTTGATTCATACTTACAATAAAACCTGGTTATTTTGAAAATCATTATTTCAATTTGAAAGTTCTGTGATTGTTATGTTATTTGGGGGTTTAGTTAACTTTCTTTCTCAAGCCTGAACAGCAGCAGTAGTTAGTTAAATTAAAAGTGATAAGGAATGCCAACATGCTGTGGGGGAAAAGTAATGTACACATGTTAGAAGGCCAATTTGGGATTTGACTTTAATACTACAAAGGGAGGACCAGAATACCAATTCACACTGACTAATCTGCTCTATTACTGAGATTCACTGAAGGCTTCAAGCACTCCCCACAATCCCCTAGCAATATTTTTGCAATGTTAACTTTGCTTAGCTTTAAGGCAGCACAAGGCTTCACTAGTTAGAGAAACAAAAAAGATTGCCCTTTCCTTCATTGGGTTTTCAGTTCAACAAATGATAGAATTAAGTGTTAGAGATCCTTAGCCTGAAATCTAGTCTGGGATAGGAATCCAGAACTCATCCTTTAAAGTTAAAACTTTTTCCCTTTCCTTCAATATGAAAAAAAAGATTTGCTTTAATTAAGAAAATTAATTCTTCCAATGAGATGTGTGCACCAGGTTGATAGCACAACAGTATTTGCTGGGCTGCACATGTATACATGCACATACATTATTAGACTGTTTTCATTTTAAATCAAGCTTCATTTTTATGGCTTAATCCTGTCTTCCCAGCCTCACGATCTAGAAAAGCAGAGAGACAAATGAAAGGGACAGAGTGAGAAGGCAAGGGCTTATTGATTAAAAGAGGTGGAACTTAACATTGCTGCAGTGTGCAAACTCTCCAGCTGACAAGTAGTAGGGTACCTTAAGCAGAACAATATATTGCCTTAGTGGGTGAAACAACACTGGTATGAAAACACAATACTTCAAAGGCATGCGATTACACAGGTAATACTTTACATAATCAGGAAAAGTAGCATTGCTCAATTCTGGAACCTCTTATGGATACTATCTTCCACTGCAAAATTGCTATATCTTCAGCAAGCAAGTTTGCATGGAAAACGCTGGAATTACTGTTAGCAACAGGACCCCAATAAGCATGCACTGCATTCCAGATACATGGATTACTTAAAGATGGGTTCGTGCCTTTTACCTCTTTTCACCTTGAACTGGTGCAGTAGCTACACGCAAGAAGGGACTGGTTCAGAATGAAGAACTTAAGTTACTTACATGAGAAGAATATAACCATGATGCATTGCACTGAGAAGATCACAAACAATGGAAACAATGTCTATATAACAGTTATCATCCATTGTTTATCAGCATTAGCTGCATTGCCTCCAAACAGCAAATGAGTGGGATGATCTTGTCAGGATGGAAACCTGTTGTGGCCCAGCAGGTGCCGTTGGAGCTGCCACCAGACTCCGACAGCGAGGGGCCCTCTGAGTCAACTCTGGAGGATGTGGAGGACCCTGGACAGGGTTCCGACTCCGAGCAGGGCGCAAAGAGGCTGGTTGGTCACCAGGAGGCACCTGAGCCTTAGACCAGTGGGGAGGAGACAAGGGAGAGTGAGCCGGAGGCCAGCAATGAGTTGTTCCTGGATGCACGCCATCGAAGAGCTACTAGGCGTCAGGAACAATTACGCAATTACAGGAGGTGATTGTACTCAGCTGGTGGTCATTAGGCTCCTCTCCAGACTATAAAAAGCTACTTGTGCACACGGCTCTCTTTGCAGAAGTCAACACAGGATTGAATGTCGGAGGACAGTACTGGGAGCTTGGCAGGCTGGTTGCTGCCAAGCCTTATCTGTATTTATTGCTGCCTGAGTTTGTCTGAGTTGCTGCCAAGGTCCTTATCTGTTTGTTTTGCTTGGCTTTCAGCCACCGAGGTTTTGGTGTCTTGTTATTAAAGGACATTCCATTTAAGCTTGTCTCGGCATTCGTTACTGGACGGAGGAGGGGGGTTAGAACAGAAACCAACATAAAAATTACCCCTTTGGCACCATGACCGTTGTCAACTTTCATATGGCTATATTCATAATGCTACTCCAGCACCTCATCCCCCAGGAGGCCATCGTACATTGGAACTCTATATAACGTTGGCACTGCTTGATCACATCCAACAAACCAGCTGCATTATACAAGTGTTCTGGAAATCCATACAGGTACTACAGGTAATTTTTTACATACCACCTTAATGGAGCCTGCCTGTTGCAGTCATAAGTCATGACAATCAGGGATGACCAAACAATTTCTTTTTGCCACAGTTGTTAAGCAAATATCACAATTGTTTAGCAAACCCATTGTTCACTGTGGGGCATTTTTTTGCCGAAAAGTGGAACTAATCACTGTTGTTATAAAAAATGTCATAAATTGCAGTCACATGATCACAACATTCTGAAAATGGCTGTAAAAACAGGCTGGTTGCCAAGTGCCTGAAATGACTGTGGTTGATAAGTGCCTGTGATCAAGTATCAATGGGGGAAGAGGGGTAGCCAGCAGAACTTTGGAACTATATTGTAAGTACCTTGGGAGCAGGGTGGGGGTGTCTATTGTAACTTCAATGGTCACTAAGTGACCAGTTTAAGTTGAGAGCTACCTGTATACAGCCAATAGATCTTTCTGATCCTTGGATAGTCTTGTTAATTTCAACGTTAGTGTCTTGCTTATGTTGAGCTTCAGGTGGATTTAAAATGAAAGCACATCAGTACTAGTTTGACTGATATGTTTAGTTTTGACATACATGTGTAGTTTTGTGCATGATCTTGCATTCTATTAACTTTTGAGTTCTGATTGCATTTAAAAATAAAAAGTCATTTCAACACACATGATAGGGCTATGCTGAATTTATTGAATGATCTTGCAGAATCCTAATAGGTAAACAGCTCTGCCTAGTGTCTAGAATACAAGCTGCAGAGGAAGAATGATCAAATTCTATCCACCTATGCTTACAGAAGTGTTTTTGTTTCTGTATACTGTCATTTGGATCCTAGCCAGCATTTGTAAAAGCTATCATCCTCCTACAGAGGATTAATAAATTTAAGATGAACAGTGAAAGATCACAAACAATTTGCAGTATAATATTGTAATAATCGTAAAGTACTCTATGGCTTTTCTATATCTAATATAAAATATTTAAAATAAAAACCATTCAGATAAATATTTTAGGTGTCATTATATAAAAATGGACACAGGAAAAATTAGTATTTTAGAATTCTATCCATATTGTTTCATAAATATGTGAACAAAATGAATGTTTATATTGTACAAGTCTACTTAGCTAGGTCAAGGTTGGTGAAGCTCTTTGCTCTGTATATAAGGAAGAATGGTCTAAATTCAAGGTTTCAACACCTTTTTAATCTAGGACCAGGAAAAAAGAAATCTATAACCTCAGATTAACAACTGCTAATGCAATGAAGAAAACCTTCCTGCCACTATTAAACACATCTCCCCCTCACTCACACACACACACACACACACATGAAATAGTGTTGCCTCTGTTTCTTTCCTGATAAGAGTCTTAAATACCAAACAGTTAAATGCATAATAACATTTACTGGCAGCAAGACAGCCTGCTTAGCTGATACATAAAGCAGGTAAAAGGAGGAAAAGTTAATTTCTTGGCTGAATGATTCCATCGGTAGCTATAGGGCAAACTAGAAAGTCTTTCAGTAAAGTAGCAGTTGATTCTTCTATCAATCTGCAGCACACATACTCTTCCAAGGAATGCATTAAATATGAAAATCATATCCTGTTATCATCTGTTTCCAGCTTTCAGCCCAGTAAGCTTTCCTTAATGAATGTTGTAGCCTAAGGGACAAGCATGCTGTTGGCTTTTCTGAATAATGGAGTGATGCTACCAATTTTGGCTTATTACAATATCGACTAGCTGAGGGGGTTTCACATATAGTCACAAGTGACTACTCTTGCCAGCATGCTCCAAGTTATTACAAGATGTTTTTAGTCATTTCATCTAAAAGAGCTTTCCTGCTTTTAGGGAAGAAAAACAGTTCTGGTCTTGAACTGTATCATTTATATGGAGATAGGAGGGGGGATTAGAAGGCTGCATTACCACAGATATATAGCAGAATATATTTGAGTATTACTTGTCGGCTTTGTCTGTGGTTTAGGTATGCAATCTTTGCTTTTTAGAGGGAAAATAAAGGTCAAAATGTATGAAATTATAAATTCAAAATATTTCAATTAAAATTTACAAGACTTTGCCACCCTATTTTGAGTCTAGAACTTAAGAATGTTAGTTGAATAGTACTAGGAAGTGAGGGGTTTCAATTCATGTTTATTAATTTCACAATGATTTTGCTTCTTACCTAAAATCATATTGTTTAAATGGCATGTGAGAACAGCAACACAAGCTTTACAACCAATTTTTTAAAAAAATGCAAAAACCTTCTCAATTAAGATAGTTCTACAATCCAATCAGTACCTTCTATTCCACTGATTCAAAAAGAAATATAAACATGCCTGAATTTTCCCATTAAAATAATTGAAAAATAAAGAACAAGGAAAAATAAGGAATACAAACTAAAAAGAAAGAAAAAATAAAATAAGGAAAATAATCTTAAATGCCTTTAGAATTTTTACATACCTGATGTTCAGTAGCATCTCTCATTTCTTGTTTTAACGTATCTTTTCTCTCAACTAACAGCCTATTTTTAATTTCTTTTTCATGCGCTGCCTAGTATATGGAGAGATTATAAATAAACATTAAGCATTCAGGTTGTGATGTAGCCAAAGTTAAACAGATGTGTCACTGATTTCAGAGGAAACCAATTAAGCATATGTTTTTCTTCTTCCTTTAAATTAAGTATTTTATATGATTGGATTGTTTTATGTAGTAATATGTAGTATACAGTATAAAAATTAACATGTTTGAAATCATTCTGAATGCATTCTCATTTAAATATTCTACATACATTAATTTTAATCATATTGAATGCTGCATTTACCCTACAATGTAAGAAGATGTTATTAATATGAGATGATTAACCAGAAAAAAAAGAAGATTTTACAGGACAAAATTCACATGCCTCCATTACTACATTCTCAGAAATTTAAGATAATCTCCAATTTTAACATTAACTTATTTGGAAAATAACTAAGCTTACATTCAGATAAATACAGTATATAAAATGGAATTATCTAAAACTACACAAAAAGTTTTAGAACTTTGTTAATTGCTTCTTCAGTTTGAAACAAAATTCTTCATTTTAGGTATTATGTACATAACAAACTCAAATGCATAAGAATTATGAATTAAAATCTGTATATTTGGCAAAAGGCATCAAAGGTGATGATGCAGTAAATTCAATATAAGACCCTCTTCTAAAACATAATGAGCATTTAAGAATGAATTAATAGCTATTAAAAATCACATGCTGCACATGGAACACCAGAGAATCACAGGAATTTGAAATAAAATGAAATGCTAAGAAGCATTTTCAGTATATTCTTTTAGGCCCTGTTTCAATGACTTCAAATTGCATATTTAACAATTAAATTTCAGGCATATAAATAATGTTGCAATAGATATTCAGGACCCTTAAGATCTCCAATCTACCTCATTTCCAAAGCTTTAAAAAGATGAAAATAGCAGCCTACTGCTATCCTTACTTATCAACTTATGTCATGTAAGATTTCCTGAATAGGCAAGTTAGGCTTCAAAGTTATTGTTATTTATTACAGATAGAACACAACATACCTTTAGCATTTGAAGGGACTCTGATCTTGAAGCAAACTTCCTAATGTGAGCTTCAATGCAATCAAATTCTTTTAATAAATCTTGGTTTCGGAGCAGAGATTTCTTCTGCCGTTCACATATTTCATTTAAATATTTTTTTAGATTTGTGTATTTCAATTTAGTTCTACAGAGAAACAAAAAATCAACCATAAACTGTACCAGTTTATTTTTGTAAAGAGAAATATTTTTTAAATGCACAAAGGATTCTCAAAATAATATTTAAAGTTAAAGGAAGACAGTACTATAAAAACAAATCGTAATAAACGTTGGGGGGGTTATTCCTTTTTACTTTAAATGTCCAAATTTACTTCTTCAATAGCACATTCAAAACAATAATTTAAAATTTATCCAATGAAGTATAATCCAGTTATAATCTGAGTGTACACGCAGCCCAAGATCATCTCACTTGTCCCTCCCTTTTGTTTGCTTGCATATGTTCAAGGAACAAAAACACAATTGCAAACAGAGGTAGATCTAAATGAATAATCTCTGTAGTAGTCGAATTATATATGCAGTCGTCAGACTCCTAAAATAGTATTTGGAGGTGATAAGAATTAAATACACCATCTTCTTTGATCCTTTCAACCCAAAATTTCTACAGAACATACTGGTTAGCATCCCTCCGCTATCGTCAAAAAGAGTAGTTATTAAATCCTTCACATAAGGTGTTTGGATTACTTAAGAGCAATGCAAAACATTTTCAAACTATTAAACACCTGCATTTTTTTTCTAGGCTCACAAAACTGCTTTAGAAACTGCTTCTGTGATTCTACATAGTGACATGTGAGCCTGTGAAAAAGACATGGTAGCTTTAACAATTCAAAAAGACATGTTTTGTATCTGTTCCACACATATTTCAAGGAGCCTCTTTAAAAAATTTGCATAGGCTCACTCTGAACCATTCAGTATTCTGCAGCTATTTGGTTCTATATCTGGAGATGGGCATATCATATGCTATGCTTCCTTAGGGCAAGTTGCAATTCATCACAGCAAAGAAAATACTTACTTATTAAATAGTCATTAAAATATATGCATGCCACAAGAGAGGCATAACTTTAAGAAAGAATGGGGAGACAAGGGAAACATTCAATGTCAGTGTGTTAAGTTACGTTTCAGCAAGGAAAATTAATTTTTTATCCAGGATTACAGCCATTGGAATCCTATAAGTATCTGATTCTCAAATTAAGATACTGCCTACCTTCTAAAAAGTTTCAACAATACTGTAGTCTTTATTTTAAAATAAGACTCTAGAAATACCAGGAAAATAGGCTGCTAGTATTCTAGGCAAGTGGTCAGCCCAATATATTTGCTATGCTATTTCTGCTGGTCAATTTTATTTATTGTATTCATTCATTCAATCAATCAATTTCTGTAGCTGTCCAACTCAACCAAATGACTCTGGGAGGCTTACAATTCTAAAATTCTAAAGTAATTAAAACAATTTAAAATAATTAAAACAATAAAAACATCAATAAAATAAATAAACAGCAGTTATGATGATTAATCAACTAATAGTAAAGCCAAAAAAACAGGACCCTTAACACCTGGGTACATAGCCCAGGTACATAGCCAAGTTTTTAAATATTTGTGCAATGCCAACTGGGGGCACCATTCTAGTCTTTGAAGGGAGAATATTCCATAAGTCAGGGGCTACAGTTGTCTTCCAGTTCCTACCAGTCAACACTTTGGCTGACAGGATCTGCAGCATGCCCAATCTGGATCAGAAACTCTCGGAAAAAGACAGTCCTTTAGGTAAGCCATCTAGGGCTTTAAAGGTGACAACCAGCACCTTGAATTGCACCCAGATTTAGATGTCCTATATGATAACATGAGACATGCTTTCTTCTGAATAGTTGAACTGCATATTCTTCATTTTTCAGTACAATTAATTTCAAACATAGTGGCTGATAGTAGTATTTCTATTACTATTTTTCTACATCATCTGGTCTATTTTTATCTGTGGTGACCTAGGTTTAGTTTTTGCTTTCCCTGTGTGCCTTCTCTCCACTCATGTTCCCCATTCCAATTTTCAATATATATGCATCCATAAAAATCTAACTATATATGCCAATTTGCACTGTAATTAATCGTATTGTTAAATAAATTTTAAACATCAATATTTCCATACTATACATTACATAATAATACACAGTAAAATGAATATAACTACATGTTGATTTAAAAAGCTTACATGGAAGTATCAGGTGTGCTGTATTCAAGCATTTTTCTTTCCAATTCCATCCTCTTTGACTCACTAAAACAAACATAGAATGAAGTTACTGAATCTTCTATATACCATAAATAATGTTACAGTACACAAAGAGAAACTATATAGCATTGTAAGGCTTTCAGAGTTTTGAGAGTTGTGTGATATATAAATTTATATATATAAATTTTGTGAGCATAAATAAATGCTCACAATGACCCTAGACTCCTTCCTCCACACGTCTCAAATATTGATATATTACAATTCTTATTTAGACAAGATTATACAGTTATGAGAGGTCACAATATCATGACAGATAATGAGTGATTACAGATGAACATTTACTCTAGAACAGTGATGGCAAACCTTTTTGGCACTCGCTGAAATGTTATGTGTGCGCTCATTGGGGCCATGCTCTGCAAAAGCTGGACTTCTGGATTCTAGTGCACACGCATGCTGAATGATCAGCTGGCCGGAACACATGCGCAGGTCGGTTCTGCTGCAGGCACAAAGGGATCATGTTCCGGAAAAACCGAACTTTCGGGTTCTATCATGCATGCGTGCCTGACAATCAGCTGGCCGGTGCACATGTGCACACCAGTTTTCAGCACTGCCCCGTGCACAAAGAACAGATGATTGTCGCGCATGCATGCCACCAGAAACCAAGAAGACAAACAGACAAGGCTGTGCGTGCCGGGTGACATGGCTTTGCATGAAACTTTGGGCATGTGTTCCATAGGTTCACCATCACAGCTTTAGAATAATCTTTCAGAAATCACAAAATGTAAATAATATTTATAATATCTACCATGTTTCCCCAACAATAAGACAGGGCCTTATTTTCTTTTGACCCCCGGAATGTTTTTGGGGAGGTTTTATTATTTTTGAGGTGCAGGATGGTCTCTCATGGCTGCTGTTATGTTGCATTATTTTTGGGGAGGGCTTATTTTCAGGGGAGTGCTTATAGTACATGTGCTCAAAAGCCCGATTGGGTTTATTATCCGGGAGGTCTTATTTTCAGAGAAACAGAGTAATTTCATAGCACTGGGATCATGCACTACTGAAAGATGTCGAATTAAATGCACACATTAAGAAGTCCTCTGGGCCATATGTTATACACAACTGTCTTCTCACATATAGTGCTATACATTTGCCCTAGTAACCAGAAAATATTTTAACATGTTATTAAGAGTATATCTAGAAGGACAACTATCTGCAATAATAAAAGTAAAGTTACGATGTTGTTTCCCAAATATAACAAAATAAAAATTATGTGTATCACTGCAAACACTGCAGAACCTCATTATTTTCCTCTTTTTCTTTCCTGAACTATGGCTCCAATAAACAAAGAGGTAAATAGTGATAACATGAAGGCAGAAAACATCCCTGAAAGCCAATTCTTTATGCTTTTTTTTTTAAAAAAAAACACCATTTAATTATAGTTTTATATATAATCTTGGCACAAACTTCAAAATCAGAACATTTTGTTCTAATTTGCTGTCAACAATTTATTTTGAATTTTGATAGTTTTATATATTGCTCTCTTCTTATGGACATAATTTTATTTAGTTTATTTGATTCATCACTTAATTTTTTATAAGCTGCAAGTTATACTGAAGCCTAAAGAAATCTTATAGCACTCTAAATTAAGCTACCACACTTGGGCAAAATTGTGATGAACAATAGATGGCAAAAAAGTAATATAGAAAATTATTAATATTTGCTCATATTCTATGAGCTAATAATCAATGCTCATCTGGTTTTTTTGTTATTCTAAATAGTAGATTAAGGGAATTGTAATGATCATTGAACAGTAATGATTGTTATTTAAAGACAATTAAGGCTAACCTAAGCCAAAATATGGAAAAATGGAGAGGGAACATGAAATATACCTACAATGGAAAATTATTGAGATTTAAAGACAGAATCACAAATTTGGGGCATGTAAGGATGCATAATTATATAAATATAATGATGAGAATAGCTGGAAATTGTAACCAGGTCTACATCTCAGCCAAAATAGGTAGGGTGGTGGTGGTGGTTTTAAAACACAATTACTATATATGTATAATTCCTCCCCTCTCTTTTTAAAAAAGAGGAAGATATATGTTAAAATTAAATATGTATATTGAAATTATAAATACCAGCAACATAAAATGGAGCTTGCTCAGAAGCTGAAATATAAAAAATAAATGAGATGAAGAATATGAAGTAGAGAAGTGTGGATAGGAGAGAGGAAGGGGAAGTAGAGAAGGACAACAGAGGGAAGAAAGGAGGTAGGGAGGAGGAGGAGGAGAGGGAGAAGAAAGTGATGAATAAGGTACAAATATGGTGTATGGAGAGCAGAAGAGCTAATAATTGTTTAATTGTTTTTGGGAGTTGATGGTAAGACAAATTGAGGTAAACATTTAATAATATAATACGATGTTGGCTATGTAATAGTATACATGTGGGTTATATGTTATGAAAATGAAAAAATAAAAAACTTTATATATAAAAATGTTCATCTCAGTTTTTTCATCACATACATAGTACCACTACTTAAAGTCTAATTAAATTTATTATCATATAAAATTTTGTTTGGATTATGATCCAGTGTATATATAAAAATGCTATAAATACAATGAGCAGGTATTTTGTATCAGAGAAAATAAACAGATTTTTATTTCTATTTGTGCTGATGATACAGGCAACATTAGCTTTATTTAGTTATAATTGGAAGTCTCAGTGGAGCTATAATTTCAAATATAATACAGAAGATAAGTATAATACAGTAACTATTACAAAGAATAGGAATAATGTATATAGAACTGATACATCCGCTTCTTATAAAATATACCTCAACTTTTTTGTCTTTTAAATAAATGTCATTCTTTTAGATTAAAAATAGATAATTGTTGATGTAGGATTACTTTACAGAAGTGTGAAAGAGTCTTCTCTGAAGCAGATGCCTCCTTGAAGCACGTTATTCTGCTACAGATGCATTTCTCATATAATAGTATTGTCAGTGCATATAAAGGTCATTCCTTCTCCCAAAACAGTGTTGGGTTCCGGATCCCACTGCAACCGATACGTTGCAATGGGGCCCGGCATCCACCATGTGCACACACGCAGCACACGCGCACGCATGTGTACTTACTGCCCACGATGCTAAAACTGCTCGGCTGAGTGTCGTGCAGGTGCTGTATGCTCCGTGCACGTGCGTGAAAGCCCCAATCGGCTAAAATACAAGTAGGGAGGAGGGTGACTCCTCTGGAGCACTGTACCGGAACGGTACCTGGTGCTCCCAGCAGGCACCGGTACTCGTATCCCACCACTGCCCCAAAAGTATCTGTTGTGTTCCTCTTTAAGGAAACCAGGTTAGGGAATACAATCGATTTCTCTGCATCAGTTGAGTCAAGCTCTAGTGCTGTGATGGAGAACCTATGGAATGCGGAGCCATATCTGCTAGCACCTGAGCCATCAGCTCCAGCACCTATGTGCACGCCAGCCAGTTAATTTTCAGTCTTCTGGAGGGCTGGGGGAGGCCATTTTCATCTTTCCCAGGCTCTGGAGGCTTTCCTGGAGCCTGAGGAGGGTAAAAATGGCCTCCCCCAGCCCCCCAGATGAAATACCAAGCTCAGCTTGGAGGCAAGCAGTGTGGCATGTAGGGGGGAGTGTGAGGGGCTAGTACTCTTCAATATCTTCATCAATGATTTAGATGAGGGGAATGGGAACTCATCAAATTTGCAGATGACACCAAGTTGGCAGGAGTAGCCAACACTCCAGAAGATAGGCTTAAGATGCAGAAGGATCGTGACAAACTTGAACATTGGGCACTGTCTAATAAAGTGAAATGAAGATCACATAAAGTGTTAATACCACTTTTTAATGGCTTGCTGAGACCACACATGTAATACTGCATCCAGTTTTGATCACCACAATGTAAAAAAAGTGTTCGGATTCTAGAAAGAGTGCAAAGAAGAGAAACAAAGATGATTAGAGGACTGGAGACTAAAACATATGAAGAACGTTTGCTGGAATTGGTATGTCTAGTACCGTGATGGGGAACCTATGACACACGTACCAGAGATGGCATGCAGAGCCCCCTCTGTGGGCATGCATACCATCTTTAGCTGCTTTTCCAGGTTCCGTTGCACAAATATATGCTGGCCAGCTGGTCTGGCATGCATGTGCACTGGCCAGCTGCTCTCTTCCGGCGCATGCCAATTGGTGTGCATGCCCATGGGAATGCGCGACAGCTAGCTGCCCTCTTCTGGGTTCTGGCACGTGCTCCAGTTTCGGCAGTTAGTGCCAAAAAGGTTAGCCATCACCGGTCTAGTTTAATGAAAAGAAGAACTAGAGGTGATATAATAGCAGTGTTCCAATACCTAAGGGCCTGCCCCAAGGAAGAGGGTGGTCAACCTGTTTTACAAAGCACCTGAAGGCAGGCAAAGAAGATATGGAGAGAAGCAACTTAGAACTACTGGTAAGGAGAAATTTCCTGACAGTTAGAACAATTAACCAGTGGAACAACTTCCCTCCAGAAGTTGTGAATGCTCCAACACTGGAAGTTTTTAAGAAGAGATTGGACAACCATTTGTCTGAAATGGTATAGGGTTTCCTGCCTGAGCAGGGGGTTGGACCAGCAGACCTCCAAGATCCCTTCTAATGCTGTTATTCTGTTCTGTCCTTGCTTAACCACACTAACCGGGATTGGAATTTCCTTTGCTAAGTGATGCAGTTGCAACATTACATGGCTGTGCTGCTTAGTGATGGTAGCTCCAGCACTCTCCAATCATTAAGTGATGTCTGTACAGGTCATTGAGAACCTCATGTGACTGGAACTTTCTTGTAGGGAGGTGTCAAGGAAGGTGGCAAATTGTGATCATGGGACCATAGAATACTGCAATAGTTAGAAATCCAGCTTGGAAATCTAGGTTAGTTGCCCAGCACCTAGATCGTGATCAACTGAGCACAAAGTTGCCATGGTGACCAGAACATCAAGGATGAATCATAAGTACCATAAGTAGATTAAATGATCATAGATTTGCATGCCATTACAAGTTTGAACTGTTGCTAAAGAAGTGGTCATTAACCAAGCACTGTCTGTAACAAAATCTTTTTGGCTAAGGCTAAACCTCTTTATTAGATTTCTCACAAGTCCCCAAAATTCCTCCATGTTCATCCATCTTTTAGAAAAGCAAAATAAACAATCTACCATATTTTTCCATCTATAAGATGTCCGCGTGTATAGGATGCCCTCCCCCTTTCTTACCCAACATTCAGAAATCAATATTTTAAACATTAAATTTATTTTGCAGAGTAAGACATTTGTTTACGGTACCGATATTTATTCTTTTGTTTTCTGACATTTTTATGGGCTCAGAACCTCCGACATTACCGCTTCCCATCGCATCTGGGCACTGGCTACATGCTCTCCACCGTGACCCGTCAAAACTGCGGTCCACTAAAGCGCGCCCGATCAAAGCGCGTACCTGACGTCATCAGCAGCGCGACAAATAAAATTAAAAATAAATTAAATTAAAATTAAAATAAAATTAAAGCAAGCCGATTCACATAAAGGTAAGGGTTAGGTTTAGGGTTAGGTTAAGGGTTAGGGTTAGGTTTAGGGTTAGATTAAGGGTTAGCGTTAGGTTTAGCGTTAGGTTAAGGGTTAGGTTTAGGGTTAGGTTAAGGGTTAGGCTTAGGGTTAGGTTTAGGGTTAGGTTTGGGGGGGTAGGTTTAGATTTACGCGTTAATTTTAAGTTTACCGCTCACAGCGTGCTGTTTTCGTCACACTGTGATGACTTCACGTACGCGCTTTCGTCGAGCGCGCTTTAGTCTACCGCGGTTTTATGGTGGAACTGCTCTCCACAGCATCAGTTGACGTCAGTTACATAAGGTTCGTGATTGGAGGAAACCTGTTAGCTTGTCTCTGCAATCGGAAGTTTCGCTCATGAGGCTAGTTTGCAGAAATATGATATTGGCAGTTTCACAACCGTGGTTCTCCTCTCAGTCCTCCATGTATAAGATGCCTCTCCATTTTTAGGTAAGTATTTTAAAGAAAAAGAATACACAGAAAAATACAGTATATAAAGCATATAAAAGGAAAGAAAGACAGTGCAACAAAATAAACTTTCATGCTGTAAATAAGCCTGGAATTTTGTTAGTATACTCTAGCATGCCTGATATACTCTAGATCAGTGATGGTTAACCTTTTCAGCACTGAGAACCAAAATTGGAGCACGCGCTGGAGCACCGGACCCAAAGAGAGTTCTGGGCCAGCTGCTCTTCTGAGTTCTGTTGCGCCATGCCTGCGCGCAAGCCAGCTGGTCTTTGCGCAAAGACCAGCTGGAACCCAGAAGAATGCAGCTGACCAGTGCGCATATGCACCGGACTAGCTGGCTAGCTTACATGTGCATGACGGAACCCAGAAGAGCAGCTGGCCACGGCTCTGCAGGCCACCTCTGACACACGTGCCATAGGTTTGCCATCACGGCTCTAGATGAAGACAACTGATATCTTACATTAATTTCTCATACAATATTATTAAAGTTTTGATGCATAATCAATTGAATACCTCTGTCCACTTTCACAAGATACTACTCTCAAGAGAATAACTAATAAAAGGTGATAACCCCTGTATAAGAATTCTGCATTTATCATTTTTGGACGATGACAATAAAATTTTAAACAATATTTTTCCCAAAACTAAACTAAGAAAAATTACTGTATGTCACTTCAGATATACAGTTCTGATATACACTTCTGACCAAATAAAGTTTTGTCACCCAAACCTTCAGGCCAGTCGAAATAAAACAACTTGCTGTCAAGTTGACTTCTGGGATATACAGACTTATAAAATTCGGAATTACAAAATAATATCTATTCCACAAGGGAATAATTATTTGGAAGTGATTAATTGAAGCCAGCACACGTTAATAAAGCAAATAAATTAGTGATCAAGGAAATTCTGTGGATATAACACATTTAGATTTCAATAAGGCATTTGATAAAGTAGACCATAGCTGACTTCTTGGTAAAATAAAACAATTCATGATAGACACTGCCACTAGCAGATTTGCAGTTGGTGGATCAACGATGCTCAGCGTAACAATGTAAAGTTATAGATATTACCATTTTTTTAGCCTCAAACATCATAGTACAATACTCTCTCAATGTAAGGAAAATTAAAATATTTGAGTGATCTACCTTCTTTATCTTCCCAATTATGACTTTGTGAAATTCAGGTTTGATATACATTTCCTGCATAAATAAATGCAATAAAGCAATTTAAATGTCAACTCTTCTGCTATTTTCTACATGCCTTACTAATTAATTATTCAAATTATTAATTTTTATCTCACCTTTTTATTATATATGCATAAGTCAAAGCAGAAAACATAGGTAACTCTCCGAGTTCCTACTTTTTTCACAACAATCAAAGGAGGTGATGTGAGTTGAGTTGAAAGAAAGTGATTGGTCCAAAATCATCCAGCCAACTTTCTCATGGGGATAATAATTTCAAAACATTGTTCATGCAGTTATTATTTAAAGAATGGATTTACTTAACTCCTAATCAAAAAATGTTCCCCAGAGAACTTACAAAAATAAAAATTATCGCACTTTCACTTAATGATTACTTAATAACTAAATGGTGTGCTCCGATTTCTAAACAATCCACCTATAACCTGAAATTCGTTTTTCATTTTGTGCCCTCAGTGTTTTATACAGCCCTAAAGAAAATATAAACATAGCAAGTAAATATTGTTGTTCTTCATGTCAGAAATAACCTATGAGTGAGAGAGAACAATTGCAGTGAATTAAGTAGTAATACCATAGTAATGGATCTCAAGCCTACATGGCCACTGTGATGGCATTACTGGGCCTCAAGCACACATAATAATTTCAAATTAAGGTAGTCAAAGAGCACAAACCTTGTTATCTGTGTTATCAAATTATTGATAACTATAGTGTTTTACTATTTTTGTAAATCATCTTTATACAGCATGTTTGTAAAAGAACAGGTAATTACTGACTTACAACTACAACTGGGAACTGAATCTGTCATTGAGCTAAGTGGTTGTTAAGCAGATGTCACATGACTGCCGTGAGGCTTCACTAAAATGACTGTAATACTGGCACACCTGGTTGTTATCGTCAGGCAATCAAATTAGGAATCCTAGGAGGCTGTATTCCTGAGCTGAAAATCCTCCATACCAAAATCCAAGCAGGATTTTCAGCCCCTGAGTGAAGAGACATTAATGCATGGCCTGTACCAAGTCTCCTAGGTCGTACTCTACCAGATTGAAACCCACCCCACACCTCTCATTTTACTATACTGACTCTGCTCTCCAATTATATTTCAGCTCCCTCTTGTCTTGGGGGGCTGGTTGAAAGAGCTGCCTGTTGAAGGAGTTCAGCTTCCTCCATCCACAGAACTCCTTCAGCAGGGTGCAGGAAGCAAGCCAAAATCTTCAGGATTTCAGTTGTTGTTTTTCCACCCTGCCGAAAGCATTCAACTCCCCTAAGGAGGCAGACTTCAAAACCTGGCTGTGCCGGCAGGCCTGGGGTTGATGAGTTCCCCTCCCCTCTCGACTTGTATGGCCGTATGACTCTTGTGTATTTTAATTATATGTATTGTGTTTGTATCCCCTTTCCCCTTTTGAGTTGTTCGCCGCCCTGAGTCCCTCCCGGAGAAGGGCGGCATACAAATAAATTAAATCTGAATCTGAATCTGAACTTTTCAGCCAGCCTCCAGAGCAAGAGTCCTCTCAGGACCCAGGAACAGCTTGCAACCTTCCCCAGTAAGATGTCAGAGAAGATTGCATATGGCAATCACATGATTGTGAGGCAACTGGTAATAACTATGAACAGATTGTCGACCACCCAGATTGCAGTCACATGACTGCAAGACTGGTAGCGCAATGTTTTACAATAAGGGTGCCTTATTGGTTTTAAGGCATCCTTTCCCAGGCCATCATAGTTCCGAATTGTTAATCAAATGGTCATAACTCAAGAACTACATGTAATGTTAAAAAGAATTAGGCCTTTGCAGATGTTGTTGTGCCATGATTCCCATCTTCTTTGGTCATTGTCCATATTGGCTATAGTTGATGGAACTGGAACCCAGTATTAGGAGCAGGGCCTGCGCACTCTTAATGAAAAAGAGGCAAGGTAAATTTAATGTAAAGTTGCCAAACTAATTCCTTCTAAAAAATCCTTAACACTTTCAGGCAGAAATCAATAGTATTTCTACTCTATAAAATTGCAGTATATCGCTTGAAGCTAGTATCAGCACAGTTAAAAAAATCCTTTGATAAGTCATTAAAGCATATAGAGGACTAGAACGTGATACTGCAGCCAAACTATCATAACCTTTTCAAAACTCTTCCTGCTATTAAAAAGCATCACAGTCAGATTGAATGGCAATCTAGATGCCCCTTAATGGACAGACGGAACAGAAACCCCAGACAATGGCTCCCCCAGGTAATGAATGAGTTCAGAAAACCAAGTCTCTCAAAAGCATTCCAGCGACTAACCCAAAGACAGAGTATACTGACTTCTAATCCCAGGGAAACACTTGAACTAGAAAAGGCTACAGGTTCAAGCAAATGAAACTGGCTAAAGTCATCAAGCTTGAGTAACACTACACTTGTTGTTAATGACCTAATTAGAGCAGAAGCAGTTGCTGCTCAAAAACTTGTTTGCTAAAAGAGTGGTAGAGTTGGAACCAACATGCCAGAATAAGATGTAACACAGACCAAATTAAAGGCAGCTGAAGAAAATAAAAAGCTCGTGTGAAATTAAAAGCGGCTAAAATATCAACAAACTAGTTATACTAAAAGAAGAGAAGGGGCTGCTGTTCAAGTCACAGTAGGAACTGAAGCACTCAGATACACTATATAACCTTCTTCTCCCGGAGGAGCTGGCTAAAGCAAACTTGCCTCATAGGGATGTGTTATTACACTGATTCAATTCTATAACCATTGTTGTCCTTGATGGAAAGCCCACCCAGTAACTCTCAAACATTATACAAAGGTTTATAACTGCAAGCTATAACTCCTACATACCACAACTCACAGATCTTGACGAAGGTCTCAGATCAAACAGAGAATTTACAAGCACACCTGACCTTGCCAGTTAACTTCTTCATTCTTTTAGCAAGTGTTTGGACCAGGCTGGCCTTGGAGACCTAAGTTGCTAGGAGTGTCACTGGACATAGGACACTTCTTATAATGGATTTTCATGTTTTCTAGGTATTTTGTTTCAAATTAGATAATAGCTTGTCAATTTGCTTCACTGATATTTTCTTTGGGCTACTTTTCCTACAGTTTAGTGTTTTTTTTAAAAAAGGTAGTCTTCTGCCATTCCACATATTTGTCCTATCTTTAGTCAGCCCTTTTTAGTTCATCCTGATATGGAGGTTGTTTATAGCATCTTAGTTTAATAATATCATTTTTGAGACTGTCTTTGGGAAGATTCCAGTATATTCCAGTATACATGAGGAAAACGTTAGCTTATCTAGATACGTTTTAGCTAGGTGAGAACTTATGACTTTGGGACTTATGAAATTCAGTGATCCTCCACAGAACCTGGAGGTGCAGCTTCCATTAATCCCACTTCCTGGCATACAACTTAACCTTTTTATAAAATGGCTGGGACACAAATCAGAAATGATCAAGGCAACTTTTTGAAATGATCCAGAGAGAGCCCTGGATTCAGACTGGGATAGACAACAAACTTGATAAAGTGCTCTAGAACTGCTAGAAATGAATGACATGTTGACTAAAGTGGTATCCAAAGATGAGCCATAATATGCATACCTATAAACAAAGGTTCTAGAAAACAGTTTCCATTCCCAACCACACAACAATATTCACAATGTAGTAAAATGTATCTCTGTGATCAGGGCTATCCACAAAACAAAGAAAACCTCTATCTTGGGCACCATAATGTCCATCAATTAGAATCAGCGGACCACATCTTTCAATCCATTCCTGCAGCCTAATACAAGTTGACATAGAACTCCTGGGAAAAAATAGATACTATCTCATCTAAGCAACAAAGATACAATCTCCAAGATTCAGATCAAAATGCCAAGCTCATCCAGATGCCATCTGTTCAAATATGAAACTATCTGATCACTAAGAAGTACATCATTTCAGGTAAATTGTTAGCTCCCTCTCACAAGAGATGGCATGAATCATCCATTACACCAATCTTCTCCCCATAACTGAACAAACGCTCCAAAGAATTTTGCTTGTGACAATGATGTTTCAAAGCTACACTAGAAGACTAAAGAGAAAGTGATCTTGTGCAGAGTATAGAAAGAAGCTGGGCTCAATAGCTGTGGAGAGGAACAATATTACTGAACCTAGTTCTGATGAATCTGAGTCCCAGCCTCAACAAAAATAGACTTCTTAGAAGCAGGCAGCGACTAGAACCAAGCCTAATTGACAAAACAGAGCATTAACAAACAGAGCCTAATGCCAATGTTTGGAAATTGGGACTATAAAGCAAGGTAACACAAAGGCTGGTGATATTACAATAAATTTAGACATCAAATATGCCTAACCTTGACCTATGTTTTACTGCCTTACCTTACCAAGTATTACACTGCCATGAATTGTGAAACATGCGTTAGTTAACCTGACACCTGTAGCTAAATTTTCATGTTATGTGTGAGCAAAATATGTTACCTACATCAATTATAACCACCATACCATACAGCTGGCTAATGTATATACTAAATGAAATTCAAATTGCAAATGGAGAATGTTCTGCCTCCAAACTGCGAATGTGTCTATTTCCTAGGTCCTCATAATGTATTGGGTTCAGCCTAGATTGCCTTTTTTATTTTAATGGCTGTAACTACAGCTAGTTCTTGACTTATGATCTCCTCCGAGCTCCTTACAAACCTTTGAAATTATAATTGTCCTCCTCAAAACTACTGGCTTTAAAGTTCTGACAACCGCCTCCCTAACAGCCACGTGATTACGTTTTGGGCATTTGGCCCACATTTAGGGGTGTTTTCACCATTTTATAATCACATTACCATGATTTCCATTTGGGGGGGGGGGCAGAAACTGGTATTTAATTCTGGTTTTGCTGCGCGCACACACCCCACGCATGCATGCACACTTCCCACCAGCCAGCTGATTTTGGGGGGCCACCACACTCTGTTTTTGGCACCAGGAGACTTCAGGGAGGGCCTCCGGAGCCCAGGGGAGGCCATTTTCGCCCTCCCAAAAGCTCAAGGAAAGCCTCCGGAGCCTGCGGAGGGCAAAAAATGGGACTTCTTGAAGTTCCAGAAGTTCAGAAATGGGCATGTTTCCAGCATCCAGAGGGCTTTCGGAGCCCGGGGAAGGCCATTTTCACCCTCCGGAGCCTGGGGAAGGCAAAAAACAGGACTTCCAGAAGTTCGGAAACGGGTGTTTCCGACCTCCAGAGGGCCTCCGGAGTCCGTGGGAGGCCATTTTCGTTCTCCTGGAGGCTTGAGGAGGTTCTGGGGCGGGTGAAAACTCCCCCTCTGCATGGGGTGGGGGGGGTTGCACACGCATGTGCAGATGGGCGAGGTGCATTGCATTGTGTGTATGCACATGTACTATCATGCGCACATGCACAACTTCAGCATGCAAGGACAAAGAGGTTTGCCATCACTGCCCTAGAACTTTAAAAAATGATTAGACAGCTGTCAACCACTTGGAGACAAAGCAAACCTTCATCAAACAGGAGATTCTAAATACAGTTTTCAAGGCGATTCAAATTTCCCAGTCAATACCTGAGATGCTATCTAGATAACTTCTAGGACTAATTTAAGAAAGAGTTGAGGTCATCAAGCAAGTCAGTGTGCTCTCTAAAATTGCTCCCAATAAAGTCTACCTTCTTTCAGGTGCAAGCAACAGTAAAGAGCAAATAAAAGTACTGTTACACCTATGTTCTGGTTTGAATTCTTCCTCTTGGATATCTGTCTCTTTGTTTGACTGGCAGAAGCTCCCTTGTCTTGTCAGCGTTCACAAAAGTCTTCTGTATCAGGAAGATTTGTCCCACAATGGTTCACTTCTTTATTCAGACCAATCCTAAACCAGTTCAAAATTTTTGCCCAAGCTCTCTCGGAAAACAAATCTTCAGCAACCAAAATAGTTTAGACCAATCTTGATCAGTCATATTATATGCAACTTCTAGGAACTTTGAAAACATAACACCCAAATGTAATGTTTAGTATTAGACTGGAAAACAATCAAATGCATGCATTTTGAATAGCCAGATTTATTTATGTTTAAGGTTAATTAAATGTAACTGTGAAAGAGTCACATTTATTTTTTGTCTTGGACTCACTTATTAATATTTGGAGTACAGTCCCAGATATTGACAAAGAAGACCAAAGCCTACTTTTTGGTAAGATAGAAAAATATGAATAGACAGCATCACCACCAAAAGGATTCGTAACAGGTTGATTAACTACCCTCAACATGTAGTCCTCAGTGGAACTAGATGTACATGGAGCGAAGCATGCAGTGGAGTACCACAAAGTTCTATTTTAGGCCCAGTTCTCTTCAACATCTTCGTAAATGATTTAGATGAGGGGATAGAAGGGGAACTCATCAAATTTGCAGACAACACTAAACTGGGAGGAATAACCAAGCTTTTAGAAGATAGGTTCAAGATTCAGAAGGAAATTGAACACTGGGCCCTATCCAACAAAATGAAATTCAGTGGTGAGAAAAATAAGGCTTTACACTTAGGCAAGAAAAAACAAATGCACAGGTATAGAATAGCAAGTACCTGGCTCTATAGCAATAACTGTAGGAGGGATTTAGGAGTCCCAGGGTAGAACCACTTTAATGGGAGGCAACAGTGTGCTGCAGCTGTCAAAAAAGCCAATGCAGTCCTAGGCTGTATCAAGATCACATGAAGTGTTAGTATCACTTTATACTGCACATATAAGATCGCACTTGAAATACTGTGTCCAGTTTTGGTCCCATGATACAAAAAGTGGCTGAGACTCTAGAAAGAGTACAGAGAAGAGTACAAAGATGAGCAACAAAAATGATTAGGGAATACAGTCTAAACCATACAATGAACATTTGCATTAGAAGAGAACTACTAGGTATGACATAACAGTCTTCCAATATTTAAGGGGCTGTCACAAATGGTGGGTGGGCACCTGAGGGCATGACAAGAAGAAATGGAATGGAAGCTTAACAAAGAGAGATCCAATCTAGAATAAGAAGAAATTTCCTTTCATGAGAACAATTTATCAGTGGTTTGCCTTCAAAAGTTGTGGCTGCTCCATCACTGGAAGTTTTAAGAAGAATGTTGTCCTGCTTGAGCAGAGGGTTGGGCTAGAAGACATACAAAGACCTTTCCAATTCTTATTCTGTATTCCACTCAACGATCAAAGGTGGCTCTCAGAAAAGCATCTTTTTCTTAATGTAAAGTGTGAATTTATTCATTATAATATAGTTTTATGTGTGGTCTAATTATTCATAATCCCATTCTTTAAATACCATTAAGCATGATGTATAAAGTACATGTATTGGTTCCACCAAATCTGCAACACCAAATGTGGCTCAAAATACCTTGAATTTGAAAAGTTACATATACTGTACAATAGGGCATTTTTATACCAAGGATTTGCAAACCCAGTTCATACTCTGTATATTGTACATAATGAATTCAAATGAGAGTAAATATAATAAAGTATGGAGAGGCAGTATTGGCATATTTCTGTTTTAAAATATTTGAAATATAATTCAAAGTTTAAAAGGCTACCAGTTATTGTATAGAACAATGCATTCACATACAATGGAAAATCAATACCTGTATTTGATAACATTTCAGATCAATTAGATTAACTATGTTATCGTATGAACAACAAAAATAATATTGTTCTGGTAAATTTTAAAAAATTAAGACAACTTCAGCTTTTAGAACATGTTGAAACTCACCTGTATAATTATTTTAGAAAGGGGACAAAAACATGCTACAATCACCCCAGAACTTGTTAAGCAGTATTTTCTAATATGTTAATATAGTATTAAAATATCCATTGAGGATCAAAAGAGTTTACTGTATATACTCGAGTATAAGCCTAGTTTTTCAGCCCACTTTTTGGGCTGAAAAAAGCCGCCTCGGCTTATACTCGAGTCAGTGAAAAATTTGCCCGAAATGGAGGAGAAAAAGGGGCGGGGCCATGCCGCTGGGTGACACTCGTGAATGGCCCAGTGCCCCTGTGAGTTTCCCCTCCCTCTGTGTCAGTTTGCCACGCAGCGCGCACCGCACCATCCCCCCCTCCTCACGTTCTAATGTAATGCAGGGCTGTCTTACGATTCCCCTTCCTCCCCCTCCTGCCGCTCTGCAACAATGTCCCACCTCCTCCTTGTTATGGCAAGCAGCCACATAGCGATGTCCCACCTCCTCTGGTACAGTGATCCAATGATAGGAATCACTGTGCCGTGTGTCATAGGAGGCGGGACATCGCTCCCGCGGCTGCACGGGACATCATCATCACAGCGGGACATCAGCATCATGAGGTGAGTGAAGTATTTCATTGAATACACCGCTAGTTTACTGTTTTTCTTTGAAATAAATATTCAAAAACATTATTGGTATCTATTTTTATTTTTGAAATTTACCGGTAGCTGCTGCATTTCCCACCCTAGGCTTATACTCGAGTCAATAACTTTTCCAGTTTTTTGTGGTAAAATTAGGTGCCTCGGCTTATATTCGGGTCGGCCTATACTCGAGTATATACGGTAATAAATTTCAGTAGTGCCATAAGAATAACGCAGCATATTTTAACCTAGATGTAAGATTATTTTAATAATCTTTCAAGAAGCCAATAGTTTAAGTTTAAAAGTATAAATCACTTCATTCAACTGACAGCTACACAGACTTCCTTGAACAGTGGTAGGGTGTGAAGGTCTTTCTCTTATATTCATACTCTAATATCTGAATCAAAAGCTCAGAAATGTGGTTTAATCCAACAAAAATATAAAACCAGCAAGCAAGATTTCTCTCAATTATGGACAGATGGGCCCAATCTACATGAACTTAACCGCACCCTTATAATAATTATACATATTGGACAGAATTGGTGCGTGGAAGTATTTCAAATATCGGGGGAAGGTATTTCGTTTTGGCGGTTTAACGCTTTACCCCGGCCCCGTTTAAATTTGAACAACTTTCAAAATAGAAGCTTCTTGCTGGAAACCCGGCCCGTTTCATTAAAAATAACCACTGGCCAAATGCGGTATTTATCCTTCCCTAGAAAGCTTTTTGTTTAATATAGATTAGATAGATAGATAGATAGATAGATAGATAGATAGATAGATAGATAGATAGATAGATAGATAGATAGATAGATAGAGATAGATAGATAGATATAGATAGATAGATATAGATAGATATAGATATAGATATATCTATCTATCTATATATATAACTGGAATTTCCCCGGCAGCCAGTTCCACTCAGCAGAGATGCCTTCTACCCTGCTCCGTGGTCAGCGGTATGGAAAATGCCTTCAGAGCTAGCGAGCAATCCTCGACTATACCAAGTTAAGTCCCGGGAAAGAGAAAGAAACGGTTAGGTCGGAAGTTAACGGTGTTTTCCTCCAGGATAGATTTAAAAAAAAACGCGCAGTGACCTCACCTGTGCCGGAGATGTGCCTGAATACGTCGGATTCGTTCATCATAATCGCCTTCATCGCAGCCGGCAACAGTAGGATCTCGGGCACCGCGCACGTTTCCAGTCATCATAATAAACGCCGCAAACAGGCCTAAGCGCTCTTGTTTATTTTCCGTGGTCTCTAAGCTACAAAACTCGTTCCCGGCATGCAGCACGGCCAGTTCACGACTCTAATTCGCAAGCCAATCATCGACGAGGTGAAAGCCACGCCCCCTCCCCGTACTCTCAAGCAATCAAGATACTGTTAACCGTAAAAGAAAGTGCAATCGGCTTGTGATTCCCATGTAATGAATGAAAGAAACCGGGGCTCATTTCAAAGGTGTTAAATAAAGGTAAGTCTGATTTCAGTAGCATCTTACTCCATAGGCAGTTACTCGGAAGTCAGCAGTAGCAAATTTAGTCTAGTAATGTGTTATTGGATAAAGAAATTACATTTAAAGCAACTACATTTAATTGGATTAGCATGTTTGTTTAATGCACATGGTTTGGTGTGGTGCTTTGAATTTGAAGCTAAATTCAAGGATTTAGCTTCAAATTAGCTTCAAGGGTTGTTACTTAATTTGTATGCATTATTATTAGGCAGAATCATCTAGGTCTTGACTAAGTCACGTATTAGTAAAAAAATGTCCAAAAATGCGTTAAAACTTTTAGCTAAATCTGAACCTGTCAGCTAGGTCTGTAGACAGCTTGAAATAGCTGAACTTCGACTTGTTTTTATCTTAGAAAACTGCACATCATATCATATTCCCTTTGACAGTATATAGGATTCAGATTATTGTTAATTTTTATGGATTTAGATGGAATGCTATAATAAAAGAATTCAGATTCCAAATCATTTAGTTCTCCTGTGACTGAACATGTCCTTTCACCACCTGTCTCATAATCCTACCTTTGAATTGCATTCTTCTGTGAATTCATGTTCTAATTGCTAATGGATCAAACTGCTTGACTCAGAACAGCGAATAATTGCAGAACATTCAGTCCCTTGTGCAGATTGCAAGCTACACATTATTATAAAACAACAGTGGCTGAGTCCATAATTGCAGTAAACCATGGTTGGTTTTAAAGTGGTTATTGTGTGTACCACTGTGGATGGGTTTTCACCATGGTTTAAAACCACAGTAGCTGGATTCACATAGCATGCTAAACCACAGCAGGCAAGATGTGTTATGTTGACTACAGTGCGTAAATTGGACCTCCTTTACATTTATTTGCAATGATTTTAACAAGTAATGAAATATAAGGAGATAGACACCATTCCTGAACTTTGTAGGATAATGCTCCCAAACTCAAGTATAATTGAGGTATAAAAAATAAACATGAATTTTTATTACTTTTCCTGTTGACAAAAGTTGAAAGAAATTTGAAAAGTGTGAGAAAGTAAGATGAACTGAAGTAAAAATAATAAGTTGCAGAAATGTCAATTGTTTAAAAATATGAAAGATAACAGCATTGACAAAGCTCTTATTGTATTTGGTTTATTATCTTTTTTTTCTTGATTCCTCCAAAAACAGGGGTGTCAAACCTCGCGGCCCGATGGGCCAGAGCATCACGCACTGGCCGACCCACCCTGGTTTAGTGAAGGGGGAAAAAGTTGTGATACGTCACGTGAATACAATGTGTTGTCACAAGTTTGAAACCCCTGCTCCGAACATAAATTACATTCAAAATATGTTGGAGTCAAGGAACTAAGTTAGTTTATTACTATGTTTATTCATGAGAATCCAGAATTAAAAAAAAAAAACAATCTAGTCCTGTCAAAGATGAAAACCAATGACTATCTCCTGAATTTTAACAATTCCTATGGTCCATCCCGTTTTCTATTTCCTCAAGGAAAAGCACTTCTGATCAAACTAAAAACGGTCTGCATCTCGAACATTTTTAAAAAACACACGATGGAAATTCTACTTAATTACTTCATCCATTGATTTATCATTTTATTCTGTTTTTCCTCTAAAAGAGAAGATAAAAGCATTTAATATTGTTACCACAAAAATAAATACACTAATTTCACAAGTCTATTAGACTGAAATACCTTAATATTTCACAATTAACAGAGAATAAAAATGATAGCAACCTTATTTAGTCTGGTATAATATTGGTAGTTACAACATTTGTAAGATTTAGTAACAAGAAATAATAAAATTCCAAGTAACAATCAAGAGTGCACCAAGGACTCCTCAATAATAAAATTCCTCAACATGTTAGTCAAATGTCAAACATACTGTGTATGTGTGTGTGTAATCTCTATACACATATCTCCATTCCAGCAGTCATTGTACTACTAGACTATGCATATAAATGGGGGTAAATCAACCATAAACCAAAAAGAAAACAAAAAAGAAACCTAGGTACAACCTGAGTAATTCATTAGTAGCCCAATATTCACAATTTCCATTTCCTAAGCCCTCCTGATCTGTCCCGTTACAATGGCTTCATACTGAAACTGAGAAAAGAAGGTAATACACTATGGCAAAATAGGCAGAGATTAGTTCACTAGAAACAATTATCTTTCCAATGATTACTATAGCTCTGAATGGTTCATAATAATCTCCAACCAGCCTAGACCTTAAAGATTTAAACATTTTACTATAGCATAGTAGTTGTAAATCATAATTCTTCCACAACATTCATGGAGTACAGTATGTCCGGTGAGGAAAAAGTGTTATATATCTATCCTTCAACAGTTGGGAAAGATAACTTTCATATAGTATATAATGTGGGTTTACAGATCATACTAAGACATTGTGTGTTTTTTCTTTTGTTTTGGTCTAATGTATTTTGTCAACCATTATGATTTATAACTTTAAGGGGATGGGAGGCTATATTTCACATACAGAAGTATGTTGGGATTGTATTTCCAAAATAATAAATGGAGCCACAAGGAAAATAGAGTCTAATTGGAGGAGGTTTTGCTTCTAATTATAACCATTCTTCATAATCTTGCTTACCGTAATACTATAGCTTATATCACCAAAAGTTTATAATTGTTGGAAGGAGCGCCAATGGCCATGGAATCTGTGATCTATTCAATGCCGTGATACAGTGAGTGAGAGTTCAGCAAAAATTATTTTCCTGTTGCAGTGCTTTTAGAAGTGTTAGAAGTGTATATAAACATATCTAAATATTGAATGACAATAAACATGTTATCTCATTGTTTTGTCCATATGTGCTTGGAATCTGTCCAACTCTAAGGTATTAAATGGAGAAGGCTATCAATGAGACTACATTGGCAAGCTTTACGTATCATATTTTAACTAAGAACTAAATTTAAATAATATATAATGCATTTGTATTAAACCATTGGAATACCAACCTTGCTCAGTCAATGTTTTCGGGTTGTAAGGAATGTTAGATATAAAGCTATATTTGAAAATCATATGAAGTACATTTTACTTATATAATATATACTGTAGGTATATTGGATTTTCAAAGAATGTTTTAAAAGATTGATTATTATTCTTTCTAAGCTGGTATGTCTACAGTTCAAAAATACTTTATTGCAGAAGCTGTGACATGTCTAGTACTGATTCCTAATTGGTTAGACGTTATTAAATGGTTTAAGTCATGTTCTTGGATGCAAGTTAAGGGTCAAAGTGCTTTTTAAACTATAGTCCTCAACATTTAGAATGTTTCAGTTTATATAGAACTTTGGCTATATTGTCTTGGATTTTTCTGAAAAAGCAAGTATATATATTCCTGGCTATTTATGTAACAGACATTAAACAATTGGCTTATTAAAAATCATCATTTCACAGCTTCCTGAACTAGCTTTATACTGAATAAGAGGCAAAAGTAGATAATATTCCTTATAGTCTGGGTTCAGTTCACTGTTTTAAAATTGAATGGTAACAATTTGTGTTGGTATAAATTAAGAACCTGACAGTTTTGTTAATGATGTTTTCTATTCCACTTATGTCTATTTTTTTCCTGGTTTTTAGAATTTGTTCCTTTTTTAACATTCTAGTGTTTTGTTATTTCTTTTCTTTTTTATCATGTATGGTAGTAAATTTTATAATAGCTTTGATCTATATAGTTTTAAATCTTTCTTTTTCTGTTTATTGTTCATTTTTAGAAGGTAGAAACAGTATTTGCTCTGCTCGGATTGTCTCACGAATTGGCTTTTTTCAGGATTTCTCAGTGATACTCAATGTGGTATAATCAAACCATCACTAAATTCCTTCTGTATTCTAGGGTTCACCGACAAAGGCGAACAACAAAACCGCGCCCCGACTAAACCACGGTGACAAAACCGTGTGTTCTAAAGCACTCCGTACGAAATGAGCGCTGAATCGCGGCGACAGAAGCGCGCTGTAAAATTAAACCTAACCCTAAACCTAACCCTAAATGTAACGCTAAACCTACTCTAACGTAACGCTAAACCTAACCTTAAACCTAACCTTACCTTAACTTAAAACGCCCCTCTGTCGACTGAAATCGCCCTTCTGTCTCCGCGCTGTTGTCGCCGCGTTGTTGTCGCCACGTTGATGACGTCGCGGTTTTAGCGATGCGGTTTTTAGTCGGCATGGTTTTGTCGTTCGCCCTTTTGTCGGGTCACGGTATTCTAGATACATTCATAGTTCATTTGATTCTTGAAATTTGAATTCATTTAAAGTAAATACATCCTGACTATGTCTCAGTTAACTACAGTTACATCAAAGCTGCCTAATGAAACAGATATTGTAGGAAAGACCAAGACTCTTCTTAGTATGCTGCCATTTTCACTGAGCAGTTGGTACTACAAAAGGCCCTAAAGTCATGGATTTTATCCCAGGCCTTTGGCAAGGATGGATTGATGCCCCTTTTCTTCATTTTCATCTTTCTATCTGGCTGTATTTTCTCTGCCATCTTTTTTCCTTTTATTTTGTGTTGTTTGGGAGTGGGGTTGCATTTTTATTTTTAAATGTTTTTAACAACTGAGCTGCACAGGGTTGCTGGGAGTCAGGTGGCATATATATAGTGGTGGGTTTTCAAAAACTTTTTTACAACCTCTTCTGTAGCTGTGGCCTGCTTTGTGGGAGTGGCTTGTCAGCCATGTGGACCGTGTGGGAGTGGCTTGCCACTCATGTGACCTGGGTGGCCGTGGCCAACTTGTAAAATGTGGTGAAACTCACTTAACAACGCTCTCGCTTAACAACCAAAATGTTGGCTCAGAAACTCTGGCATTTGAAGCACGCAAGTCTTAAAGCTGTCAAGTTACAAGACCCTTGCACCCCTAACCCTTTAGAAAAAAAAAACCCAGGCGTGTTCAAACTTGACAGCTTTGACTTGTGGACTTCAACTCCCAGAATTCCTCCTCCCGCTCTTCATCTTGATGATGTGCGGACGGGCGGGAGGCGGGAGCTGGAACCGGTTTTAAATGGCACGGTAGATTTGTGGAACCTCTTCAATAGACGAGGTTAGAACTGGCAGGAACCCACCCCTGCATATATATTTAATAAGTTTCTCATAGTGAGATTCAGATTACCAAAGTGACCGTTCAAAGTTACAATGGTACTGAAAAAAGTGATTCATCACCATTTTTCACACTTATAACCATTGCAGTATCTCCACAGTCATGTGATCAAATTTGGACACTTCAAGATTTAAGATTTCAAGATTTAATGAATTTGTATGCCGCCCAATCCCGAAGGACTCCGGGCGGCTTACATAAAAACAGTTTTAAAAGAATACTAAAAAATTTAAACTAAAGAGACAAAGCAAGTTAAAAGGACACAACATGCACTCAACCTTAGTGGGGCTGGAACTCAATCAAGGGTCAACAGCCCCAGGCCTGCCGGAATAGCCAGGTCTTAGTAGACTTTCGGAAGGCCGAGAGAGTGGGGAGGGTCCGGATCTCTGGGGGTAGATCGTTCCATAGGGCCGGGCAGCTACAGAGAAGGCCCTCCCCCGAGGAGCCGCCAGACGACATTGTCTAGTCGACGGCACCCAGAGAAGGCCCATTCTGTGAGATCTTATCGGACGATGGGAGGTATGTGGCAGGAGACGGTCTCGCAGATATCCAGGTCCTAAGCCATGTAGGGCTTTAAAGGTGATAACCAGCACCTTGAAGCACGTTCGGAGACCGATAGGGAGCCAGTGCAGGTCGTGGAGGATAGGTGTAACATGGGTGTATCTTGGTACACCCAGTATTGCTCGCTTGACATCTGGCATGTATTTACGATAATTGCAGTGTCCTGGGATCATATGATAATGTTTTGCAACCTTCTGATAAGCAAAGTCAATGGGGAATCCAGATTCAATTAACAACTGTGTTTGTTACTAAGTTAACAACTGCAGCGTTTCACTTCACAAATGTGGTAGGAAAGGTCATAAAATGGGGCAAAATTAACTTAGTAGTTGTCTTGCTCAGCAGTGGAAATTTTGGGCTCAATTGTGGTGATAGGTCAAAGATTAGCTGTATGCAAACATTATTACTTTTTTAATATTGCAGTTTTGGGGGTTCATATCACTAGATCCTTATAAAACATCTGAAAATTAAAATTAAGGCTAACAGGCCTTGCTCAACTAATTTCAATTCCTGTTTTTATCAAAAGCAAATTTCTAAGTTGTGCAAAAGGCCCATTTTTCCCATAACCATATATTTGATGTTTGTACATCAGAAGAAAGCAATTATTAATATCAAAATACAAAACTGAAAGGATGTGTTTCCTTGTATTGAAATGTATATGTTAAATCAAATATGCTAATTAAGATAGCATTCAATGAACTGACACTGAGAAAAAGAAGTTTGGCCTTCATTTCCCAAGAGAAAGGAGGGAGGAATTTTCTAACTGTATTATCAGGGTTGTCAAACTTGATTTCATTGAGGGCTGCATCGGGGTTGTGTTTGACCTTGAAGGGCTGGTAGGCATGGATGGGGTGGATGTGGGTGGAGTGGGCATCGTAAGCTCGACGTCACTCTTGTTAGGGTCACCTGTGGTGGTCTGGGCGGAGCTGGGTGGATCCATTGTCTCCAGCGGAGGAAGGCGAGATCAGGGAGAGCAGCTGTGATGGCCTCCTGCAGCCCTCTGCCAACAAAAACAGAGCTTGGGAAGGGCGCACACAGGCCTCCCGAGCTCCATTTTTGTTGGCAGAGGCACCGCGGGCTGGTCCTTTGCTGTTTCCAGGGCAGCCCCATATGCCAGATCTAAGCACCCCATGGGCTGGATCTGGCCCATGGACCTTGACTTTGACTGCTGTAGATATTTTGCAGGAGGTTCCTTAGACATGAAGGAAAGTGGAGCCTCTGAGACTTCATCTCTATTTTGCTTCATGTCTAAGGAACCACCAGTTCCATAAGTACTAGCGAGGGAGGGGTTGGAAGAGTTTTTTGGGGAGGGAAGTGATATGGAAAATAGTCTGGATTCCCATGTGGGAGAAGCTGTATTCCAGGGGGCAAAGAGGCAGCAAAGCGTAGAAAGTTTAATTAGGAGGAAGATGGCTAAATAAAGTTCCTTCCTAACTATTCCAGGAATATAATTGTAGTGATGCAAATACAGTTAGTTCTCGACTTACAACCATAATTGAACTCAAAATTTTCTAAGTGAGGCAGTTGTTAAATGAATTTTGCTCATTTTACAATATTTTTCCCACAGTTGTTAAAAGAATCACTGCAGTTGTTCAGTGAATCATGCAGTCATTAAGCGAATCTGGCTTCCTCCATTGACTCTGCTTGTCAGAAGCCAGCTGGGAAGATTGCAAATGGTGATCTGTTCTGATCCCCTCCTCCGTCCAGTAACGAAAGCCGAGACGAGCGTAAAATGGAATGTCCTTTAATTAACAAGACCAGAATCTCGGTGGCTGAAAGCCAAATAAACAAATAGATAAGGATTTTGGCAGCAAGTCCGACAAACCTTGGCAGCAATGCAAACAAACCCTGGCAGCAATCCAGCCTGCCAAGTTTGTTTCTCTTTAGTCCCAAATGTTGACTTCTGCAAGAAGGGCGTGGCACAAGCAGTCTCTTTTATAGTCTGGGAGACGATCTTAATGACCATCAGCTGAGCGTAATTACCTCCTGTAATTACATCATTGTTCTTGACGCCGAGTAGCCCTTCGATGGCGTGCATCCCGGAACAACTCACAGTTGGATTCTGGATCAATCTCTCTTGTCTCCTCCCCACTGATCCAAGGCTCAGGCGCCACGTGGTGGCCAACCAGCCTCTCTGCACCCTGCTCAGAGTCCAGGGTCCTCCACATCCTCCAGGGCCGACTCATAGGGCCCTCGCTGTCGGAGTCTGGTGGCAGCTCCAACGGCTCCTGCCGGGCCACAACATGATCATATGGCCCTAGGACAGTTCAACTGATGGGGTCCAGGAGAAAAGCTTTTTCTGCCACTCTGCCCACCCTCTTGAACAACAAACCACTTGAGGTAAGATCTTGTAGAGACAGGCTGGCAGAGCTAGCAGGAGGAGTAAAAAAAAAGGCATCAGTCTAGAATCATTACAAAGTCACAAATGAAGTAAATCCAACCCATCTTAATTGGAAGTGAACATTATCTAACAGTAACTAGGTGCTGAGCTTTAGTTGAGAAACTACCTGCGCATAGGCTTTTAGCAATAAATCAGTTAAATTGTACCTTCAAGTGTGGATCTTGTTTTCATGCCTGACAGATCTACCCCCACCCTTTTTGACCTTCTGTAAAGGTTTTCAAACCTAGCTCTGTTGATTGGCCTATGGCTCAGACAGTAGCATGTATCCACGATCTTAGCTATTTCTTTATTAATTTTAATGTATTTATTTAATTGTTTTAATCTTTTATAATATAGTTTTATCAGATTACAAGCAGCCCAGAATCTTGTGACAGCAAGATGGGCAGTGAATTTAATAAATAATAATAAAATATCACATGAAACATTTTACTTGTCTAGGAAAAGCAGGTAAAAGGGAATTTGGATAAAGTACATGGATTTTTGCATGGTGGTATTTTAATGTTATAAGCCATCTGAAACCACTGTTTATGAGTTGAGCAGCCACATATCAATCAATCAACATACGGGAGGAATAATTGCTTGTGGCAGAAATCTCTTTCTCACATAATACAAACAGAAAAGACAATATGTGCAACAAGTGATTTGTATAATAACCATAATTATTATTCCAGAATCAGCTCATCTTGATTCTGTGAGCAAATTTACCAGACATCATTGGACAAGGTGATAAGTGGAATTAGTTTGTACAGTTGATAAAAAAATAATAATTACGTATAATAAATACTGCTTGAGAAAGATTGAAACAAAACTAGGGTAGATTTTGTGCAGTTGTGGATATTGAGAGGATGTAAACCCTGCTGTGTCTAATAAAGTTTATTCCTATTAAAAGTTTTAATTCTATACACATTTACTTGGACAAAAGTCCCACTGAATCCACTAATTTATTTGTAAATAAATATTCTTTTCTCACCACTTTGGTAATATTGCACTCTCTGTCTCCTCTACCTGAGGCTTTGCCGTTGGCTTCTCTTAACACTGCACTCTTCTGGAGAGGAAGCCCTGCTTTTGTTCCTAAGTTCTGTTGGAGCCACTTTCCCAGCTTATGTATTGCAACCTCGAGTGATGTTTTTTTGTTTGTTTTATTAGTTATGTATGCCGCCCACTCCCGAAGGACTCCGGGCGGCTCACAATAAAACCGGGAAAGGGGATAAATAGGACAATACAACAATTTAAAAAATACACAACATTCACAATTGAAGCGGGGCTGGATACTTCAACAGCCCCCGGCCTGTCAGAACAGCCAGGACTTAGTAGCTTTAAGGAAGGCCAGGAGGGTAGTAAGGGTCCGGATCTCCACAGGGAGCTCGTTCCAGAGGGCCGGAGCAGCAACAGAGAAGGCTCTCCCCGGGGGATCGCCAGCCAACATTGGCTGGCAGATGGAACCCAAAGAAGGCCAAGACTATGCGATCGAATCGGTCTTTGGGAGGTAATTGGCAGGAGGCGGTCTCTCAGGTACCCAGGTCCGATGCCATGTAGGGCTTTATAAGTAACGACTAGCACCTTGAAACGTGTCCGGAGACCGATGGGCAGCCAGTGCAGCTCGCGGAGGATAGGTGTAACGTGGGTGTACCTAGGTGCACCCACAGTCGCTCGCACGGCTGCATTCTGGACTAGCTGAAGTCTTCGAACACTTTTCAAGGGCAGCCCCATGTAGAGCATGTTATAGTAATCCAGTCTTGAGGTGACAAGGGCGTGAGTGACTATCTGAAGTGCCTCCCGGTCCAGGTAGGGTCGCAATTGGTGCACCAAGCAAACCTGGGCAAAGACCACCCCCTGGTCACAGTCGACAAATGGTGATCTAATGTCAGCTGTGGGTCCAGGAAGGCTCCCAAATTGCGAACACTCTCTGAGGGGCGTATAATTTCATCCCCCCAACTGAGAGATGAAGTAGTTAACCAATCTTTGGGAGGAAACATCAATAGCCATTCAGTCTTGTCGGGATTGAGTGCAAGCTTGTTCGTTCCCATCCAGACCCTAACAGCCTCCAGGCATTAATGATGTGCCCCAGTGCTGTATTTTAGTTCACTAAAGGAATGTGTGTGTTTGTGACAGAGGTGGGTTCCTACCGGTTCGCACCAGTGCGGTAGAACCGGTTCGTCAAATCTACCGAACCGGTTAGAAGAGGTTCCACCAGTGGACCTGGAAAGCAGGCCACACCTACAGAAGAGGTTCCAAAAATTTTTGAAACCCACCACTGGTTTGTGAGCACCCACATGCACACAGTCACAGTTTTTCACTGTAACTCAGTAGTCTTGCCTCATCTTTCTGGAATAATTCTTTTTGAGCATAATGGCAGTTATTTTATACTTGATATGCACAGATTGTATTTCAGAGTTCAGCAACACTTGAATTGGAAATTTGTGACTTAAGGTTTTTTTTTTTAAGTAATTATATTTTAGCCTGACAAATAATTGTTTTAACACGATATCACTATGACATTGGATACCTTGGAGATTTCTCAGTATTTATAGAATGATTGAAAGCAGCTGTTAACTGCTATAAAGCAATGACATGAGGTTTCATGCATCTGTGGTGATAATATAATTAAAGCTAAGAAGTTTGAGGAAAATAACCCTTGAAACAATGCTTGATTTTCTTAATACCAAATGTCTCGATGGTTCACTAAATTATCTGAAGAACGACACAATCAGAACAAAGAAACAAGGAGTAATTGTAAATGCTGTATATTGAGATGCAAGCACTATTATCTTAATTTTTTGTTAACAGTTTAGACAAAATAGTTAAGACAATAATGTTGGCTGCATATAAAGCACAAATATGAAACAATAGTCAGGGGACATAGAGACAAGGACACAGTTGTTATTTCTGGGTGCCTCCCAAAATTCACAACCTTGGCATTTTTTGGAGCCTGATGGCTTGGAGCTCAATATTGCTGCCCTTGCCTGTTTACTTACCCTCTCCAGGCAAACAAACAATGAGAAGAGTAAAACACCTTTCCTTCATCTTTCCAGCTTTCTGTCTTTGAGAAAATATGTGGATTATGTTTAAGCAGAGAAAGTGGATAAACAATCATCTTTATTACTCGCGGCCCACAGGCCAGATGTGTCACATGCTGCCACCATGATGACATGAGTTTGACACCCCTGCTATAAAGAATGGATGGTGGCAATGAACAAACAGACTTCCCCCCCACAACTGGGTGAGATACAACAGTAGGGATTATATAGAAAAGTTTACAAATGATACTAAGTGGGGAACTTCATTTCATTTCATTTATTAAATTTATAGGCCGCCCAATCCCGGAGGACTCCGGTTGGCTTACAATGAAAGAAGGAAAAAAAGAAAGAAAAACAAAATAAGTAAAAAATAGTTTAAAATACACAACACACATACGTTCTAATCGGGGCTGGACCTTAACACTAAGGTCAACAGCCCCAGGCCTGCGGGAACAGCCAGGTTTTAACAGCTTTCCTGAAGGCCATGAGAGTGGGTAAGGTCCGGACCTCTGGGGGTAGCTGATTCCACAGGGTCGGAGCAGCCGCAGAGAAGGCTCTCCTCCGGGGGCCCACCAGCCGACACTGACCGGCTGACGGTATCCGAAGGAGGCCCACCCTGTGGGAACTTATCGGCCGTTGGGAGGTGTATGGCAGTAGGCGGTCTCGCAGATAGGCTGGTCCTAAGCCACGTAGGGCTTTAAAGATAATAACCAACACCTTGAATTGTGTCCATTTGGAGGAGCCAGAGGGGACAACCCACTGCATGTCTGGGAGTGTATGTGTACAAGTGAATGCCCCATTAATGGAAAGATGTTAGGATTCAACCCCCAAATCAAGCCCCAAAATTAAATTTAAATAACAGATACAGGGAATCTTAAGTAATTAATTTGGCTTCCAAAAAAACCCACCCTTTTGTGAGGCTGTTTTATGAAGTGTGATGAGAGAAGATTGCTTGTGAAAACACATTTGGGTGTACAGTTCCATGACTATGATAATATTGCAGTAAACATGCATTTTAAAACCTGAAGAGCTGAACTGATAGTTGAATGGTAAGAATCCTATATACCAAATCTCTTCCAATTGCTAGATGTTGATATACAAAAACTCACGAGGAAGAGGACAGTGAAGGAAGGTAAACTGCAAGCATATATAAACATGAGAACACAACATTGCCAGATGGATGGCTATAGAAATTGATATAAACATATAGGAATATATAAATCTTTATTGAGAATAGCTTGGATAGCAGTAAATTTTGAATCCGCACATAGGTGGAAAAAAAACTAGGAATGGGGTGGGGGGCTGTTTGAGAAATCCCTTTCATGTGAAAATATTACGGAAATATTGTCTACATGGGGAAATGCTGGTGATCTCAGAAAAGTAATGGGGATTATGGGATTCTCTGGGGGGGGGAAGAATTCTGCAGGGAAAATGAAGAAAGAATTCATAGATATCAGATTATCTTCCCCTTAGCACCATCTAAGTAGCCAATAGGTACAATAGCCATTCTGATTGCAGTTAAATATAGCCAATTGGAAATAGCCAGACTGGGTGAAAGTAAGTGGAAAAACTGATGAATTCCCCTTCCCTATCTCAGTTAAAGTGCCACTTCTATATTGGCTCTTCTATTTTTTTTTTCTGGAATCCAGAAAATAAATAGCTCTGCTACCTGTATTTTTAGAGACCACTTGGGATTTTTAACTTTACTTAAAGCTGTTGCCAAGATTTACGAAGAGATAGTCAAGATAGCAAATAGACAAAGAATGAAGTGTGAATGACTCGAACAATAGCTGGAATGATGATGAATCTATAGCAAAGCAGGTTTGCAGTTCATGCTATATCCTTATTTCAGAATGCAGTGATTTAGAGCAATTGAGATATGCATAATTTTATGGATTTGTAATTTCTTCAAGGCCAAGACACAGTCCCCACTAAAACAGCACACCTCTGATTTATATTGTTTCTGCTGGCACTGTTACAGATCAGCAATGCCCTTGTCTTTGTCTAATATTGTAAACATGATTTTTAGATACGGTAAGTGCCCAAATCTCTATTTATTCCTTTCCAACATGAGGCCTTGAAGTTCTCTCGAGAATTGTCTGGGCAGTTTCTCTGCCCATACTGGAATCACTATACCAAATAGTTACTCTGAAGTTGAGAGGATTTATGGTAGAACCAAATCTTATAAGACCTGGCAATATGCCATTAACATGCCTCAGTTCATTGGCCAGTTCAGTAAGATTCATCTGATTTCTACCTGAGTCTCTGCAACTTTTGACTTCCTTCAAGCACCAGTCTACATTGGAGGAATAAGGTTGGCTTACATTTCTATCAAGGGGGATAGCAGCAAAAATTAACTAAAAGCCTACCTTTTAATTCAAATAATATTTATGCATTGCAGTAGCCACTTACATAATTCTTAAAATGCTGATTCCTGCCTGATTGAACCACCCCTCTTCGAAGCCATAGGTGACTGTTATGGCCCGGCAGGTGCTGTTGGAGCTGCTGCCCGACTCTGACATGAGGGGTCTTATGAGAGGGGGGGGGGGGGGGGGGGGGGGAGGGGAGGGGGGAGGGGGTCCTTGGAGGAGTGGAGGACCTGGACAGGGTGTCCAATCCGAGCAGGGCAAGGAGAGACTGGTTGGCCACCAGGTGGCGGCAGAGCATTAGATCAAGGGAATGTTTCGGAAAAAAATTGGGAGTTGTTTCAGGATGCATGCAGGCGAAGGGCTACTCAATGGAAGGGACACTTGCGTAATTGTAGGAGATGATTGTGCTTATCTGATGCTGATTAAGATCCTCTCCTGAGTATAAAGGAGACTGTTTGTGCCACGCCCTGGTTGCAGGAGTCAACGTTCTCGTTCACATTCATGATTCAGAGAAACCAACTTGGATAAGTAGGTTTGCTGTGAGAAGTTTGTTTAATTGCTGCCAGAGACTTTATCTCTTTGTTTATTTTGGGCTTGCAGCCAACAAGAGCTTGGACTGATTAAAACATTCTTTTGTACATCTGTTTTGGCTTTCGTTCCTGGACGGAGAAGGGGGGGGACAGAACAGGTGACTATTATAGTCTAATGCTCTGGCTTTTGTACTATCTTGTATAGAGTAAGAAATATGAGGTTTATAGAGATAGGCCAGATCTATTACCAAACTGACAAATATAAAAATATGCCTGAAGTCCAAAACTTCAGTTCTTGATTTGGTCTTCCTAATGCGGCTGACGTTGGCAGATAAATAGGCTTTTCAGAAAATCAGTGTAGTATCTTTGACCTTTCATCCCTAGCAGCATCACCATACTTGGGAGGTAGAAGATTTTTGTTATAGGCTCTTGTATTTTTTATGTACATACAGGTATGTGTATACATGTCAACATATACATATTGTACCTAATATTGCATGTAACCTTTGGAGCTGTATTACCTGGCCCTATTCTATGTGCTGTTTTCAGCTTAATATCATTCACAAATCTCATAATTATCCTAGTATGTTGTTATCTCTAAATACATGCTGGAAGATCTGAAGGCTAGATGAAGAAAATGCCATCTGTTCATCAACCCAGAAGACCTAATTCAGCTTTCAGACAATCCTCACAAAGATACAATATTTAAGGTAATGGGCAAGATTGACCTCATCTTGGTATAAAATGTCCATTTCAGCTTTTTACTGAAATATTAAAGAAATTAGCATAAAATTTAGCACCCAATGTGAAGAATCTGATTCACATAGGAAAAGTCACAGATGTGTCTGCCAGCGGTTCAGAGATCTCTGGAATTAATCAGCATTATATGAAACACTTATTTTAATGCCACATGTCTTTAGCAATGTCTAAGGCACATCAGTCAACTGGACCTCATTTGCTTTCAAATTATATGTAGCACACTGAGCGATGTTGTACAACATATCTGCTGGGATAGCATCCTTCACTAAAGAAGAGCTTTAAAGAACAACATTATCACTGTGGAACCAGCATAGTTAATATTCATAACAGCCAGTCACTATGAATCTAGTAAAACATACACACTCCTTATTAAAGCCTAGATGTGAAGCTTTTTGTGTTCTGTGTGGAACCTAACATATATAGACTAAAGATATAGGTAGTCCTGGTGACACAGTGGTTAGAATGCAGTATTGCAGGCAAATTTTGCCACAACTTGGAGTTCGGTCCTGATGGGGCTCAAAGTTGACCTTCCACCCTTTCAAGATCAATAAAATGAGGATCCAGATTGTTGGGAGCAATTGTTGGGATGGATATAAATCCAAGAACTATTCCTATTGCTCCATACTAAATGGAACTACAGTTCGGTGGAAAAGAACTCTGCATACAAATATCCTATTTGTTTCTTGTCTAAAGTGATTGGCACAAATTATCTTATTTGAATAACTTCCTTATTTAAGCTCAGGAGTTTCCTCCATCAAACAGGATGATTATTTTTTCATAATAATTTCATTTTCTGCTGCTGTTGCCTCATGATTCTAGCGAGTATCACTGACTGCCTCCCACTCTAAAACAAGTCTAGTGCATGATATTTACCCTTTGAAATTTCCTTTAAGTGAGCATTAACCATGGGACTTAGTTCTTACAGGATATTTAGATACCTTGTAATTAATGGATTACAACACCTATGCAAAAATTCTATTACCCTGTTGTTATTATGTGGTTGAATGACCAGAATAGTTCCATAATAAAAGCCTTGTGGGGTCATAGAGACATAATGGAAGTAATCAGAGCTTGTACTAGCTTTATCAGCTGTATAGTAACCAACATTACACAAGAATACTGTTGACAACTATGCTCGTAAAACTACATGACTGACAAGCACAGCTTTTCCTGTCATTATGTCTCCATTCTGAAATACCTATATCCATTCCATATCTAACTGCCCTACATTTTTGAAAGACATACAGGCTTTGAGAGGATAAAGATAACAATCTTAGATAGGAATAAGTACTTTCCTATTGGCCAGTGCTGATGATGGCTTTCCTATATGAATATTCTTCCTTCTGGAATCTGTAGATTGGATTGATGATGGAGAGACAAGGATATAATCCTAGATAGTGCTCAGCGGCTGAAAGAATTTTCCAAGTGATGAATAGTTGGCTACTGAATTCACTGTGAAAAGTGTATCACATTTTCCAGAGGATTCTCTACCAAAAAAAACTTAAAATTGAGCTCAACTCTTGATGATTACATTCACATGTCTATGTAATTTTCTTAAGAATAAATTCAAAACTGGCTTGCCATTCCTATTTCTTAGGATATTGCTTCAACCATCTACCATAATCTAATTGCAGGTTTAAATTTTCCTGGTGACCTCCCATCCAATTTTTAATCAGGAATGAACATACTTAGCTTTTCAGTCTTAGCAAAGAACAGCCAAGTGCTACCACTGAGTTGAATTTCTAAGTAATACATGTTTAAACTTTATTTAGAAACTTTATACCAGTGAACAGCTCATCTAAGATAAACACTTCAAAATATCACAGTGTCTTAAGTAATGCACTTATAACATTTTTTGTAACAGAATGGCACAGATTTAAATTTTCATAAACTCTTATTTTGGGTAAAATATAGGTACACTCTACCTTTTTAGAATGTTACTAAATCTATTGCAATGCTTATGTCAAAATTCAGTACGTACTTAATTTAGTCAATAAAATCTGAATTTGAAAAACTCTTAAATTTAGCCTGTTTTAACTTTATAACTTTAAAAAAGTTTTAATTTTGAATCAAGCTTTTGAAGAATTCAGATTGAGTAATGACAGGCAGAAGGAAACACAGCAGGAGATAGGTTGAGCTTCTTTCAGACAAGATGAGTAGATCTTTTAAGACTAAAAGCCATATTGTTTGTCTATTTGTTCACTGAGTCTATATGCCAATCCAACAAAACTCTGAACAGTTTTTTTAAATATTTTTATTTTGTTCAAGACAAGGTTAAAATACAAAACTAAAAAAAAACACAAGACAAAAAAAGCACAAACCCATCAAAACATTTTTAAAATGCATAAAAAAACCAACACATTTACACATATCCTATAATTGAATACTGATTAATATATTACTACAACGTTAGTTCTCACCTCTTGCAAAACAGGCCCTCCTGAAAAATTTTAAACTACTAAATCTATTTTCAAATTGTTGACCTATCTGTTAGTGATGAAGTAGTTATACCCTCTTTGACTTTGGATGGGGTTCCATTGCATGGACAACTGGCTTGTAACCTATGCATCTTGAACTTATAGCTGCTGCTTAAAGAGAAATGGCAGCCATGGATAGGGTATTTTTGCATCTAAAGTGCTAATTATGACTTTCTTGAATTGGGAAGATTCATTGTCACTCGTGTTGAGCTAGTTTCCTCTTATCTGGATATTGCAATGAATTTTGCATGGAGCTGGCCAGTGGTGGGTTGTTTATCCCGTTCCAACCAATTCGGTTGGAACGGGGGGGGCGTCCTCGTACACGCGCGCAGTTCACGCATGCATCTTAGCGCCTGCGCGATGCTCCAGCTGCTCACGGAGAATCGCACAGGCGCTGCATGTGCCATGTGCCTGCGTGGAAGCGCAGAAGCCTTCAAAGACCGGTAAGGAGCGCGGGCGGGTGGGCCCTTCGGCGTTCCCGGAAGTTACTTTCTTCCGGGTTCGCCGACCAACCGGTTCGCGGGGACCGCCGCAAACCGGTTGAAACCCACCCCTGGAGCTGGCCTTAAAAACTACCCAAAAGCTCTACTGTAATGATAAAAACTTCTTTTTTTCATGTACCAATTTTACTATAAAAGTTGCAGTTATTACCAATTTCCTTTCTGGTGTAATTTAAGATACAAGTTATCACATTTAAAACGCTACATAGCTTAGGGTCTGGAAAGCTAAAGGACTGCCTTCTTCTAGTGGCTTCTGCCTATGGTTTCATTGAGACAGGTGCACTGTTTCTAGGTCCTTTTTTAAAGGAATGTCATCTACATGCACCCTTCTTTGGAAAAATATTCCTCTCAAAGTCAGAGTGACTTTCACCTTATTGGGTTGTTAGAAAGCCATTAAACTCTGGAAATTTCAACTGGCCTTGGTCTTGGAAATAGAGGTGTGGTGAAGAGGACCTTCATACTCTATGCTTGCAAGCTGTGTGAGTGTGTTCTTAGGCTGAAATTTGTTTTTAACAACTGTTTTACTTCAATTATTGAAATATTTTATAAACCCCCTTAGACACATGTTTGAATTAAAATGACATAAACTATGGTGAATTTGTTGACTTTCATTGTCAAAATTATTGAAAACTAAGGAAATAATAGTTTCCAATAGTAAAGATCAGTTAGGTCCATTATAAATTAAGATAGTTCATTTTTAAATTTATAAGCATTCATAACTTTGAAGTTAATACTGTTTCTAAGAGAGTAAGAAAGAGCAAAAATGAAGATGATTAAAATATTTAGCATTTACAAGTACATATCAACAGTCAATTAATTATACAATTTTGAAAAATTAGATTGGATAGAACAAGTGAGAAAATGGCTATGAAGATTTACTAAATGTTTGGCAAAAGAAATTGAGCGAGTTTTGTGCCTGGGGGAGTTATATCCAACAATGAACTACTCTACCATTTTGGATAAATACCATTTAACTTAGAGTGCAATAATCAAAATGAAAGACACATGTTTGTATTATTGGCGAAACAGGTTTTTAATAATGTTGCTGCTATTAGCAATAGTTGTTTTTAACACAGCCTGTTCTATAACCTTCTGCTCTCCTTGATCACACATGATATCACACATGATATATGATATCAATTCTAATGAATATTCTGGAAGTTCTGGTAGTTAAAAAAAATTATAATGAAAATAGTAACTAACTCATCCGAAAACTTTCCACCTGCACCATTCACTTTACATATCCATTCATGATATAAGATAATAGTTACTGATGTTTCTTTAAAGATTACTAGAACAATGCAAGTGAATATACAACTACACCATAGAAATACTAAAATATTATTAATAGAGTTATAATTAAAACATATAATTCTACAATATTGGGAGCAGGTATGGGGATTCTCCCCTGCTGGCAAAAAAAATTAGAATCAACAAAGCTGAAAATAATCAATGGTAAAAAAATATTTTTCTTGCAAAGAGAAGAAGCTGTCTTTATAAGAATATTTTATATAACATTCTCAAGCCTGATTGTTACAATAGTTATAGTTTATGGCAAACTGCATTTTTTTTCACATTTAATAGACATGATTGATTGAAGGTCTGATACTATAATACCACTTGTGACTTAATAAGCAGATGGGATTGTGGGAAATAAAAGCATGCCTTTTGGTTTGAAAATTCTGAAATATTTATGGAGTGAGGTTGCTGGAAGGGAAAGAACATTATATGGATGCTCACCCAAGATGATGCACTGAGTGACTAGGATTTTCTGGATGGCAGAAATGCTTTGATCAAAATTTCCTGTCAATATATGCAACAAAAGATAATAAATCTGAGACTGATTTTGGCCAGGTATTACAGAAGATTTAAAAAAAGGGAGAAAGCTACCAAGTGATCAGACCCCATTTTTATAGGTGAATTGGGGATCTTCATGTTTTATGTATGGGTTCTTTCTGATGCCTGTAGGAAAGCAGCATGTACCCCCAGCATTACAAGCACTGGAATAGTTTAGAAGTGAATCAGTATGTCAGTGGAGGGAAAAGAAGGAATCCCAAATGTTATGCAGGATTGGGGATGAGCACCACTTTAACTATATTACTTTGTTTTCCAGTAGAATCGAGGGAGGGGTTACGCGTGGGTATTGTCACAGCCTGATTGGTCCATAGACTGAGGGAAATTTCTTTAATATTCCTCCTTTTCCATTGGCTCCCAGTTTCCTCTCAGTCTTTTGGTCCAAGCACTGTTGTTTTGACTCTTAGGTAGGAAAAATTTATAAATTCATTAAAATTGATTATTTGATTCGATTAATTGGTTTCTCTAAATTCCAAATTATATCAACTGCGGCCCCAGGAGCAGTCCTTTCTGCTTCGTGCGACTTGGGAGAGCCCTTTGGGGCTCCCTCCCACTCCGCGAGCCAGGAGCCCTGCTCTGATCCCCGGACCAGCAGGGCTGACGGGCTTTGAAGCGCAGCTCCCAGGAGCTTGCTGAAAGTCGCAAGATTTAAAAAGAGACTCCGCGGCTTTTTCCCCCAGTGCTGAGAGCCTCATGAGAGCGCACAGAGATTCCCTAGCGCACCATTCCTCCTTAACTCAATTGCTGCCTTCTGACGTGCTGTCCCAGATCAGCAGGGGGCCGAGGTGATTAAAGGACAAGCTGCGGCTCTTAAAAGGCAGCCACGATCGTTCTAGATTTCTCAGCAGCACTTTCAGAGGCCCCAGCGGCCATTTACACTGCGCCACATGTGAAAGGCCAGCCAAGCAACCGTGTGGCCGCCCTCAAGTTCCTGCATCACAGTTACTAATCGAGGCCGGCAGGACATTGACCTGAATACAGATTTGCAGCTCCCGCAGGCCCAAACACCTACAGTGGCCTTTGAATCTGGACACGTGAGTGTTGCGATGGCAGAAAGATCTGAGCCTCCGCAAGCCCCATTAGAGGCCTCCAACAAAGGCAGGGAAGGCCAAACAGATAGGCCCAGAACCAGGGCTGCGGCCTCCAAAACTATGGCAGCTCAGCGCCCTTCCAGAGCAGCAACGCGGGATGAACTTAGGAGACAGAGAGCTCTGGAGAAGCCCATAACCACAGCAGAAAAGCAGGCCCAGATCACCAGGCCCTGTTCGACCAGCAGATCCAGGTCCCCCATCAGGCCTTCATCCACCCATTCGGGCTCTCCTCCAAGAGGGTTTAGTCCTTCCCTTCAGTTTCCCCATCTAGATCCATAGGTATTCCAGGCAAGAAGTCTCCCTTCCCCTTCTATCTCCCAGAGCCATTGGGGGTGGGGATGCAGACTCCTTGGAGGGCCCTTCTAGGTCATACCACACCTCTGCAGGGTTAGCCCCCCCAGGATCCACAATTACCAGGCCTGTCGCAGGAGGATCTTGAAGACCTAGATCTCCTCTTGTAAGTATTAAACGACTCATTTCTACGGCCATCTCACGAGGCATCGCCAGCATGTCCCAGAGAGACAGGGCCCTTCACCCTGACAGAGCCCCGGGGGTTCATAGGTAGCAGCATCTCAGGCCCGCATCCCCCTCCATGGTCAGCGAAGGTTCCATTTTGGGGGAGGACAATCACTACAACATGAGCTTCTCCGAGGATGAGGATTCAGTTCTTCCAGATCCCCCCGCCTTTCCGGGTCTCTTTCCACCAGCCATGTTTAAAACTCTGTTACACAAAACCAGGAAAACCACTAAAATTGGAACTGGGGATCTGACGGTCCCTCAGTCTAGGGACCCCAATCTGGCTATGTTTCCTAACACCGCTGTTCCTCGAGGTAGTAAGAACCAGTGAGCCCGTCCATCCTCCTTTTCCAATCCGGGCAACAACGATCGCCGCTTCTACAATGTGGAGCAGGCTTTTGCACAGGCCCCTGCAATTGCCAGCAATCGATACACCAGTAGCAGCTCTGGTTGCCTCCTCCCTGGTAGTCTCTGGGATTGTGGCTGATAAGATGAAGCCAGAGGACAAGCGTACAGAACTTATCTTGCATAAGAATTTTAACGCTTCTGCCTGGGCAATCAAATCAGCAGCGGCGGCTTCTTACTTTAACCGCACGACTGTTATGTGGCTCCGTCAACTACAGGACCGTATTCCTATCCAGGATGAGCGGTTGCATCAAGACATAACTAAAATTATAGCCGCCTCTCTATTCTCAGGCAACGCAACCCTGGACGCCATTAAATTTGCCTCCAGCACTCTAGCCACGTCAGTAACCGCCTGACGCTTGTTGTGGTTGCGCATTTGGAAGATGGACAACAAGGCCACTCCTTGCACAGCGGCGACTCCTTACATAGGCGCTAATCTTTTTGGGGAAATTCTAGATCCTATTTTAATAGAAATTACTCCAACCTGTTCGTAGTTCTAAAGAGCTCGGGGGGCTGGAAGGCAATTCTGGACCTCAAGCGCCTGAACCAATATCTAGTTTACAGGTGCTTCAAATGTCGTCCCTCAGATCCATCCTCCAGGGGATCTGTCAGGGGGATTACTTGGCCTCGGTAGACCTAACAGAGGCCTACCTTCACATTCCAATTTTGCCAGCCCACCGCAGGTATCTGAGGTTCTCACACGGGGACCTCCACTATCAATACCGCGCCCTTCCCTTCAGCCTGGCCTCAGCTCCTCATACCTTCACGAAGGTCCTCGCAACATTGGCAGCTCACCTCCGCTCCACCCCGGTGAGATTCCAATGTTATTGGATGACATGTTAGTTCAGGCAGGGTCACACTCTCAGGCACTCAGCGACCTTCACCTTACCATCCATGTCTCCAGTCCCTGGGGTTCTCTGTAAACTTCCCCAAAAGCCACCTCTCTCCATCCACACGAATATACACCTAGGGACAGTGATAGATTCAGTGACAGGGATAGTCCAGCTGTCTCCGGACCATCTGGTCAGTCTCCGCCAGCTGGCAATCAAGGTTCGCAGGTCGGTCAGCGGAAATACACCAAGGAGCGGAGGAGTGGGAAAGAAAGAAAGATGGGCAGAGAGGGATGGGAGAGAGGGTGGGAGGGAAAGGTGAGAAGGAAGGGGGGAGTGGATGTGGAGAGAGGAGTGGTAGAGGGGAAGGGAAGTAGGGTAGAGAGGGATGATGGAGGAAGATAGAAAGTTGGTGGATGGTGGAAGAAAGAGGTGCATGGAGAGTGGAAGAGTTATATTGGGTTTCTATTTTCTGGGGCCTTGTTGACAAGAGGAATTGATGCAATTATTGTTTAATGCGTATGGTGTTGGCTATGTACAGTATACATGTGAGTGTGAGTGAGTGAAAATGAAATGAAAATAAAAAATTTGTGAGTAAAAAAAAAAAAGGTCACAGAAGTCGGTCAGTTTCTATCCTGACATTGTCTCAGTTACTTGGCAAGATGGTCTCTTGCATAGGGATAGTTCCCTGGACCCGCCTGCACTTATGTGCCCTCTAGTGGACTCTAATCCCATTCCAGAAAGGAGATGAGCAATTCGAATTATCCGTCGCCCAGCAGACGTCCGGCTGTCCCTCCAGTGGTGGCTATCCCCGGCCCTTCGGCGGGATTGCAGCTTCTGGGAGCTGGACAGAGTACTAGTGACAACAGACGCAAGTTTGTTCGGTTGGGGGGCCTTGATGGACTCCAGGCTTGCACAGGATCGTTGGACAGCTTCAGATCTCCACCACAACATCAATCGGCTGGAGCTGAAGGCAGCTCACCTGGCCCTCCGACACTTCAGGGACTTGATTGTAGGACATCATGTACTTCTCCTGACAGACAATGTAGCCACAAAAGCCCACATAAATCGTGAGGGGGGTATTAATTCCCGGGCTCTCTCGGTGGAAGCTCTGAAGATCAGTTCATGGGCAGAGAGGACACTTGTCATCACTGGCGTCAGAACACCATATCGGGCACGTCCAACCATCAGGCAGACTGGCTGAGCCGAGCAACCCTCGACAACGGTGAGTGGAATAACCTGAGTATTCCAGAAGATCTGCCAGAGGTTCGGTACCCCGCGGGTGGACTATTTGCTACCCCAGTGAACTCACAACTGCCGAGGTTCTTCTCCCGATTCCAGACCCGAACCATGGAGGGCACGGACGCCCTCAGGATCAGATGGCCACCAGGCCTCCTTTATGCCTTTCCCCCTATCCCCCTTATCCCGGGGACCTTCAGGAAGGTAGTGACAGAGAGGGCGCATGTCATCATGTGATTTACAGACCTCGTCCAGCTATCAGTATCCCTCCCCATGGAGGATTCCTTGGGAGGAGATCATCCTGTGCCAAGAGGTCCTGATCCACCCGGAGCCCCAGTGGCTCCACTTGACCGCTTGGCACTTGAGTGGCGACTCCTAAGGAACGCTAACCTGTCCTCCAAGGTCATAGCAACCATTGAGGCCTCCAGGCGTCCGTCGACCACTCGAATTTACAACTCCACTTGGTCGGCGTTCGTCAGATGGTGTAACCCGCTAAGTATCAACCCCACTGATGCCTCGGTGGCCCACATTTAGAATTCCTACAGAAGGTCTGGACAGTGGCCTCTCCCACAACACCCTACGCCACCAGGTGGTGGCTTTGTCCCCCGTTCTTGGGGGGAGGGGCCCTCCACCCTATCTCACCTCCCTCTGATTAAACAGTTCTTGAAGGGGGCGGCGAACATCATGTCTCCCCCTATACATAGATTTCCAACCTGGGACCTGCCCCTTGTCCTCCAGGCTCTGACAGGAGCCCCATTTGAACTCCTTCAAATGGTCCACCTTTGATTACTTTCCTCAAGGTGGCCTTCCTAGTCGCAATCACGTCAGCCAGACGTATTTCAGAACTGGGTGCCCTGTCCTCCAAGGACGATCTCTGCAATTTGTCCGGCCCCTTCCCACAAAAGGGAGAGTCTCTGGCACCGACTGGACATCCACTGCACCTTACGCATCTATCTCAGGCGGACGGCGGGTGTGCGCAGATAAGGAGGCTCTCTTTGTCTCTTTTCAGCCTGGGTCCTTAGGAGCCAGGTGTCCTTGGCCACCATTGGCAGGTGGCTGTGGCAGGCCATAGTGACAGCTTACGAGGCATCCAGTCAGGCCCCTCCAGCAGGGATCACAGCCACTTCCACCGAAGTGCCGCTACCACTGCGGCATGGGCTACCAGGGCCCCATTGAGGACATTTGCCGGGTGGCCACTTGGTCGTCCCCGACCCTTACATCCGTCACTACCATCTGGATGCATTCGCCTCTGCGGAGGCATCCTTCGGTCGCAGGGTTCTTCAACAGGTGGCAGTGCTCCTCTCCCTAGGTCTTAGATCCCCCCACCGGGACTAAGCTTGGGTACATCCCACGTGTAACCCTTTGTTTCCTTTTGTTGTTTGTTTCCTTTATTTGTATGCCGCCCTTTTCCCTGGGGGGACTCAGGACGCTCACAATTCAAAAAAGGGGGGGGAGACAAACAGCAGACAATACAACATGTTAAAAAAGAGCACAACAGTCACACAGTTCGGGTGGGGCTACAATCTTAACCCAGGCCAGCCGGGACAGCCAGATCTTTTAAAGCGGCGCAGAAGGACTGGAGGGTGGTGAGGGTTCGAATCACCATGGGGAGTTCGTTCCAAAGGGTTGGAGCAGCCACCGAGAAGGCTCTCCTCCGGGTAGTTCCCTTGATTCTACTGGAAAAAGAACGCTGGTCTTACCTGAACGTGTCTTTTCAGTAGAATAGAGGGAGGGGTTTACGATCCACCCTAGCTAGTATAGAGAGAGGCCAGGGGGAGGACCGGGAGGTCCCTGGTCTTTCTTGTATCTTTACAGGTGTGGTCCGTTGACATAGAGGAAACTGGGAGCCAATGGGAAAGGAGGAATATTAAAGAAATTTCGTTCAGTCTATGGACCAATCAGGCTATGACAATACCCACCCGTAACCCCGCCCTCTATTCTACTGAAAAGACATGTTCAGGCAAGACCAACGTTCTTTTTCAGTCCACTGACATACCTGATGCTTTGCAGTGTATAGTACACCACAAAAAGTAGGATCCTGTTCCCATACAGCAGTGGTTCCCAAACTTGGCAACTTTAAGACTTGTGGAGAATTCTGGGAGTTGAAGTCCACAAGTCTTAAAGTTGCCAAGTTTGGGAAACCACTGCCATACAGGATGCAACAGAAGGAAGGATGGGAAGGCAGAATTAACACAAGGTATTTAGGCACAAATGCAAGTACCCGTCCTTTGGCGTTGTTTGGACAATGGAATTAAGCTGTCAAAATGTCGCTAGAGGGAATTCTCCAAGGTGAGCAGGGCATGACCTTTGTCCTCCCCTCCCCTCCTTGGTTGTCACGCCTTGGGGTCACCCCTCAGGGTCTTTGGTCCTATTCCCAAAGAGGTCACCACTGAGGTATTGATGACAGGTCAACCTTTTGCTGACGTTTTGCCAGAGAGCTTTGATGAGGTTTTCCAGCCCTGATCTTCTCATGTCCTCATTAGCCATCGAAGGCAGCCTTCAGAGCAATGGTTACTTTTTCTGGTGTTTTAAAAGGCATGCTCAGAAAAAGACATAGGATCTTTAAAAGCAGAGAAATAGATCCCAGAGGATAAGAATATTAATGGAGAGGAAGTGTCAAATCCACCTCACACCAGAGACCCTGGTTCTCTGCAAATGCAAGCTTCTGTAATCCTTCCTGTTGAAATGGTAATTACTTACGGGAGAGATGATTGTGGAACATGATCACTAATCATTTGTAAATATTCCATTGAATGATCAAGTTAGTGTTCAGGATAGCAGATATGTTTTTCTTATCCCCCCTCCCCCAAATTAGTCTTTGGAGGATGTTGTTCATTTACTCATGCAGGTATGAATGGGTTCAGGTAAATTCCTTTGTATTTTACAGCTTTTACATATTGATGACTTTACTTCATTCTTAGTTGTCTTCCTTTTTCTTTTTTAAAACATAGCAATGCCATCCATTCTCAAGTTTTATAAGAAAGGCCATGCACATTATTGGATCACTATAAAGAACAATGAATCAGGCAACCCAATTGAAACAGAGCATTCAGGGGAACTGGTACAATTTAATCCCAAATTTTTCAATGTGAGTTAAATCCATGTAAATCGGGGCTGTGAATTTTTATTTGGGAGTGGGGATGGAAATAACAGTCATAGTTTCATTTTCTATGAAAGTCTTCCATTTGAAATGAGATGTAGATCTGACTTTAAAGAGATGCACTTACGAAATGTCACTCACCTTTTTGAGGGTTTCTACATAATAGATCTTCTCTATCTTTCCCTTCCCTTCCCTTTCCCTTTCTTCTTTCTTCTTTTAACATGCCAGTACTACTGGAAAATAAGTCTGATAGGTATCAGTGAGATTCTAATTAACGGTCCTGCATTTAGGATTAGATGTAAAAAACAAAACTGAAATAATAAAATAATTTATTATTTTTCTTTCCAAAATAATGCAGTAAAATAGAATGCTTAGTTCATATTTTCTTGTGTTTGTGCCCCAATTTTGCATGTGCTTACTTATATGTAAAGTCCATTTCAATTAATAAGATTTCCATAATTACCATCGAGTGTAGGAAGAGAGGTAAACTGCATAGCAGTTTTATCAGGAAACATAAAGCTCCCCAGAACGTATTATGTATCAAAATGTGAAGAAACAACTTGAATCTTGGCTAATGGTGTTATCTCCAAGGAGAGAAGGATAGTGCAGGGTGGGTAGGCTACACAAAGCCACTGAAATGAAGTGAGAGCATTTCAGGAGTAGCTTCTATTTACTTTAATGGAGCTGTAGTAAGAAGATTGTATACATCAGTTCATTACACTGATTAATGAAGATTTGAAAATTATTTATTCTGAGGATATACATATTTATTTAGTGTTGTCTTAAGGATATTATTATAAGATCAAAATGATTCTATATTTTAATAAGTGTGAAATCATAGAAGGACATAGAAATTCAGAGAATGTCAACATTGCAATATGGTTATCAACAAGCTTTTTCTCTTTTTTGTACAGTATGGGCAAAAAAATTAAATATGCGTAAGAGATGGTTACTTAAATTATCAATGGCCATAGTGTTGGTATGAAAAGAGTTCTGTATACAAAATTTCAGGCATTTACAAATAAGTGGGTAGTAACAACGCTGCATAGATTCTATTGACAGGCAAAGAGATTGTGGAATGTATAACTGCGTATAAGCAGAGCAGCAACTATCCCCTCACACAGGCACTGTATTAAAATCTCAGGCTCCCCAAATGTCCTGGAATCGCTAAACCAGCTTGCATTCCACAGTTTAAAAGAAAGTCGTGTATCTGTTTCTCACTATAGAATGGTAGGAAAGTCTTAACTTTTACAAAGCAAAAATCTTATTCTGCCATTTCCCTAATAAAGAGGTTTATGTTTCTCAGTGAGAGCCCTTTGCAAGAGCCCTTTATTCGCTACAGAATAAATGGAGATTCCTGAAAATGTGGACAGCTCCGCGCTAATCACATCGATTTACAAGCTCGGTCCGCTGTTTCCTATGCTTAATGACGCCTGGGGGAGAAACCATTAGAACAGCGTGTTTCACAGTACAATTTGACTGAAATACCGCACGCAAATTGAATTGTTTATAAATAATTGTAAAATACGGGTTTTTTTTTTAAAAAAAAATGAATAGGTGGTAGAAATAATTGTAAATCTGTGTCTATCTGTACAGTTCCTGTTCAAATGATTTTTAATTTTAATTTTTTTAGCAAATAGTCTCCTGGTATTTCAGCCAGAAAAGGCTGCAGGAATCGAAAAAACAACCCCTTTTTAGAGATTGTGGGAAACTCCAGTTAAAATACAAGAAATCGCACGGAGAGGGGAAGTCTTCTTTTCAATTCTCCAGCCCTAAGCTTTTAAAACACTTTAGCGGCGCAACTTATTTTAATCAAGCTGAAGGAAAAACTCTTGAGATCAACTTCATGCTACCGTTCACATATCTTCAGCTTTATTTTAATGTCAGCTATTTTTATAATTGTTTTGATCGTTTTTATGACAACTCCCAAACGTAAACTAGAGGAACAGGTGTTCAACGAAGGACGGGGGGGGGGGAAGGATCTTCGTTCTAATGAAATAATCCTAGAGCAGTGTTTCCCAACCTTGGCAACTTGAAGATGTCCGGACTTCAACTCCCAAAATTCCCCAGCCAGCATTCGCTGGCTGGGGAATTCTGGGAGTTGAAGTCCGGACATCTTCAAGTTGCCAAGGTTGGGAAACACTGTCTAGAGTAATGGACACTTCAGTTTCTTCAGCGAGAAAAACGACCGAGGCTGTGAAAGAAGTCCGCGAATCCATTTAACCTGCTAAAATGCCTGTCACTCTTTTACTATCTTTATTATTTCGACCAACACACGTGCGCACACAGCGACTTCCTTCTTTCTGTCTCTCTCCCTATTTTTTTTTTTAGCCCTCTGCTGATTGGCGTTTTAAGGCCAAGATTGGGGATAATGGAAATAGCATCAGGAGACAATTACCCCTTTCAGAGGATTCACTTCCCCCTCACAGACACTGTTATTTCAGAAATAGGATCATTTGATTTCATCTTGCACTAAATAACACCCAGCCGACTTAAATTGCCAGCTTCTGAAAAGCCACCCCTCGGAATAAAATTGCAGGAGTTCTCCTGCTATACTTTTAAGGCAGGGTTTCAGAGGACGAAGAAAGCCGGGGGGGGGGGGGACGACTCCTGCGCAACCGGGGAGGAGGAAAGGGACGGGGCACTTGGCCGGGGTCCCGCGGGAGCTTCGCTTCGAAGGCACATGCGCGGGGACCCCTTTTACCCGGGTGGGAGATGAGCTCCCGGATACCGGCGGCTGTCAGCGTGGTTCAATTCGAAAAGCTCGGCCTGAAGGCTGGGAAGGGAAACGCGTGGCTACCGCTTGCCGGCTCCGCCTGACCCGCAAGCAGCCCACGTCCTTCGCCCCAGCCCAGCCTCGTCCCCCCCCCCCACCTCTTTCTCGACTGGGGCTCACGTTAGCCGGGAGTCGGAAGAGAAGATGCCGCGGACAGACGTACCGCGGGCGGCGAAGCTAGATGCTTTGATGGCGCGTGTGGGCCTATCCGGCTTTTTTTAAAAAAACCAGGGGTCTCCCTTTCGCCGCCTGCTAGATCAGCAGTTCAGCGGTTCAAATCTCACCGGCTCAGGGTTGACTCAGCCTTCCATCCTTCCGAGGTGGGTAAAATGAGGACCCGGATTGTTGTTGGGGGCAATATGCTGACTCTGTAAACCGCTTAGAGAGGGCTGAAAGCCCTATGAAGCGGTATATAAAATCTGCTATTGCTATTGCTATTGCGCCTACAGAACGTGGGAAGGGAGCTGCCGGCTTTCCTTTGCGGGTCCGCCACGACGAAGGCGGGCATCGGCGGGCTTCTTTCCTTCTGTCCTCCGTTCCGGCGCGGTCTACCGCTCCCTAGCAAAGCAAGCCTGCCATCGGCTCTCCCACGCACCGCCCGGGTGTCGCTACCGGGTCGATCGGCGCCACTCGGTCCCTCTTCAAACGGCGCCCCGGACTTTTCCTTTACGGCTCGCCTTCTTGACTCGGGATTCGGCCTGGCGTCGTTTCCTTCGCTCTCTCGGAGCCCAGGCGGGGGGGGGGGGAAGCTTCCTCCTCGGAGGTGCTCCTGGCGATCTCACGTGCTGGCATTCTTTGTCTTAGCCCCCCCCCCCTTTCCTCCCTCTCTACCCCCCCCCCCCATTAGTAATTAGATGGGGAGAGAAAGCAGGCGGGGAAGAAGGCGCTGGGATTGCCTCTGCGCGCTCGTCTGGGCGGCTGGAGAAATGGTTCCTGGGACGTGAGATGCCCAGGTGGCCAGAGACACCGACGAAGGCAGGCGACGCCCAAGAGGTTTCGAGTACCAGCTTAAGCATTTGCCTTAGAAGTTCGCTACACCCAAGCCAAATTGTATTTCCCCTCCTCCTCCCTCCTCCTCCCCTCTCAACCTCCCCTCCCCCCCGTCGATGTGCTTGTGGTGGAAGCTCTAATATCAGCGTAAATTTCATTTAAATTGGTGGGACAGATGGACTGATGAGTGCAGCTCGATCTAAATTAGGCTGCAGTCGGATGCGTCTCATCTTCAGTCTGACGCGGTTTGGTACAGACGTGCATATGGGGTTATGGATGCACGAATCCCGTTCTTGCTGGTCTTTCGTTTAAACAAAAACTTTCTCTGGGTTTCCTGTCCTTATTTTGAGCCAGAGTGAGTTATTCAAGGTATATTTTCTGAACTCTTCCAGTGACATAATTGAGACAAAAGAGTTTAGGTAAGAATTACTCACCGAAATTACAGAATTTTACTTCATCTGCTTGCTTAGAATTGCAGAGTGGATCACATTCCTTTCTTAAAAGTGAGCATCTCAAACCAAAATCAAGGATTGCAAGCAAATGAGTGGCACTTATTTCTAGCTACTGCTATATACATACTTTCTTGGGCTCCACTGAATTTAGAATTCAGTTCACTTATCTATGTCGGATGGCTGCTAAATCAATGTTTAGAATCAGATTGTAAGAATAGCTCTTCCCTGCATTCCACTAAAAATGAAGGATAAATATTAAATATTGGATCCAATTAAGTAAAACTTCTTCTTCACACTTTGGAAGACATTGTAACTCAGCCAGGATAAGAAATGAACACATTTCCTATTTTGGGTTTTTGAAGCATTTTCCTTTATAAGCCACAAACCAGAGAAGCAGCTTCCAAGCAGAGGGATTTCTGTTCTTTGATATTCCTTATTCTCTTATCAAGATAGAATATGACTTATCCTCAAGGTAGAATATGACTTATAACTCTTCCTTTCATAGTTGTCCAGGATCTGTCTTAAAGATGACATTGAATTTATTTTAAATTTGTAAAGTATTATATTTTGTGATAATTTATATAGTTTCCATGCATGATCTCTTGCACTAGATGAAGCTTTTATTTTCCATCCAGTGTGTGTGTGTTTTGAAGTTGCTACAGAAACCGTTGGGATCAAAATGCACAGGCAGTTTCATTTAAAAGATGCATTACTATGCAGGCTTCACATTTGCAGCTTAGTATCAAAGAAATGTGTTTAAATATGTGGGCCTAATCCATTGCAGGGCTGTCCCACAGAGCCTCATTACAATTAGTGGAAGTCATTGGGCTCTGATGCTGCTCCCACTCAAATCAATTAGGCCCCTGCTGGAGAACTTTCCTAAAAAGCAGCAGGACCAACACAAACTGCAATTTTCTGTCTCCACACAACAACTTGAATTCATTTTACCAAAACCATCCACAATTAGAATAAATATAGTTAAACAGCTGTATCATAGCACTGTTGATCTCATCTAACTGTAGGCATGTGCTTAGAAATATTTTTCCAAAGACTGTACACAATTCATATTAGTGGCCATTGTCATCATGACATCATCATGACATCACTATTACCACAATTTGACTGGTATGTAGGTCTAAATGTCTTAAATGTATTTTTGGACAAAAAAGGAAATGTGAGATATTTGAAATGTTATTTTAATTTTTCTTCTTTGCATAGAAAAAATGACAGCATCAAAAATAAACATGAATACACTCTGTTCTAGGATGTGATTTTCTGCACATTTAAAAAAACTTTCTAAAAAGTTGCACAATGACAAGAAACTGCAGGTCTTTTTTCTGCACTGAAGATTGTACTGCAATTTTAAATTAAAGTACTGATGTTTGCTGAGAACATTGGTTGAAAAGCAAGTTTCTTGGTACATTATGCCCTCCTACTTGCTCAGATGGTAGGAATAAATGTTAAGAAGGCTTTGGAGGAAATGATTCAGTTCTATATGGGAACTAGGCGTGAAAACATGGAAACATTTTTTCTAAATGTCAATACAGATCTTATATGTGCTCAGATACTTTCCATGATATTCATATTATGATAAACCATTAACAAAGTGACAATAAACAGAATAAATAGGCCTCCACCCACCCTGGGTTTGAATCTAAACAACCAAACCATTCACAAGCCTGCTATTGAGAAGAAAGCATGCTGGTTTCAAGAGTAGCAGTTCAACAGTTTTATCACAAATCTTATTTATGAGATCTCAGTACTTTGATTTAGCTTTTTTCAGACTCAGAATGCATTTTTCCCCTATTTTTCAAATGAATTCAGAACAACAAGGGAAGGTTTGCCCCCTTTGATCTGTTTCACAAATCTCATCCTTGTGGTTTGGTTAATTATGATTTGTTGAATAAACTACTGTTGGCTTGGCTTTCACAACTCCACATAAATCCCATTATGATTTAGTGCAACTCATCACCCAAGTAACATCAGGAGTGAGGATTTGAACAGAGGCCTCGGTTCCATTGTGTGTGCATACAAGTATACCTATGCACATACCATTCATTATTCACACTTACATTAAGAATCTGTTTAAATAAGACCAGAAATTCCAACATAACCAGAGATCATATAAAGAAGTCTTCCAGAAACTGCTGAAGGTTCTGGGGATTCTCCCCTATAACATACAGGCCTTCTGTGGACTTAAGAGTGGAAAGGAAACCAGGTTCTCCCACATGTGCTATGCTCTCAAAAACTTGTGATTAGAATCCAGTTGTAAATGTATGATCAATAAACTTACAACAATCTATCCTATATGTGAGCAAGCAGGGAAAATTAATACTTGAAGAGTCATCTGGACTTCTTAAATGGGCCAGTCCATTCAAGAGAGCTTACTCTTAATTAAATCTATTTAGGGTTGATTCTAAAGGCTTTGAGTCTCCTAAATCCCACACCTCCTAACATTTTCACCATCTCCATTCCAGTTCAAAATTGATTCAGTATACTATTTTCCTGAAAATAATGTAAGTAAGAGAAATCCATAGTATAATCTCTATTGTGGGGTGAACCTGAAAGGAAATTCTTAATTTCCTTATGTGGCTTATATTGGGAGGTGGGATTCTAAGCAGCCCCTTCCAGGTCGCTTTTGCCACCCTGTGATATCAGTATCTTTAGAACTACGAAGCAAATAATTCTAAGTTCTGGAGAAACAGATTCCCCCTAAAAGGAGAGAGAATGACAATTCTCTCTCCTCCCCCCCCCCCACCTTGAACCAAGGAGGCTACTGCTATTTTCTTTTCAGTTTGATTAATGTAGTGTTTGTTCCACCAACATTTATTTTACGAAAGACCCAGCTGTTTAACTGAAACGCAGCATTGAAGGTGGGCACGGGTTTTAAAGCCAAACAGACAGACAGACAGACAGACAGACAGACAGACAGACAGACAGACAGACAGACAGACAGACATTTGTGTACGAGACTGCTGGTGTATTTAAAAGTACCAGGAGAACGATTCAGTTCCTTATGACGCTACTATTGAGCTACTATTGAGGCTGGGCATTGTCTCATTTCCAGCCACAATTTCGTTACCGAGCTGTATCCAAAAGAGAAGCCGACAGCTTTTGCCAAGCTGCAGTATAAACTGGCTTGTTTTACTTACATCAGATCTGTAGGGAACCAAAATCAACCTGTATGATGCCACATTTGCAGATAAGGAATGAAGGGCTGGATTCATCCATGTGCTATATAAACAAGAGCATCTGCGCACCATGTCCTCCAGCGAAATATGCAAATTGGCTTCAATTGACCTGTAAGAGTTTATTATACATTCCTCACTTACTGTTGCAACAATTCAGCACCGATCATTCAGGCCCACTGCTTTTCTTACATTTGCTTTCAATAATATTTATTTGGGATTTCATTTCAGCCACCTACCGTAGTCTGTCGCTCCATCTGTTTCCCCATAAATGTCCCACTCCAACTATATGTAATAAAACAGTCAAGGAAAGTACCACAAGTTTCTAGCAATTAATAAGACCACAGCAACCCATTTATTTAGCTGATATATATCCCACCTTTCCCATACATAGCATTCACGACTTCCGGTTATAGCATCCCTGTGAATTAGTTGGTTGAGAAAGTGAATGATTGACCCACTTTCATTGACCAAGCAAGGCACAACCCTGACCACTGTCTTGGGTACTGAAGCCTTTTGCCGAAGTTTTACACCCATAGAATTAGACTTTAAAACAAGTTTTGTATGGTCGGGTTTTAAAGTAAACTTTTTTTCTGCATATTTGTGCATATTAGTACAATTCATCTTTTGTAAACCATAATGGGTTGGTTATAAGTGACAATTTCCTGTCATATGAATGCACCTTACTGCAGAGCATAATAGAAAGTTGCACATATTGGTGCTATAGAGGGGTGTAAATCAATACATATACACTATCATTATGTCACTAGCAATTCATTGTGCCTTATAGTATCATTCAACCATCACTGTGCCAAAATAATAACAATGAACAGATTTTATATCGCCATAGCAATGGTTGGGGGATGCTGTAAGATTATAATTCACTAATGAGGACATGACCTAGGAAACAAAAAAAATATCAAGGCAGGAAGAATCCAGTAAACTTAAGGCATGTGGGATCATCATTATTATCAAAATTAATGAAGAGTTTTGTGGCACTAATACTCCTAGTTTCTCTGAGAAATAATGATCATCAATAGTCTTTAGTAGGTGACGCTCTTATTGGGCTATGCATTTATTTTGTTGAACTCTATATTCATTTCTGTTCAATAGAACTGCAATATTAATCTATGTTTTCAATCTGGTCTTATATCTTCACTTCTTGATAGTGCATTTGGAGTGCATCCATATTTGAAGAAATGCAGTCTGATCATAAGGAACTTCAATGGTCTGAGATTCATGTCTTAACACTCCTATATATCTGTTTCACAACTGCATAAGTATAGTATCTGACACAAGCTATACAGTATATGCCTATACAAGAAGATTAAAGATGAACATTGCCACCACCCAATTTGGGGGTGGAATAAAATCAGGAAGGGTAATTGTGATATTTTTAACCCCCCCAATTTAACCTGTGTCATAACCTCGTATGTGTATTTGCTTTTGCCTCCTTGAACAGTAAGATCAACACCAAGTAGCAGCAAAACGGTGTCTCTGCTCATTCCATGTTGATTAATTAAGCATTGGATTCCCAGGGCAAAGTAGTTACAGTAACTTCAGGTCACTTTGGAATTATCGTGTCAGAACCAAAAGACAATCTAGGTTTATTATTCCACCCCAAGCCCCAAAACCATTGCAACAATATGTAATGAAAAAAATCATACCACTTCACACTATCTCCTTTTTTCCTGACCCATAGTGGGTGTGACCAGAGTTGTATCTTGGTGCAGAGAAGATGTAATAGAACCCTCTTCTCTTGGATCATTCCATATACCAACCCTTGACTGACCAAATATGGGGTTGAAAAGAATGGCACCTAACCCAGGAATTCAAGGCACTTGCTTTGAAAGATCCTGTGAATGCAAGATGGAGGCCACAATCTGGACAACTCAATTTATGCCTCCTGGCTCCTTTTACAAAACAGGGGAAGGTTGAGCAGCCCATTAAACCAGCAGTGAGGGAAGGCATTATGTTTATTCAGAAGGAAAGTTCCTTTATGCCCCATGGGGCTTTCTTCCAAGTAAGTATGAATAGGGCTAAAATCTTAAATCACTGCCGTCCTGTTAAAGGGAATTTGGACGGGGGGGGGGGGGGGAGAGAAGCGACAGGGGGATTTAAAATGCTGTTGAAATAAAATAAAATAAAAGGATCGTGACCTCTATTGTTAATCTACTGTGCACATTTATTTACGTGGAAATAACTCCCGAGTGTAGCAGAAACTGCAATGCTGTGCAAGTTGCTCAAGTCAAAAATAAATCCTACGGAAAATCAAGAGGAAACTGGTTGAAGCTGGACAGGCACGGGCGCTAAAATGGTAGTCAGGTGTATGTCTTCCTCCTACCGCAAAGCTTAAATTTCCGTTAGTAGCCTCGTAAATATCACTAAGTAGTAAAAGTAATAACGGATTTTAAAGTGTTGTTGTAATATAGGGAACTTCACAAAGTGTCATCCTAGATCTTTCCCTATACGACCAGCAAAAGAAAAAGTAATAACGGATTTTAAAGTGTTGTTGTAATATAGGGAACTTCACAAAGTGTCATCCTAGATTTTTCCCTATACGACCAGCAAAAGAAAAATATTTAGACGCTCTCCCGAGAAGCTCCCAGGGCTTATGCATCCGATTCTTGGTCGCTGGCCTGGTTTCGACCCACCAGCCCAAATCGTTCCCGCTTCAGGGCTCCGGTGCTCTTTCAGCCGGATTCTTTTCCAACAGACGCTAATCAAGTAATTTCCCCATCCCAGCCCCATCAAATTGCTCTTTAGCTGTTGAACTGTGGAGTTTTGCTCCGCTTTTCTCATGCTAATCACCCCTATTCAGCAGCTCTCTTTGAGGCTATTTGTAGGGGAATAAATCTCCTTGTTTGCCTGACGCATGATTAATTGATATTGTGCTGCAGCGGCCGTGGATGTGTGTGTGTGTGTGTGCGGCGACTCCGCCGAGCTGAAAAGGCAACGCAACGTCGGAGTCCAGCAAAGGCGCTGCAGAGACAGCACCTCGCCGCCGAGGTTTCGCAAAGGTCGCCGGAGAGGGAGGAGGGAATAGGCGGATCGCGTTTATTTAGTCCTATTTATTTACCCCTTAATAAAAGGTGCCATGACAGGGGGGGGGGGAGCAGAAGGCTTTAGCTCAACGCCCTCTAAATACAGCCCTGTGGATGGGCATGGTGCCCTAACAATGATCCGTCCCCCCTCCCCAAAAAACCCAGCCTCTTCCACCCACCCACCCTTTTTTTTTCCCCCTCCGTGGAAACAAAATATAATCTTTTGTCCTCCCAGTTTGCTTGACGTCCTGCCTGCAATGGCGTCATAATCGACCGCGTTTCAGCGGCCATCAATACAAACCCGCGCGTCCTTTTGCGAGCGCGGCTGGGTTCTCACGGGGTGCTAAGTCGTAATTCAGTGTTTTTCAACCTTGGCGACTTGAAGTCCTGTGGACTTCAACTCCCAGAATCCCCCAGCCAGCAGAGCTGGCTGGGGGATTCTGGGAGTTGAAGTCCACAGGACTTCAAGTCGCCAAGGTTGAAAAACACTGTCGTAATTGGTTTAAGCGCGGTTAGTCGTGTAAGCCGCAGCCTCACGCCCAAAACAAACACAACGCTTTTGGCTCAGCGCTAGGCGTGGGATCTGCCACCGTGGTTGTGCAAACACTAACACTTGGGTTGATCTGCCCACCAGTTGTAAACATCAATCCCTGCGGTTGCGGTGCATGGAAAGGAGAGAGAGGGTGTGGGGGGGGGGATTAAAGGCTTTTCCGCCGACGCCCCATCCTTTTAAAGCGAAGTAAAATTCGTTCAAAAAATTAAAAGAAAAATCCCACGGACTCAAACGGAGCCCGTTCCGCGAGAAGCCGCCTTGCCGAGGCCCAAGTTGGCGGGGTTCGGCGGCGCAGGAACTAGCGAGCCTTTTTCCCTCGCCGCGCGTTCGGGAGTCGCCCAGAAGGAAGGTCGTTCCCCGGCTCCGGCTCAACCTTGCCGTGCGAGCCGTTGAGACAGCTCGGGGGAGGGGGGGGCTGAAGTGGAGGCTGCAGGCTTTTCCTCCCACCCACCCCCCCTACAAGAGAAGTCAACCCGTCTTTGACACCCCCACGGTGCTCCCTCCGTGGTCCCCGGAAAGGCGAGGCGAGGGACAGCTTTGCAGGGCTCGGCCGCCGTCCTCTCCTCGTCCTTGGCCTCTTCGGCCGCGGCCGGCCAAACCAGGCTCCTGGCTTTCAATCGCGGGATTGCAGCGCGGCGCTTCAATGAAACGAGCCCGCTCTTTGCTTCGGGCTTGGTGGCAAATATTTCCCCTTTTCTAAAAAGAAGGCGAAGAAACTGTTCCCGTCTTTCTTCTTCCTCTCTCTGCGGGGTAATTGATAGGCTCTAGGAGAGGTCAGGATTAGCATAAGAATTAAGAGCAGTAAATTAATTGAATATTCCGCGCACGTCTTCAATTGTTTCTCCAGACCTTTGTCTCCGCGGATGGCAGCGAGAAGGTTCAGCTGCTCTTCAGCCAAACAACATCTGTGCAGTTAATAATTTGATAAATAGCTCACACAAATAGTTTCTGAATTATCTGCCAAGCCGAGACTCTTCAGGGCCTCGACTCGCTTGCCAGGGCCGCCCGCGCAAAGGGTTTGCCTGTGGCCGCTGGGAGCCTCGGTCGGTCGGCTTGCCCGGCGAACGTCTCTGTCTCTCTCTCCCGTTTCCCTTCGTCCGTGCCTTTCCTCGGAAGCTCAGAGAGGCCGACGAAAAGGCCTAAAGTAACCAGCCGGCCACTGACAGTAAACCTGGTCCGTCAGGATGGGCCCTCGATTCAGATTCCTTCCTCCTTTCTTTCTTTCTTTCTTTCTTTCTTTCTTTCTTTCTTTCTTTCTTTCTTTCTTTCTTTCCTCCTTTCTTCCTTCCTTTTTTCTTTCTTTCTTTCTTTCTTTCTTCCTTCCTTTTTTCTTTCTTTCTTTCTTTCTTCCTTCCTTCCTTCCTTTCTTTCTTTTTCATTCATTCTTTCTTCCTTCCTTCCTTCCTTTCTTTCTTTCTTTCTTTCTTTCTTTTTCATTCATTCATTCATTCATTCTTTCTTTTTTCCTTCCTTCCTTCCTTCCTTCCTTTTTTCTTTCTTTCTTTTTCATTCTTTCTCTTTCTTTTTTTTTCTCATCCTGAGATTTTATGGTTAAGCCTACCATCCTAAGAATGAGATTTGCAGAAAAGCAACTATTATATCAAACCCAACCTTCCTTTATAAACTGGGAGGACCGGACTGGAGGAAACGGCGCAGCGCTAAAGCGGGTTTTGAAGAAAACGTCGCTGGATGTAGGAACCCAAGCGAGGTGACTCCCGGTTGTCCCCAGGCAGACCCTGTCTTTGGAAAAGGACCCTGCCGATGTGGCATCCAGCGACGGGCGACTAAGTTGGCGAATGTTAGTTAGTGGGACTAACTAAAATGCCACAAGGAACTACCAGGCTGAGTTAGTCAAAAGCCACCTTTTTCCTTTGAAGGCTCAGTGAACATCCCGAAAGAAATACCCATCATTTCCGATATCGTTCAAAAGAGAACTGCATGTATGTGTTCCGCCACCCAATTATAAAGAAAATACAGCTCTCTTGACTGTACCATACGTGAAGCTTTTGCCGTTGGCAAAATTTAGAGGTATCAACCCAAATTGGACTGTATATGGAGTGCAAAAAATCCGACTGACGCTAGATGGCAGCAACGAGACTGCCGTGTCTATAGATCAGCTGCCGTCTAGGGATTTTTATAGTCCAACTAGTATATCCATACCTTGGTTCCATTTCCTCACTTTTTCCAGACTTTCCTCAGTTAAAATGAAAGGAATTTCTGTTGGGTTTCTGATATGGACTTATTATTTGATGAATACAATATTCTGTGGTAACATTAAAATTATAGATTGGGTTTTGATGTAAATTAATGTTAATCTCAGACAGTGCTACACACATGAATCTAGGAATAATCCAAAGGTGTATTTTAGATGGTGAATTAGTGATAATTTACCACATAGGTAATTTAAAATAGCAACCTTTAAAAAAACGAACAGAATTAGGATTTTTGTGGACTAGCACCCACTTTCCACAGATCCTGAGGTGATGGTTGCATCCAACATTTTAACTTTAAAATGTCAACCACAGTAAATTATTAATCTCATTCATTCAAAACAATTTGCTTCTTTGCTGAAATGTCCATTCTACCCCTCTAGATTTTCCCCAACAATAAGAATACTGTTTATATTAACTATGTATTCAGAGCAAATTGAGAACAGTCCAGTTATATTATTCATTTATCTGAAGTGAAGGATGTGCTTAACTCTTCTAATGAAATTACAAAGCTGAAAGTGTTTAGTTGGATCAATTGTTTAGTTTGCCTTTAATATTTTGTTTAATTTGTAGTTAACTGAGAGGTACAAATTCTTCTCCCTCTTAAATATGTTGTTGACCAGAAGGACTCTTGAAAATGCTGAAAACTAAAGAGTGGTCTTGAATGAGAAGTAAATAACTCGATGTCCTTGCACTTTATTGGGAGCAGACTAGCGTTGATCCTTAAATACTGGCAAACATTCTTCAATGGCTTAATAACAAACCACTTCTCAAATCTCTTTTTAAAAGATAATATTTTCAGGCATGTGGCTGAATGAGACAAACCTAGCTTATTAGAGCTTGGTTACTATCACAAGAAAGAGAATGAAAGAAAGAAAAAAACAGAAGTGTTTACTTGAATTCTCGAAGACGTCCTCCATCTCTCTTCTCTATTTGTTTACTATGGCCATTTCAGAACCATGAGACCTCTGTGAACACCAAAGTTAGTGCTCTTAGCCTTAAATAAGATATTTGGGCTAGAAAGCAGATAATATTCTGTGGCAAATGAGATCCAACACAAACCCAGGGGAAAAATACTTCATAAATTCAGTAATTCAGTGCAATTCAGTACCTCTCTTTGAGTAAGATGTGATTCTTTAGCTAATTTAATAGTATTGTAATCCTTAAGTATTTTGTTTGTTTGCAATACAGAGCTTGTCCTTTCTTCTTTCTTTCTTTCTTTCTTTCTTTCTTTCTTTCTTTTTCATTCTTTCTCTTTCTTTTTTCTTCTCATCCTGAGATTTTATGGTTAAGCCTACCATCCTAAAAATGAGATTTTCAGAAAAACAACTATTGTATCAAATCCTACATTCCTTTATAAACAAAAACAATTTTGAAAAATCAAAATATTATTTTGCCACATTTTCCCCAGTGAATAGAGTTGCAAAGAACTAGAAGTAACAGAAGTATAATGAAACATTTAATATGATTAAATCAGAGCACTTAATCTGAATAGGAAAAATTCTTTTGCCATCCCTTCAAGATACTTAGATTCAATATTTAAAAGGATTATTTCCTATTTTCCTATTAGCGTTCTGGAGCCTGGAGCCATTCTATCAACCAGGATTTTATTCTGGATACAAACAGTATATGTCCGGTGCTGATCTATATCAGGCAATCATAAAAGATTCATTTAAGTATCTTAGACCAGTGTTTTATTACAATTATTTTCATCTTGCATCACTTCTATAGATTTTTTTTTTTGAAACCCTGAAAAATATGCAGTTTCTATGCCTTTCAGGTTACGTCACAAATAATTTTAATGATGCTTGTTTTTGTTAACATTTTTGTTGACATATTGACATATGCCATAATCCAAGATTTCAATAAATGAAGATACTGATAGTTTGAAATTCTACACTCTTCTACAATCTCAATAAAATTACCCAATTACCTAATAATCAATCCCATGGCTGAAATTCTATACAGTCCTGTATGATACTGGTTTCAAAACTTAATGTATTAGTTGAGGATTTGGTGTAGCCACACTGAGACGTATTTGATCCTTTTAATTTAAATAAAAGAAAAGAAAATATGTAAGTGTTAATGTTTACCCACTAAAATTGATGGAATTTAAAAGTGCTGAATTATGCCTGTTAAATTAATTGCTTACTGTTATCTGAAGACTACAAACTAATAACATTTTACTCCTCTTCTGTTCTAGGTGAAATAATCAGGAAGGAGAAACACTTTTGTTTTATTTTAATAGGTTTTTAAAAATCTTTTTCCAAATCCAGAATTTACATTTGTCCCTTTAGGATAACCTGGATATGGACAACTCTTTCTATCTAGTTCCAGATCTTCCACTTTTATCTCTACATTCAGAAACAAGTCTTAGTATCTTCTTGTGCCAATCCTCTCTATACTCTCAAGCTCCATACTTGCCAGCTTACTGGCCCCACAAACAAAGCAGGTACTCCTGATTAAATCTTCTCTATACTCTTGTATGCACCAAGGGTTTCCCTTAGCAGTAGCTTATTTGCGGAAAATATGCACCTTTTTCTATCATTTGCCTTTGACAGCTTCCAGGATTCTCTTCTATACTGCCTGAATATTTGTATTATTTATTCAGACCTCAAGGTTTCCAAAGATATTGTGGAGGTTAATGTCATCTGAGCTAGGCTCAAAAGGCATATATTAGCACTGTTCTGTTATTCAGTTGGTAATTACTGTTTCTGGAAATCTGAATTTTTCTCAAGGCCACCAAGCTTTGGAAAATAAATTGGGTAGATGTGGCAGGCATACAGTAGTACCATCAACGAGCATAAGAAAAGGGGAATGGTTTTGGAAAATTTCCTGTGCAATCTGAAACTTGGTATTTTTTTAGAAATAGGAAGATTTATTTCTATCAGAATTGGATGGTAAGACCTGTATCCACGTTATAAATATAAACTAGGTGGATAATTATTCATCTTTGTGAGTAATGGGGAACTACAATACACAATTCAGAGATTTCTACTTCTCACAGAACTACAATTCCCAATGTTTTCTGGGGGAAGAGAATCCCTCGCAAATCATTTTAGTTTACAGTATGTATATACAAAAATTATATAACATAACAAAATACACCTAGCAGAAGTCAATCAGGCTCCAACAACCTAGAAGCAAGAGACTGATGTGCTTATTGGTAGAAAATGCATTATCTTCAATAATAATAAAAATTTGAAAGCAACTTTCTGAAAGGTTCTGATGGTTGAAGAGGCCACATGTATTCCTTTTTAAGTCTTGGGAAATCCTAATGCCATCTCTCATGTCATATCTGCTGGGTCTGGGACACTTTCTCTGACCACATGAATTCTCTGATATCTGGTTTCCTCCAGACATTTCCTGCTTTTCATATATGTCAGCTGCCTCATTAGCAAAAGATCAAAGACTTCAGCAGGCTTTTTCTAAGGAATGGACATATTTTGGGCTACTGTGTGTCTCTTCATATGATTAATTTATATAAAGCCTATGAACTGTCCTAAAGATCTTGAACTTGGAATTCATAAGATACATAAGAATAATACAATAAAAATGATCATTTACCCTGATAAGACCTGTGGCTCCTTCAATCTGTAATGAATTCCATTCCTAGCATCTGGAACCTTAGGCAAAATGCCTATGCATCCATTCCATTTTCAGACTTTTTTTTTCACATTTTCTTCTTGTTATTTAACTCTATCCTATTGTTCTGCTAAAATTAACTTCTGGAATCCTTCTTGTCTAAGGGCAACAGCTTTAGATATAATAATTTGGAAGAAATGATCAGGCTTCCTTCTTCAACTCTACAATCCTATTCTGAATCTTGCACTGCACTTGTCTTTCATTGTTTAGTAAAATGTAATATGACATTCAGAAAACAGTACATCAGTGCTTAGTTTGGCTTTCAGAAGAGAAGGAACTGGCTGACAATATTCTTTTTACTAGGCTAAAACAGCTTAAGCCAACTCTTCAGAAAGGTTTCTTTGAATGACTGAATTTTGCAGGTTGAAAACACTGGTTTATCATTGTACACACCCTGCCCCCAACCCCAGGCTCCAAGTGCTGATAACATAATTATAGTTCCTTTAGCATCTGATTCAATTTTGAGATTCCCCTGAAGAAATACAATCATTAACTAAAGCTACACAGTTCATAAAAGAACTCTATCCTTATAACACCATGTTGTGTATCTGATTTTATTCCATAATTAGATTGTCTATCATGACCTCAGTGGCTTTGCTTGGGAGCACAAGGTTCCTGGTACAGATAATTAATATTCAATTGAGCCTGTTGACACTCCCCTCCCAAAATCTTTTGGATCATCAAATGCTATAAAAGCCCAAAACATTAGATCCAGAGAGCCTCAAAGGAATTAACAATCTGCAGTTCTTCATATCAATCATCATTTTCAATGCCATGCAAACTGATCTTCTCAGCATTCATTCAGCTGGGGCATGGAACCTGATTAAATGAAGTGATAAACTGTTTTCAACTTCCCCCTGGCAAGATTACACATTGAAAAATGTTTTTCCCCCCTGAGATCAAGGCTGGAGTATTCTCTTTCATTGGGCTTGCTTCACAACAGAAAAAATTAACTTGGAAATGGCTAACTAGTTATATCGAGGCACATTTCAAATCGGTTTCTTTTATCAAACGATCTTCTATGGTGGTTTTGGAAGACTATTCAAAACATCTAGTTGTGTGGCTAATCTAAAAAAGTGGGATATCCAGCTGCCTTTTTTTCTATTTGGTTTGCTACATAAGCCCTAAGGTCTTTTTAACATAACTATGTGCGTTCAATTATTTATAGAAGAAAGAGTATTAATACAGTATGAATGTCTTTCAGCTCACAACCAAGAAAACAAGATTCTCACAAATCTACAATGGGTACCAAATATACTCACATATATGCCCAGTGAGGGAGAGCCAACTCACAAGTTTTTAACAAAACTATCATGAAAAATGTATGTCTTGCAAATAAACTGGCTCACATTTTTCATGATGCTTTGATTATCAATTTGAGGGCCTGCTTATCCAGGTGTGGGCATATCCGGTAATGTACAGTATATGAGAAATATAGGTACTTTAAAAATATTACTATATATACCTGCAGCTAAACCCATCCACAGATCAGCCAAACCTATGGTAATTTTAGGGACATTTTGGCAGCTAAAATCCTCAGCTTATATATGAATATATACAAGTTTAGTTTTACAAGTGCCTCTCCCACTTTTTGAGTGGCAATTTCACAGAGTCATAAATGTCTCCCACCACATTTTCCCTTCTTTTCTGTAATAATACCTGATGAAGTTGCTATAATATTATTTCTCCCTTATTAGCTTAATGGTGATAATACTTGGCTTGTATCTAGAATGTCCTTGGTTTGAAGCTGTTAGAAAATGTTTAATTAGTGTTCCTCCCCTTGGGTTTTTTGTTTTTTTTTAGTCCATCACTCAGCATTTTTGTGATAAATTTACATACACATCAGTGGTGGGTTGCTTATCCCGCTCCAACCGGTTCGGTTGGAACAGGGCCGGCGTTGTCCTCGTGCACGCGCGCAGTTCACACATGCGTCTTAGCGCCTGCGCGATGCTCCAGCTGCTCATGGAGAATCGCACAGGCGCTGTATGTGCTATGCGCCTGCGTGGAAGCGCAGAAGCCTTCAAAGACCAGTGTGGCGCGTGTGCGGGCCCTTCACCATTCCCGGAAGTTACTTACTTCCAGGTTCGCCGACCAACCGGTTCGCGGGGACCACTGTGAACCGGTTGAAACCCACCCCTGATACACATGAGAGATTTTGACAACACACAGGAAGAACCATGATAGGTAATTCCTTGGAAAAGCAGGAGGCAATTGGAACAGAGAACTGTCCCATGGGGTTTTGAGGTAGCCTGTAGTTTGCGTGAACAGTTAGCCAGTTTCTGCTAAAACATCTCTGTCAAGAGAGGGTGCAGTGTGGATATATCTTCAGGGAATACCATAGTTGAGAATGGCCCTCAATCTGGATCTTCCTTAGACCAACACCTTAAACATTATACCCTGCTGTGTTTCATTATGTATAATGATACAGCTTCATTCAAATATTTACACTGCTGCACTCATAGTATCTCAGTATTCCTTAGAACATCAGTGAAAGAGGAGCGGAACCAAGGGTGGGTTGCTAATCCCGTTCCAACCGGTTCGGTTGGAACGGGGCCGGCGGCGTCCTCGTAGTGCCTGCGTGATGCTCCAGCTGCTCGCGGAGATTCACGCAGGTGCTGTATGTGCCATGCGCCTGCGTGGAAGCGCAGAAGCCTTCAAAGACCAGTAAGGAGCGCGGGCGGGCGGTGGGCCCTTCGCCGTTCCCGGAAGTTACTTACTTCCGGGTTCGCCGACCAACCGGTTCGCGGGGACCGCCGTGAACCGGTTGAAACCCACCCCTGAGCGGAACCATGTTTTGCTTACTTCGGACTGAGAAGAATGTGACAAATTCATAGCTGAAAATTTCCCTTCTCAAAACATAGCACGCTACCCCAATTTTTTTGATACATTTCCAAATGCATGCGTTTGAATCAATAGAAAATCTTTAAAGCTTACCTAATCCTGTTATCATACCTCCTAATAGAAATAAACCCTGCATACCTGTAACTCTGACTTGGATGTGTTTTCCCTACATGCATACCATAAATTCAGCCATGTGATTGAATATTTCCCCTTTTGCTCTTCTCTTTAGGCTTTAGATTTACACATGTCTTCTATCTCAAATGTAACAGGACATATTCTTCCTAAGTGGTGCCTTTGAGATATTTGAAGCATACATGATTTGCAAAGGTTCCATACCCGGAAACGATGAGCTGTTTTTACACATTATTCCATGCAAAGGACCGAAGAAGCCTTTAGAAGAACGTCTATTCAGGTTTCCTCTAAGCACGTGAAGCTGGAGGACAAAATCAGGGAATGGTTGCGCAATAGCACACCTCCTTTAATTCAGGAGTGACAATAAGAGTGGGAATGGGAGCAGACTGCGCCTAATGTTACCATGCCATAATGGCTGTGAATCAGAGGGAATGCACCTGTCTATTAAGTAGTTGCTGGGCAACCTAAAGCACAAAATGCTATTGTGCTTTGGCCCCACTTGGACACACACACACACACAAACACACACACACAGCCTATGCTTGCAGTTGGGACAGTACGCTGAGCCAGAAGGGACGTTTGGTTTGGTCTGCCTGGCACAACTTCTCTGATGTCCTTAAAATCAGACACATATTTATTTGATAATAATGCAAGCCACAACAGAAAAAAAAAAAAAACCACAGACCCATAAGGGGAAAAGCCATTTCCTGTGTGGTAAGTTATTGGACTTTAGAGCCAGGCAATCATCAGCTTGTGGCGGTGGGGGTGGGTGGGTTGTTTCTCTGCTTTCTCTCTTGCTAATAAATCAGCGGTCTTGCATGGCTTTTCGGGAGCCGTGCCTGAATAAAATAAAATATGACAGGTCTCTCTCATCGGGCCTATGCGTGGCTCTGTAACAAGTCCCATTACTCTCTTGCAAATGCAGCCTGACTACAAATTGTGTAGGTTATCACGAGGCACAATAAAAACATTCCTTTCCCCCAACTGATTATGAACCTCATGCATAGCAAATGACAGCACAATAACGCTCCCGATTTCCTGTAGCGAAGGTAAGAAAACAAATTTACACACTGACAGGCTAATGGATACTTTCCCAAAGAGCGGTTAGAAAGAAGTAGTAAATGGGACTGCACTGATGCAGGGCAGCAGCCCCGGTCAAGGATCAAGACACCCAGCAACATATCGGATAACACATAATTGGCAGGTCACATCCAAATGAGTGCAGTCGTGCATCCTGTGGATGGCTTTTGCCAGCAATAAAGACACTTGTAAACAATTCAGCCACTGAACATAGCAATAATATGTTGATCCAGCATGTAATGAGGTGTTCCTGGAATCAATAAACTAGTCATGAAGAGCAGGGAGCAAGGTCAGTGTCTGCCTGTTTGATGACCTTTCCTTGCCAGTAAGGACATCATATACTCTGAAGAGGCCTTTTTCTCATATTGCAGAAAAGCGCCTGAGTGTCACAACTTCCATTCGCAGCAAGCAAATGAACAAGCAGCCTCTGCATGCTAATGAAGTCCAGGCTATTTCCCACCTTTTCATCTGCACATTATGCTCTTGACTTTGGAGAAGGTGGGAATTAGGTTGGACCCTGATGTCAGGCTGCCTGATGGCTCGGCTCCGGGAAAACTGGTAATTGAAGCTGATGACTGATGCAGAGGAGGCCTGAATTTGGAAATAAACAGTTTCAAGCACTGCATGTCATTGCTAGAGAGACTGCTGAGTGAATGGAAATGAGCTGTGTCCCTTGAATCTAATGCAGTCTCTCAGCAGGAAAATAGCCATCTTTTAGGCAACAGTGCCCATCATTAAGATTTAAATGTTTGGCTGATAATGTAAGGAATAGCTGTTGCTTTGACAAACAGCACTTATGTAAATTCTCTTCAATTCTAAGACCTGCATTTAATCCACACCCAAGGAGAGAACACTGTTTCGCCAGAGAAATCTCTACATAGCCTTCCTTGGAAGTCAAAGGGAAATGGTGACATAATTATTAGTCCTCTTGTCAACAGAGAACAAACACTTTGTGCCTCAGAAAACAGCCCAAGAATCATGGGCAGAGAGAGAGAGAACTTTGGTTCTACTGGGTTAGAACTGTGGACTGAAATTCCTAGTGCTGCTTTTTAAGTCTATACTACGCGCACTGATTTATATGTAGGTACTAGATATATGTGGCCACAACTACTTGGAATCGCATGAGTGGCGATTCAGACCATTGAAACTAAAGGCTGTGGGAGAACACTAATCTCTGAAGACTCTTCCTTGATCCTTAAAACCTCCTGCCTTCTGATTAGGAATGGATTATATTATCTGTCAGCTGTCTCAAAATACACACTGGAAATGTCATAAACTGTTTTTAAATCTTATCTGATCATGTGAAACTAAATCTAATGACTTGCTCCTTTATGCAGAAAAAGAGTATAATCTTAGCCCAATTTATATTAGAGGTTTAGAAATTCTTCTTCCAAAGTAACTACTATTCACGAGTGGATTTATTTCTTCTTCTCTAGGAACTCACTAGTATAAAAGCATTTATCTACTTGAATAATTGCCAGGGTTCCCCCCCCCCCCCCATTTTTGGCAGCAGCTAGAGTAGTGTGTCTTTCCTTGAGAGAGGAAATTGTATGATTGTACCCTGTTAATAGCCAGCTCCACATATAACCCACACATGAATCCAGTGGCTTCATTGTGTAAGTCCTGTTTTACAATAGGCTGACTTCATGGATCTCTATAGAATCTAACTGGCATAAAATTAGAGTGATTACATGGTAAATTAGGCCTATAGCTGCTTGGCTAAAAGGCAACATTTAACACTGTGCATCTAGCTTGACTCCTAACAGAGCCAATAACATATTATTTGCAACTGCATTGGAAGTTGAATCAAGTCTATATCTGTATATATTGTTCAGATATACTGAGGACTTAATAATGTAGAAATTATTTTAAATTATTTGGGAAATATAGGGCAGAACATTGTGTGTGTGTGTGTGTGTGTGTCTTTTGAGAATTATAAATATATTGGCAGTGATCCAATGTAGAATTATGAGCGTATTGTTAACAATTGATTTTTAAATGTGTTTAAGTTGATGTGGCATTTGTAATTCCCCTCTATAAGATCAGAATAGGGTCTATATATGGGTTTCATTCTTTAAAGGATAATTCTTTAAAGGGACAGTCATACTGAAAGGAATGTAGAAATGTTTATAACCTATAATTATTGCATTTGAGAGGGTTTACCATATGAAATGATCCTAACAGATGTAGTTTAGATCCAAGTAAATTAGTCATGTTCCCATTGAAATCATCAGGATTTATATAATAACCAATTGTCCCATTTATTTTTAGGAACACGTCAACTATTGTGAGCTGCAATTTTACATACATTTATCTCGGAAAAAAATGCACTGCACTCAGATAGACTTACCTTTGAACAAGCATATATAAGAATGAATTGTGAGTCTGAATTCATCTCATATCTTTATTACCCAGCAAGTAAATTTGATCCATTTAACCATCTTCACAAATTTTCTCAACCATGTTTCCATTCAAAATCTAATTGTATTTGTGACCTACATGCTGGTAGATTTACTTCCCTCATTATGCAGGATAAAAGCATTACATTTTGAAGAATTATATTAATATTGCTATTTTCTGTGGAGAATCTGCTAAATCACTCTACAGTAAACATTTGAGATTTGTTCAAAACATATTACTTGCCATAGCTGAAAGTTTACTGAATGCACACTTATTTATTTATACATTTGTTCTCATGTGTCTGTTTTGAAACTTTGAGATATCAAGGCCTTCTAGGTATCCTACATCTGACTTAGGATATTTATTCCACTGATGCTCATAGCAGTAGCAATATCACTTTGACGTATATACCGCTTCACAGAATTTTACATCTCTCTCTAAACAGTTTACAGAGTCAGCATATTGACCCCAGTAATTTGGTCCTCATTTTATGACCTCAGAAGGATGGAAGGCTGAGTCAGCCTTGAACTAGTCAGGATCGAACTCCTGGCAGTGGGAAGAGTTAGCCTGCAGTGCTGCATCCTAACTACACGACTGTTGGGTCTTATAGGTGTATCCCCATTTCCCAAAGCAGCTTTAATGTACATGCAGATTTACTTTCTTTTGGAATGTCGTGGTATATTTAAAATCGGGAAACCAGACTGTACAGATTTCCTGGGAGGCAGATTCTTTTGAAAGCATTAAAACTTACCTAACCATGTTCAGGGAAAGAGAGTATTAGCCATCCAGATGGAAGAAAGCAATGGCAAACCATTTATACTTTGATACCAAGAAATTACTTGAATTCCTCAAGGGTGTCTTTGCTTTTTTAGTGGCTCATAAAAATGGATGATAGGAAGTTGCACCATTACTCTGGAAATCTGAATAGCTCCTTATTTTTAGATGTTTTAATGCTGTTCCCTTTAGCACTGGAGTTTTTAAAAATGTAATTGACTGACGCAGATAATGATGAAGATGACAAAATGCTGATGTTGTGCAGCTTCATAAGTAAATGCTTTTTGACTTTGTAATCTAGGGCTGAGAGAAGGAACTCCCGTGCCTAGGAGAGAACCAGAATTTTGGTCTTCCTTAACCATTACACCAACTAACTTACAGTGTGCATGCATTAGCTGGTTATTATTATTGTTGTTGTAATCTTGTTCTGTTTTTAAACCTGATTTATGGATGTCAGACATGTACATCAGTGGTGGGATTCAATTTTTTTTTACTAGGGCTTTGTGGGCTTGGTGGGTGTGGCAGGGGAAGGATACTGTAAAATTTCCATTCCCTCCTGATCAGTTGGGACGTGGGAGGCAGAGAATAGATGCGGGTGGGACCAGTCAGAGGTGGTATTTACCGATTCTCTGAACTACTCAAAATTTCCGCTACCGGTTCTCCAGAACTGATTAGAATCTGCTGAATACCATCTAAGAAGTACATCTACATACACAGATATAGCTTATATGCCACTCATCAGCAATTAGAGCAGCATATAAGTCTAATATATAAAAATGAACACATAAATATCAGAATTGCCAGATTTTAGCTAGAGAGTTCCAAGTTTTAAATTCCCATTCAGTCTCAGATTCACTAGTTTATCAAAGGCTCTTGCCTTTTTTTGTCTATCCTAAAATTAAGAAGAAAGCATGCATATATTCTGTTTTAAACTACTTGGAATATTAGGGTGAATATTTTGGATCACTGTAGGATATTAACTGACATTTTAAAAGGCATGGTGAAATTAATGAGATTTATTTTTGCACAACACAATAAGAATCAAAGGCTGTTTAATCAATTAAACAAAATGCATTTAGGGCAGCTCATTCTGGTAGTTGTTTGAATCCAGCTTAACTCTTCTATAAATCAATGAGTACGTGAATACATGCTGTAAACAAATATAAGAATGTGTGAAGGCCACTTTATTGCTGTTAAACTATTGTTTGGGTGAATGTTTGACTTCCCAAGTCTGATTATCTTTGCTCTCAAAACATTCCATTTGTTACAGGTATGTATCAGGTAGTATTGTTGTTTATACCTTATCCTTATGAATGCCACACATTCTCTCTTTATTGGTGAGTCTCAAACTGTGGTCCATCAGGTGATCTTCTCCATCCATCCATTGCCACTCAGCTGGCTATAATATGCTTGCCATCTAAGTCCCTGCTTCTCCATATTTACTACCAGTCAGCTAGTTCGTAAAAATAGATTCCTCAGTGAAAACTGATTCATTGAAGTGTGCAAGTGTTAATAAAGTAGCAACTTGAATAATATGGTTCAGAAATCTGACAACAATGGACAGACCTTAAGTGCAATTACTAACTCCATATCCACATATTTGTGCTAAATAGAATTGTGATCTTATACAAGCAACCTTAGAAGAATAGCACAAATACAATAGTACAAGTAGTACTAAGGATAGACAGATAGACAGACAGATTTCATTGGACTGGAGATCCATTTACTCTTCTCTTTTTATTATTCAGATATTTTTTACTGAATAATATTCAGTGAAATATTCTTGATTAGCTAATTTGTTATTTTGCATGGGCTATATAAATTAATTCAGATTAAATAATATTCTTTTTATCTAAGACAAAGATACAAACAGATAGGAGCACCTATGGGATCACCCTTCTCACTCGTCATCGCAAACCTATACATGGAACACTTTGAAACCAACACCTTAGATAAATCTGAACCCAAACCCAAACTCTGGCTTAGATATGTAGATGACACTTTCGTAATTTGGCCACACGGGAAGGAAAAACTAGACAACTTACTCACACATCTCAACAGCCTACACCCCAAAATACAATTTACTATGGAAATAGAAGGTAACAACCAACTTCCCTTTCTCTGGATGTCCTAATCTACAAAAACCCAATGGTTCCCTAGGACACACCATCTACCAGAAAAAAACACACACCAACTGCTACTTAAACTCACAATCCCATCACCAACCTGCACACATCAACTCTGTAGCCAAGACCCTCATCTCCAGAACCAAACACCTACTGACAAAGACCACCTGAAAACTGAATTACACACCCTCACAAACTTATTAATTTCCAACGGATTCCAAAAAAACACAAAATCCAAAGGGAGACACCCCCCAAGAACCGAGACACAGAACAGGACAACGGCATCGCCCTCCTCCCTTACATCAAAGGCACCACAGATAAAATCAGCAAAATTCTCCACGAACACAATATCAAGACAGCCTTCGGCATTGACCAAAAAATAGCCAACATCTTAAGAAGCCCCAAAGACAAGATCCAGCTAGAAAACCAAGGAGTCTATGAAATACCCTGCAAAATCTGCCCAGCCACATACATTGGACAAACTAATAGGAGAATCAATGCAGAACACAAGAACACAAGAACACAGTCAGAAAAGAAGAAAAAACTTCCTCCCCTTTCCAGCACCTTAAAGCAACAGGACATGAAATTGATTTTGAAGGAACCAAATTAATCTCCACAACTGAACACTTCAATAAGAGAATAATTATGGAAGCTATCGAAATAGAGAAACACCCCCACAACATGAATAAAGTGATGATACCTCCCGCCTACCAGACATCTGGAAACTAGCCCTAGTCAACAAACACCATCACCAATCACCCTCACCAAACATCAGTTCCATTAACCAATCAAGATGTGACAACACAGCCAACCAATCCACTTACTGAAACAAAGCCAACATTCCACACATACCCCACCAAGGTTACTGTAACACGCTCTACATGGGGCTGCCCTTGAAGAGTGTTCGAAGACTTCAGTTAGTCCAGAACGCAGCCGCGCGAGCGATTGTGGGTGCACCCAGGTACACCCACGTCACACCTATCCTCCGTGAGCTGCACTGGCTACCCATTAGTCTCCGGACCCGCTTCAAGGTGCTGGTCGTCACCTATAAAGCCCTACATGGCATCGGACCTGGGTATCTGAGAGACCGCCTCCTGCCAATTACCTCCCATAGACCGATTAGATCTCACAGGTTAGGTCTCCTCCGGATTCCATCTGCCAGCCAATGTCAGCTGGCGACTCCCCGGGGGAGAGCCTTCTCTGTTGCAGCTCCAGCCCTTTGGAACGACCTCCCCATGGAGATCCGGACCCTTACTACCCTCCCGGCCTTCCGCAAAGCCACCAAGTCCTGGCTGCTCCAGCAGGCTGGGGGGGCTTGTGAAATATCCAGCCCCACGGTAACTGTGAATGTTGTGTATTTTAAAGTGTTGTTTTGTTTATTTATCCCCTTCCCTTGTTTATTGTAAGCCGCCCGGAGTCCTTCGGGAGTGGGCGGCATACAAGATCAATAAACTCAAACTCACCAAGATTTATAGAAAGTCGGCAGCTCCAACCACACTTTACTCACACAAACACGAAGCCGTACACATACATACATACATACATACATACATACATACAGACAGACAGACAGACAGACAGACAGACAGACAGACAGACATGGTAGAAATAACTGTTTTTTTTAAAGAATGCAAACCTGATTACAATAATTAGAACAAACCCATTATAACTGATTCTGGATACTCAAAGGATGCTGTCCTGTAATTTTTACGCTTTTGCTAAAACAAAATTCTTTTTTAAAAATGTACAGAAGCTCTAGTTTCTAAAAACTGTAACTGTTAATCAGTGTGTTGTTTATCTCAGTATCAAAGAAAGAAGAAAGAATGCACTGATCTCACCTGTAATTAGGATTTCTGTTTATTTATTTAAATAGCATTGTTTTCATTGTTTACCATAACTCTAAATGTTCCAAATAGGACTAGGGTTTTTCTTTTTAATAAAAAGCACTGGTGTAAAACAGATTGTGCCCTGTTGAATCAAAACTGTTTATTTCCAAGGATATTTCTTCCTCCGTACAATCTTTAAAGCACAATTACTACAGGAAATAATCAACAAATATTGCTGATCTAAACCATGAAGTCACTTGGGGTATGCCACTATTTTCTGAAAATTTTTAAGTCAGTGACATTATGAGCAGAAAAGACTGGCAGCACAATATTATAATTAAGTATTATATTTGCCTTGGCTATATTGCTGCAAAAAATGAACAAGGTTTAAGAATAAAATGGTATGGGAATTGTTTAAAATTACCATATTTTTTGGAGTATAACACACACCTTTTTTCCTCAAAAAAGAGGCTGAAAATCTGGGTGGGTCTTATACATCGAATACAGCATTTTTTTTGCCTCCCGAAACCCCGCCTCTTCATTAAAATGGCTGTGCATACCCTTATGGAGGCTTTCAAAGAACTCCTGGGGGCTGGGGAGGGCAGAAATGAGCAAAAAATGGGCCTTTTTTGCCCCCTCAACCCCCAGCAGCACTCTATAAGCCTCCATAAGGCTATGCATGCATTTTGTTTTGAGAAATGGGCCATTTTTTGCTCTTTTTGCCCCCCCCCCACACCCCAGGAGCACTCTGCAAGCCCCCTCAAGGCTATTCATGCCTTTAATTTGAAAAAAAGGGGGGGCATTTTTGCGAAAAACGGGCCATTTTGGGGAGGTTTGCAGAATGCAAAAAAATTTTTTTTTTCCCTTTTGGAAAGCTCTTTAGTTGGAGTGATTAATGAGAATTACATTGATCAAGTGCTGTGTGAGCAGAAACAAGTCTTAGGTGCTGCAGGTTGTCAGATTTCCTTCTCCAGCACATGGATAAATACACCTGAAACATCTCCCTACCTACCTTCTGTATTTCTCTCTCTCTATCCCTCTATCTATCCCTCTATCTATCCCTCTTTCTATCCCTCTATCTATCTATCTATCTATCTATCTATCTATCTATCTATCTATCTATCTATCTATCTATCTACCTACCTACCTACCTACCTACCTACCTACCTACCTACCTACCTACTCTCTCTCCCTATCTACTGTATTTCTCTCTCTTTCTATTTCTCTCTCTATCCCTCTACCTACCTACCTACCTACCTACACACACTCTCTCTCCCTATCTACCTACTGTATTTCTCTCTCTCTCTCTCTATTTCTCTCTATATATCCCTCTATCTACCTAACAACCTACTCTCTCTCTCCCTCCCTATCTACTGTATTTCTCTCTCTTTCTATTTCTCTCTCTATCCCTCTACCTACCTACCTACCTACCCTCTCTCCCTCCCTACCTAACTACTGTATTTCTCTCTCTCTCTATCCCTCTACCTATCTACCTACCTACTCTCTCTCCCTACCTACTGTATTTCTCTCTTTCTCTCTCTCTCTCCCTACCTACCTACTGTATTTCTGTCTCTCTCCCTCTCTCTCCCTCTATCTACCTACCTACCTTTTAAAAAAAATTGCCTCTTCAAAACCTTGGTGCGTCTTATACTCTGAAAAATAGGTAGATTCCCACACTTCAATACTATATTCAGATTACTTTAATATTAGTAACTCTTAGATACTCTTTTCTTTATATTATATTATATTATTATTATTTATTTGTCAAATTTAAATGTAGAATTTCTCCCCAAAATCTAGTACTCTTTTTGTAAAGTATAAATATTATGGCAATGTTAAGTTGCATCCTTTACTTATCTCAACAATGTTTGAGGATATTTTAACTTCCACATCAGAAAATAACAAGGATTACTGACATGAATATGAGTTTGCTATCTCTGGCTTATGTTTGCTTCTCAAGTTCTGTGTTTGAAATAATGCATATTATTCAGATACCCAATTTCATTTGGTGTTTTATGTTATTGAATGTAACATAGTCGCAGAATATTCATTCTACACATAAAGTGCACATTTTTCTCTTGGCTCTTTTGGAGTGAGCTTATTGTCTTAGGAGATTGGCTTTTCATCCTCTGTGCATCATTCTGGGTGAATGGAGCAAGGGCACCATCCAATATTACAGTGTAGGGAAATGTGCTTATTCAAAAGGGTCAGCTTGCATTAAAATGGTAAAGCACTTCTCACATTAAGGTGCACTCACATGCTACACAGTAAACACCATAGAACTGGATGGGGTTTCATACTACACCAGTTTAGGACTACACAAAAATATGTATTATTTTTGTTGCTATTAAGAATGTTTAAATAAAAGTGAACATTTTCTTTGTAACAATTTCACATTACTTGTAATCACTATTGAAGATGATACTGGCTCCCCCCCCCCACACACAAAAAAAAAATCAAATTTTTGCAGTTGAGTTTTGTATCACGTTTACTTCTTGATATTTATAGACTGTTTAGACAGTGGGATTTCTCTTTTCTTTTTGCCACATGCATACTGAAAAATGTCAGTGGATGCCAAACAGAGGTGGGTTCCTACCAGTTCGTACCAGTTCGGTAGAACTGGTTCATCAAATCTACCAAACCGGTTAGAAGAGGTTCCACCAGAAAGCAGACCACACCTGCAGAAGAGTTTCCAAAAAATTTAGAAACCCACCACTCACACACACACACACACACACACACACACACACACACAAAGAGAAAGAAAGGAAGAAAGAAAAAAAAGAAAAAAGAAAAAAGAAAGAAAAAGTGAGAGAGAGATGAAAGAAAAAAGGGACAGAGAGATAAAAGGAAGGAAAGAGAGAGAGAGAGAGAGGGAGAGGGAGAGAGAGAGAACACATGGCCGGCAAGCCACTCCCACCAGGTCATATGGCCGGCAAGCCACTCCCACAAAGGAGGCCACACCCACAAAGTAGGTTCAAAAAATTTTTGAAACCCACCACTGATGCCAAATGTGTCTGAATTGGGAAAAAAGTCTGTAAATTGGTGGGGCTTTGAGATTTATAGTGAACAACATGTATATCAAGGAAAAATTTGTCTGAGACTGAAGAAAGCCCTTTTGCTTTTGTCCTGGCATAAAAATCTCTTCGTTGTCCCCAAACTTCATTAATAACATCCTTCTCTAGGCTACTATAACCAGAGAATTATGCAGGGTGTTTATATTTCTTTACAGGAAGAATAGGCTGATGACACGAATCAGCCATTAGCGATGCACATGGAGGAGTCAGCACTAATTGTGCAGAATGTAATTAGTGATTATGTAATATATAAGCTCTTGCAACTGTCATTAATGTCCACTATTCACTGGAGATAGTTCTTACTGAATTAGAGAATGATTACTGCATGCTAAATCTACTTAATCATAAATATGCTAATTAACACTGGGTGCACTTTAGCCAGTGGTTAAAAGCGCTACTCACCTCAAGAAAAAAAATGGTAGCAATGATTTTTTTTTATTTATTTAAAAGGTAAATGTAGATAATTAAATGGTTTAGTGAATGCTAAGGCAGAACTATTGACTACAGCAACCTAAAGCAGCCTCTTCTGTAATCGATATTGTTAGGTGCTTGTTAAGTTTTGAAGCAGAGGGGGCTCTTCATTCTGGTCAGAGGAACAGCTTCTTAGCTTCTGGAGCCACAGGGCAGGTATTTACTGAGCTCTCTCTCAAATAACGGGGATGAATCAGAATACTACTGTAGTCTCAGGTAGAAAAACACAAAGCTAACCAATACAGGTAGAATAGCCTTCCTCATGTCGTTGAAAATGAATGTATTTGGAGCCAGACTTTAAATACTATATGGCACAAACATCACCCAGTTTCTGAAATCTTTCCCTGTTCCTTTCATTATGTATTCTGCTTTTCTATATAGAAGAAGAAATAGCTGTCAGAAGCCTCTAGGATAATATCAGCTAGTGATTTATGAGAACTCTTCCTGCTTATATATTTTGTATAAATAATAAACACTCCTGCATGTATCACATAGCACTCATTCATAATCAAAAGCTGCACAAGCTATAAAGTGTTTTCTGAGTATCATATTTAAAAATTATCATACACAATTGGATAACTCATACAGCAGGAACAAAATAAGTTATAGTAACAATACACCAAAAGAAAATTAACAGTATAATGGAATGCTTGTCTTTCTTTTATCCACAGGGGAAGAAAAAAAAAAAAATCTAACAAAGAGTACAATTCACTGGGATTTTTTTCTGTGTTGCTCCAAAGAAATCAAGAGGTTGAAAAGTGATAACACAAAACAGCCTCCATTTAAAAAGAGATGATGATGATGGGGGATAAAATATGAATTAAGCAATAGCTATAATTTACTTGGGCAGATTTAACCTTTGCAATAGAGTTTGTGGAATGTCTGGAATATACTGAAGGTGATAAATATTCCACAAAACTGCATAAATGGATGAGAAATTGGTAATGTCAACAAAGGCCATTGCTTTTCTCATCACCTCTTCTTCTATCCACTAAGTTCATCCAGCAAAGCTCAAAGGGGGTGGGGGGTGGGGGGATATTAACTGCAGTACTGCAACTATATGTAGAATATAATAGGCACACCTTAGACCAGCTAAATTACAATGACATTCTTTCATTTTAATCAAATACCTATTACAGTGTTTTTGTTCTACATATAACCAATTTTATTTCCACTAAATGCCATTTGGCATTCTAACACAAATGGATGTAATATTTTAATCCCAATTACCAGTAAATGGTCTGGGAAGCTCTCTGTTTAACAGTAATGCTAACTAACTGTTCTTGTGACTATGTCTTTTCTCTTTTTGTACATTATTATTGTGCCTTGGAATTTTCACTGTGGAGAGGACAGTGTCCCAACGATACTAAACATAAAGGCTAGAATACAATTGCTTTCCACTGTGCAACTTCAATTTCTCTTCAATTTCATTTAGTAAGAACTCTGTTTTAAAAATCTTAACTTCTGCCTATCTACACCTAAAACAACTGAACTGTAAGTTCAAAAAAGGAATGTTATTTTAATCCTTCTCAAGAAACCATATAAACTTATTTTATAGATCTGTAGTGGGGAAAAGCTGCCATTTGCTGAGAATACTGGTGAAACTCGAAAAATTAGAATATCGTGCAAAAGTTCATTTATTTCAGTAATGCAACTTAAAAGGTGAAACTAATATATGAGATAAGACTCATTACATGCAAAGCAAGATAGTTCAAGCCGTGATTTGTCATAATTGTGATGATTATGACGTATAGCTCATGAAACCCCCAAATCCACCATCTCAGATAATTACAATATTACATGCAATCAATAAAACAAGGATTGCTGGAAAATGAAGTCAGCATCCCCATAAAGCAGAAGGAAGCATGAAGTGCTCCAAAATCTCCTGGTAGACGGCTGCGTTGACCCTGGTCTTAATGAAGCACAATGGTCCAAAGTCTTGTTGCTCAGTGGTCCAAAGTCCTCTTTTTTGATGAGAGCAACTTTTGCCGAAAGCACCAAAACCTGGTTCAATGACCATAGGATTACTGTGCTTGATTGGCCTCTCCATTCTTCCTCCATACTCTGGGTCCTTGGTTTCCAAATGAGATGCAAAAGTTGCTCTCATCAGAAAAGAGGACTTTGGACCACTGAGCAACAGGACTTTGGACCACTGTGCTTCATTAAGACCAGGGTCAAAGCAGCCGTCTACCAGAAGATTTTGGAGCACTTCATGCTTCCTTCTGCTTTATGGGGATGCTGACTTCATTTTCCAGCTTCCCACACTGCCAAAAGTACCAAAACCTGGTTCAATGGCTGTTGGATTACTGTGCTTGATCGGCCAGCAGACTCGCCTGACCTGAATCCCATAGAGAATCTATGGGGAATTGCTAAGAAAAAGATGAGAGACGTGAGACTGAACAATGCAGAAGAGCTGAAGGCCGCTATTGAAGCATCCTGGTCTTCCATAACACCTCAGCAGTGCCACAGGCTGATAGCTTCCATGCCATGCCGAATTGAGGCAGTAATTGCTGCAAAAGGGGCCCAAACCAAGTACTGAGTACATATGCATGCTTATACTTTTCAAAGATCCGATATTTTTCTATGTACAATCCTTGTTTTATTGATTGCATGTAATATTCTAATTTTCTGAGATGGTGGATTTGGGGTTTTCATGAGCTATACGTCATAACCATCACAATTTTGACAAATCACGGCTTGAACTATCTTGCTTTGCATGTAATGAGTCTTATCTCATATATTAGTTTCACCTTTTAAGTTGCATTACTGAAATAAATGAACTTTTGCACGATATTCTAATTTTTCGAGTTTCACCTGTATCTCCTTCCATGACTTTCATCGTGCTGATCTGGTACAGAGATTGTCTTGATCTGAATGACTCTGGAACTTCAAGTGAAGAAATGATTCAGGAGCAAGTCACCTTTTGCTCTTCCTTTGGATTGTTTTGTCATCCAATTAATATTATCCAAGTGGATACAGCCGTAATTTCCTGACTGTTTAGGAATGGATTCTGTTGATTTGCTATTGATGTTTCGACCTTATGTTGATAGCTCTATAATGATGTAATTCTTCACATTTTTCAAACATTTTTCCTCAACGAAAACCACACAGAATTTCACCACACAGACACTTACCTCTCATAATCAATATTTTGTTACCAAATGTTAGTGACCTAATTTTTAGCAAATTTTACCTAGAGAAGAGAATATCTGTAACTCAGGGTTGAACTGTGGGGTCCTTGGGAGGGTTCCACCACAATAGCAGTAGCAGTAGACTTATATACCGCTTCATAGGGCTTTCAGCCCTCTCTAAGCGGTTTACAGAGAGTCAGCATATTGCCCCCAACAATCTGGGTCCTCATTTTACCCACCTCGGAAGGATGAAAGGCTGAGTCAACCCTGAGCCGGTGGGATTTGAACCGCTGAACTGCTGATCTAGCAGTAGCCTGCAGTGCTGCATTTAACCACTGCGCCACCTCGGCTCCGCGTTCGACTAAAGGGCGTTCGACAAAACCGCGTAGCTGACGTCATCACAGCGCGACAACAGCGTGGAGAAAAAAGCACACTGTAAACGCTAAACCTAAAATTAACCCCTAAACCTAACCCCCCTAAACCTAATCCTAAACCTAACCCTAAACCTAACACTAAACCTAACCCTTAACCTAACACTAAACCTAACCCTTAACCTAACACTAAACCTAATCCTAACCCTTAACCTAACCCTAAACCTAACCCTAACCCTAACCCTAACCCTTAACCTAACCCTAAACCTAACCCTAACCCTTAACCCTAACCCTAAACCTAACCCTAAACCTAACCCTTACCTTAACTTGAATCGGCTTGCTTTCAAAGCGCTATTTAAAGCGCCCTTCTTTCTCCGTGCTCGCTGTTGTCGCCCTGCTGATGACGTCAGCGCCGCGGTTTAATCGGGCTCGCTTTAGTCGAGCACGGTTTTGTCGTGCCACGCCTTGGGAGCACTGATGATGTTTCCTAGTTTGATAATGAAATATAAACCACCAAGCTCAGAGAAGATCAAGGACCTCACAGGAGGGTCTGCCACGCACCATGTATGTCATGGAGGGCCAGCCTTGTGAAACAGATGTTAGCATATACAGTGTGATTGGCATGGCAAACCATACAACATGCTTTCAGCAGGCAGTGAATAAATGAGAAAACACAGTTTTATTATTGAGCATTTATACCAGTGTTTCTCAACCTTAGCAACTTGAAGATGTCCGGACTTCAACTCCCAGAATTCCCCAGCCAGCGAACGCTGGCTGGGGAATTCTGGGAGTTGAAGTCCGGACATCTTCAAGTTGCCAAGGTTGAGAAACACTGATTTATACCAATGCTAGTAAACAAGACAGTTTATCAGGCTTTTTTGCGTGCCCCACGCAAAATTTAGTTTTACCTATTTAACCTATTTAGTTTTTGCCTATTTAGTTTTACTGCTTACAAGATGTAGACATAATCAGAATTCGTTATGTTTTAAAGATGTAGTCAAAGTTCGTTATCAACGGACACTTTGTAAAAATTAAAAAAAGGTAGCTAAATGATTTCACTGATATCAGTTGTAGTTTCGCCTGGGCTTAGTGAAAAAGTTACACAGGTCTCATATGTGGAAGATTTTCATTTAATGAACATTTCAAAAGATTCATCATAAATCAGGTCATCCCACTATCTTATCACAGTCTCAGCACTTGCTGTGGATTCCATACTGGTGTGTTTTTTTCATTGCAGAAAGGAGAACATGATTTGCAGAAAGGAGAGGAGAGGATATGTATATATATATATTTTAAAAGCTCTCCCTGCATTTCTTCCCTGAGAGATTATGGAGAATATGGCAAGTGATAAAGGTGAATATGGTAAGTGGAGCAAAGGATACACGCCTAGCGTGGGTACCGGCTGACAGAGAATGAGGCACAGATCAGGCTTATTCATTCTCAGGGCTTCTCTGCATCTCATTAAACATGAATAGTCTTTACTAGTAGCTAAGAGCAGAGCTATACAATTGAGAGAGAGAGGAAACACACACACACACACACACACACACACACACACACACATACACACACAATATAGATAAAAGATCTGGCTCAGTTTCCGGACTCCTATGAAATTCTGCAGAGTGCAGTTTGGAAAATAACTAAAATAGAAGAAAAACCTGTTTCTTATACAATGATATCATCATTAAATTTAGAGCTCAATAATCATGATACTCTGGTAACAATCAACCCTAAGGTATTCTTCATGCCTTCTTCTTGATGTTGCAAATGGTGACAATATGGTGTGACAACAGAATGTTTTGCAAATGTCTATGTGTGACTCGGTGAAAAATAAGAAGCTGAGTCTGTGTTTGTCTTGATAAGCCAATGACTTTATTCAGCTGAATGAAGACAGGTCCTCTTAAAGGTGGAACCCTGAACACAGTGTGAGGCAGATATTTATACATTTCTTTCGCTTGGTTGTATAAGAAGAAGCTGGCACATGACCAGTGGTGGGTTTCAAAAAAATTTCGAACCTACTCTGTGGGTGTGGCACTCCTTTGTGGGAGTGGCTTGCCAGCCATGTGACCTGGTAGGAGTGGCTTGCTGGCCATGTGTTTTCTTTCTCTCTCTCTCTCTCTCTCTCTTTCCTTCCTTTTGTCTCTCTGTCCCTTTTTCCTTTTTTTTTCTTTCATCTCTCTCTCACTTTTTCTTTCTTTCTTTTTTATTTATTTCTTTCTCTTTCTGTGTGAGTCTCTGTGTGTGTGTGTGTGTGTGTGTGTGTGTGCCAGTGGTGGGTTTCAAAAAATTTTTGGACCCTCTTCTGTAGGTGTGGCCTGCTTTCCGGGTCCACTGGTGGAACCTCTTCTAACCGGTTCGGTAGATTTTACTAATCGGTTCTACCAAACTGGTGCGAACTGGCAGGAACCCACCTCTGCACATGACATTTAAGATGTAGAAATATAGGACTTCCGGGGGAGGGGTTGCCGCCGTCGGCAGCTTAATGAAGCTGCCCTCAGAGTTCTGGTTCGTATATCTATTTAAGATCTTAGATATCTCTTTTTCCAGGCAAGGAAAAAGTAGGGAGGGACCCTTAGCCAGTTAGAATCCTCTTTGGAGTTCGCAGCCCTTTTTTCTTTTTGGCTGCGAACGAAAGAGAGTGAATCAACGAAAGCTGAGTCATTTACTCTAGCCAGATCTTCTCAGCTGTTTTTTTCCAGCTCTAGGCGAGTTACTTCCCCCCTCAGAACAAGCCTTTGTAATTAACCCATTTAAGATTAATCCGGGCAGTGACCATACCTGTGAATTTTTCTTTTTTCTCTATTTAAAATACCAGCTTCAATTTTATAAAAGACTCCTTTTGTTTAACTTTTTTTTTTTTTATGGCGATTTTATAACTTCCGCATTTGCTATAACGATATATCTTCAACTTCCTGGACAGATTTAAGGGATTACAAACTAATTAGCCCTGTTCCCTCGAAGATTTCTTTTTATTAATTGCCTGGGGTTTGTTGAAACTACCTTATCTCAAATTAACATGAGTAGAGACTTTGTTTGCTTCCCTTTTTATCATGGCACCGAAATCGAAACCCAGACACTCTTCTACATCAGCATTTGTTACAAAGCCGCTGTCCTTGCCTTCTACGCCCTCTACTGGAGATTTGCTAACGAAAGAATTTCTTTTTGAAATCCTTAAAGAGTTCAGAGAGGAAATGCAAAAATTTATTTCAGACTTTTATGACAGACTTGATGCCAAGATTGCTCAAACAAAGGAGGATATGATCGAGGTTATGAATGTTATGACAGATTATATTGCTGGAATGGAGGATAAATTGGAACTTTTGGAAGAAGCTAATTCCAACCTGACATCTAAAATTGAAATATTACAACAGGAAATCCAAATTGCGCAAAAACAACTTGTCATGATAAATTATAAGAAGACTGAGTCTGCAATAAGAGTTAGGGGATTGCGTGAAAATGAGCAGGAGAATTTGAAACAGACCTTTTTTGAGGCTTTTAGTCGCTCGGTGGGAAGTCCGGGACTTAACTTTGATTGGCAGATCCAAAAAATCTATCGCTATAATTCGTACGTAGCAAAACAGCGACAACTTCCGAGGGACATAATTATATATTTCGCTACAAGAGAATCTAGAAACGCGATAATACAGGAGTTCTACAATAATAGGCTGCGAATTGATGGACAGAATTTGATTGTTTTCAAAGAAATACCACCTCAAATATTAAGAGCCAGAAGAGACTATGCTTTCTTAACTAAGGAACTCAGAAACTCTCAGATACAGTACAGATGGGAAGTGCCGTTTGGTATTACAGTTACATTTGATAACCAAAAATATTGCCTCAACTCTGTTTGGGAAGCCCAAGATTTCTATTACAAGATTCTGAAGGCGGGACTTCCTGAATCACCCGGACATGGAGAAAGACAAGGAGAAGGAGAAGAGAAACAGCGGAACACGTGGCTACAAGGCGAGGGGCATTGCTTTCCCCCTCTGGAAGGGCAGAAGAGTAGAGAATAAGGACTTAGTTATGCTTCTAAAACATTTGCTTAATTTTTAATTTGAATAATACTTTGTGATTTCTGTCTTGGGTAAAACGGCATAGCTGCATACTGACGAAGAGACATTGAGACTGAAAGAGACTGAAAGAAGTGGCGATGATTTTGGAATATATATTGTATGGGATTTAAACAGGACTCGATGGATAACTTTGAATTTCTACTTTAATTGTTCATGATTTATTCTTTAGGGTGAGGAGAGCGGAGATCGTGATCTTCTTGGATTGTGGTTCGGGTTGAATGGAGCTGGGAAGTGTGGGGTAGATGGGAGGGTAGTGAAGGTTTAATTAGAGTTTATTTTGAGCCAGAAAGTAAGCTGATCTTTGTATAAATTGTTATTTGAATATAATGTTTGGAAAGATATACCCATAGAGTCTGCAGGAAGGTGAAGCAAATATAAGAGGAGTACGGATGAAAATAATATATATATATGGACACGGGTAAAGGCAGGATGGGAGGAGTTGGGAAAGGAAACCGAGAGAAGTATTTGAATGTTTAAATGGTTTAATAGAGAAGGAGGTAAAAGAGATAAATCAAAGGTTTGGATATTTAGATAAAGAGATAAGGCCCTTAGCTGGAATTCCATTTAATTAACTTACTTGGTTTCAATATAGTTTGAAATCCTGCAAGTAATAAAATAACTGAAATTAGGAATGAGGTACATTGTTTAAGACTTAAAAATGATGGGAAGCTGAGTTTAATGTAGAGAGTTTGTTGAATTTTCCCGTTTTTCCTTTTTTTGTGTGTGTGTGGTTTTTTTTTTTTTTTACTATTTCCTTTTTTTTGTTTTTCCTTTATCTTTTATCTTTTAATTCTAAAGTTATTTGATTTTAATATACTCCAGACTGTGCTTGATAAAGAGTTATGCCGGGTATGGGACCTGGGAAGTCGAAAGGGGGTTAGGGAGGGGGGTTTATGGGGGGGAGGGTGGAGGGTGGAAATACAGTCTCAATTTTCAGAACAATAAGAATGCACTTGTATACTGTTGCTCTCTTTTCTTTTTTTTTCTTTTTTTCTTTTATTTTCTCTTTTTTTTCATTTTTCTTAATTTCAGAGTAAAATATAAATTGAATAGATTAATGAATTGTAGAGATACACCAAAGTGAGGAGTAGAGGGAAAGAAGAGGGAGAAGTAAAGAGGGAGTGAGAGGGGAATGTAAGGAGGGTGAGATGGAGGGAAGGGGAGAAAGGAATGTTTGAAGGGGAAGGGAAGTAGAAGAGGGGAATGTTGGAGGGGAGAAATGAAAGTTGGAGGGGGAGAAGAAAGGGTGTATGGGGGATTGAAGTGCTATGTTGGTTTTCTATGGTGGAAGATGAGTTGTGTTCATTGATTTTCCTTTTTTTTTAAATGCACAGTATATAAGTGATTGTATAAAATGAAAATGAAATAAACAGTTTTAAAACTAAGATGTAGAAATATAGAAATTATAAAAATAGTCAAGCAATTCAAATTCTCAAAAAGCAAATATGCAACAAAAATTATATGCTCATAATAATGTAAAGACTGATGATGATGATGATGATGATGATGATGATGATGATGATGATGATATGATGATGATGATGATGATGATGATGATGATGATGAGATGATGGTGATACTATGATGATGGTGATGGTGATGGTGATTCATTGCACAATCAGCCAAATGTTTAGACTAGCTTTGACATTTTAATCCACCTAACAAGTCATTTCCAAGGACCTCCAATAAGAAGATGTTGTTTGATGGTATTGAAGATATTGTCACAAGATGTATAGTAAACTATTCTAAGTAAAGGTGCCCTTTTGCAATTGACTGATGTTGATTTTGTCAATGCCAGTGGTATTCAAGTAGTGCTCCAGTTGTTTTGGGATTGCACCCAAGGTGCCTATTATTATTGGTACTATATTTGTTTTGCCACAGTGATTCTATTTCTATTTGCATGTTTTTGTATTTTGTGATCTTCTTCAGTTCTTTCTCTTCCATACTGCTGTCCCCAGGTACTGTATAACAATGAAATGGAGCAGGTTTCATTGTCATTATTTTCCTAGTCTTCCTACTCAGGGTTTCTAATTAAGCTTGAGTCAAGTCCAATATTCCATCTGTAGACCTATAGGACTGAAATTGTCCAGATAATAATTGCCTTGGTGATATTTCCACCATTGAGTTAGACTTTTAAGTTCTTCTTCACTCTTCTGATGTATTTACTATTGGTGGTCCTCGACTTAGAACAGTATATTTAGTGACCATTCAAAGTTATAACATTGAAAAAAGTGATTTATGACCATTTTTCTCACTTATGGCCATTAAAGCATCCCCATTGTCATGTGATCAAAATTCAGACGCTTTGCAACTGACTCGTATTTATGAAGGTTGAAGTGTCCCAGGGTCATGTGATCTCTTTTGCATCTTTCTGACAAGCAAAGTCAATAGGGAAGCCTGATTCACTTAACAACCGTGTTAATAACTGCAGTGATTCACTTAACAACTGTGGTAAGAAATGTCATAAAATGGGACAAAATTGACTGAACAACTGCCTCGATTAGCAACAGGAAGGTTGGGCTCAATTGTGGTCATAAGACGAGGATTACTTGTATTAATCTCCTTCCTGACTTTAGTGTGTTTGATACACTAATCAGTCTGGAGAATGTCTTGGTATTTTTAGTGATCTTCATCCAAACCCTTGATGTCATTTGCATAGGGCATCTTGATTTCTTCAGTTTTCACCAATTGTTTGGAGAGCGTTGACAAGCAGATAGTGTTTTTCCATAACTTCAGACCATTGATGTAATAAATAAGTGGTATAGACAAGCACATATGTTTGATAGCCAGGGGCTGATTTATTCAGTATTGTTGACAGAATAATCAATACAGTAGTGGTGAGAGTGAGTCAGTGGTGGGTTTCAAAAAAATTTCGAACCTACTCTGTGGGTGTGGCCTCCTTTGTGGGAGTGGCTTGCCGGCCATGTGACCTGGTGGGAGTGGCTTGCTGGCCATGTATTTTCTTTCTCTGTCTGTCTGTCTGTCTGTCGGTCTGTCTCTCTCTCTCTCTTTCCTTCCTTTTGTCTCTCTGTCCCTTTTTCCTTTTTTTCTTTCATCTCTCTCTCACTTTTTCTTTTTTTGCTTTTTTCCCCTCGGGGGATGGCCTTCTCTGTTGCAGCTCCGGCCCTCTGGAACGACTTCCCCGTTGAGATCCGGACCCTTACTACCCTCCCGGCCTTCCGTAAAGCTACTAAGTTCTGGCTGTTCCGGCAGGCCTGGGGCTGTTGAAGTATCCAGCCCCACTTTAATTGTGAATGTTGTTGTATTTTAAATTTTGTATTGTCTTATTTATTCCCCTTCCCCTTTTATTGTAAGCCGCCCGGAGTCCTTCAGGAGTGGGCGGCATACAAAACCAATAAACTAAACTAACTTCTTTATTTCTTTCTTCCTTTCTCTTTCTCTCTCTGTGTGAGTGTGTGTGTGTGTGTGTGTGTGTGTGTGTCAGTGGTGGGTTTCAAAAAATTTGGGAACCTCTTCTGTAGGTGTGGCCTGCTTTCTGGTGGAACCTCTTCTAACCGGTTCGGTAGATTTGACGAACCGGTTCTACCGAACTGGTGTGAACTGGTAGGAACCCACCTCTGGAGTGAGTTTTCTTGAAAGATCTTTCTCTTGAAGTTAACCTCTCCCAGTTTATCACCATTGACCAGCAACTGTGTTTTCCATTGTGCCATGGACTTTGCACAAAGCTTCTGATGTTTCTATTATGTTATTTTTAGGCACTTGGTTATCTAGCCATGTGGCAGGGAGTCAAATGCCTTCTCGTAATCAATCCAAGCTAATGCATTCAAGTTGTTCTTCCTTCTTGTATAAAATCACCTTGTCAGTTAAGAACTGATCTTTCAGATCTCCGCTATTTGGGTGGGTTTCCTTTCTACACAGATGGAAAGAGCTTATTTTCAACCAGATGCTTTTGGATTGCATCAGCTACCATATCAGTTAATTATTTTAAATTAAATGTTCGTAAGCAATTAGATGGCTTGTGGTTGCCCTGTGCTGCCCCTTTTGTTGTATCTTTCATTATTTATCAAGTAGGTTTTACCAAATATTAACCAAACTTCCTTGCAGCGTGTTGTTATATTACTTATATTAATGAGTGCAGGCTAGTCAGATGTTTCAGTCAAAACCATTGCAGTCATGAAAGGGCTTAAACTGAAATTCACCATTGTTCCTTGCATTTTTTCAACTTCACTGGTTTAAAAATAGTTGCTTTTTTTCCTCACCTTTATCTATTTTTATTTATGCCAACCAGAATGAGTCAGACAGCAAAATTAAAACTTTTCAAATTCTGCAATTTATTTTGTAAATCAACACATGTATAATAAATGTGTAAGTTAGATACGGACAAGTAAGTGTATTGGACGAACTGTACATAATATACATATGGATTGTTGTAGAAATCACAAACTGGTAATAGGAAAATAGAAAATAAAACCAAGGAAAACTAGAACTTTGTCCATCCATCTCAAAAATGATTTTCTTTGGAAAGGTTTGTTTGTATTTTGGATTCACTGAGGACTCTCTTACATTAGATCTCAAATTGGAAGTGCCTAAAATCTAATGTAAATCTAAAATTAAAGAGTGATAGAATATGAAAAGGGAAATGAGTTGAGTGGGGATCATAGCAGTATATAGTTTATACTGTATCATATACTATATTGTATACTATATACATATAAAAATATTTGCTTTTAATTTTAAAAATTTTAATTTTAAAATAAAAAAAAACTCGCTTGTATGATTTTTAAAAATATTTCCATATGAAAAACATAAGACAATGTATTGCTTTAAAACACTGTTTCAAAGTAAAACTGAAATTAATCCTGCACAAAAATAGTTGAAAATGAAAATATTTTATTTAGTGGCATGAAAGTCTTCACAATTATTTAAATGCTTTCCCATTGTCTCAGCATGCCCCCAGCTGGCAGATGGGTTGAAGGAGACTGGGGAAAACCAGGATCCTTCAGGGCTGTTCTGGATCCTATGAATAACAACTGGAATAGGAGGAATAGGAGAAAGGGAAAGGCAGAGGAAGAATGGGAGGGAATGTAAGAGTAGGAAAGAGGGGAGGAATGGGAAGAAGAGGGGAAGGGTAAAGGGGAGGAAGGGGAAGGAGAGAAGGGAAAGGAGAGAAGGAAGGAAGGAGAGAAGAAAGAGAAGAAAGGCGGGTAGGAAGGAAGGAGGGAAGGAGGGAAGCAAGGAGGGAAGGAAGGAGGGAAGCAAGGAGAGAAGGAGAGAAGAAAGGAGGGAAGGAAGGAGAGAAGGAGAGAAGAAGAGGGAAGGAAGGAGGGAATGTAGGAGAGAAGGAAGGGGGAAGGAAGGAGGAAAGGAAGGGGGAAAGGAAGGAGAGAAGGAGAAAAGAAAGGAGGGAGGGAAGGAAGGAAGGAGGGAAGGAGAGAATAAATACATATTATTAATAACAGTTATGAGATCATATAATTGTGAATGTATATATGAAATTGATAAAATAAAAAATAAAAAATAAAAAAGAATAACAACTGCACTCTATCCCCGGAAGACACATTATTGAAACAGGAAAATCATACCAAATAAAACTCCTGATTACTTATAGGAACTGTTCATGAATGCCCTTTTAGACACCACTTGGATATTTTTACAGGCTTTTAAAAATTGAATATCTTTAAATTTAAGTTTTATTAATATTATATGCATTAAGTTCAACATAAATAAACGTTTTCAAAACAAATTCAAAGCTCTGAAGAACGCATAGTTCAGTGTATAGATAAATATCTTAGAGGAGCCAGGAGAGTCCATGTCCTACCATCTACATAACAGAAATAATTCAGAGCTGATGCTAGAGGAGGTCATCTTGAAACACTTCTGCTTTACAGGAGCCAACAGCTCAAGACTGCTGCTTACCACTCAGAGAATCAATCAAATGCTCTGAGATGACAAGGGGTGTGTGATACTCTGCAAGAAACTCCTTGCTGTGAGATACTGCTTGGTTGGATAGCTTCTCCAGTCTTGCAGCAGCCATGATTTCTCTTTGCCTTGGTGTATGACAGACTTAATTTCTCAGTTGTTGATGATAGTCTGAGCTTTGTGGCTTCAGTTTTGCAGAAAAGAGAAGGGGAGATAGAATTAGTCAAGGGATGGGATGGTGTCTTACTTTGTGAAACAGGTGTTGAAAGGGGTCTGTTGTTCAATATCTCCCATTTTCCAAGACAAAGAGAGATTAGGGAACTCTGTTGTTAAATTCTCTGATTAATTTATCTAACTATCAGAAAAAAATGAAAATAAATATGAACAAGCCACATCAATTATAAATTTAACCATATTGTTGCAATTATAGGGAGATTTTAGTAAAATGTATTACTCTACATATATTTTGATACAAACAAAATAAATATTTTTAAAGGAACCAAACATATCTTATACTTTTTATTTACTGAATGTGGGTATGTGTAAATCTAGGTGTAGGTGTTTGTGTAGATATAAGTTTAGGTGTCCGTTTGTTTCTAATACCAGGAAAAGATCCCTATTTGCCTTTTGTTTTTTTTTTAAAAAGCTGGAATTCTGCATGAAGAAAATAATGATAAAGTACATTACAATGGAATTTAAATACTATCGTTTTGGATTATGTTTGCTGTAGGAAGTAAGGTCCAGCTTCTGGCTAATAAAAAGAAAATGTATGGATCACAATTCAGCACCTGTATGGTTAGGAAACAGAGGGGAACATTGTCCACTATTTTCTGAATACTGCTAGCCAAAGTCATGCATAATGATACAAACAGATCCCAAGCGTGCTTTTTAGACCTAGACAAATAACAAATCCATCTTACTGGCATGCTTGTACATAAAGCACCCCAGATTTCCCAAGAGTGGATTGGCTTCCTGAAGTACAAACATTATTTGTCTTCCATGATTGTAGTGCCTCCATGGAGGGAAAAAAAAATCCAGGATGGAGCTAACAGAACAAAAGTGACCAACAATTTGCCACCAGAAAAGCTTATAGACAAATCCAGGAAAACCAAGAATCTAGGACAACTCAATTTCTCCATTGATGTGGGATATATGGTTTGTATACATAGTCTATTTCTGTGTTATATTTAATATTCTATATCAACTCCTGAAGATGCGAAGCATGATACATAATACAAAAATGGAATTTATTTTATTTAAACAATTGATAGAGCTGATGATCTCACAAAATCCTCCAACCCCTAAGAATAACAAAAGCCCACAAACCCTCAATCACTCTCGCCAGGAATTATCCAGAACCAAAGACAAAATACAGACAAAATAAAAGAAGCAATGTAATCAGAGGTGGGTTCCTACCGGTTCGCACCAGTTCAGTAGAACCAGTTTGTCAAATCTACCGAACCGGTTAGAAGAGGTTCCACCAGTGGACGTGGAAAGCAGGCCCCACCTACAGAAGAGGTTCCAAAAAATTTTGAAACCTACCACTGACACACAGACAGACAGACAGACAGACAGACAGACAGACAGACTCACACAGAGAGGGAAAGAGAAAGAAAGGAAGAAATAAATAAATAAATAAAGAAAAAAGAAAGAAAAAGTGAGAGAGAGATGAAAGAAAAAAAGGAAAAAGGGACAGAGACAAAAGCAAGGAAAGAGAGAGAGAGAGAGAGAGAGAGAGAGAGAGAACACATGGCTGGCAAGCCACTCCCACCAGGTCACATGGCCGGCAAGCCACTCCCACAAAGGAGGCCACACCCACAGAGTAGGTTCGAAAATTTTTTGAAACCCACCACTGAATGTAATAGACAAAATAAATTATAATCAACGCAACTAATTCTACGTAGGACAAACATCACATCAATTAAAAACCAGGATCCATAAATACCGGCTGGCAGTCAAACACCATGATTCTAAATCCTTAATCTCTATCCACACTGACATCAAACAGCACTAGTTTGATTGGAGCAATGCAAAAATCATTGGTCACTCTACTATTCACCACACTCGTGAGTTCCTCGAAGACTGGCACTCCGCAAGCAATTCCATCAACAGACACATTGACCTACACCCAGCTTACGAACCCCTCAGAATCCAAATCAACTGTACAGCCAATCAGAGACAGCACTGACCCTCAGTCAACTCACGCAACGCCCCCCCATTCACCTCCCAATGACCCTGACCTGATATAATTTCCTTATTATAAGACCCATCACAAGACCCATTCCCAAGACTCACTGATGATTCAGACTTGAGCCATCACAAGATCCCTACTTAACACACCCACACCCACACCCGAAGCCCTTATAAACAGAACACTGATACCCTTAAATCCCTTAAAATCTGTTTCGTTAGCCTGGTGACAAAACATTCAGAAGTCAAGCTCAGAGAACAAACCTTCACCTTCATCCTACACCTGAGCTACAGATATTACATATGTTCTGTTGTGTTGTGTTGTGTTATGTTATATATATAAAATTATAATTACGTTTACATTTATACCATTTAGAATGGCAAGGGTTTGCTATGTGATGAAGTGTTCACTACAGAAATCATATACAATTGACTCCAAATGCTCCCTATGAGTAAGTATCCAGTAATAGGTTTTCCTGACTTCCAATTTATTACAATAGTCATTTAAACATCTTCAGATCTCTTTCCATTTATCTCTCTTGAATGAATAATCAAGCATCAATAATGTGGGTGGAAGAAGGCTCCTTTTTGTATTTATCTTCTAAATTCCATCCTGTTTTTAAGTTCTAAGCTTTTTATTTATTTATTCATTTGTCTAGTTTACATAGCTACCCATCTCACAAGGGAGTAACTTGGAAAGCGTACAACAAAACTAGAGCAATGAACTCTTCTCACGGTAAATATGAATATTGTGCTTTTGTTTATATTCCATTCTTTTTTTAAGTGCTTTTTTTTCTAGTTTATTGGAAAGCCTTTTATGCAACCAAAACTGATTTTATCGTGTATATTTCATTTTTCTTTCTCTTTGGTATTGTCTGTAATTAATTGACCTTAATTATCTCAGTTTTCCAATTTTCCATACCTCCTGGACTGTTTTTTTCTTCTTCAGGATTTACAGTCATGGAATTGCTCCTATTTTTTTTCCTTTAACTTACTGAAGTCAGCTCTCTCACAGTTTAGAACACCAATCAGATTACTTCCAGTTCTCTCTGCCCACACACAATATGGTGATTTCTAAAATCAGATTGTCACTTTCTCCAAACGGTCCTATAATATCTTTAACTATTTCCTCTCTCTTAATGTTAAATTCAGTACAGCTGATTCCCTAGTTCTCCCTTCCATCTTTCAGATGATAAAATTATCTGCAAGGCCCTTGAAGAACCTGTTGGCTCTCTCCCTTACTTTGATCCCCAATTGATATGGGAAATTGAAATCTCCCATTACCAAAGTAATGATGTTCTAAGGCTTCGTTGTCATCTGATTTGTGAAGCTTTCATCTATATCTTCTGTTTGGTGCGAGGCCAATAGCACATGTCTACAACAGTGTCTTTCTACCCCTTAATTTCCCCCTGGATGCTTTTAGCAGGATTTTTTCACCCTTAGTGTCATTAATTTCCATATAGTAGCAAATTATTGTCATAATCTGCATATAAGGTTCCCCACCTTCTCTTATTATTGGGTCAAGGTTTTTTAAAAAACAAAATATACATTCCAATCACAAGATAGCTCCTACCAGGCTTCTGTAATACAAAGTTATATTTGCTTTCTCCATCAGGTATTCAAATTCTCCATTTGTTTCCCATATGCTGTGCATAGATTTTTTTTTCATTTGCACATAATTTGTTAAAAGGACACCGACATTTTAAATGATGTCAAGGATGCCAAGTAACTTATGTTTTTTTTAAAAAGTGTGAAGGTAGATGAGATCTGTGTTAACATATCAGGAGACAGACCAAGGAGAGGCAGTTTTGCGTAGTGATTAAGGCATCGGGCTAAAAACAGGAAGACATGGAGTTCTAGTCCCACCTTAGGCACACAGCTGGCTAGATGACCTTGGGCCAGTCACTTTCTCTCAGCCCTAGGAAAAAAGCAATGGTAAACCACTTCTGAAAAGCCCTGCCAAGAAAACTGTAGGAACTTGTCCAGGCAGTTTCCAAGAATCAGGCATGATTGAACAGAGGAAAAAGATCAAGGGGAGACACTCCAAATCTATCATTCATGCCTGGTGCCTGATTCTGCCCATGACTCATAGTAAATACTGGACCTAAAAAAGGAGATAACATCAGAAATGACTGAAAAGGGAAAGGAAAGCCTAGCTTTCAAGATGAAACTATGCTGACACTTTTAAACAACAACAACAACAACAACATAGGAACAAGAAGTTCCGTCGTATATCATACAGCAGTTCCATATCGGTTTCTTTGCAGTTAGAAGGGGAAGGAGAGGAGGAAGGAAGGAAGTAGTGAAGGAAGGGAGGGAGAAAAGAAAAGAAAGAGAAAATAAGGTGGTGTAACAACAGGCGCTAGGGATGGTAAACAAAGCAATCCAAACTGTACCTTATAACCTTTTAAATGGAATAACAATAGTATAAGAACAGCAAAGAAAAAGAATAACTATGTGAATGTATACCTATAATTGTATGTAAGAGAATAAATGACAGTAAGAATATAAAGCACAATATAGGTAAACAATATTTGGTTATAAGTAGCTAAGTATAAATAAGTATAGACTTGTACATAAAAACGGATAACGAATAAGGAGACCATGAATGCAAGATAGAAATGTATAGAAGGGAAAACACTATGTTCTGTTCTGTTTGTTCTGTTTATTGGTCTTGTATGCCGCACACTCCCGAAGGACTCCGGGCAGCTTACAATAAATAAGGGAAGGGGATAAATACACAAAACAACACTTTAAAATACACAACAGTCACAGTTTCCGTGGGGCTGGATATTTCGAGAGCCCCCCGGCTTGCTGGAGCAGCCAGGACTTAATGGCTTTGCGGAAGGCCGGGAGGGTAGTAAGGGTCCGGATCTCCACGGGGAGGTCGTTCCAAAGGACTGGAGCTGCGACAGAGAAGGCTCTCCCCCGGGGAGTCGCCAGCCGACATTGGCTGGCAGATGGAATCCGGAGAAGACCTAACCTGTGAGATCTAATCGGTCTATGGGGGGTAATCGGCAGGAGGTGGGCTCTCACTATGCTGACACATTCATCCAGATCTAGTTATAGCTCCTGCATGCCAGTAAAACACAACAAATGACTTTCAGAATGGAGATTCCAATAGGTCAGTAAAACTGAAAACCAGATGGGAATAGAGTGATGGAAGAGGAGATTTTCTGTGAGGAACTTTCTCACCTGAATGGTATGGGAGATTACGAAGGAGGTACTATTACTTGAAATTCCTGGTCTGAGGACATTGGCAAAGCAATCACGGCAACCAGAGTAGACACGGAAGTGGGACAAAGCAATATTCAGAGCAGTTGTCACAACCTCATTTGGCCCTTCCCCACCTTCACCATGAGCTAAATGTTAGGTAGCTTATGGATTTATTCTGTTTTTTTAAAAAAATGTTCATCGTTATTGATCTATTATGAATAGAGGTCAAAGAAGCATCTCTTTCACTCAAACTCTTTAAGAAATTGGTATGCCACTCTCTTACAAATACATAGCAACCAAGCACCTCTCATTCACCTTGGCCATAAGCAATGGCACAGCCTATGGGACTACTTCAGACATCAGCGGAGAGCATAAGCCCATAATGCCACCGAAGCATGCCTGAGATGAAATGGTGAGAGCCAGGTCAAAGTTCAAGTGCTACCAGTATCTGAGAAGTGTGTCTATGACACAATGATCGCACACCCTGAAGTGTGTCACTGTGCATATAAAATGCTTTTTAGGCATAATAATTATGGGTAATGCTTTCATTAATGAGCCGAAACCAATTCAGGACCAGCCTCACAATTACACGGTTTGGAATTTCCTTTAGCAAACCTGATTGCAACATCAATCAAAGCAATTATACAATGCAAGGACTGACTGCATATTGATGTGACACATTTTCACAGTATCCACACCGTAAAGCATTGCTGCTGTAATTCAGGTCAAGATCTAAAAAGCAAATACAAATAATTTGGTAGCAAAACTCCTACACTTCCCCAATAATTCACCATCTTTTCTGTAAGTACATAGAATAGGGCTTTATTTTAAGAAGTATGCAGTAGATGAAAAAGTACAGTATATGTATTGAGAAAAACCACTGTGAAAATATAGGCATAAATTATACACTTGGATAGCATTCCTTGGAACTGTACATACCTATTGTTCTCCCTCTCTATTCTATCTTACCTCTCTATTATATCATTATGAAAACTTTTCTGAATTTCTCCAGTTTAGAAGAAAATGCAAAAGGTTTAGACAGGTAAGATGCAAATTCGATCTCAGTATTTGCTATCAACGCATGCTCAAAATAGCAGTTTCCATAAGAACATAAGCACTAACCATATCAAGTGATACAATAGGTATCCATAAACACATATGCATATGACCTCAGAATACAACAATTAGTTATTAATAATTTGCCTTCAAATATGAAACTGAATGAATTAGTCTGTGATAATTACTTGCCAAAGCATTTAGGAAATATTATGTAGCTTTCTAACTACTGCGAGAGAAATAAACTCCTGTATCATTAGATAACAAGGAAAGAAATAGGTTATTTCCTTTATGAAAGCTTCCAATTGCCTGATGTGTTTGCTCAGTAGATTATTTTCTGTCATCTCAGTTAATTGAATTTTATCCATTGCTTTTAGAATTCTTTCCTTTTATAGAAGGTTAAAAAGTTCAGAAGAGCCCCAGTTTTGAACCTCAGCAATTTATCGTATAAACCAACTTGAACCGTTCACAGTATGCTGGTATGATGGTGAAATGGAGTAACAAAACTGTAGAATAATTGCTTTTCAGTGTCTGACTGGATCAGTGTTCAAATAATTGTTAGTAAACTATCAGTCTGCCACATGGCACCCAACCGAGGCTCTGTAACAAGTACATAAAAGGCTTTCACAGACATAGCCCCTTCAATAATTTGTCCTGGAACATTTCATAAAGGATTCTAAAGTTTCACCATTTTCATATTTATTTCTCAGAAAATGGATTTGGAACAAAACATGAAGTTGAAATTTCACTAAGGATCTGTTTCCACAAGATCCCTAACCAGATTAATGGAAGGTAAGAACAACTTATTTGATCTAATCATCTAATGCCACAGATATAATTTAAGGTAGATGCAGTCTTGCACAACATTACAGTAATTCTACCTAGCTGGTCATCTTGTGGGAACAGCTTAACTCATTAATTGATCTGTTTTGCATAACTGATATGTTTGCATAGCAATAGCAGTTAGACTTATATACCGCTTCATAGGGCTTTCAGCCCTCTCTAAGCGGTTTACAGAGTCAGCATATCGCCCCCACAGTCTGGGTCCTCATTTCACCCATCTTGGAAGGATGGAAGGCTGAGTCAACCTTGAGCCGGTGAGATTAGAACCGCTGAACTGCAGATAACAGTCAGCTGAAGTGGCCTGCAGTACTGCACCCTAACCACTGCGCCACCTCGGCATATTATTGTGACTTTTTCCTGGTTAGTTACATATAATTCAAACCCCATCAAACCCATCTTCTTTTTACAATCTATTCTGTTTAATCATCAAACCATAAATCCCAAGTTCATCAGCAATAGGCATATACATTAACTTATCTATGATTTTTTTTAAAAAAAATCAATTTAGCCATCTTTGCGAGTTCTGCCATTTTCACCAACCATTTTTCGATTCTAGGTGATGCCAAATCTTTTTACCTTTGTGCATAAAATAATCATCTGAATTAGTGAGTATATTTGAATTTGAAAATGTGTAGCTTTTTTTACATGTTCAAACATAATAAAATGTCCCTTCTTGTTTATATTTCCAACATAAATTTGAAGTTCCTTTATACAGAGAAATTGATATTTTTTTTATTTAGATATCCATATATTTTCTCCAGAGAGATGTCACTTCCTTTATATAAGTTGGAATAATATTGATGAATGCTTTTTGTAAGGCCATGCTATCCTTTAATACAGTGTCTCCCTCTTGAAATCCAAGGAATCTGTAAAGCTTTAATAACTTTTTCTCTAGCATCTTCACCAGAATCCTCTGGAAGTGTTCTAAATCTTAAACAATATTCCTTTTCTTTCAATTCCAAAAGAGACAAATTATCTAGTTCTCTTTCCAACTATTTGTCTATAATTTCTGTCTGTCTTATATTAGCATTATCTTTTGTTTTGTAAAATCCACCAATTGTTGCACTCTAAATTGCACTGTAAATAAACAACAAAAAACATATTCCCATGGAGCAGTGGTGGGATTCAAATAATTTACCAACCAGTTCTCTGTCCTAATGACCAGCTGGGTAGGCGGGGCTCGGTGGTCATGTGAGCATGTGGGCATGGCCAAGTCAATGTCACTCAGGTTGATGGGCACTTCTCCTTAGTTGTTACAATGGTAAGGGTTAATTGGAGAGGCAGTTTCTATAAGCAGGGCAATAAAGATTAGGATAGAAACAACACCAGAATGTTTCCTTCCTGCCTTCCTTACAGGATTAGCCCTGTAAAGTGGGAAAAAACAAAAGATTTCTTCCCAAAACCGGTTCTCTGAACTGCTTAGAAAGTTACCAACCGGTTCTCCCGAACAGATGCGAACTGGCTGAATCCCACCACTGCCATGGAGGTCATGTTTGTTTATCCCTCAATTCCTGGCTGCTCGTGAGCTTCCTGCAAAAAGCCTCAGTTCCTGAAGTATAATCAAGAGGAGCACAGTGCAAATGGGTGATCTTATGATATTTCCTTTATCTGGAAATATTGGCCCAGCCAGAATCCATCATCTGGTTGCTAATCAATGCCACTATGGTATCTCTGCTCCTTCAGGGGAGACTACTTCACCCTGAATTTTCACCATAGGTGAAAACTCTTGTTGAATGCTTAATGTAATTTTATGATACACAAACCTAAGGTTCTAATTTCTCTATGCTAAAATCTCAACCGGAATACCTACTTCAAACTGCGCTCCAAAATGTTGGCTTGGGACTTTCCATCCTACCTCTTGTTTATGGAGACTTTAGGTCAGGATTTTCTCTATATCAGGCCAGCACCATCATGTGGTCTTCTTGGAGCATTACAGTACTTTTGCATTTTAAATAAAATTAAAACTGGTTTTATACCATTTTTTTAAAAAAAATAAAGTTGATTTTATTTATATCTGGGGAGGTTGGGAAAGATGGGTTAGAACCTCTAGACCAAGGGTTCCTAAACGTTTTGCATTACACTTTTTTTTACTATTGATGAAAGAAATGTCCTTCTGGGTTCAGCTCCAAGTGGGGAAAAAGACACTGGAGACATGGAGGCTGCTTGGAAAGATGGTTTATTGGTGGACAGGACCACATGGCTTGAGCCCTGAACAGAAAAGGTGATCACATGCTTCGATGTTGGTGGAGAAGAAGAGAAGGGCTGAGGGAGGGGCTTGTTAGGCTTTTTATAACCTATTCAGTCCCACCTCTATGTTTCCTGTTCCTGTGTAAGAAATGTATTCTGATTGGTTGTCAGACTCCCATGGGGCCATGCAGGGGCAAGCAACTCTCTAGGCTGTGTTTTGAATCCAGGTTTGGTTGAGTTCTCAGATACCAGGTGGTGAGTTGGGTAAAGTGCCTTAATCCCATCCCCCTGGAGTTGAAGTGGAGAAGTCTTTATTATGTAAAGGGACTAGCTTGGCCTTCTTAATGGCCCATTGACAAAGTGGGGATGGGCAGGAAGCTTCAGGCAGCTATTCTGTCTTTTAAAACATGTTTCTTTCTTTTCACATCCAGAGAAATATTCTGCCTTTTCAATATTTCCTAGGATATTTCATTTTTCTGGGAGAGGGCTGGGTGATACCTTCCTACAGTATAATGTTAATTTTCCCTAAAACTTCACACACCAAAATGAACACAAATGAATACTGAAAACAATACAGTGAAACTTTGGGAGAGGTGGATTTATTGTAACAATGTGCAACTAAAGGTTCTTCACACCTACCCTGAACTCTTTCTGCACCTCTTCAAGGGGAGGATACATCTTACAGTTTGGAAATCCTTGCTCTAGAATCCATATTCTCTTTCTGTAAGATGAGATTATTTTCAGTTTTTTCCGCATGCTGACCTTTTAATCACCTGAAAAACAACACAGAGAGCACTGATGCCAAATGAGGCTCCTTCTAGATGTTAGATATGGTAGCAGGAGATACCTAGCCTCTAACTTGAAGCAGAATGTTGGGACAATGGATGAACACATAGAGAGCTTTTAGGAAAAGATGTTTGAGACCTTCAGCCTTCCACTCTACTTCAACTCAACTGCTCTCCTATAACATCTAAGATAAATAATAATCATTATTTAATTTTGACCTGAGAGTGGAGATCATATTGATATTTGCCTCTCTAGGTGTGTAGAACCATCAATCTTTCTTTTCTGGTGTCTTTCACAGCTGCCTAGTAAAACAGACACTCTGTTTCTGATTATTTGTCTATTTTAGCATGAAGTGATCAGAAAAACTTTACCTGCATAATTTTTAACTTTTGCTTGTCGTACAGAGTCCAGGGACCCTTCCAGAAACAGTCAGCCAAACTTCATTACTAGGGACAGGGTTTGCACAATAAATCAAATAATTACAATTCGTTCTTTAACTTAGTCACCCGTGGTGACACAGTGGTTAGAATGCAGAATTGCAGGCTTGCTCTACCTGTAACCAGGACTTGATTCTGATCTGCTCAAGGTTGATTCAGCCTTCCAACCTGTTGTGGCCCAGCAGGAGCCATTGGAGCTGCCACCAGACTCCGACAGCGAGGGGCCCTATGAGTTGGCTCTGGAGGATGTGGAGGACCCTGGACAGGGTTCCGACTCCGAGCAGGGTGCAGAGAGGCTGGTTGGCCACCAGGAGGCACCTGAGCCTTGGACCAGTGGGGAGGAGACAAGGGAGAGTGCTCCGGATGCCAGCAGTGAGTTGTTCCTGGATGCCCGTCACTGAAGAGCTAATAGGCGTCAGGAACAGTTGCGCAGTTACAGGAGGTAATTGCACTCAGCTGGTGGTCATTAGGCTCCTATCCAGACTATAAAAGGACTGCTTGTGCACATGCCCCTCTTGCAGAAGTCAACGCAGGAACTAATGTTGGAGAACATTATTGTGAGCATGGCAGCCTGGATTGCTGCCACAGCTTATCTGTGCTGGATTGCTGCCCAAGCTTGTCTGTGCCCGTTTGCTGCCAAGGACCTGTCTGTCTGTTTATTAAATGCCGTAACTTATCTTTGGCTCGGAATGTGTGTTGGTGTGGGACGAGGGGGGTCAGAACACAACCTTTTGAAGTCAGTAAAATAAAGACTCAGATTGTTGGGGGCAATATGCTGATATTTATAAACTGATCAGAGAGTGCTCTAAAGCACTACGGAGAGGTATAGGAATCTAAGTGCAATTGTTATTGCTATCAATTCTGTCTAATTATAATTAGAGTTAGACATATCAGGCTGCATTATTTTTTTTATTACCAACCATATTTTGAAAGGAACAGGAGTTAAAAATAAGGTCTGGAATATGGTAATGACTAATGAGCTACTCTTAGTAGACACAGATCAATAAGTTATAATCATTTTCTTCCCCTAATGAACAGCATAAGAGTATTCCACTCATATCCAGACCACATGAGTTACTCACGTCAAGATAGGCCAATGGCTCTCTATCCATTCCATCACATTCTAAGCAGTGATGGGGAATGTTAATATTCTTCCTGACTATGCTTCAGCTGTCATTATATGCAAAAATTAAGCACCTAAGAAGGGTTCTGGCAGTCTCTTCATAGTGATGGAAGAAAGGATGAAAGAGTCCTTCACCTTTGTAGGCAACTGAGGTGCATAAACAAGAGAAAGTTGTGAGGAGGACTTTGTTGTTATTCATACCAGAGAAAGAAGGGAGGGTGAGCTTACAGAGAAGAAAGTAGGGCCAGTACAGATAAGGCGGAGGGAGCTTGTGGGAACTATGCATGTCAGAGGTTCCACAAGTTTTCAATATCTATGAAGAATTCTATATAGCCATGCACAATACATATTATAGAGGTGTGTGTGTGTGTGTTTTAGCCTGGTGCACTATAATGCCACATCCAAAAGATACATACAATATAAATAACTGAGAGAGAAATGTGAGAATTCCATCTTGACTTCTTATTTGTTTGGCAGTGAGTATCATTCTGATGAAACCTGATTGCCCAAATAACCAGCTTGTAATTTTGGAGCTGCTTAATTTGAAACACTTTGGAAAATTAATTCCATGTTCAGCTTTAGTGAGTAAAATTCTCTGCGTTGGAAGATTATAAACTTAGCTTCGGTTGTACTACCCTTTTTATAAAAATTTCAATCTAGTAACAGTTCCCCCCCTCAACCAGGCCTGTTTTTCATCATAAATGATCCAGAGGAATGATTCTTCAAGGCAATTATTGATGGCTCAAAACATATGCACAGCTTCCTTTACTCTTCCTATTAGACAATGTCTGGTTTAACATGTACCTGCAAAGAAACAATGTCTTCCTTGTTAAATGATCAGGCAGTGCTGACATATTCTACGGGAAAATAAGAAGCTCAAAATGCCAGTTGTGGATGAGAACAAAACAAAACAGTTACAAATCAATGAAATGTACAGAGAAAAACCCAACACGCATGGGAAAACTGAATCTCTTGTACTCTGTATAAGTCTGCAGAGAAGATCATATGAAGTTGCTCAGACAAATTTAGAACATTGACTTATCAAGCCATTCCTCTTACACCAACAGAATCTTTCCCAGCCTGGATATTTGTTTACTTCCAATATAATTTATCATTGGACAAAGTCATCTTTGTATTAATTTTTATAGCACTAGGAAATAGTTAATGCCTAACATCAGTAATCCTAGTGCAGCCTTGCAAGGGCAGAAATAATCTAGTCCATTCAATTCCCTCTATTTCCAGTTAGGAGAATGCAATATTCAATTTATCTCCCCAATAGTAGATCAAGAGTACTTGATGGCCAAGCAACTAGAACCACTGTTATTGTCCTTGTCATCTGTGCCTCACGTCCTGCCATGATATATATACAATGATTCAAAGCAGCAGTGTCCAATTTGCCCAGACCTCCTTTGGACTGAGATAGCAGTGTCTACTGACCCAAGAAGCTTCTTGCAATATTGCAAATTACAGTATCATTAAAAATAATGTTTTCCTCATTGTCCTATCAAACCTGGTACCAGCGTGACCACTAGATCAAGAAAATAATATGAAGAATGTAGTCATAAAAGATCAATATGTTGATTTAACTAATATACTGAGATAACAAACAGTATGGATACATGAATGAGAGATGAGAGTTCTTGGAAGGGACCTTGTAGGTCATCTAGTCCAACCCCTCGCCCAAGCAGGATACCCTACACCATTTCTGACAAATGGCAGCCAATTTCTTCTTGAAAGTCTCAAGTGGTGAAGCTCCTACAACTTCTGAAGGCAAGCTGTTCCATTGGTTAATTGTTCTCACTGTCAGAAAATTTCTCCTATTTCTAGGTTGAATCTCTCCTTGATCAGTTTCCATCCATTATTCCTTGTCTGGCCTTCAGGTGCTTTGGAAAATAGCTTGACCCCTTCCTCTCTGTGGCAGCCCCTCAAATATTGGAACAGTACTTTTGTTGCAGGATACTATCTCAGCTTGATCTCTTTTTTCCTTGATTAATGTCCATATTTCAAAAATCTTTAGTTCCTATTTCCTGATATTTATTTCTGGTAAGTCATTACTGTTATATTGCATTATTATAGTTCATTGCACACTGAGCCAGATGTTTATAGATTGGACTTGATATTTTGATCCACTTACTGAATCCTTCTCAAAGTCTGGGATAGGGAAATTTTCTTGGATTATGTTAAAGGTATTATTGCTAGAGCCAGAGCCAAGGTGGCGCAGTGGTTAAATGCAGCACTGCAGGCTACTGCTAGATCAGCAGGTCAGCGGTTCAAATCTCACCGGCTCAGGGTTGACTCAGCCTTCCATCCTTCCGAGGTGGGTAAAATGAGGACCCAGATTGTTGGGGGCAATATGCTGACTCTCTGTAAACCGCTTAGAGAGGCCTGAAAGGCCTATGAAGCGGTATATAAGTCTACTGCTATTGCTAGATGTAAGCTGTTCCAAGTAAAGCTGCCTTTTACAATTGGCTGATGGCAATTTTCTTAATGCTGATGGTGTTCAAGTGGTGCTCCAGATCTTTTGGGATTATACCAAAGGTGCTCATTATTACTATTATTATTAACATTATTTTAAAAATCTGCTAAATATTCTCACATTTAGCTTCAGATTTCAGCTTCCTTCCTGTAATTCTTTTTAAAAATAATAATAATTTTATTTATATTTTTTTCTTTAACATCATAATCTTTTAACTTCTAACATTTGTGTACAGAGAGCAGTGGTGGGTTTCGGATCCCGTTCCAATCGGTACGGTTGGAACTGGCCTGGCTTTGTCCACATGGATGTGCTTAGCGCGTGTGCGCATGTGCACAGCGTGCGCATGTATCTTACTGTCTTGTGACGTCTCCATGAGCCTGCAGCTACTCAGCGGAGTGGAGTGCAGGCACTGTATATATAGTATATATAGATATAGTGCTTGGTTCAATGAATGAATAATGTTTTTCTGGACATTGTTCAGTGCTCTATAATTACTGTAACACATTGGCTTTCAATGTTACTTAAGTGTCCTACTGAATTTATGCTGCCAAGGTAGTTCCTTAGCTTTCTCAATTGACACTGCAGAAAACAAAATATTGATTTACCTTACCAATATTTTGCAAAGATTCCTGTTATTGTATGTAATATATGAAATACTTTGTGCACTAAGAAATTTCTATTGCAATATTGAATTGCATGTCTTGAAAATTTATAATTACATCCCTGTCTGATGGGTATTGTTTTACATCTTACATTATTTTGGACAAGTACTGAATATGTAATAATAAAGCAATGATCCCACTGCTAAATTTCAAGATTTCCCATTTTGATTGTGAAGCACAGGAACAGTCTCATTATGGGTTGTTTTTAATTTGTAATGCTTCTATTTAAAATTGTGGTAAGGATAATTTCTTAAATGTATGAAATTAACACTTATTCAATGACTGGGGTCTTGACGAGGCAAAGGGGCTTGTATGGGTAAATGAAATTGTCATGTCCCTGTCGGAGCCTGAAGATGAGCTGGAACTTGAGCTGATAGAGATTGAAAGGGCGGCTTCGATGGCTTTAGAGGAAATTGGGGAAGGGCAGGGCCTTTCAGGATTAGAACAGCTTGTAGACAGGGAGGAACAGGGACAGGATGAACATGAGAGAAAGAGCTCAGGCAAGGAACAAGGACCACCCCCTCCTGATCCGAGAGCACCAAGAGTGGAGACAAGGTGAGAACAGCCTAGACTGAGTAGGCTACTTGGGAGAAGAGTGCCCTGCCCATCTTCCCAAGGCACACCTAGGGAATGAGATTTAAGGAGAAGCTGTGGGGAGGGGCATTTTTAGAGAACTGTTCTGACCCCCCTCGTCCCACACACTCCGAACCAAAGATAAGTTACAGCATTTAATTAACAGACAGATAGGTCCTTGGCAGCAAACCGGCACAGACAAGCTTGGGCAGCAATCCAGCACAGATAAGCCGTGGCAGAAATCCAGCCTGCCAAGCTCACAATAATGTTCTCCGACATTATTTCCTGCGTTGATTTCTGCAATAGGGGCGTTTGCACAAGCAGTCCTTTTATAGTCTTGAGAGGAGCCTAATGACCACCGAGTGCAATTACCTCCTGTAACTGCGCAACTGTTCCTGACGCTTATTAGCTCTTCGGTGCCAAGCATCCAGGAACAACTCACTGCTGGCCTCCGGATCACTCTCCCTTGTCTCCTCCCCACTGGTCCAAGGCTCAGGTGCTTCCTGGTGGCCAACCAGCCTCTCTGCACCCTGCTCAGAGTCGGAATCCTGTCCAGGGTCCTCCACATCCTCCAGAGCCGACTCAGAGGGCCCCTCGCTGTCGGAGTCTGGTGGCAGCTCCAATGGCTCCTGTTGGGCCACAACAGATAACAAACACTGAGTTCCTTAAATGCTGACATTTGAACTTTCCAAGAGTCCTTGCATTCTTTCTGGCTTTCTGGACTAATTAACTGGATCCTTTGCTTCCTGAACTCCTTGATTTTCCTGCTGGATTTATTGCTGTGCAGCCTTGGTGTAGATAGCTCTGGGCTTGACTATTTGGAGCCAGAGGCTGTTTGAGGTGTGGGGGCATTGTCGTCACTTTGCTCTGAGACTTGCCAGAAATGTGGGAGTGTTTGGGGATATTTGGAGCTATAAAGGGGCGGATTGAACTGCCAGCTGCTTGTGTGATCTCTGTGCCATGTCCCAGGTCATCACAGAAATTGTGGGCTATATCATTGGATATGTATATGTCGAGAAGAGTCTCCCAAGGTGAACAGGCCATGATGGATATGCCATTTTAACATTGATCACATCTGCCAATCAGCATTTAATCAGCATGGCAGATTATAGTCTATTCCTTCCACATACCAATACATTCTCAAAAAGAGCCCTCATTCCACAGATGCCCTAGGGCAACTACCCACAGCAGCAGGAAGACCTGCAAAAGGCATAGTGTACTAAGAATTACGGTTAAATCAAGCTGACTTTGGACATAGGAATAGTCTAACAATGAAAACAGATGCTCAATTAGAAGAACTGTTGATTGAACTCAACAATATGCATTGGGATATCATTGGATTATGCGAAACACACTGAACTTGATAGGACTGGGCATTTACTCTACACTAGGGGTATTGAAGACAGATGAGGCAGAGTTGGTTTTCTCATCAACCAAAAGCTGAAATATTATGTAGTAAAATATGAAAGTATATCAGAGTAGCCAAATGCCTCATTCAATTGAACAAACAATACAAGTTTCAAACCATCCAAGCTTACATGCCAACAATAAGCTATAGTAATGCTAAGGTTGAAGAGTCTTATGATGATGTGTTCTGACCCCCCTTCTCCGCTCGTTAACAGACGACAGTCAGACAGACTTAAAAGGAAATAACTTTATCAGCCTCAGCTCACGCTGGCTGCGAGCCCAAAAATAAACATAAATAAAGTCTCTGGCAAGAAGATAACAGAATGCAAAACAAAGATCTCTTACGGCAGAACCAGGTGTTCAGAAAGAAAGCAAATCACTACTCCAAGTGTCTCTTTGAATCAGGGTTACAGAAAGCAAACCACTTATCCAAGTGCCTCTCACAAACAAACCACGACCGATGAACGATGAACGTTGACTTCTGCAACCAGGGCGTGGCACCATTATCTCCAGATAAGATCCTTTTATCTCCAGAAGACCACACTAACGAGCCCCAGCTGCATTGTTATTCCTGCATCCCGACTCAACTCACAGCAAACTTCTGCTGAGTCACACAATGATGTAACTTCATGTGCCTTCAAGACAGAGAAAAATGCCAATACAAAATACTAGTGGGTGACTTTAATGCAAGTATAAGAACAATATCAGAAAAAGGAGAAAAATAGGAGAATAGGAGAAAAAGTGCCTGGCCTGTATGGAAGTTGTGAATGAGATAATAGAGGTGACAAACTAGTAGATTTTACTGAAGGAGAGGAACTTTATATCATAAACTCATTCTACAAGAAAAAAAGTAGCAGAAAATGGACATGAAAGTGTCCATCTGGGAACACAAGCAAAATTGATTGCATCATGTCAAGTGATAAAATCATATTCTGAATTGTACTGTCATCAGTCGTTTCAATGTTGGAGGTGATCATAGAATGGCATGAGCTAAAGTGAAGATAGCTTGTCAAAAAGAGCATATGAAAATGACAAAGAAGTGACAAAAAACAAAAATAGGTATTGATCAACTGTTAGAAGAGTAGAGTGATTTTGAGATTAATCTATCAAATCACTTCGCTCTATTATAAGATTTAGAAGAGATGAACATTACAGACCAAAATGAATAGTCAAAAATATCCTTGAATCTGCTACATCTATAGCGCCACTGGAAAAACACTTTGTAGAGTCAAAAATCTCAGATGAAACTATTCATTTAATGAAAGAATAATGGACAATGAAAAATACAGGAAGTTTCGCTAATAAACTGGAGTATGTTGAACTTTGCAAGACCATAAGAAAATGTATCCAAGAAGAAATTCGTCAGTCTAATGTGAAGCTTGTGAAAAAAGGCAATTGAATAAATCAAAATGCAAGCTTAGAGAAAGAAAGAAGGTTTTTGCAATAATATGTGAAGATGACTCTGTCTGTAGAACAAGACAGGAAATGTTAGAAATAATTGGAAAATTCTATTCAGAGCTATATGAAGATCAAGATCACTCAAAAGTAACAATACCCATGAAAGAGGAAATGCCAGATATATTAGTGGAGGAAGTATCTTGTCATAAAATCAATGAAAAATGGTAAAGCTCCAATTTTACATGAGATAGTTTACATGAGATCCTAGCAAAACTCAAAATGCCTCGGAGAAGACAGAATACCTGACGCATGGCGAAATGCTGAAGTGATTCTTATACGCAAGAAATAGACCCAAGATGATTTAAAGAACTATTGCCCAATAAGCTTACTTTCAATCATCTACATGATTTTCACCAAGATAATAGCAAAAAGAATATTGAGAACATTAAATGATGCACAAAGCAGCGGGCAGGGTTCAGAAGTGGCATCCAGGTTGTTCAGCGAGGATTGAAAGGCACAGTGAGTACACCATGCTTCTGTGCATGGCTTTCATTGACTATGAAAAGGCATTTGACTCACTTATTCCAGCATGCAATAATTAAGGAATTGCTCAGCTGAGGCATAGACACTGCTTACATAAACTTCCTATAATCAATATATGAAAAGGCAATGGCAGCAATTTGCCTTAATGATCTAATAGTGGAAATCAACATAGAACAAGGTGTATGAATGGCAATACAGTGTCACCTATCCTTTTCTCAGCCTGCCTTGAAGAAGCATTTGGCAAACTAGACTGGACAGAAGATGGAATAAAAATCAATGGCACCTATTTAATCCACTTAGGAATTGCAGATAATGTTTTTCTCTTCTCAGAAGACCCAGAAGAGCTACAAAGACACATACAAGAGCTGCACAAAGCAGAATAACCATTTGGCTTAAAAATAAACCAGAAAAAGAGCTAGGTTATATTTAATAAATTCGCCAAGGAAAGAAATATTGTATAACTGGAGAAGAATTCGACATAGGTGGCAGAGATGGGTTCCTACCAGTTCTCACCTATTCGGTAGAATCAGTTCGTCAAATCTACCGAACCGGTTAGAAGAGGTTCCACCAGTGGATCCGGAAAGCAGGCCACACCTACAGAAGAGGTTCCAAAAATTTTTGAAATCCACCACTGGTCCTTGGATATGATTATTCTACACTATCATGCTCATATTTATAAAACTCAGTGCCTCTGTGAAAGGTAAGGATGACTACTGCGTTTGTGGTGCAATCAGAACATTCCGTGTGTTGAAGTTGTTTTAACACAAACCAAAGATGCCTTTTAAAAAACAAGTTTACATCATATTCTTATGCATGCCAGTGCTGTGTGTGAGGTAATTTAAGGTGGTTCTGACAAGTGTCGTCAGCATCTTCATATCCGGTCACATGGGCGGCAAGCCACTCCCATCTGGTCATATGGGCAGCAAGCCACTCCCACAAAGGAGGCCACACCCACAGAGTAGGTTCGAACAATTTTTGAAACCCACCACTGATAGGTGACCATTTCATGTACCTTGGCCAACATATCTCAATGGAAGGGGATTTAATAAAGGAAATTGAAGTATTAAATGCGGTTGGCAGGCATTCGGCAAGCTAGGCATAATGTTCAAGAAAAACCTCCCCCTATTCCTGAAGAGAAAAGTTTTCGATCAGTGTGTGCTACCTCCTCTAACTAATGCCGGTGAAACATGAACATCAGCCTCACAATTGATAGAAAAGTTATGAGTGGCACGAAGAGCCATGGAAGGATACTTGATCCGCACTACAAGAGAAGATAGAAAGACCTGCACACAGATTAGAGACAAACAAAAGTATATGACGTCATCAAGGGAGTAAGAGAATTGAAATGAGCTAGTCCAGTGATGGCTAACCTTTTTCCCATCACATGCCAAAAGCAGGGGGAGCGTAGTGTGGTCATGAGCGGGCGTGCCCACACCCATAATGCTATATGTGTGACACACACACCCCGTATACATGCCCGCGCTCCCCCGCTTTTGGCACACAATGGACCCGTTTTTTGCCCTCTCCAGTCTCCAGATGCTTTCCAGGAGCCTGGGGAGCAAAAGCAGTCTCCCCCGCCCCCCAGAGACCCACCAGAGGCTTCAGGAGCCTCCCCTTAAGCTTCCAGAAGGAGAAAAATGGCCCTACAGGAAACCCAGAAGTAACTACCGGTTTACCTATAAGTCCGTTTTTCGCCCTCCGGAGGCTTCAGGAATCCTCCTGAAGGCTCCAGAGGATGAAAACGGCCCCACTGGCAACCTGGAATTGACAGCCCAATGTGCAAACCGTAAGTTTGTTCCCAGACTTCCGGTTTGTGCGTTGGGTTGTTTTCCGCCCTCCGGAGGCTTCAGGGAAGCTGCCGGAGGTAAAAAAAAAAACTTAAAAGAAGGCAGAAGGCCAAAGCCAGGGCATGCAAGGGTTGCCCTAACAAATGGCTCCGAGTGCCACCTGTGGCACACGTGCCATAGGTTCGCCATCATGGGGCTAGTCAGGGACCAGTGGTTACATAGCAAGAAGAGTTGACGGTGGGTGAACCAAGGCAGTCATGGAATGGACTCCACTTAATAAAAAGCGAGGAGGAGGAGGAGGAGGAGGAGGAGGAGGAATTAACAATGAAACCTGATTCTGAAACCTTTGATCACAGCAAATATTTTTAATGATAAAATATCAGATATCAGAATACATCCCATATAAAACAAGCAGTATTTCCCAAATATTTAAGGTATAATCAAGATTTCTTTTGGCATAATCACAGCTAAAGATTTCAACTGTAAATGAAGCATCTCTTGAAATGTGCCTATGCTTGTTCAACCAGGAATATTTTACATGTTTAGGGAATTTTCTGTTTCTCTTTCTACTTCAACGCAATTAATTATGGGGTCAAACTTAGAGAGTCAGTTTGTTGCATCAGATTAAAAACCAGGAAACAGTGAGTTCTAGTTCTGCTGGGTGATCTTGAGCTAGTCACTCTGCCTCAGGAAGCAGGCAAATAACTTGTGAAAAAAAATCCTCCAGAGAAAAACTGCATGGATTAGTCTAGGTCCGTGATGGCAAACCTATGGTAACATGCCAGAGGTGACACGCAGAGCCCTCTCTGTGGGCACACCTACCGTTGCTAGCTGCTCTTCTGGGTTCCGTTGCATGCGCTCCGGCCAGCTGCTCTGTTCTGGGGGTTCTGGTGCTTGTATGCACACCAGCCAACTGGTCTTCCAGCTGGCATGTGCACGACAGAACCCGGAAGAGCAGCAGGTCGCCGTGTACATGCGCATTGTCCAGTTGCTCTCTTCCGGGTTCTGGCACTCCAGCATATGTGTCCAGTTTTGGCACTCAGTGCCGAAAAGATTAACCATCACTGGTCTAGGTAGTTTTTAGTAGTCATAAACAGGAGTCCAGTCATAGGAAACTGTTGTGGCCCAGCAGGAGCCGTTGGAGTTGCCACCAGACTCCGACAGTGAGGGGCCCTCTGAGTCGGCTCTGGAGGACCCTGGACAGGGTTCCGACTCCGAGCAGGGTGCAGAGAGGCTGGTTGGCCACCAGGAGGTACCTGAGCCTTGGACCAGTGGGGAGGAGGCAAGGGAGAGTCAGCCGGAGGCCAGTAGTGAGTTGTTCCTGGATGCACGCCATCGAAAAGCTACTAGGAGTCAGGAACAATTATGCAATTACAGGAGGTGATTGTACTCAGCTGGTGGTCATTAGGCTCCTCTCCAGACGATAAAAAGCTACTTGTGTACACGGCCCTCTTTGCAGAAGTCAACGCAGGATTGAATGTCGGAGGATATTACTGGGAGCTTGGCAGGCTGGATTGCTGCCAAGCCTTATCTGTGTTTATTGCTGCCTGAGTTTGTCTGAGTTGCTGCCAAGGTCCTTATCTGTTTGTTCTGCTTGGCTTTCAGCCACCGAGATATTGGTGTCTTGCTATTAAAGTACATTCCAGTTAAGCTTGTCTCGGCATTCGTTACTGGATGGAGGAGGGGGTCAGAACAGGAAACTAACAATATTATCTACGACACCAGCATTCACTTCCTGAAAAGTTGAAAGCAAGTCAATGATTAAAAAAAATCAATTGCCAGACCATTGCTTTGCAACATCTCACCCCCTCCCTCTTATTTCTTTCACTGAAATAATCTAATTTTTTTTTAAATTATAAACATTTCCCTGTCCCTTTCTTAAGGAGCATTGGTATCAAATTTCAGTTCCATGGAAATTGTTGTTCAATAACCCAAATTGTTCACTATACTTCATTGTTCCTATGACATACAGGGCAATGATCTTTGGAAATGAAATCATGAAGCTATCTCATTTTCTCAGAAGGTCTGTTTCTATTTGAAATCAACAGGAATATTTATCATAATTTCTGATCGATGGATCTAATATAGCCTCCCTTAAAGCTCCTGCCATCCACATGAACCTTAATTAGTAAGGGGTTTGGTTTAAACAGGAGCTTAACGAAGCTACATCTCACCACATTCTGGATGATACTCTCCTGACACATATATTCCTGATAACCATGTACTTGTTTAAAGCCACCTAAAGTGGCATTTTCAACAATGCTTAGCTCTGCTACAGACAGTATGATGGTGTATCTTTTTCCAAGGTGATTTAAACCATCACACTCCAGTTAGCAATTGATGCCCACAAATCAATAGGGCCAGTATCCAAAAACGGTGACTGATTCAAAACTTCAAAACATTCAATCATTGACCTCAGCATGTCCCTCGATCTACAAAGGATCAGCTTTTGTGCGTGTGAAAAAGCTCAGCTAAAATTTATTAAGAGATCCATGGATAAATCAGAGATGCAGAGGAACCTTCAACCTGTGTTAAGCAGCTCTTCAACACTATTCAGTCCCTGCATTTTTAAGAGTGATTGGGGGGGAGTGAAATTTAGCCATGGAAGCTTTTCTTAGCACAGAGAACAACTGGGGAGAATTGTAGAGTATTGTATGCAGTTTTCCAGTAAACATACTGAAACATAAAGTACATTATGGTTCGGGATTCCTTTATTGCCTGAATCCAGCTCTTGTGCAACATTAACTAATATATCTTCTTCAAAGAAGGAAAGCAGGCTATCCGTAAAGCAGGGATAACTTCACCTACATAATGTTGATGGGCTCAGCTTTTGTAATACCTGACAAAAGAAGACCATAGTAACAACTGAGGGCAGCCGCTTTTATCTATGCATGCCTCATTTGCAAAAAGCAGATGTAATAAGTCTGAAGCAAGGCAATCAAAGGGGCAACTAACTGCAGCTCCCTAGCTGAGACTTGGAGCACTAGTCAAGCTGCTTTTGCAGACCAGCTGAAAGTGATGGACACATCCTTATTTGTAAGTGTTTAATGTTTCTTAGGAGGCACTTCTCAAAGAAATTGGTATGTAATGGCAGCACTCACTGGAAAAACAGGCCGATTAGAAAATGCACTAACTTATCTGGTATTCATTTGAAAAGTAAATGGATGCAAGCAAAGGTGAAAGTTCACTACCAATTCAAATATTTTTGCTTTAACAGGCCCTAGCACTCCTGCTTTAATTCAAGCAGAAACACAAGTATGAATAATCAAAGTGGATGATGCTCATATATAAAAAAAAAAGAGAACCCTTTGTGCTTTTGCACCATTTCCAATGGCCATTGAAGCTTAATGGCACAAAATTTACATTCCCCTCTTTAATTTGTATTCAGTTCCTTCCTTCCGAGTGATGTGATTGTGATTTTTCTCCTGCCCGTCGTATTATTTTGATGCAAATGTTATGTTATGTGTTGCTCCAGTCCAATTTCCTGCCTTGCTTCAACTGGCACCCCCCCCTCCTCATTTTTCTCTCTTGCACAGAGACAGGAAAATAGTGCAAAAATTGGGGTCAGGCAAATAAGTTCTTCAACTTCTGCTCTAATTAATGGGGGGGGGGGGAAACCAAAGCGGGGATCTTGAAACACCTTGAAAAGCAGGAAAAGAAATCATTATCTTCAAAATATTTTTTTTTAAAAAATTGCAGACTGGGGGTTCTGCCTCCCTCTCCCCCCCCCTTTGAACGGATTCCAAATTCTGCCGCGTGCCGCGCGCTCGGCGAGCCCTTCGGCTGCTCCTAATCACCCGGGGAAGGCAGCTTTATTGAGATGCAGGGGGGGGCTTCGCACCAAAGCCTGCGAGCGGAAGGCCCCGAGGGTACCCATCGCCAAATAATGTATGCAGTGGCTAATTTAGCATCCTGTGACTAATTTCCATTTCTTGTGCTCAGAGTTGGCTTGCTAATTACAGAGATGTTGTCTTAACTTTCGTTAATTACATTCGCCTGCTTTCCTAGCAGGCAACGGAGCAAATGAAGGGGGCCGCGCTCTCCAAAAGAAGCAGAAGGGCCCCGAGGAAGGAGGAGGAGGAGGAGGAAGATGCGGCAACGGGGATGGCAGAGCGCCGGGGCTGCACGGGCGGCAGCCTCCCCTGCTTTGATCCCGCTCCTCTCCGACGAAGCCCGCCAGCGAGAAAAGACGCGTAATTAGCTTCCCGGCTTTCATTAAGCGCCGCGACGCTCTGCCATCCCTGTTGGCGGCCGGATGAGTGCGCTTCTCTCCCCGAGTCTTGTCGGCAGCTAACGCGAACATTTTCCGGAGCAGGCCCGCCTATATTCCGGCTTGATATCCCCTTTCGCGCCTTCTTTACGACGTCTTCACCGCGCCTTTAGGCTTAAAAACGCAAGTTGTCTTTTCTTTAGTTGCTTTCTCTCTCTCTCCTCCCTTCAGTGTCATTCAAAGCAGCGGTAAATGAAATGCCTTTTTATTTAATCCGGGCTCACCGAAAGTTCCCTGGTGGAGAGTTACCTGTAGAAATGTGCAGATGAAATCTCAAATCAAGGAGAAAGTTCAGAAAAGATGATGGCAGATCACAGCGCAAAGGGATTTTTTTTTTCAACCTAACCCGTGAAAACCTTCGTTTGCACTGGAGTAAGATCTTGCAATTATCACCAAACTCAAAGCAGCAAGCTTTGTGGAAGAGATGCACAAAAGTCTATTTGTAACCAACTGATACACTTTCTATAGCATGTAAAGAAGGATGTTGTATTTGTTTTAAATTAAAAATTAAAAAATTTTAATAAAAAAAAAGCAGCAAGCAACTATTCTTTTTTTTAAAGTGTAGAGGGCAGCTAGTGTGCATTTCTTTCTGAAAATAGTTAGGCAATTACCTCCAGGCTTGAAATTCTCTTGACCTGACACATTAGCTCAGTGTTTCTCAACCTTGGCGACTTTAAGTCCTGTGGACTTCAACTCCCAGAATCCCCCAGCCAGCTGGCTGGGGGATTCTGGGAGTTGAAGTCCACAGGACTTAAAGTCGCCAAGGTTGAGAAACACTGCGATTAGCTATATTGTGGCTAATCAGATTAGATGCAAAAGAGACCATTTCACTTTTGAGAGAGGCAGTTTATAGCAGGGCAACCTTCCCACTAAGTTACGGGAGTGCAATTCTGACTTCTGTATAGGAGAGCCTTTTCTTCCTAGGGTAGTTATTCTAAGCATAACTCAATTCTTGCAATGCTGGAGTGACAGCTGACCAGAATAATCTTTGCTGTCTGAGCTGTGGAATAAAATACATTTTATTTGCTGTTGAGAGGAGGAGAAACTTGAAAGTGCTGATTAACTGATGAACTCTTAACAGAAGACATCCCCCCCCCCATTTAACATGCTGCACAGATAATACCTCTCAGTAATCGAAGATAAAGCCAGGTAAAAGTTACAGTAAAGTTTACCACAACAGCTATAAGGTTTATACAATACAGGTAATCCTCAGCTTATAACATTCATTTTAGTGACGTTTGACCTTACAATGGCACTGAAAAAAGTTAGTTATGACCACTTTCCCCATGTCTACTGCAGTATCCCCATGGCCACATGATCAAAATTTGGACACATGTATTTATGATGGTTCCTGTGTCCCAGGATCATGGGATCACTTTTGCAACCTTCTAAAAAGCAAAGTCAGTGGGGAATCCAGATTCATTTTACAGTTGTTACTAACTTAACAATCGCTATGATTCACTTAAAAGCTGTGGCAAACAAGTCATAAAATGGGGTAAAACTCACTTAACTGTCTTGCTTAGCAACAGACGTTTTGGGCTCAATTTTGGTAGCAAGTTGAAGACTGCTTGTAAAGACAGCTTTTTTTCCAAAACGCAAAATTATATAATTATTTAAATTACTGATGCAAGAATCAATATTAACACAGGGGTTGCCAATGTACGAAGTAAATTATCTGTGAGAAAATGGGCTTAAAATAAAGCAATTATTTGTCTTGTTTTACATCTGATCAGGCTGCCTCTGAGTTCCTCCTACACAGTGATGGTTTCCCATTGTGGTTGAACATGCAATTGGGTTTGAGCAGGCTATTTTCCTGCTATGTTCTACCTGTGTTAATGGCAGAAAATGCGAGATTTTGGAGGGGCAAGGCTGTCTAGTCCCAGCCTTTTCTATGCAAGCCCTTCCACTGTTGCATTTGGGTTTGTAAGCTGATCAAAGAAAGGTGTTGAATCTGCTCAGTAAAAGAAGGATTCCTTGTGCTGATATCACCAGCGGCAATTATGGAAGTGCTAGGAAACTGCCGTTTTGAGAGCAAAGAAAATACTATTCCTATCAGCACAGTTTGCTGCTGCTGCTTCTTTTTTTTAACAGATGCAAGGTTTTCATGGATCTTCAAGTGTGTCTTTGTGCTGAATGTGAAACAATAGAGATGTGCGTGTATCATATTCTTGTATATGACTAGCACATTGACTGGGCTTCTGACAATCTGAAGTGGGTCATTTTTATTAGCTTTGTGTAATCTGTGTCATGTAGAGCATCCTGTTTCTCAGGCTCCATTAAAAAAAGGACTAATAATGAATAGAGTACATTTTTACCAAATGTGACGGAAACAACTTGCCCAATTTTATTGAAGCATGGCTTCAGAAAAGTTTGTGCACAATTTGCTCCCCCCCCCACCCCAAGTGCAAAGGGCAGCAACATGAGGAAGGCAGCGCTGAACAATACTCAAGCAAACGAACTTCTTGCATTCAAGCACCGTGTCGAGGTTTCCAGATCCATGCTTCCTTTCATACAAAAACAAGTTTAAGGGGAGGGCAGGGAAATAGAAAGGCCCTGTTGTTTTCAGATGTGGGATTGTACAGCTGTCATTAATAGGCCTAGACAACATTGTCCCAACAAGTGCCTCTGTTGTAGGGGAATCATAGCTCTTCGCTATCCCAATCACTAAATCAACCATTCTTGTTCCAGCATTTCTATCTGTTCCTCTGCCATTGTGGCAAAGAAATGGTGCTTGATGTTGCTGTTCAAACATTAATCTTACATCATTTCAAAAAATCTGCCCACCTCTAGTCCTACCGTCTACAGTATCTCCTCATGAAAAAGTAGAACTTTTAAAAGCGTAGAAGGATCCTAATCTACAGTGGCAGCACATTTCCCTTACAATTTCAGTCTAGGCGCATATACTTAAAATAAAACTCCTGTTTATGGTACATCTTTGCGCACTTTAATTCCAGTATGTGCAGTATCTGCCCTGGGATTTAACCTAAATAAATCTATCCCCAAGCCTAAAAATCTCTTTCCACAGCAAGCGGCAAGTGCTTTTCCTCCTCGCAACTTCATCTTTTGGTGAATTGTGAGTCGCAGGACTTCTCTTTACACCCGCAAGGCTCAAAGAGTAATAATAATAATCTTCAAGACTAGGAAGGAGTGGAAGAGTTAAACCTCTTCGTCCCTGTGTGACGGCCCCACTTCTAGGCTTTCATATTTCCTTCCTGTTTTGCCAAAGATGCATGTAGGGACAGCAGGGAGGCCACAAATCATGTCATGAACGTTGCCATTCATTCACCATTGCTGCAATCCATCTTGTGGCACAGCCATGGTTGAGCTTTAAAAATGGTAAACATGGATAGTACAGTTCTCGACTTACAACAGTTCATTTAATGACTATTCGAACTTACAATGGCTCTGAAAAAAGTGACACAACCGCTTTTCCCATTTACAACATTTACAGCATCCCCATGTGATCAAAATTCAGGTGCTTGGCAACTGTTTCATACTTATGGCCATTGTAGTGTCCTGGGAACATGTGATCCCTTTTTGCAATCCGTGGCCCGACAAAACCGCGCTTGTCAAAATAGCGGCGACAAAACCGCGTCGCTAAAACCGCAACATCATCACCACGATGTCATCAGCGCAGCGACAACAGCGCGGCGACAGAAGGGTGCTTTAAAACAGCGCGCCTTCAGAAAGCCGATTTAAATTAAGGTAAGGGTTAGGATTAGGTTTAGGGGTTTGGTTTAGGGTTAGGTTTAGGGTTAGGTTTAGGGTGCTGAGCGCTTCGGAAGGCGTGGATTTGGCCTCCGCGCTTATGTCGTCGCGCTAGGGTCGCCTTTTTCCTTAGCGCTTCGGACGGCGCAGATTTGCCCTCCGCGCTTATGTTGGCGCGGATAAGGGCTTCGCGGTTTTGTCGGTGAACCTTTGCAATCTTCCAACCAGCAAAGTCAATGGGGAAGCCAGGTTCACTTAACAACCGTGTTACTAATTTAACAACTGCAGTGATTCACTTAATAACTGTGACAGTAAAATGGAGCAAAACTTACTTAACACATTTTTCACTTAGCAACATAAATTTTGGGCTCAATTGTGGTTGTAAGTCAATGACTACCTGTACTTAGAAGGGAAACCACCAGCCAGTAGGTGGTTGTGTCTTTAAATATAAATGATCTTAGGGGGGGAAAAAACACGTTTAAGTAACTGTATTTAAATGAAAATTGTGATACAGTGATAGTAAAATACATAAACTCTAAAATGTACAACTCAACCTGAATGAAATATGTAATGATTGTGGAAGAACAAATGAAATGTACCTGTAACTAATTGACACGCTTTCTACAAGATGTAATGAAAGATGATTATTTTTGTGTGTGTTTTTTTTGTTTAATAAAAACAATAAAAACATTACCTTTAAAGCCCTACATGGCCTAGGACCTGGATATCTGCGGGACCGCCTCCTGCCACATACCTCCCAACGACCCATAAGATCTCACAGGCTGGGCCTCCTTCGGGTACCGTCGACCGGGCAATGCCAGTTGGCGACTACTCGGGGGAGGTCTTTCTCTGTAGCTGCCCCGGCCCTGTGGAATGATCTACCCGCAGAGATCCGGACCCTTCCCACTCTCTCGGCCTTCCGGAAAGCCATTAAAACCTGGCTGTTCCAGCAGGCCTGGGGCTGTTGACCCCAAAATACGGTCCAGCCCCATTTAGAACGGAGTGCATGGTGTGTTTTTTAAATCTATCTTTTCTTTCCCTCTATTTTATTTATTTTTTATTTATTCTGTACTGTAAGCCGCCCGGAGTCCTACGGGATTGGGCGGCATATAAATGTTATTAAACTTGCAAACTTGCAAACTAAAAAACTTGAAAAGAAAAGAAAAGAAGGGAAACCACCAGAAATTAATGGTACTAAAATCAGAAACTGCCAGGATTATCTAGATCGGGCTGAGAAGTTAAAAGTCCTGAAAAAAATGCAGTGGCAAACCACTTCTTCCCCATGGCCAAGGGAACTATACACTATGGATGAATGCCTTAAAGGTGCTTTTTCAGGAGGTAACTGGACTTTCTAGTTCTTCTATGAAGACGTTTCGCTTCTCATCCAAGAGGCTTCTTCAACTCTGGATGAATGTCTTTATTTCTTAAAAGCAGGGTACTTTTCGTGATCCCACAAAATTGTTTTTCCTTATCCTACCTACTTTGGGAGCAAGCCTTTAGAATGCAAACCCAAGTGTGGCCAGTAGCTTCTAAAACAGTGTTTCTCAACCTTGGCCACTTGAAGATGTCTGGACTTCAACTCCCAGAATTCCCCAGCCAGCTGGCTGGGGAATTCTGGGAGTTGAAGTCCAGACATCTTCAAGTGGCCAAGGTTGAGAAACACTGTTCTAAAATGATGAGCTCTACCTTAGGGTTTAAAATGAGTTTCTCATTTCCAAGATCCGTGGCTTATGATTGTCTCAGCAGGTGGCAGCACCTCTCTGTGTTTGGAAGCTGAGCAGATTCAGGCTTGGATGTACTTGGATGGGGGACCTCCAAGGAATTTTAGGACTCTGAATTAGCTATAGGGCAAGAAGTTAAAAGAAAAAATGATGGGGAGGAAGCAGTGACAAGTTACTTTTCTACTGTTGCCAAGAGAACAACACAACCATGCTCATGATGTCACTGGGAGTGGAGCTCAATTGCAAGGATTCTGAAATCCCTTCTAAGCAGTGGTGGGTTTCAAAAAAATTTGGAACCTCTTCTGTAGGTGTGGCCTGCTTTCCGGGTCCACTGGTGGAACCTCTTCTAACCGGTTCGGTAGATTTGACGAACCGGTTCTACCGAATAGGTGCGAACTGGTAGGAACCCACCTCTGCTTCTATGTTATCTAAAGTAGCCTTTCCCAGGGCAGGGTTTTATAATGCCTTGTAAGAATGCTCCATCTTTCTTAAAACTCTTCCTATAGATCAGGGCTGCCAAACTCTCGGCCCACGGGCCAAATGCGTCACACACTGGCCAAGCCCATCGCTGTTTAAGCAAAGCGTGAAAAAGTCATGTGATGTCGCCGCAGCGACCTGTTTGACACCCCCGCTATAGATTAACCCCTTTGCCTACATTTGGGATTAAAATTAAATTTGCACGTACAGGATCAGGTATCAGTCTGCATTCATATCTATTTCTGTATTTAAGTTATGACTTTTTGTGGCTTTGAGAACTATCCTGTAACTGCATACAAAGGGTCCACTGGGTTGTACTGGAAAGATTTACTTTGAGTCACTATAAAACAAGTGGGCAATCTTTTGACAAGGCACTTGACTTTGAATGGAGGAGGGATAAGTATGTAATAATGCAGAGTGGGGGGGGGGTTGTATCATATATCTGTATCATACAGAAGGATCTTGACAAACTTGAACATTGGGGTCTATCTAACAAAATGAAATTCAATGGTGAAAAGAGGAAGGTTCTACATTTAGGCAAGAAAAACGAAATGCACAGGTACAGTATAGGTGGTACCTTGCTCAATAGTAGTAACTGTGAGAGGGATCTTGGAGCCCTAGTGGACAACCATTTAAATATGAACCAGCAGTGTGCAGCAGCTGCCAAAAAAGCCAACACAGTTCTAGGCTGCATAAATAGAGGGATAGAATCAAGATCACGTGAAGTGTTAATACCACTTTATAATGCCTTGGTAAGGCCACATTTGGAATACTGCATTCAGTTTTGGTCGCCACGATGTAAACAAAATGTGGAGACTCTAGAAAGAGTGCAGAGAAGAGCAACAAAGATGATTAGAGGAGTGGAGACTAAAACATGAAGAACGGTTGCAGGAATTTGATATGTCTAGTTTAATGAAAAGAAGGACTAGGGGAGACCTGATAGCAGTGTTCCAATATCTCAGGGGTTGCCACAAAGAAGAGGGAGTCAAGCTATTCTCCAAGGCACCTGAGGGTTGAACAAGAAGCAATGGGTGGAAACTAATCAAGGAGAGAAGCAACTTAGAACTGAGGAGAAATTTCCTGAAAGTTAGAACAATTAGTCAGTGGAACAACTTGCCTCCAGAAATTGTGAATGCCCCAACACTGGAAGTCTTTAAGAAGACGTTGGATAGCCATTTGTCTGAAATGGTATAGGGTTTCCTGCGTAGGCAGGGGATTGGACTAGAAGACCTCCAAAGTCCCTTCCAACTCTGCTGTTGTGTTCTGTTCTGTTCTATTCTAAGTAGGTTGGGGCAAGAATGCTTGATAGGCAAGTTATGAGCTTTTTGTTACATTTAAAAACTTCATATTGTGAATTTTTCATGTGTTTTCTCTTTCAAAATGTTAAACTGACTGTTTTTAGCAATTATAGTTAAATGGGCTCCATGTGGCAATGTTCAACTCAGATTTCTGGAGTTTCTCCCATGAGGCCATTTCCACTTTCATTTTACAGAAGTGACTTTGCTAAAAAGAATACAAGAACTGAAGCATAAAAGTATACAGTATGTGAATCAATGCGGTTAGAATCTCTCTGGCCCATCACCTGGGCTTGCATGGTTCAGCATGCACAGTATAACTACACTTCAGGGGTCTTGATCTGGGATTTGCAATATTTTATTTTTTCAAGAAGTGTATTCTTTTCACACCCAAGACCACTAGATAACCCATACTGATCTGTTCCTAAGGTATTCTGATGTAAGCTAGATTTATTAGTGTCAAACTAACATGTCCTTTCAGTGGAAATTTTAGGGCTGATTCATTACAAGACTCATTTAACCCTTATTCTATTTGTCTGTTTGTTTTGCAGAGGATGAAGAACAAAACTGATAAAAAGCTATCATGTTCCCCACTCAGCTCATTTGAAAGACAACTGGGAGAAAATAGCGATAAGGCCAGAAAGCATCTCATGGAGTTTGGTAAGAATAAGACATGCTTCTTTGTAAAGTTGTTTTAGGCCCCTATCCATGTCTGCTTCCAAAACTGGCCCTCATTGAATGACATCACTTTCCTTTATTAAGAAATCTCTAATACTGGCAACTTCTCAAGACTCCCATTTTACAGTAAAAACAGTCCCCACTTTTCCCTTTATCCAATTGTGTGTGTCTGCCTGGCCCCCCTCATTAGCAATCTATTTGTCCCCTCTTGAAAGTCTGTTGTGAAAAACAAGCCAGGCTCTCAATGGGACCATTGAGCAAACATGAGGCTCTCAATGAGGCTTTGTTGGGGAAAAAGTATGAATAGCATCCTTTGGATCTGGGCAAATTGGCCCACACGCCCCTTATGAGGAACAAGGATTGTTCCTGCTTACTAATAAATCTGCTTTAGCAATGCCCCTCTTTAAGCATAGGAACACATCGTGGCAAAGAGACTGTCTTTATGGCCTAACATATTACTGAATGGCTGTCTTGAAGTCCCAAGGACTACTTGGCATAGAAAACACTTTCAATATGAATATTGATTCTCTGCAGGAAAAACCTATTAATAGTGTATATAAGAATGTAAGGACTGTTTCACACAAGCCAAATGTGACTTCCCATTGTGTGCTCATGGGTTAAAATATGTATTTGTTAATTAAATGCACGGGTTATATATGATGCTATATAAGGAGGCCCAAAGTTTGGTTCCACCACAAAACCGCGGAGGACAAAATCACGCTCGACGAAAGCGCGCATTTGACGTCATCACAGCGCGACGAAAACATCGCGCTGTGATCGAAAAATGTAAAAATAAAGCGAAAACCTTACCCTAACCCCCCCAAACCTAACCCTAAACCTAACCCTAAACCTAACCCTTAACCTAACCCTAAATCTAACCCTAAACGTAACCCTTAACCTAACGCTAAACCTAACGCTAACCCTTAACCTAACGCTAAACGTAACCCTAACGCTCTAAACCTAACCCTAACCCTTAACCTAACCCTAACCCTAACCCTTACCTTTATGTGAATCGGCTTGCTTTAATTTTAATTTTATTTCAATTTTTAATTTTTTTCGTCGCGCTGTGATGACGTCAAACACGCGCTTTCGTCGAGCGCGATTTTGTCCTCCGCGGTTTTGACGGGTCACGCAAAGTTTTATGGGAATTAGCAGCCAAGGCAGAGTGGGAGCAAATACTCATAGTGTGAGATTGCCAAATACTTCAGAATTAGAAGCAATAATGCTGAAATCTCATAAGATTTGGGTGTAAATACCTCACTTCGGTTTGGTATAATGAGGCTTTTAAAAATTTTACTCCTTAAAAAAAATGACCACTATTTCTTTACACAAAATTGTGCAATGAAACCCACACTTAGTTGTGCTGTCCAATTAAAAATGGCCAGAAACTATGCTATCTCACTTTTAAGGTCCAGAAGCAACAAAACCGGATTGAAAATATCTGTACAGACTTGATGTTGTAAGTTGCCCACTGTGGTTTAAATATCCAAAAGTGTGGTGGATTGTTTCCAACTGATTGGAAACTCTAGTGATGATCCAACCCTGCATCTGTCTCAGGGGTGGGTTTCTCACCCCGTTCCAACCGGATCGGTTGGAACGAGGCCGGTGGCGTCCTCGCGCATGCACGCGGCGTCCTCGCGCACGTGGCACGCGCATGCGTACTAGCGTCTTCACGATGCTCCAGCTGCTCCTGGAGGATCGCGCAGGCGCTGTATGCGTTCCGCGCATGCGTGGAAAGCGCAGAATTCGTAAAAACCGGGTAAGGAGCGGGCGCCTTACTTACTTACTTCCGGGTTCGGCGACCAACCGGATCGCAGGGACCGGTGCGAACCGGTCGAAACCCACCCCTGATCTGTCTCCTCAGAAGTAAATCTTCTGGCTTTTATCCAGGCAAAGCAGATATAGGATTGAAGCTCAGAGGTGGGAAATGACCTGAAACAGACCGTTCCACATGTTGTCTCCTTCTAAGAAGCTTTTAGGCAGTATCATAAATCAGAAAACACTGACAGGGTAGTCCTGTTCTTATTTATACAGTACTGTGAAAAAGTTGTAGGCTGGTGTGAAAAAATGCTGTAAACAAAGAATGCTTTCAGACATATAAATAATGATTTTTTTTGTCAATTTTCAAAATGCAAAGTGAGCAAACAAAAGAAAAATCTAAATCAAATCAATATTTGATGTGACCACCCTTTGCCTTCAAACCAGCATCAATTCTCATAGGTACGCTTGCACAAAGTCAGGGATTTTGTAGGATTATAGTCAGGTGTCTGATCAACCAATTATACCAAGGTGCTAATGATCATCAATGTCACACGTAGGTTGAAACCCAGTCAGGAACTGAAACAGAAACAGCTGTGTAGGAGGCTTCAAACTGGGTAAGGAACAACCAAACTCTGCTATCAAGAGTGAAAGACAGTTTCATGTCATGGCAAGATTGAGCACAGCAACAAGATACAAGGTAGTTATACGGTTCCACCACAAAACCGCGGACGACAAAATCGCGGTCGACGAAAGCGCGCATTTGACGTCATCTCAGCGCGACGAAAACATCGCGCTGTGATCGAAAAATGTAAAAATAAAGCGAAAACCTTACCCTAACCCCCCCAAACCTAACCCTAAACCTAACCCTAAACCTAACCCTTAACCTAAGCCTAAATCTAACCCTAAACCTAACCCTTAACCTAACAGTAAACCTAACGCTAACCTTTAACGTAACGCTAAACGTAACCCTAACGCTCTAAACCTAACCCTAACCCTTAACCTAACCCTAACCCTAACCCTAAACCTACCCCTTACCTTTATGTGAATCGGCTTGCTTTAATTTTATTTTTATTTCAATTTGTAATTTTTTTCGTCGCGCTGTGATGACGTCAAATGCGCGCTTTCGTCGATCGCGCTTTTGTGGACCGCAGTTTTGACGGGTCACGAGTTATACTGCATCAACAAGGTCTTTTCCAGACAAAGATTTCAAAGCAGACTGGGGTTTCAAGATGTGCTGTTCAAGCTCTTTTGAAGAAGCACAAAGAAATGGGCAACGTTGAGGATCGTAGACGCAGTGGTCGGCCAAGGAAACTTAGTGCAGCAGATGAAAGACACATCAAGCTTATTACCCTTCAAAATCAGAAGATGTCCAGCAGTGCCGTCAGCTCAGAACTGGCAGAAACCGGTGGAACCCAGGTACACCCATCTACTGTCCGGAGAAGTCTGGCCAGAAGTGGTCTTCATGGAAGAGTTGCAGCCAAAAAGCCATATCTCCGACTTGGGAACAAGGCCAAGTGACTAAAGTATGCACGAAAACATAGGAACTTGGGGTGCAGAAAAATGGCAGCAGGTGCTCTGGACTGATGAGTCAAAATTTGAAATATGTGGCTGTAGCAGAAGACAGTTTGTTCATCGAAGGGCTGGAGAGCGGTACAATAATGAGTGTCTGCAGGCAACAGTGAAGCATGGTGGAGGTTCCTTGAATGTTTGGGGCTGCATTTCTGGAAATGGTTGGAGATTTGGTCAGGATTAATGGTGTTCTCAAATGCTAAGTATCAGGCAGTATCATGCAATACCATCAGGAAGGCATATGATTGGCCCCAAATTTATTCTGCAGCAGGACAACGACCCCAAGCAGACGGCCAAAGTCATTAAGAACTATCTTCAGCGTCAAGAAGAACAAGAAGTACTGGAAGAAGTGGGTTCCACCACAAATGCGCGAACGACAAAACCGCGCCGACAATAGCACGCTGACAGAAGCGCGCTGTAACCTAACCCTAAAAATAACCCTAAACCTAACCCTAAACCTAACCCTAAACCTTACCTTAATTTAAATCGCGCTTCTGTCGGCGTGCTGTTGTCGATGCGCTTTTGACATCACGGTTTTAGCGCCGCGGTTTTGTCAGCGCGCTTTTGACGTTCGCGCTTTTGTCGGGTCACGGAAGAAGTGATGGCATGGCCCCCACAGAGCCCTGATCTCAACATTATTGAGTGTGTCTGGGATTACATGAAGAGACAGAAGGATGTGAGAAATCCTACATCCACAGAAGATCTGTGCTTAGTTCTCCAAGATGTTTAGAACAACCTTCCAGCCGAGTTCCTTCAAAAACTGTGTGCAAGTGTATCTATGAGAATTGATGCTGTTTTGAAGGCAAAGGGTGGTGACATCAAATATTGATTTCATTTAGATTTTTCTTTTGTTCGCTCACTTTGCATTTTGAAAATTGACAAAAATAAACAATCATTTATATTTCTGAAAGCATTCTTTCTTTACAGCATTTTTTCACACTTGCCTACAACTTTTGCACAGTACTGTACGTGTAAACTTAGTCCTTGGGTCAGTCACTCTCCCTCAACCTTAGAAATGTAGCAATAGTAAAACCTTGTCAAAAAAAATTGCAACGACTTGTTCAGGCAATCACTTTGACTCAAAGGCACAAAAAACCCTCCATTCAATTCTCCAGGCTTTATTTCTCGATAAAGTTGCACATAGATTTGTTATAAAATACATAGATTGGGGTCCCCCCTTCTTCTATTACTGAAATCTTGTAAGGAATTTCTTGAGATGCTGCACAGAAACTTGATATAGTGTGGTTGGCAAGCATTTAATTTGAACTGAGCTGTTTGCTTGCTATTTTTTTTATTTTATTTGCCAGAAGAACAGACATTAGCTTAGGAGGAGGCGAAAAGTTAGACATAGGTAAGTCTAGGGCCTAGATCTTGCATCCCTTGGTTGCCTTGGCAACTCCAATTAATTTCGGTATGATTTACTTTCATGGCCTGCTTGGGGGCTAGATAGAAATGAAAGTGTTTCTTCCAAGACTTTCCAAAGCTTCAGAAGAAATAAAGAGTTTCCTCTTTTTTCCTTGCACTAAATCAACAAAGGCCATAGAATTAACCATATACGACACTGTCGGATGAGCAGTATAAAATGGTAATCATAGGCTTCTTTACAGCTTGTCACAGTGAAAATTGCACTTGAAACCAATTTTAATTCCACTGCCAATTAGTTTAGAAAAAAAGACGTGATTACTCAAAATTAACAATTGTAAAAGGTTGTTAGTATAACAACTTCTTTTCATGAAAAAGTACCTTTTTACTTTGAAAGGTATTTTTCAGGTATATGATCTGAGAGATTGAATGGAGATACACAGGAGTTAAGATTCTACTTCAGAAGCTGATGCTGTATGACTTTATATCCTGGCCCCATCCTATCATCCTGCTGTCTTATATCTAACAACAACAACAATTCTTTCCTAAACCACCTTTAAAAAACAGTAGTATCAATTTAGCTCTACAGCTTTTCACATTTTAAATATAGCTAGAGACATGATATCTCAGCAGACCTATGTTTATACATTGAAATAATCCATCCATTAAAAACTATTACACGGATAATCACTTCCTTAAAATCATGTCAACACTCACCTATAATAATAAAACAAGATTTCTTTCAAAAGACTCTTAGGTAAATGGTTTCAGTGCTACTTTCTGTATCATGCGGGTCAATTTAATTACTCTCTACACTTGCTATACAACTAAACAATTGCTTTTCACACACTAGAGAGCAGAGAAAATGCAGTTTGAAATATCCATCTAGAGGTGGCCTTGAACACTATCTTTAATAAAAAGCTCGACACCTGAAATGCCATCTCTTTATTCATCCCCTATCAAACAGTTAGTCAAAATTTCATGAAATTAATGTGTTAATCAATGGCAATAATCATAAAATGGCTTCAGATCTTTAAAGTGCATAAATGGCTTCAGATCTTTAAAGTGCCAAGAATAGTGTTGAATACATTCACTTTTGTTGTATGCACACATGTGGAGGTATAAGTAGTTGGTTGAGTAACTAGGGGACCTAGAAACTAACTCTCTGGTCCCTGAGCAGGGAGAGTGAATATATATTGCAAACATGGAGTAAAAGGCAAATCAGTTGAAGGAAAGCTGAAGTGAGAGAGAAATTAAAACCAGCATGCATTTACTTATCAAAGAGGCAGATAGTAGGGCTACCCATTGCTACATACTGAAAGGAAAAAAGTTGCTTCAGAGATATCCCAGAGTGCTCTGCATTTACACGACATCTTCCATTACCAAGATAGGATCATCAAGATCAACTGCTGCTTGTCCAGTTAAGCAAAAACATTTCTACCTTGTCACTCCATACATTTCTTACACTTTATCCAGTTCATCACCTCATCCTTCTCTGCCAACAACAACCCGCTTGAAGCCAAAGGATGCTCATCTGTATTTCCACTGAACCTATGTCTTCAGCCTGAACTTTGCTACAGTATAAACAACTGAACTTATTTTGGCCTGGAATGATATAAATCTGACTATGAATAGTCAGATTCCACATTTCAAATCCATATCAAATCTAACAAAATGAAATTCAATGGTGAAAAAAGTAAGTACCTTGCTCAACAGTAGTAACTGTCAGAGGGATCTTGGAGTCCTAGTGGACAACCATTTAAATATGAGCCAGCAGTGTGCAGCAACTGCCAAAAAAGCCAACACAATTCTAGGCTATATAAACAGAGGGATAGAATCAAGATCACATGAAGTGTTAATACCACTTTATAATGCCTTGGTAAGGCCACACCTGGAATACTGCATTCAGTTTTGGTCACCACGATGTAGAAAAGATGTGGAGATTCTAGAAAGAGTGCAGAGAAGAGCAACAAAGAGGATTAGGGGACTGGACACTAAAAGATATGAAGAACGGTTGCAGGAACTGGGTATGTCTAGTTTAATAGAAAGGACTAGGGGATACATGATAGCAGTGTTCTAATATCTCAGGGGCTGCCACAAAAAAGAGGGAGTCAAAGTATTCTCCAAGGAACCTGAGGATAGAACAAGAAGCAATGGGTGGAAACTAATCAAGGAGAGAAGCAACTTAGAACTGAGGAGAAATTTCCTGACAGTTAGAACAATTAATCAGTGGAACAGCTTGCCTCCAGAAGTTGTGAATGCTCCAACACTGGAAGTCTTTAAGAACATGTTGGATAACCATTTGTCTGAAACGGTATAGGGTTTCCTGTCTAGGCAGGGGGTTGGACTAGAAGACCTCCAAGGTCCCTTCCAACTCTGCTATTCTATTCTATTCTATTCTATTCTATTCTATTCTATTCTATTCTATTCTTGCAGAATGAATTCTAAAGAGTTCAGAATATTCTGGTAAGGTTTTGTACTTTTTTTTATCTTCTTTGCAATTTTTTTCATTGAAAATCTGTAAATAGATGTTCCCTATCTAGTTCTAATATCTGCAGTGGCTTGGCTTCCAAATAGTTTCCATCTATATTGAGCGTATCAATTTATTGACCATTCTTTTAAAAAAGCTAAAAATTATATCCAAATTACCAGTTCCAACTTAGTAAAGTAGAAATATTGAACTAACAGTAAGGTGGACAGTCACACTTTAGGGCTTTCTCAATCTTCGCAGCTTGAAGATGTGTGGACTTCAACTCCCAGAATTCTGGGAATTAAAGTTGACACATCTTCAACTTGCCATGATTGAGAAACACTGCTTTAAGGTTATGTTGAATGTCAGTCTTAGACCTCAGTCTTGCTGATGGCATCACAGCTTGTCTGGATTCAGAAACTAAGCAGGGTCAACCCTAGTTATTTCGGTGGGATTTTTTAAGGCTGCAGCCTAGACTGGGAAGCAACAAAAATATTCAAGAAGAAAGCCATAGCAATTCAGTCACACATGGCTTTCAATAAAAATGCATGGACTTGATCATGATATCAATGAAAGTTGAGCTTGATTCAAGAGAGATTTGACTTTATTGTTTACCATTTAGAATGATATCATTAATGGAGAATGCAACTTAAAATTTCTCAAAGTCTGTAGAGATTCTCAGTCACTCAGTCATGGTTCTCCCAAAGGTGATTTCTTTCAGGAGTCAACTGGACTTTCTTGTTTTTTCTTTGAAGACATTTTGCTTCTCATCCATGAAGCTTCTTCAGCTTCTTCAGCAACAAGAAAGTTGATCTAGCATGAAGATATACCACTTAATATTTGTTAAATACATCAAATAATGTTCTTATCCTCAGCCTATTTTTGGTCCAAGTTTTTATAATTTTGTCTCTCTTTTTTTTGTCTTTTTACCATGGTCTTAATCTTTTGGACAGCAATCTGAATTTGAAAGACTTCTAAAATGAAACTGAAGAGCCTTCGGGCCATAATTTTGCCACACCTCATATATAACTTGTCTTCAGAATAAAGCTCATCTGTAAAAAGATTACTAAAAGTACCAGAGTTTTTAAAAACATCTCCAACAAAGAGGATATTATACAGATAGTATTAATTACAGCACCAACTGTACAATAATCTTAACCAGGAGAAAATCTTAATAACTCAGGTAGCAAAGGACAATACATACAGTAGTCGATATCTATTCATCATTTCTCATTATTAGATAATCTGAGATGCAAATCTCTACATTGTTAATCAACTTTGAACATCTCACCAAAGCAATCGGAGAGCCTCCTGATGAGAATTCTCTAGTCTCAAAATCTTTATTAATTTATAGTAAGAATTGGACTCAGTCATGAACAGACTTGGATAATGAATTCAAAAGTTTTACCATCAATATTTATCTCACGGAAATATTCATTTAAAAAAGAACTTAGTACCCTTCATTTGTATTATTGAATACAAACATCCACATACACCAGAGGTGGGTTCCTACCAGTTCGCACCTATTCGGTAGAACTGGTTCATCAAATCTACCGAACCGGTTAGAAGAGGTTCCACCAGTGGACCCAGAAATCAGGCCACACCTACAGAAGAGGTTCCAAAATTTTTTGAAACCCACCACTGGTCCTTGGATATGATTATTCTAGACTATCATGCTCATATTTATAAAACTCAGTGCCTCTGTGAAAGGTAAGGATGACTACTGCGTTTGTGGTGCAATCAGAACATTGCGTGTGTTGAAGTTGTTTTAACGCAAACCAAAGATGCCTTTTAAAAAACAAGTTTACATCATATTCTTATGCATGCCAGTGCTGTGTGTGAGGTAATTTAAGGTGGTTCTGACAAGTGTCGTCGGCATCTTCATATCCGGTCACATGGGCAGCAAGCAACTCCCATCCAGACACATGGGTGGCAAGCCACTCCCACAAAGGAGGCCACACCCACAGAGTAGGTTCGAACAATTTTTGAAACCTACCACTGACATACACTATCATAAAGATATATCACTTCAGGTACACACACACACAAATACACACAGAGCATATATATTAGGAACTGTGGATGTTTGTAAAATTTATATGTGTAACAATCTCACAAACATCTGACTTTAGGAAGCATACACAAAATATTCAAAATATATTAAAACAATGTTTTCTTTTTTATACACACGTTATTCAAAAAATATAATCTATTGTAAAAAAAAACTGTAAATGATCAAAAACTTTCTTATATGTACATTATTGTTATAAAATATCACCTGATTGATCACAAGTTCTAAGATGATTTCTGGTTGTACAAATGAGCCTCTGGCCCTAATCTGGAAAGCTAATAAGACAATTCTCATGAGCACCAGAAACCATATTTTCGAACATTTTAATCTAATATATTATCTACATGTCAGATTGGCCACTTGATGTTGTTTCAGACATGGGGTTGAAGAAGTAAAATCCAAACATTTTATTAGTCATTGTCATATACTTTAATTTTTTAACTAAATACCGGTAACTGTTTTGGGATTTATCACAGATTTGATAACTTTAAGACTCCAGTAAAAACATTCAATCACATAACTCCCCCACTTGCAGACTGAAATCATACTATTTCTAGAAAGAGATTTTAGTGTGAGATATTTGCTTGAGCTTATGAGAATTTCCACAGCTGGCACAATTTTTGTGTTTTGTGTGATCAGGTGCAATAGAGCTTTTATATTGACTTCCCAGCACTGTGTTTCCCAAAAGCTGCAATTAAAACCCAGTTAGGGAAGAATAGTAAAAAAAATAATTGGAGAGGCAAGAATTCTGCTTTAGAAGATAAATAGGTTACCAAACAAACAATTTCCACCCTTTCATTACTCTATTATAAAAGAAAGGAGAAGGAAATCCAGTATTATATAAAAAAATACTTTGTGTAATTCAGGGAAATAAAAAGAAAGTGACTGTGTGAATGATTCTCTGGCTATTACTAGACTGTTGAGGGAGATAGGTAAGTGCTTTGAATGCACATTTTTGTATGAAAAAGTGGGATATAAATATTTCAACTCATGCTTCATTTAACGAAATATTATGGGAAAAGGCAAGGTATATTTCTTGCCTACACGTTTACAGTTGTTTATTTAAAAGAACATAGATGAACAGAACAGCAATAGTTATTGTATGCCCAGGGTCTTGTGGTTTTCCTAATCACAAAAGTGATTATATCAATAATTTGCAGGCTTTCACTTGTTGATACATTTATATTATTCATTAAAACTGTATTCCATTTTATTTCTGAAGCCCGGTACTAAAGACATTTGGAAGATCTGAATTCTAATCTCAGAAGTTCCTGTAGCAGTTTGCATGACCTTGATCTGCTCTTGTGAACATCGGGACAATGATGCCAGTAATTTTGTTATTTATGTTAAACTCTTTATGTTTTTTTTAGTTTAGAATAGTGTTTACTGTTTCATGTGTTACCTAATACAATAGGTTTCAAATATTAATATGAGTTTACAGTTTATTTCTTAAATTCATATAGCCACTCATCTGTCATTGCAAATGGTTACTAGGTGAACTTTTGTAACAAGAATTTTTTTGGGTGTCAACAATTTAGTGGAGTATTTCTAGTTTCATTTATAATGCATATTTAAACTGAAATACAAAAAGTCCTTGACTTACAACCACAATAAGGAGCAGAAAATTCACTGTTAAGCAGTGCAATCCTTAAATGAGGCATTCATGTGGCCAAACCTACATTTTTGACTTTATCACAGTCATTTCATGCAACCAAACAAGACAGACACAGACTTCAATGGATAATTAGAACTGCAGAAAAATCACTTTCTACCAGCCTGCCTTCCACTGAGGCCCTGTATACTGCATGAGTCAAAAAAAAGGGCTGTGAAAATATCTACAGACCCCTCATATCCCGGACATAAATTGTTTCAACTTCTAACCTCAAAATGACATTATATACAGCATTGCACACCAGAACAACTAGACACAGGTAGAGTTTTCCCCCCGCATGCCATCAATCTGTCAAACAACTAATTCCCACAACACTGTCAAATTATTTACTAAGACTGTATTACTATTATTCTTCTCATCTTTCCTATTACCTATCTTCTACTTATAATTATAACCTTGTTGCTTGTATCTTTATGATTTATATTGTTTTATTTAGTTTCCTAGTATGGTTTTGATTGCTTATTTAGTATCCTATGACTGTCATTAAATGTTGTATCTTATGATTCTTGATGACTGTATTTTTTATGCACACTGAGAGCATATGCACCGAAGACAAATTCCTTATGTGTCCAATCACACTTAGCCAATAAAGAATTCTATTCTATAGAGTAATTCTATTAATCACCATGGTAGTTAAATGAGACATCACGTGACTGCAACTTGCAGTCTTCTCTGCCAGCTTCCACATTGAATTTTCTTCTTAAAAGCTGGCTGGGAAGGTTGCAAATGATAATTACATGTCGATAGGGACACTGTGATGGTTGTAAGTTGGAGGACCAATCATAAGACACTTTTTCGTGTTTCAGATGGTCCCCAAAGAAGTAAATTGAGGATTGTATAACATTTTAGAACAATTGAATTATACAAAATACTGGGAACTGTTGCTCAGTGGTCCAAAGTCCTCTTTTCTGATGAGAGCAACTTTTGCCAAAAGCACCAAAAATTGGTTCAATGACCGTGGGATTACTGTGTTTCATTGGCCTCTTCATTCTTCCTCCATACTCTGGGTCCTTGGTTTCCAAATGAGATGCAAAAGTTGCTCTCATCAGAAAAGAGGACTTTGGACCACTGAGCAACAGGACTTTGGACCACTGTGCTTCATTAAGACCAGGGTCAAAGCAGCCGTCTACCAGGAGATTTTGGAGCACTTCATGCTTCCTTCTGCAGACGAGCTTTATGGGGATGCTGACTTCATTTTCCAGCTGCCCACACTACCAAAAGCACCAAAACCTGGTTCAATGACTGTTGGATTACTGTGCTTGATTGGCCAGCAAACTCGCCTGACCAGAATCCCATAGAGAATCTATGGGGCATTGCCAAGAGAAAGATGAGAGACATGAGACCGAACAATGCAGAAGAGCTGAAGGCCACTATTGAAGCATCCTGGTCTTCCATAACACCTCAGCAGTGCCACAGGCTGATAGCTTCCATGCCACGCCACACTGAGGCAATAATTGCTGCAAAAGGGGCCCAAACCAAGTGCTGAGTACATATACATGTTTGTACTTTTCAGAGATCCAATATTGTTGTATGTACAATCCTTGTTTTATTGATTGCACGTAATATTCTAATTTTCTAAGATGGTGGATTTGGGGTTTTCATGAGCTGTAAGCCATAATCATCACAATTATGACAAATCACGGCTTGAACTATCTTGCTTTGCATGTAATGAGTCTTATCTCATATATTAGTTTCACCTTTTAAGTTGCATTACCGAAATAAATGAACTTTTGCATGATATTCTAATTTTTCGAGTTCCACCTGTATAAAAAGAAAATAAATCTTAAATCGTGCAATCATCAATTTTTAATTGACAAAATTTAAATAGCTGTAGCAATAAAGTCACTAGAAATCCTGCTCAACTCGAAGGAGACTTTATTGTTTGCAAAGCTACCCAAGGATTTGGCTACCTGAAATGATAGACAAGGTGATGCTATGGAACATTCTTCTTAGTGGTGGGATTCAGCCAGTTCGCACCTATTTGGGAGAACCGGTTCGTAACTTTCTAAGCAGTTAGGAGAACCAGTTGTTGGAAGAAATCTCATTTTGTTTTTTCCCCACTTTACAGGCTAATCCTGTAAGGAAGGCAGGAAGGAAACATTCGGGTGTTGTTTCTAGTCTAATCTTTATTGCCCTGCTTACAGAAACTGCCTCTCTGGTTAACCCTTATTACATTGTGACAGCTAAGGCGAAGTTCCCATTGACCTGAGTGATGTCAAGTTGGCCATGCCTATCCAGTCACATGACCACCAAGTCACGCCTACCCAGCTGGTCATTAGGGCAGAGAACCGGTTGTTAAATTATTTGAATCCCACCACTGATTCTTCTCCAGAAATGGACAGAGAGGGAGTTGCCATCCTTAATATCAACACATCACCCAAATCTACCTGATGTTATGACTCCGCCTCGTCAGACATAACACCATCGGGTTCAATGTGCTTCATAAACCGAACAAGGTTGTAAAGTAAGTCAGCAGCATTAACTACTTAATATACCGTAAATAAATCCTTCAAAAAAATCATACCTTTAAGTTTACTTGATTAAAGGCATAATGAGATCTGGACAGGGAATTCCTGTTTTTGAACATTTTTTGTATGCACTTTGCTTGATGAATAGAAACCGTCTCTCCAAAAAAGAGTGAAATGGTTCCTAACATGCCATCCCCATTATTCCATCAAAAATACTGTGTGTGCGGGTTTGCTGAAGCACAAGCAAGCCAAGTCATCTGGTATTGAAGGGAGTAAAGGATGAATGGTGTTGCCAAACAGATGGTAATTTATTGCCTTAGCTGTTGTTTTGATCTACTGGCATGCTTGGATGCATATATCTGCTACTATTTCTTTGTTTTTAGCAATGTGGGTGGTATTAATTTGCAAGGGGGCAACAAACTGTAATGGGCAATAGCTGCATTTCACTATTCTCTGTGCCTTTTTATTGTTCAAATCAGATTTTGCCAAAATTTGGGATTTAACAAGACTCCTAAAATCCAAAATGTTCAATTCTTACTTGATCTTTCGTAAGCCTATAAACTTTGAAATGTGTACATTTAAGAACTGAGCATTACATTTAAATGAGGACAATCATGATAACTATGATCAGACTTGTTGCTATTTTGCATCTAACCTTACATTGCGACATTTTAATTACAGGTGAAACTCAAAAAATTAGAATATCGTGCAAAAGTTCATTTATTTCAGTAATGCAACTTAAAAGGTGAAGCTAATATATGAGAGACTCATTACATGCAAAACAAGATAGTTCAAGCTGTGATTTGTCATAATTGTGATGATTACGGCTTACAGCTCATGAAAACCCCAAATCCACAAGCTCAGAAAATTAGAATATTACATGCAATCAATAAAACAAGTATTGTACGTACAACAATATCGGATCTCTGAAAAGTATAAGCATGCATATGTACTCAGTACTTGGTTTGGGCCCCATTTGCAGCAATTACTGCCTCAGTGCGGCGTGGCATGGAAGTTATCGGCCTGTGGCACTGCTGAGGTGTTATGGAAGACCAGGATGCTTCAATAGTGGCCTTCAGCTCTTCTGCATTGTTAGGTCTCATGTCTCTCATCTTTCTCTTGACAATGCCCCATAGATTCAGGCAGGTTGGCTGGCCAATCAAGCACAGTAATCCCATGGCCATTGAAGCAGGTTTTGGTGCTTTTGACAGTGTGGGCAGGTGCCAAGTCCTGCTGGAAAATGGAGTCAGCATCCCCATAAAGCTCATCTGTGGAAGGAAGCATGAAGTGCTCCAAAATCTCCTGGTAGACGGCTGCCTTGACCCTGGACTTAATGAAGCACAGTGGACCAACACCAACAGATGACATGGCTCCCCAAATCAACACAGACTGGAAACTTCACACTGGACTTCAAGCATCTTGCAGTTTGTGCCTCTACATTCTTCCTCCATACTCTGGGTCCTTGGTTTCCAAATGAGATGCAAAAGTTGCTCTCATCAGAAAAGAGGAGTTTGGACCACTGAGCAACAGACCAGGCCTGTTCTTCTTTAGCCCAGGTAAGACGCTTCTGATGTTTGTTGTTCAGGAGCAGCTTGACAAGAGGAATACGACATTTGAAGCCCATGTCCAGGATCCATCTGTGTGTGGTGGCTCTTGATGCACTGACTCCAACCTCAGTCCACTCCTTGTGAAAGTCCCCAACACTTTTGAATGGCCTTTTCCTGACAATCCTCTCCAGGCTGCCGTCATCCCTGCTGCTTGTGCACCTTTTTCTTCCACACTTTCCCCTTCCACATAACTTTATATTAATGTGCTTTGATACAGCACTTTGGGAACATCCAACCTCGTTTGCAATTACCTTTTGAGGCTTTCCCTCCTTATGGAGGATGTCAATGATGGTTTTCTGTACAACTGTCAGGTCAGCAGTCTTTCCCATGATTGTGATTCCTACTGAACCAGACTGAGGGACCATTTAAAGGCTCAGGAACCCTTTGCAGATGTTATTGCTTAATTAGCTGATTAGAGTGGGACACTTTGAGCCTAGAATATTGCACCTTTTCACAATATTCTAATTTTCTGAGATTGTGGATTTGGGGTTTTCATGTGCTGTAAGCCATAATCATCACAATTATGACAAATCACGGCTTGAACTATCTTGCTTTGCATGTAATGAGTCTTACCTCATGTATTAGTTTCACCTTTTAAGTTGCATTACTGAAATAAATGAACTTTTGCACGATATTCTAATTTTTCGAATTTCACCTGTATTTACCTCATTCAGTTAAACATTTTATCTTACTGTTTAGGAAGGGAGGAATGTAGTAAACACATTCCTGTGCCTTGAAGATTATTATCCAAAATAATACAAGGTAAAAGATATAAGGATATGTAAAACAGGATATAAGGCACACATTCTTAAGCATAACAGTTTTTGTCAATTCAGTTCTGATAGAAATCACCCCAGTTGTCACTGAGGGAGCCAAAGATCAATTATTATTTCAGGAGCACTGTTGAAATGTCTTCTTTTCTTTCCATAGCCCCCACTATTAATTTTCCTCTTGACTTGAGCATTTGGTTATACTTTCTTACTGTGGCCAACATGCTTTAAAATGTGGATGTGATTCAACCAAGCTTAAACACTTCCACATCCTATTGATTCCTAGTGAAGAACAAAGCGTGTGTATTTAAATTTCTCTGGACTGGAGTTGGTTCCTAACTTTGGCTGATTTGTGCTCAAAGACATTTTTCTCTCCAGACTGCTACCACTTTATGAAAGATCCTGTTCTTACTGCACAATAGTTAATACTGAGTTTATTTCCTCTAATTCCAGTGTAACACAGAACGGATCATGACTATTGGTCCTGATATTGATCAATTTTAGAAGCAGCATAACATGGGGGGGAGGTAAAATTAATCACCTAGAAGTTAATTGAGTGCCATGGTTACATTTTCCAGAAAGAGTTTTCACATTAGCTCCAGTTCTCAGCCATTATTATCCTGTGCTACACATATAGTAGACATTAGTCCTGTCCATTGTCTAATGCAGTTAGTCGTTGTGCTCCTCCATACCACTTTAGGGATATCTTTATTCCTATATACTACCTCCATTAAAAGAAAGAATTCCCAGGAGAGTTACATCATTTGTTTAAAAGGAAGAATTACGCAACACCATATACTGAAATGTACTATACATATTAAAAGTGAAAAAGATTCCGAATACTTCCATCGAATTTGTTTGTTTACTACAGTGTGGAAGATAACTGACTCTAAATAACCTTGGCCTGCTTATAAATACAAAAATAAATAATAAAAATAAGGAAGTTGATAATATGCATCAAAGGGCAATTTCTCTACAGCAGAGGGCCTCTCTAATTCCCACAACACTGTCAAATTATTTACTAAGACTGTATTACTATTATTCTTCTCATCTTTCCTATCACCTATCTCCTACTTATAACTATAACCTTGTTGCTTGTATCTTTATGATTTATATTGTTTTATTTAGTTTCCTAGTATGGTTTTGATTGCTTATTTAGTATCCTATGACTGTCATTAAATGTTGTATCTTATGATTCTTGATGACTGTATTTTTTATGCACACTGAGAGCATATGCACCGAGGACAAATTCCTTATGTGTCCAATCACACTTGGCCAATAAGGAATTCTATTCTATAGAGTAATTCTATTAATCACCATGGTAGTTAAATGAGACATCACATGACTTCAATTTGCAGTCTTCTCTGCCAGCTTCCACATTGAATTTTCTTGTTAAAAGCTGGCTGGGAAGGTTGCAAATGATAATTACATGTCGATGGGGACACTGTGATGGTTGTAAGTTGGAGGACCAATCATAAGACACTTTTTTCGTGTTACAGATGGTCCCCAAAGAAGTAAATTGAGGATTGTATAACATTTTAGAACAATTGAATTATACAAAATACTGGGAACTGTTGCTCAGTGGTCCAAAGTCCTCTTTTCTGATGAGAGCAACTTTTGCCAAAAGCACCAAAAATTGGTTAAATGACCGTGGGATTACTGTGCTTGATTGGCCTCTCCATTCTTCCCCCATACTCTGGGTCCTTGGTTTCCAAATGAGATGCAAAAGTTGCTCTCATCAGAAAAGAGGACTTTGGACCACTGAGCAACAGGACTTTGGACCACTGTACTTCATTAAGACCAGGGTCAAAGCAGCCGTCTACCAGGAGATTTTGGAGCACTTCATGCTTCCTTCCGCATCGAATTTGTTTGTTTACTACAGTGTGGAAGATCACTGACTCTAAATAACCTTGGCCTGCTTATAAATACAAAAATAAACGATAAAAATAAGGAAGCTGATAATATGCATCCAAGGGCAATTTCTCTACAGCAGAGGGCCTCTCTACTTCTCAGCTCCCAATACATCACACTGTTCAATTGAAAGGACCCAGGTCACACACCCCTGCCCAATTTAATAGATAGGCAGAACCAGGTCCTATGCCATAAAGAGCTTTATAAGTGGCAACCAGCACTTTGAATAGCACCTGGAAGCCAGTGCAGCTCACAGCAGTGGAGTCACCGGAACATATCACAGCATGACCATAGCTGCCTACACTGCTATTTTCTGGACCAGCTGTAATTTCCAAATGGTCTTCAAGGGCAGCTCCCCCCCCCCAAAGAACATACTGAAACAGTCCATTCATGAGGTTACCTGCAGTGTGAAATGACTGTCTGAAGGGCCTTCCAATCTAGGATTGGATATAACCGGCGTACCAGATGAATCTGTGCAACGGTTTTTTGCTCACAGCTGCCCCTCTGCTCTTGGAGAAGGAGCTGTGATGTTGGAATCCATTCCGGGTGTGTGTGTGCAGGGCGGGTTTTGCCTGCCTGAAACACACACACAGGGATGGAGAGACATCGTACCAGAAACATCTTTCCGGCCTAAACGGTCAGGACTCACTATGCAGCCTCATGAACTATGTGAGCCAGCTACTCCCACACCTGCCCCTTCTCCCCCCTATGCTGTGCTGTAATTTTCTATTCCCCCTTTCCCCTCCCAATGCCATACAGCTTGTAACTTTCTATTCCCACTTTGCCCACCCTTTGCCATGATGCGATTTTCTATTGGTTTATTTGTAGAATGCTGTGAACTTTTAATTAGTTTACTTGTATCATGTGTGATTATATATGCCTTCTGATACACTTCTTTTGATGACGCTGTAACTAACTTTTCTAATAAAAGAGACCTTCGATGTTCATTCGAAGCTCGCTCATCCTGAGGATTTCTGCCTGGTGTTTTCCTTTTGATTCGGCCAAGGACACATGAGCGGCCCTCCAGTGTGGCAACAACGCCGCACTGTGAAGCCTTTTTGAGTTCATTCAAAGTCTCAGCAAACCCAGGAAAACTCAAATGTTCTTCAATACTATATAATAAAGGAAAAATGTTAATGGGAGAAGAACATTTTCATGCAAGTTTGTCCATTCTTCAGATCTCTGAGAAACCCCATTGAAAAATCACTGGGGTTCTGTACAATGTGTTAAATTGTCAATGACCTGGGAAGATGCCATGGGGCTCTTTTTGAAAACCAATTTAAGTCAAACACAGCCAAACATTTACCATCATCTAATCCTGTTAAGATTTCTTACAACATATGCCACAATAACCGCACATGTGATGTGTGTACTAATTATTGCAGGCTCCACCATGTGTATATATTTTATATGCTGTCCCTGACCTTTTAGTTAATGACTTCACATTATATTCACTGACCTGAAAGAAATTGAATTCAGTGGCAGTCACTCAAGAATGGAATTACAGAGTCTTCTTAATTGGTCTCTTAAATGTAGGGGGGAGGGATGGGAGTTTTAACACCTGTTGTATGGGAGGTTTTTAACTTCAAGAGATTCCTGAAATTTGTTTGCATGGATTAAACAGAGAAATGACAATTACTGCAATCTGGTATTGACCTGAAATATACTGATACTGGGGTGAGGGAAAGCAAGCACAAAGTTTCCATCAGCACTTGAATACATCAGTCTTTTTAATTTCCTACAGGTTTCCTTTATCTATATGATGTGAATATTTTATTTGCCTTTCCCAAGGCTTCCAGTCATGGGTTTTGGCAGCAGGAAAAGAGACTGCTTTAAAATCAAGATCTCTGCATGGAGAGATTCTAGTACAGTGTTTCTCAACCTTGGCAACTTGAAGATGTCCGGACTTCAACTCTCAGAATTCCCCAGCCAGCATTCGCTGGCTGGGGAATTCTGGGAGTTGAAGTCCGGACATCTTCAAGTTGCCAAGGTTGAGAAACACTGTTCTAGTATGACGCTTGAGGAAATCTGGGTAGGATTTGAACAGGGCTGTTAAAATCTAACAATGGCAAGGCACCTGGCTCTTTGGTTAGCAAAGAACATTTGGGGAGGTAGTAAAATTTATCTAGGTTTGGCAGGCATCATTCATAGAATTCTCTGCCTTGTTATTTTTTTTAACAGCAATAAGAAAGATGGAGAGAGGCCAACATTTTTGCTGAACATTTTACCTGAATTATTCCAAAGCAATGTTAATTGGTAAAATTGCATGGAAGATTCTGTGTTAAAAATGCAAATGTTATTAGTGCTCCGATCATTGATAAGAGCGCTTTTTGTGCAGTGCTTTAACCTCCATTAGAGGGGATTAGGAGGACACAACCGCATTGGCATTTTGTAAGTGTCGCTATGACAGCACTTGCTGCACAAATGCCTGGCTGTCATACTGAGGTTTATCATTGTGGTGTTTTTTTTCCCCCCCCTTCCAATGCAGACTAATAAACCTAGAAATTACAATTGCCTCCCTGCCGAATCTGTGATAGGCGGAAATAATGATATCAGTGGCCTGCTAATCTTCTTGCCTCTGTGCTTGGCACCAGTGTATTGAGGCACCTGTCACCCTCCGCTTTGATGAGACGAATTCAATCTCAGCACTGTAATGACAATGGAGCCATTTTCATGTTGGGAAATGATTAGGGGAAGGGTGTAGCTGCTCTGTCATCATGAGCACAACTGGCCACTTTGCTCCATGAGGGGCATGTGTGCCAGGTTTCCCCAGGGAAACAGTGGATGAGGCTAGAACCAGAAGATGTCCCCTTTTTGCTTCCCTGTGTTCTTAGGCTGCGATCGCTGGATGTTGAAGGCAAACAATCAGTGGTGGGTTTCAAAAATTGTTCGAACCTACTCTGTGGGTGTGGCCTCCTTTGTGGGAGTGGCTTGCCACCCATGTGACCGGATATGAAGATGCCGACCACACTTGTCAGAACCACCTTAAATTACCTCACACACAGCACTGGCATGCATAAGAATATGTTGTAAACTTGTTTTTTAAAAGGCATCTTTGGTTTGCGTTAAAACAACTTCAACACACGCAATGTTCTGTTTGCACCACAAATGCAGTAGTCATCCTTACCTTTCAAAGATGCACTGAGTTTTATAAATATCAGCATGATAGTGTAGAATAATCATATCCAAGGACCAGTGGTGGGTTTCAAAAAATTTTGGAACTTCTTCTGTAGGTGTGGCCTGTTTTCCGGGTCCACTGGTAGAACCTCTCCTAACTGGTTCGGTAGATTTGATGAACCGGTTCTACCGAATAGGTGCAAACTGGTAGGAACCCACCTCTGCAAACAATGTAACAAACCCTACCTGTCAATTCCTGGGGGGGGGGGGAGAGAAATCTGGCAGGCTATTTTAACCATCTGGGCCGGTTGAACTTTTTGCTCTAATCCAGTAAGGTAAATCTTATCTATATTGTTGATATGAAGGCACTGAATACCTCTTAGAATACCTGTAGTCTTCAATCATGCTCAACTTCAGTTTCATCACCAAACCTACATTCAAGCTAATTGTGGCTGCGCTGCATTTCAGTCATACAGAAACCCTTGAAGGCCATTCACAGGATGCAATTCACCTGCTCTGGCAATGACAACCTTTTGACCATGTTCTCTGTAACAAGAATTCTACCTCTTCTTGACTCCGGTCCATGCGCTAGTCATGTGTCTCTCCATGAGCATAATAAAACCAGACTTTCCGAAATAGAGTTTCCCAGAGGGATGAGTGCTTAGAAGGAAACCTTACACAAGCCATTCATCCAGTTCAATGCCATTTACACTGCAATCTATTTTGCAGGATTTCAAATAGGAGGTTTCTTAGCTGTATCTAAAGATGCTGAGGACTCAGCTTAGAAATTGTTTTATAAGAACTTGTGAGCAAAGAGTCACTAAGATACCCTTATTTCAAGCAATGGTTTTGGGCAGGCAGCCTTTGCAGTTGCAGAATGAAATCATTTTAGGAGTTAAGAAGTTTACTTTTTATGAAGGCTTCCTGTTCCTCATCAGGCAGGGAATCATCCTTATATGAAAGGTCTTAACACCTAAATCCATTACATCTTTAGTTTTTTCAGTATGAGACTACAGTAAGCTCTTGATTTAACAGACTTCACATTTGGCAAATCCCTGCCTTAAACAATACCTACTGATCCAAGTTTATATAAACTGCAGGCAACTACAGAATACTTCTCCTAAACAATGGACAAAGTCTGCTACTTCCCTTTAAAATAGGTCTTCACTATAGTTTTCCTCATCTGAGTGGAGTTTGGAGCTCAAAAAATCAATTCACATTTAGCTTTAATGGTTGATCTGTGAATTTTAAAAGTAATTTCTTATTCAAATATTGTTCAGTCTTTTCTGAATCATTGTCTGTTTACTATGTAACCTAATTTAGTAATTCATAAATTGCTGCATCATTTATCTTATTGTAAAAATATATTTAATAGATTGAACAATCAAGTAGAAGTTATTGTTCTTTTATCTTGTTGCTCAGGTAAGACAGCAATGTATTTGATTTGTGTCTTTTTTTCAAAATATTTCTATTTGATAAAATTCAGATTCTAGGTCTCTTATTTTCAATCAATCTAATTGGTTTGATATTGATTTATTTTTTTGTTCCAAGATTGGTTTATATCACAGGTATCAAACTCACAGCATCATGTTGTCATCACATGATGTTTCACAATGTTTTTCTCTTCAAGGAACTGGGGTGGGAGTGGCCTGTGTGTGATGCATCCAACTCATGGGCCGCCAATTTGACACCCCTGGTTTATACCTTGATTTTAATTGTTTCAAATCATTCAGTAATGTATTGTTCCATTTTTGCATGGCTTCCTTTCCTTTCTCTTTGATGCCAGAGAGTTGAAAAAATTTCTTATAAAAACTTTATTAACATCCTACATTATAAATAACATGAAAAGTTACATTGATTTAAAAGAATCTCTTTTATTTCTGGTAACACTTCAGTTTAATATCCTTAATATAGTTCAGTAACTCTCCACATTTTCAATCTAGAAGTTCCTCTATTCAGTTTTAGAAAGATTGGATAAGTACCAGTTGCTACCTCCACATCTATGAGGATAGTTAACAATGATTAGAAATACAACAGTCTCTCCATGAATATGTTTTATGAACTAGGGAATAATAAGAATTCTCTCTCTCTCTCTTTCCAGTAGTTTATATTTATATATTTAGGCTTATATTTCCATACATCCATGCTGATTGGTTTATCAAACACTTTGTCATTTTCGCAGAAAATGAAGCAACAATTTTGCTACTGTCTTCAGTGATCCCCTTTGTATTTGTTAGTGTATTATCAAATATAAATTATTTTTTCCTAGTTATCTCCTGATATATTATTAGGGCTACAAAAATATGGATAAAGCTAGCAGCTAAGAAATTTTAAAAAAAACACTGTAATATTTGCTTTCATTTACTGGTTGTCTTGATTTTTTTTTAAATAATATTTTTAAGAATTATACATATAAAAATAAAAGTCAGTACAGACTATAAAAAGTACAAACAAATACAATGAAATTGCAAATGCAAGGAAAAGGAAGAAAATAAGGAAAGAGACAAGAAAAAAATAATAATTTCCCCCTTAATTCCAGGAGATAAAAAGAATAATAGGTCATCACCATTTCTAAATAAAACATAAGCTCTCTTCTCCCCATAGCTCATTTCTTAGCTAAGGAAAACAAAACCGAAGTGCTACGTCAATCAATCTTTATCAGCAAAAGTCCCGTAAGGGTAACCAGATGTAACCGTTTTCTTCTTTTAACCCTGATTAAACAAGCCAAACTTATAAATTTTCCCTGATTTTTAAAAATATATTCTTTGAACCCCTTCTCTTGTACCCATAAGTAAAAATTATCCTTTGTTTGTCACTTCTAAAAGAGTCCTTCCAAATCTTAACAAAGTTCTTTTGTATATCTAAAGTGGGGGGGGGGATCCTAATTAATTTTCTGATTTAATATCTGTTCATCTCCTGTAAGGAATAAGTTATCCATCAGATGTCATCCATTAGTACTGCATTTAAGCCCCCATTTAAATTAACTTCATAAGCATCCATTGCAGCTCAATCTTATTTTACAATTTTATAGCAGCATGATCTGTCAAGTTTATCAAGTATCTGATCCATTCTGTCCATTTTAGCTGAAAGCTGAAAAGTTTGCATTAAGGATTTCTTCATCCTCTGGTTCTAGTGTCTAGCCTTCCTGGTCTCATCCTCATAGAAAAACTGAAAATAATACCCATTTGCTATAAGTATCTTCTAGATCAGTGGTCCCCAACCTTTTTATCGCCGCGGACCAGTCAGCCTTTGATAATTTTACCGTGGCCCGCTGAGCGCGCGCAGGGGCACACAGGGCTCTCTTCCCTGGAGCCTTTGCGCACGGCCCAGGAGCTTTTGCGCACGGTCCAGGAGCCTTTGCGCTGCAGCCTCGTCCTTCGCCTCCCCCCCCCCCGGAGAAAGCCGGTCCGGAGAAAGCCAGTCCCCGCGCCTCTCACTCCCACACGCGCCACCTCCGAGCGTCACAGCCCCACCAGCCCCGCATAGAGCGAGCGAGCAGCTCAAGGTCACCTCCGGACAGCGGCAGTGGCCCCTTCCAGAAAAACCTGCAGCAAAGGCGCCAGTTAACCACCACCTGCTTACCAGGGTTGGCTGCCTCGGGCGCTTGGGCAAAAGTGGCCCCGAGGAGGCGGACGCGCACAGCTGACGCGCGTCTTTCCGAGCTCCACAAAAAACCCCAACGGCCCCCTTTCGGTGCGGGCTGGAAGCCAGGCGGGAAGTTCCCGTTCTCTTACCTGGGCTGTGACGACTATTGGGGAAGTGTGCAGTGCCTCAGAAGTAAAGCTGCCGCCGCTGACGCCATTCCTTGGAAGCGACGGAGCGGCTGAGGCAGGAAGGCGCACGGCGGTGGCAGCTGTTCAGCCAGCCGCCTCGCAGGAGAAGAGCCGCTCTTGGGTTTCGCAGGGGGCGGCGGTGGCGGCGGTACCAGCAGCGCCCGGGGATTCCACCAGCGCGCGCGCGCGGACCTTTGGGCAGCTGTTCAGCCAGCCGCCTCGCAGGAGAAGAGCCGCTCTTGGGTTTCGCAGGGGGCGGCAGTGGCGGCGGTACCAGCAGCGCCCGGGGATTCCACCAGCGCGCGCGTGGACCTTTTGGCAGCTGTTCATGTCCCCCGGCTGCTGCGCGGCCCGGTGCCAGGTACTCCACGGCCCGGCACCGGTCCGCGGACCGGGGGTTGGGGACCACTGTTCTAGATAATTCAAAGCTATAATTTCAAAAACCTCTAGCTCCTTAATTTGTTATTAACATTCCAAAATCCACATACTAATCATCCTTTTGCTGCATAGTTCAAAAATCAAATATTTTTGAAACCTTCCCAATCAAATTTGCATCCTCATCTTTTAAGGGGAGGGAAACACAACTGTGAATGCAATAGAAATTGCCAGTCTGAATAGTCTTAAACTCTCCTATGCAAATCATAAGGAAAATAATCCCAAAAGTGATTAAGATTTAAAATTTGGTTGAATGTCATGCTTTAAAGATTGGAGCTGGTTTGCTCTGGAGAGATTATGCTGATTTAGATACAGTAACTTTCCACTTGCAAAGTTACCTTGTTAGTTAACCAAGCCAGCCAGGTGTCCACTCGCTATGATGTATACGGGAAGTATCTGGTTGTTGATTTGTGTAGCGTACACATATGGCAATCTTAATTTTATATCTAAATATATTTGCATAATTAAATCTATCATCATAAGTTTCAAAGTCTTCCTCTCCTTCCTTCTTTGTTTCTCAGGGACATGGGGTTCTCTCCTGGTCTCTCTTGATGACTGGCCTTCAGTGGTGAGTTTCAAATCCCGTTTCAACCAGTACGGTTGGAACGGGCCCAGTGGTGTCCTCATGGACTCGTGCAGCACGCGGGCACACCCACAACACGCGCATGCATCTTAAGAGCTCCGTGATGCTCCAGCTGTTCCGTGGAGCGTTGTACAGGCACAGGTGCAGGCCATGCACATGTACAGAAGCCTTAAAACACAGGTAAGGAGCTCAGACGGGCAGGTGGGCCCTCCGGAGCACCGTACCGGAATGGTATCTGGTGCTCTGTGCTGGCTCTGGTACACCCATACCGGGGCGTGCCACCTGCAACCCACCACTGCTGGGCTTGAAGGCAGAATCACATTTGGTAAGGTGATAATTGATATAACTTTGTTCCACAACATATTATAGGGCTTTGTACATTTAAAATTAGTAGCACTTTGAAATGGGCCTGGAAGCCTACTAGTGTAGCAACCTAAGGCCTCATCTGCAAAAAGTATCTGCCAAATCATCCATGCAGCCTGCAGGCAGCTTATCTTGCGCATTCTTCTCCAGAAGAGTTTGGGCCCCTCTAAGCAGGGTCACTAGTCAAGAGAAGGCATGTAAAGCCTGGACAAATGTTGATTCCTCCGTGTTCTTATAACCTCAGCTTTGATCTTGATCTTGTAACAGTGCTTGGTCAATTTTGTTTTTACATCATAGTTCCTGTGTTTTTTCAATTGCTTCATTCCCCATAATTCCTTAGAAAATCAGGGGGTTTCTTAGGATTGGTGGCTGTTTGATGTGCAGAGGCAATCTCGTGCAGTGCCCTGGCTGTGTCTATATTCCAGTGTGATAAAGCTGCCTGAAAACTACTCAGAAAATATCCAACCATCTTCTAGAAATCCTCTGGATTCATCACGTACTTGGAATAACATTTTCTAACAGATCAACTATCCCAGCAGAGGGTAAGGGAGGGAATGATTCATAATTTGATCAGAAAGTGATCTGGCAATAGCAAAGCACATTAATGGCTTGTTTGTTTGTTGTGTATGTCACCCCTATAAAATGACATATCCATATTGTTCTGACCCCCCCCCCCTTCTTCGCTCATTCAAAGACGACAGGCAGACAGACTTAAAAGGAAAGAACTTTATCAGTCCTCGGCTCAGACTGGCTGCGAGCCCAAAATGAACATAAATAAAGTCTCTGGCAAGAAGATAACAGAATGCAAAAACAAAGATATCTTACGGCCAAACCAGGTTTTCAAGAAGCAAAATCACTTCTCCAAGTGTCTCACAAACTCAAACAGGATCGGAACTGAACTCTCCATAAACGAATGACGAACGTTGACTTCTGCAACCAGGGCGTGGCACCATCAGTCCTTTTATCTCCAGAAGACCACACTAACGAGCCCCAGCTGCATTGTTATTCCTGCATCCCGACTCAACTCACAGCAAACTTCTGCTGAGTCACAACACATATTTAATTTGCATCTCATCTTCCTCATAGTAAAACCAGATCAAGTGGGTACTGAACTACATGCTTTGGCGTTTTGAAAGGTATTTTGGTTATTCAAAAACTAAGGACATTGAATTGAAACAATCCATACTTAAATAGAACATAACCACTTTGTAGGTTGTCCTGCAAATGACCTGTTCCAATGAGCATGTTGGAAACTGAATGATGAATATTGAGCATAATGAAGTACTTTCAGTTCATCTGAACACGGATACACGTAAAATTCAGAAGTATATTTAAATAGCTTCAAACCTACAATAGTATTCCATGACAAAGTTGATGAAAACAAGCAGGCCAAATTCTAATACTTTAAGGTTATAAAATGGGAGCAGAAGATTACTTCTTAATATAAGTGTAAATGTGTAAGTTGTATATGTGTGTGAAGCAGGGGGGTGGGGATAGGTCAACCTATTCTCCAAAGCACTTGAGGATAAGAAACAAATAATGGATGGAAGTTTGTTAGAGACCCAGCCTAGAAGTAAGGAGAATTTTTTCTGACCGGGAGAACAAATGGAATAGTTTGCCTCCCAGAGTTATGGATACTCCATCATTGGAGGTTTTCAAAAATAGACTGGACAATAGACTAGGGGGGGTTATAAGGACTTATGTCTTGAGCATGGGGTGGGACTAGAAGACCTCCAAAGTCCCCTTCAGCCCTATGATTTTATGTTCTATGTACACTACTACTCTTGCATTCCACAGATGCAGCTCTCAGATCCAGCTCTCCATGCTAAGCTCTCCATGCTAGTTCCTTTCCACTCTCTAACTCAGTGGTAGTCAACCTGGTCCCTACCGCCCACTAGTGGGCGTTACAGCTTTCATGGTGGGTGGTAGGGGTTTTGTCCAATACTGAAGCACTTTCCTTTTTTTAAATTTAATTGACATTTAAAAAAAAAATTTCATACTATTATTTAAAAACATTTTCATTAGGTTTTCATAAAATCACCATTACTGTGGAACCGGTGGGCGGTTAGAACATTTTACTACTAACAGAGATACAAAAGTGGGCGGTAGGTATAAAAGGTTGACTACCCCTGCTCTAACTCCATCATTGCCCTTCTCATAGGGTTCTCTGCAGTGCAGTGCAACTATAGCTCCTGGACTAAGTTATTGTCGTCTTTACTATGATGGCTGCCATGATCATCTTTCATCCTTCTGTGGCCAGCTATGCTGATGGATCTGCTGCATATATGGTGACAACTAGAAGCTTTCCACCTCACTTCTCTGCTATTTACTTTTGCTTTATTTGTTCCTGGAGGGGGCATAGGGCCTCCTGGCAGCTTCACTAGGTTCTGTAATGTGCGTGACCCGTCAAAACCGCACTCGACTAAACCACACCCGATTAACCGCATCACTGACGTCATCAACAGGGCGACAACAGCCAGCGCGGAGAAAGAGGGGCGCTTTAAATAGCGCTTTGAAAGCAAGCCGATTCAACTTAAGGTAAGGGTTAGCTTTAGGGTTAGCTTTAGGGTTAGGTTTAGGGTTAGGTTAAGGGTTAGGGTTAGGTTAAGGGTTAGGTTTAGGGTTAGGTTTAGGGTTAGGTTAAGGGTTAGGGTTAGGGTTAGGGTTAGGTTTAGGGTTAGGTTAAGGGTTAGGATTAGGTTTAGGGTTAGGTTAAGGGTTAGGTTTAGGGTTAGGTTTAGGGTTAGGTTAAGGGTTAGGTTAAGGGTTAGGTTTAGGGTTAGGTTTAGGATTAGGTTTAGGGGGGTTAGGTTTAGGGGTTAATTTTAGGTTTAGGGTTTACAGCGTGCTTCTGTCTCCGTGCTGTTGTCGCCCTGTTGATGACGTCAGCAACGTGGTTTAGTCGGGCGCGGTTTAGTCAAGCGCGGTTTTGTGGTGGAACCTGTAATGTGCCACTGTACATTACCCAGAGGAGAGGATCCTTGCCTGTTCTCATCACAACTACCTTAAATGCAGTGACGTGCGGTGAGGTTTATGGCTGGTGAGGCAAGCGGGCAAAAGCCGCCCCGCCGCCCTGGCACTATGTCCGACATAGAGGCTTTTGGATGCCCCGACGCTGTGTCCGCCATAAAAAAAAAAGTCCCAGCCCGTGTGCCAGCAGAGGCAGGTAAATCACACACACACACACACACAAATTATTTACAATAATACAATTACTTACAAATTACATTAATTTTGAATTCCTCCCCCTCCCTCCGACCCACATACCTTTTCCAGCTGTTTCACAATCACAGAGGATTTCAACTCTGCTCTTGCCTGCCATCATGAAAATGTAAAAATGTAAAAGGAAAAAGGCAAGAGCTGCTGAGGTCAGGCTGGGCTAGCTGCTGCCAGAGTCCCCAATGGATGACTCTGCTTAACTGTTTAAAAAAGCCTCTAAAAATAACGCCCTCTGCAGGAGGAGGCAAGAGAATCACGTGCCTCATCTACATAAGGAATTTTTCAGCTTTTAACCCTTGCTTAACTCTGCTCGAGTGATCATAAAGATAGACTAAATGAGGCACGTGGTTCTCCCGCCTCCTCCTGTAGAGGGCACTTTTTAAGAGGCTTTATTAAACAGTTAAGCACTAAGCAGAGTCATCCACTGTGACTCTGGCAGCAACTACCTTTCCTTTTACATTTTCTTTTCTTTTCATGATGACAGTGATGAGGCCCTGCCTCCCCTGCCTCCCCTGACTGCATGTCACTGCTTAAATGATTGTAAGGTATCCTATCTCCAAAGGCCATTCATAAACACCAATAGGCTCAAAATGAATTGGCCGGTGTATTTGTGGATCAAAGTTGTTGTCGTTGTTTCTGACCCAAATGATTACTTCCTAGAAGGTATTCCTAAGGCTCCTGATCCTACCAGTAATTTCTGCTGGTTGAGTTTTCTCTCTCTACTCACCTAGCCCCTAGGCCTAACTAGGTTTTGAGGGACTTCCAGAAACTCAACAGGATTAACTTTACTTCGTCAAGGGAAAAAAAAGTGGCACCACAGCAGATAAAGTTCCCTACCTAGAATCTACCCAGTGGGGCTCCGTAGGCAATGGGACCCATAGTAGGCCTCTTTTCATGGCTCTGAGCAATGTAACTGGGAAGAAGGCAGCCCTCAGCAATGAGCAATATGGGAAAAAGCCATCCCTCAAATAAACCAGCCCCATGTCATGTGGGACTTTAAATTGGAGCAAAAAAAAAAAAGGCTGGTAACCAGAACAGAAGAGAATAACAGAGTTTGAAGGGACCTTGGAGCAGTGACGTGCAGTCAGGGGAGGCAGGGGAGGCACAGCCTCACCACTGTCAATCATGAAAAGGAAAAAAAACGTAAACGGGAAAAGGCGAGTGCTGAGGTTAGGCTAGCTAGCTGCTGCCACACCGTGAATGGCTGCCTGTTTAAAAAAGCCTCTAAAAAAGCGCCCTCTACTATGAGGCAGGAGAACTGCATGCCTCATCTAGTCTGGCTTTTTAGGCGCTCGAGCAGAGTTAAGCGAGGGTTAAAAGCCTAAAAAATCCCGAGGTAGTTGAGGCACGCAGTTCTCCTGCCTCATAGTAGAGGGCGCATTTTTTAGAGGCGTCAACTCTGTCACTCTGTTTACAGCTGCAGCGTCGCGCTCACTCTTCCTCCTCTCTTCCTCCGTTTCTGATGCCCCCCACTCCCATCCCAAGCTCCCTCTTTTCCTTCAAATTTCCTTTTTTTCTTTTTTCTTTAATAAATGCAATGCTCAGGCATCATTCTCTCCTCTCCCGCGACACCCCACTGACTAAAGCACTTTCTTTCGCCCGCCTGAGCTCGCGGCAGCCTGCCGGGCAGAGCTCAGTGAAAGAAAGAAAGTGACTTTCTTTCGCCCGCCTGTGCTCACGGCAGAGCTCAGGCGGGCTGCCATGAGCTCAGGCAGGTGAAAGAGTTTTAGTCAGTAGGGTGTTGGGGGAGAGGACTGCCTCACCAGCCATAAACCTCACCGCACATCACTGCCTTGGAGGTCTTTTAGTCCCAAACCTCTGCTCAAGCAAGAGACCCTATACCATTCCAGACAAGCCTCCAATGATGGAATAGCCACAACCTCTGAAGGCAAGCCGTTCCACTGGGCAGTGAGGGTGAACCTTTCTGTCCTCAGATGCCGAAATTGTGTGTGCGTGAGCTATCGCACATGCCCACACTCACAATGCAATGCACCCCACCCATCTGTACATGAGTGCGCAAAACTCTCCTGCAGGGGAGGTGAGTTTTCGCCCTCCCCAAGCTCTGGAGGTTTTTCTCAAGCCTCCGGGAGGGCGAAAACGGTCTCCCCTGAGCTCCGGAAGCCCTCCCTGAAACCTCCTGGTGCCAGAAATAGAGTGGAGGGGGCACAGCACACACCCTGTGCTTCTCCGCCCCCACACATGTGTGTGCGATCCCCGTGCATACGCAGGCGTCTCCCACAGACCCCAAAATCTGCTGGCTGGTGGGAGGTACATGCACACATACATGGTGGAGCTGGTCTGGGCAATGGCTCGCGTGCCCACAGAGAGGGCTCCACATGCTACCTGTGGTACACATGCTATAGGTTCACCATCACGGCACTGGGTTATTATTTCCACTATCAGGAAATTTCTCCTTAGTTCTAAGTTGCTTCCCTCCTTGGTTAGTTTCCAAGTATTGTTTCTTACCTTGCTTTCTAGTGCTTTAGAAAATAGGTTGGCCCCTCAAATATTGGAATACTGCTATCATTTCATCTCTAATCCTTCTTTTCTCTAGACTAGACATACCCAATTCCTGCAGTTCTTCATATGTTTTAGCCTCCAGGCCCCTAATCATCTTTGTTGCTCTTCTCCACACTGTTTCCAGAGTCTCAACATCTTTTTTTATATTGTGATGACCAAAACTGGATGCTGTATTTCAAGAATGGTCGTACTAAGGCTTGCAAAGCTAATACTTCACGACTTACATCTGATTTAGGAATAAGCACAACTGGTGCACAATATGAAGTTGTGCAAAGATCCACCTCGTCACGACTGTCAGCTGCTCATTGAGCAGGAGTTGTGAGTCCAAATTCTTGTGTGTCGGCTTGAGCAATAAATCTTCTGAAACGCAACTTAAGGTATGGTCCAGATTCTTTGCACCTGACAATCGTTGCACTGTTGTGGAGGGATTAGACAGAATTCTCTTCTTAACACTTCATTTGATTCTGCTATTTAATCATGCAGTCAAACTTTGTGACTTATTTATATCTTTTCAGACTTTCTGTATATATATTTTCTCAATTTCTAAGAGTTTTGTCTTACATAAAAAGCACACTTTCTGAACACAACATAATTTTACCAGTTAAATTGTACTTTTCATCTTCCACAGAAATACTTCACGTCTAGCTGCTGAAGTTCTTACAGAGTATCCCATCTCTTCGCTGCAAGATTCCCTTGTGCAAATACGCTTTGCTGAAATGTTGCTCCTAATGCCTCATCCATCATGCCCTGGGATAACCAACCCCTAAAACTGCAAACTTTCAGTCTTACTAAAGTCATTTGTATAAACTAAAGAACAGCAATTCACAATAGGCATTTCTGATGCATCTATGAAAGAACACATCATCTGCACTCTACGGCATCTTCTAAGTCTGTGTAAAGCATTCCAGAGAGGTGTTTGCTCACACATGGAACTGAACAGAGTACAATTCTTCAAATATTAAAGGAGCCATGCAAACTCTGGGAGTGGTTATGTGTGCACATGGACAGGGAGACAGCTGGGGGCTGCTTTCAAAGCAACAACATAAGACTTGCAAAAGACATTGTTGCTTTAATTATCAGGCAGGTCTGCTTCATCTGTAATCTTACACCTCCTTTGAATGCTTTGCACAGCTTTCAATATTTTTAATATTTGCAGACTCTCTAATGGCAACAAGCAACAGGTTTTAAAAGGAGAGAGAGGGAGGGCATCCTTATTGTGTATCATGATGTAAATGTTTAAAAAGAAAATGTAACCCTGGAAAACACGCGCGATTAAGCGGAGCTAACAGTTGCTTTTTTTAAGAAAAGTTTGTAATTTTTAAAATAAAATTAATGGTATGAAAGAATTAGTGAAACAATCTCAACTAACCTCCAAATTCTAGGAATGGTCTTAAATCACTTTTCAGATGGAATAAAACAAATTAGTGTCTGAAGAAAAACACTGCAGAGCCTTAGTCCACTAGAGTAGAGACTTTACTCCTCCTAAATGAGAATTTTTATGAGTAGATCATATGATATAAGAGGATGAAATAGTCAGAGGGTGCTACCTAACCTGTGCCCAATGGTCATGTTAGGCTACAGATGACATCATCCTCCACTCCAGCCCCTGACCCTTGGTTTCTGGGATTATTATGGATGTGGCATTTGGAAAGTCCTGTTCTTCCAAATCCGGGTCCTCTGCCTGCACCAAAGAGTTGTCTGTCTTCACCCCTCTTGCTACTGATGAAAGAAATGTCCTTCTGGATTCGGCTCCAAGTGGGGAAAAAGACACTGGAGACATGGAGGCTGCTTGGAAAGATGGTTTATTGGTGGACAGGACCACATGGCTTGAGCCCTGAACAGAAAAGGTGATCACATGCTTCAATGTTGGTGGAGAAGAAGAGAAGGGCTGAGGGAGGGACTTGCTAGGCTTTTTATAACCTGTTCAGTCCCACCTCTCTGTTTCCTGTTCCTGCGCAAGAAATGTATTCTGATTGGTTGTCAGACTCCCATGGGGCCATGCAGGGGCAACTCTCTGTTTTGAATCCAGGTTTGGTTGAGTTCTCAGATGCCATGTGGTCAGTTGGGGACCAATTTTATCATGCTTTAATCCCATCCCCCTGGAGCTGAAGTGGAGAAGCCTTTATTATGTAAAGTGGACTAGCTTGGCCTTCTTAATGGCCCATTGACAAAGTGGGGATGGGCAGGAAGCTACAGGCAGCTATTCTGTCTTTTAAAACATGTTTCTTTCTTTTCACACCCAGAGAAATATTCTTTTCAATATTTCCTAGGATATTTCATTTTTATGGGAGAGGGCTGGGTGATAACTTCCTACACTACTATTGCAGATGTTTCCCAGAATGACTGGATTTGGGGGAATGGCAAAAAAAAGCAGAGAGAACTAATCTTTGCCTGATAGGTCTCTGATCCCAGGAATCTCCTCATGGGATTGCAGTTCCTTGTCAGTGCCCTGCCGTTCTGCACATGCTTCTCTTATCACCTTGATTGGCACTGGCAGCAGACCTCAAGGCTGCCTGGCCTAAGTGGGGTGGCAAGGGAAATGTGGAAGGCCTCTGATGGGGAAAGAGTTGGTGCCTTGAGCTCCCACCTTCAACAGTCTGAGATTATCTGAAAGGTGCTACTCAGTTAACATGGGTGAAGCCGGAGCAACCTTGTTTGACACATAATCTCTGAAGCATCTGTCAGATTTTTTTTCAGGCCACTTTTAAAGATAGGTCTAGCCTTCTTTCAGAATAATGTCAAAAATATGTTTAAAAAGAGTTATAAAAATAACAGACAGGGGGCATTGCTTGCAAACTGAAATGGAAAGGAGCTTTCCTAGGCAGCCCCAACTAACCTGAGGCGCTGTTTTAAAGCGCCCTTCTGTTGCCGCGCTGTTGTCGCGGCGGTGATGACGCGCGGTGATGACGTCGCGGCTTTAGCGACGCAATTTTATCACCGCTATTTTGACGAGCGCGGTTTTGTCGTGCCACGGCATTAAAGCCATCCTCCAAAGGCTCTATCAGCGGAGAGTCAAATTCCTTTTGAACAGAGCTTGCAAAACAGTGGTGACAAGCCACTTGACAGATGCTAAACCCACCCATCTGCTCATCAGACAACCTTGCCTTCTTCCTAGCCCCAGCCCACATTAGAGAGACTGATTAGAGGGTACTTCTCTTATTGGCTGGTGATATTTTGTGGAGGGCAAGGGCTATGGCACTTTCAATGGCTTTCCTTAAAAACGCAAGAACATCACCAATCCATGTCTGTGTTACATAATGGGACTCAACGTCAAGTGCAGTTTAAGTTTTGCTGGCTTACTTTCTTGCAGATTCAAGGATGAAAGAAATGTACATTAAAACACCTGTTAGATTTCTCAAGAAGATCATGACATAGCCTGTTAGAGTGTGGCGCAGTGGTTAAATGCAGCACTGCATGCTTCTTCAGCTGACTGCAGTTCTGCAGTTCGGCTGTTCAAATCTCACCGGCTCAGGGTTGACTCAGCCTTCCATCCTTCCGAGGTGGGTACAATGAGGACCTGGACTGTTGTTGGGGGCGATATGCTGACTCTGTAAACCGCTTAGAGAGGGCTGAAAGCCCTATGAAGCGGTATATAAGTCTAACTGCTATTATAATTAAAAACAATTAACACGGAAGGGCCCCAGAAATGGAGTGACTATTCCAAGAGCGTAACTGATACTCTGGTACAATAAGGAAAATTTTAAACTATCTTTCAAGCCTGACAGATGGAAAGCACATTACCTGGGGGAGCTAATGTTTGAGATTATTTTGTTATTTAATATTGGGTATCAATAGTTTTTGTGAGCTCCATGAGAATGAACAGGGTGCACACTTTCCAGAAGAATTTGGAATTTAATTTGGTTATCAGAGATTATTTAATGGTGTTGCTATATCTTAAGAAATCAATCAGTTCTCAGGAAGGTTATTAAATCTGGACTGCAAAAATAAAAATGAACACCAGATGGCAGCAAAGAGTTGTTGCAGCCTACTGTTTGACAGCCCAAGTTTAAAACATGTGTTAACATTGATGTTTTAATGTTTTCGTCAATGGAAGTAAGAAAAAATAGTGTTACACTGGAGCAGACCTGGGCATTTTATGGCCTTCGGGCAACATCTGGCTTTTTGCCTGTTCCTGTCTGATTCATGTCAGGAGTGGGATCAGTGGGTTTCAAAAATTGTTCAAACCTACTCTGTGGGTGTGGCGTCCTTTGTGGGAGTGGCTTGCCACCCATGTGATTGGATGGGAGTGGCTTGCCGCCCATGTGACCGGATATGAAGATGTCGACGACACTTGTCAGAACCGCCTTAAATTACCTCACACACAGCACTGGCATGCATAAGAATATGATGTCAACTTGTTTTTTAAAAGGCATCTTTGGTTTGCATTAAAACAACTTCAACACACGCAATGTTCTGATTGTACCACAAATGTAGTAGTCATCCTTACCTTTCACAGAGGCACTGAGTTTTATAAATATGAGCATGATAGTGTAGAATAATCATATCCAAGGACCAGTGCTGGGTTTCAAAAATGTTGAAACCTCTTCTGTAGGTTTGGCCTGCTTTCTGGGTCCACTGGTGGAACCTCTTCTAACCGGTTCGGTAGATTTGACGAACCAGTTCTACCGAATAGGTGCAAACTGGTAGGAACCCACCTCTGCCACAGTCCCAGTTTTTCATGTGGTCCTTTGTGGAAATCAATTGCCCATCCTGATCTAGAGCAATGCAAATTGCACAGAATGGAAAACAGTTACAGCCTCCACTTTACTGATAGTAGGATTTTCTCCAAATATATAGTGAAACAAAACATTCTCTTTGCTGCCATCTAGTCATCATCTAGAGCACTGCAATCAAGATGCTAATATAATTGTAATAACCTACGAAATTATAGAAAAAGCCATATGGTATAAGAGGAAAGAATAAATAGGTCTATATGAAGGCTTTGGCTTTCTAGACAGGTCAGATATAAAATAATATTTTGTTTTGACCTTGATTTATTGAATTAGTCATAATAGTTCACATATTGGGCTAAAGTGTAAACTACAGTTTACAAAGCAGCACCATCAGTCCACTCACCAAAATCCTCTTAGATTCAACATATGATACTGGATTATATTTTGAGTGATTTCCTTTGATTTCTTATTTAATCATTAAATCTATACCGTGATTCCAGCCAATGACTTTATGAAGCAATGTATCCTCTATTAAAGAGTTAAATGTGTATAGATTGCTGAGATTAAATTTTAGTTTATTTAGGCCCCTAAGGGCTACATCATCGCTAAGTAATTTCCAATATATTTGAACAAGCCACCATGATCTAAAGAATTAAAACCAGATTTTTGATGAGCTGCTGACACAGAAGCATTTTCCATATCACTTTGAAGGGAAAGATCTGAAGGTTGTGTTTTGAATATGATATTGTTGCTCATTAAGGGAAAATAAATGAAGAGATCTGGCCTACTGTAAACAAGAATGTGAAGAGTACCAGTGGTATCAAACAGCCTGAAGCCTATAATCCCAAACACATTTGACGTTCAGATTGTTTCATTGAAAAGTCTTGTCTTAGTTTAGGAAGGGAGAGACATAATGAGAAACAGACAGAAAGTAGATCCAGTGTATTGCAGTGTTCTCCTAAGGCCCATTGGACTGATGGGCTTGTCAGTTGAGGGAGGGGAGAGTAGTTGATGCTAATGAAGTTACATATTTTACTGCTTGAACGGGGACTTGGACCAGAAGACCTCCAAGGTCCCTTCCAACACTGTTATTCTGTTATACCCCTATCCAGAGCCACTTCTGTTCTATAACCAATTTGAATCAAATTGCAATCATTACATTTTTGCTTCATATAGAAAATGAAATAAGCTTTCTTAGGAATCAAAATACTTCAAAAATCTCATAGCTAGATTTATGCTCCTTATTTACTGGAAGATGAATAGGATTTTATATGTACACATACATACACACAGATCCAAATTTAGGACCATCATAATCATAATTCAGACAATTACTTTAGGCAGGTAAACTATTAGTGATCATCTATATTTTTGGGTAAGGTAATTCCAAAATGTATGCCTTTCAAACTGAGGTGCAAATTAGGTAAAGAAAGAAGGGGAGAGACAAAAATATGACATGAAATTCCCTAGAACTGATCAAGAACCACAAGTTATATGGTTAAAACCTTTTTTCAGAACAATGCATTGCAAAAGAAATTGATATAAAGGCAGCTGAATTAATCCTGAGTGAGAGGGAAGTCTCTATATCTGTCTATCTGTCTGCCTGTTCATCCATCCCTACATGGCTGCATGTAGCCATCCCTACATGGCTCAGGACCAGCGTATCTGCGAGACCGCCTACTGTCACACACCTCCCAACGGCCGATAAGATCCCACAGGGTGGGCCTCCTTCGGATGCCGTCAGCCAGACAATGTCGGCTGGTGGACCCCCGGAGGAGAGCCTTCTCTGTGGCTGCTCCGACCTTACCCACTGTCATGGCCTTCAGAAAAGCTGTTAAAACATGGCTGTTCTGGCAGGCCTGGGGCTGTTGACCTTATTGTTAAGGTCCAGCCCCGATTAGAAATGTATGCGTGTTGGTAATTTTTAAATTATTCTTTTATTTCGCTTTTCTTTTTTCTTTCTTTGTAAGCCGCCCGGAGTCCTCCGGGATTGGGCGGCCTAGAAATTTAACAAACAAACAAACAAACAAACAAACAAATAAATAAATAAACCATGTTTTTCTGTCCTTTTCCCATAACTTTATTAAGTGCCTGTGATTTTTGTTGTACCTCCTGGATGGTTGGGAAGAGCTAACATTAAAAGCTCAAACAATAGAAAGAATCAGTAACAGAGATAAACCAATGTTATAAACTTGGCTCACTCAAATTCTCTTTACAGACAATTAGGACCAAAAGATAAATATTGACACGTTAGATGATTTTCTCAACTTTGTTTTTTTCTTGATTGCTTGAGCAATCTCATGGAGTAAAATTCCACTTTTCTGACGACGTGAGAGATTGCTTGGCTAATAAAAACAAATAAAGTAAAAGCTTTTTCTCCAGAGTGGGTTAGGCATATCTATTGTTGTGCTGTGCTAATCGGATTAAATTGGCTCCTGGCTCCATTGCTTAGAGGGGTAACCCTTTTCTAAAAAAACATTTCACTGTTATTTCCTTAAACCTGCAGGAAAAAATACAATAGAAGATTACTATCTAGTACAATAGACTAATATAAACGTTAAATTAAATTAATCGATGGGAGATAAAACAAGATTTGTGAATGCTGTTTGGCTTGTTTTGATTCCTTCCTCTCTTAATAGAACGCTATGCAGAGAAGCATACCTTAAAGAACAGTGAATATGTGTATTCCATTAAGAAAAATATCAGAGATGTCGCACTATCCTTTTGATTTGTTGTGCTGTCACAAATATCATTTTAAAATGTTAATGTGCAAAGGTAAACTATTCGGTTTTCTATTCTGGTGGCTTTGTATTAGCATTTTAATATGTGTCTGTTACACTAGCTCTCTTGGCAAGAAACAAACACATTTATTCAGGGGATAATTTTTTGTTAGCGTTAATAGGCAGCTGCCTTAAATAATGTCATTCCTCTCTTCATTTGGACTTGAGCTGGTGAGTCAGGAAGTGCATTTTTATTTTATTTTTTTTGCCTACAGTCTGATAATTTTCAAAGCTATTGGCAACCTGGGAGTTTTCTTTCCTTATCACTGGGGCTCAGCTCACTTCAGTAACCCTAATCAGAGCTGAAATCATTCCTTCAAGGATTGCATGATCATGTTTTTCTTTAGCAATGACAGCTGCCTCAGCTGCATTAGCAATGCAGATGCGTCAGCCTAATAGGTTAATGCAGAACACGCGAAAATTAGGTTTAATCCCCAGTGAAATAATCCAACATTTTCACATATCTTGATGTCAGGATAGAGACATTGGTGGTGACTCAATTAAGGGTAATGTAGATCAAAGCAAATTTACCTTCTGGTGGAACTTTCCCAATAGTTTGGATAAGCTCTGTTTTAGAGTAATTGGCCAGGCTGGAGGGAAAATTATACTAAAAGGACAGGTTCAGCAAGAATTGCTTCCCTTTTCATATTAAAATTGCAGCGTTTTGTCACTGCTTCCAAATACACTATTTAACAATAAAACATAATAAAAATGTTTCGGTCTGTTGCAGCTACAAATATGTAAATCAGCTTTACTAAAGGGTAGCATGTCTTTGCAATGTCCCATCACACACAACCTATTTGTTTGCATTGTCCCATAGGGAAATACCCCCACTGGGGTTTGAGAAGCGTGCACCCCCTCCCCAATTATATGAGAACTAAAAGAAGGGACATTGTGCGTTGACCTAATGTTTTCATTCTTGGCGAATAGTATATCAAGCACCCGTCTCCATCAGCTGTAAAATAAAAAGAAAGAAAAATTACCACCTCTCTGTAGCTAATTTTTTTTTTTGGTCTTGACATCTTAATTCTTAATCCTTGTGTGTGGTCAAATCAGTCTACTATAGACAACCAATCAAGCAATTATTCCTAAATTATATTTGCCCAACTCACATTGATTGGTTATTCTTTTCTTATTGGGTAAGCTCATTAATTCTGAGCTGCCTGCTTATTATGTTTTCCACATCATTTTCTTTCTGAGCCTATCTCCGCTCACCAGCCCGCTGATGTTTCAAGATGCCATGGGGGGAGGGAGGGAGGGAAAGGGCCCAGTGATCTATTGCATTGTCTCTTACAGCAATTACAATTCACATTGCTGATTAACTTTGATGTGAAAACTAATGAGATAAGGCAAGTTATCAAGGCGGACCTGATCGTCATCTCATTTATACAGCGTTTGCCATCGGTGAATGACAAAAACTAATGAAGATGTATCTGACAGCCGGCTGAGCCAAGGCAGAATTTCGTTTCTCATCAGCAAGTGCTTTGCTTCTCACTCATCGGTCTATCTGAAACATGTTGAAATTAGCTTAATAATGAAAACACTTCATGTAAACGGGCAAATGTTTACATTAAAATAACTACACGATAAATAGATGTGAAAGATACTGTGCGTCCCTGAGTTTAAACAATAGATTTAAAACATTCCCTGTACTTTATAATTTCTTTGATTACTGGGAGTTCTTTTTATCTCCCAGGTGCAATTTATACTGCTTTTAAAAGGACTCCTCTTGCTATAGCTGACATCAGATTTGTATTTTTCCACATAGTTGCACCAACAGCATTTTAATTATTTACTTTAAGTATGCAAATAGGAAAACAGAAATAGCTGCAATCAATTTTTTTTCTTCCCACAAATGAATGTAGGAATATCTTGCATATATTGTACATACATACATACTGTATGTATGCATGTGTGTGTGTGTGTGTTTCATTTTTCCTAGTATATAAACACGTAACATCTTAAATGATTCTGTATGATAGCATGCTGTGGATCTGTGAGCACAACACATTGGTGCAGACAGTATATTGGAGAGCATATTGATTGGGCAAAATGACCAAGTCATGTCCATAAATTAGATCAGATAACAGAGAAATCTCTCACAGCCCCCATACAGCCTATTCTGGAACAGTATTGAAATAAAATGTAAAATCTGTGTTAGTGAGGCCCCCTTTTAATGTTGATTGTTGCCATCTTTTTATGAGAATCAACACGCACACCATTAAAATTATTTTCTGCAAATTGTATATATTTTTAAGCTCCAGTATAAAAAGACTGTTTTAGGTAGCTTTTACTAAAGCTCTCTTTGTGAAGTATGTGCTCAGATTTTTCCCCTTGCACATGCTGATATCATATGTCCCTTTCTCTTTATATCGGGCATTGCTTCTGTTACAGTAGCTGATGTATATATTAAAGTGTTGAGACTGCAGAATTTTTAAAAACGATTATACATATTCTGAGCTAGCCAAATTCTTGGACACTTTTCTTTACTATGTTTTCTGTGAACATTTTTTTGTAAAATTCCAGTTAGAATTTTAAGATGCAAAGGGTAGGAATTTAATTTAGTTTTTGTAATTAATTGTTAATTTAAAGAAAACCTGAAAATGAGTAAAAAATAGAAATATTATATTTTTTGGACCTTGTTAAAAAATGCATTGTTTGTTTTTAAAGGAAGTTAAGGATCTAGAGAATTTGTCTTCAGTTCACATCTGAGACAATCTCTTAGACTATCGTGTATCATCCTTGTAACAATATAGACTGATAAAGTGTTCCTGAGTTTCACAAAGCAAGATAACATAAATACACACACATACCACAGAGTTCATTTTCAAGCTGCCTAGACAAAAGTCTGCATCTTGAGAAAGTTAAAAGAAAATCTTATTTTAAAGCTGTGGCAACAAATTGCTACTCCAGTCCTGGATTAAATTTAAAAGCTCTTCACATGGCTGAAGACAAATCCTATATATTAGAGGAAACCATAAAATCACTTCCTGAAGAGACAAACACAAGTGGAAAATTGACCTCTGAAGATTTTTAAAAACGGTCTACTAAATTTAAAATTTGTTCCAGCATGTTGTGTGAAGGCTAATACTCTTGTCTCCTCACCTCCCCTACCCACCCCTCACACTCGCAGAGATGGGATGTTAGAGAGTGCTTTTTAAATAATAGAAAGAGTGTATTTTACTGAATAAAAGGGTCCCAATATTTTTTTAAAAAAATTACGTCAGTTTCTAAAATGACATTATGTCAATGGACTGCCTGGACTGCAGTTTAAATGAAAATTTAAGATAGAAACAGGGAGTTTTTACAATAAGTTCTAGATTTTTTAAAATTTATCTGCAAGCCCCTTTGTATAATCTTAGCTAGCTATCCTTTTGTTACAGGCTTCCACTGATAATTGAAATTGGGATGTTGTTCCAATAATATTCTTTAGTTACATCATATATAAGTATAATCTTTATTGTCATTGTACTTAAATACAATGAAATTGGTTTTAACCTCACTGGTGCAAAATTATAACAGAAACGAAAAAATAAAAAAAAACTAGCGTGTGCATGGAGTGATTGTGGTTGTATTTAAAAGTCTCACAGCCCAAGGATAGAAAATATCTTTAAACCTGTCTGTTCGGCTGGCTATACTTTGATGTCTTCTGCCTGATGGTAAAAGTGCAAAGAGACATTGACCAGGGTGTGAATCATCTCTGAGTATTTTCCTTACTCTGCTAAAGCAGCGAGACCTGGAGATGTCATCCAGTGGTATATATGTTTGTATAGCTAATTTTAATAATTTATATAATAATATATTTTTTAAAAAATCTATCAATTAATACATACTGAAATAAGCTTTCTTAAATGCTATTTCACTTTTTTTATTTCCTTCCCCATCTCCTCTGATACATATTAATAAAATAATCACAAACCAAAGAAAACGGATTTGTGCATACCTAAAGGTCTCACCCTGACATATTTCAGGGGTTCTGCTCAAGGAGACACCTCTCATAATAAGACTGGCTGGGATGTCTCCTTCACAAGGTCATTAGAACCTATCCTTTAAAATGTTATGTATGTGGCTGGGTGGAGGTGGGGAAGAAATGCACATTGTACCTAAAAGCATTGCAAGGTTACAGATTCATCTCCAAGTATATGGAATGTTGATGAAGAAAAGCAGCTTTTTCATGGAAGGTTTAGGGGGTAAAGAATTATGTATATATTTTAAAATATTCATTTAGATACACGGTGGTCAAGACTTTTCTTTTCCTTTCTAATTATTCTAAGTATTAAGCTCCTTATTATCTAATACTCTGCAACACTGCGATATTGTATTTCCAAGGGTTTTTTTTTTCTTCAAAAATATGCTAAAAGAATTTTATTTTCTTTTGATATTTGGCTCTTTATGCCAGTTAAAGAGTCAGAGTAGTTTTCAGTTGAATATCGAGCTGATGCTATTAAATTTTTTTGAATTGGACTAATGGTTGAGTTTCAAATGTTAAAAATAATTTCAAATTAGTATTATTCCTTGCACCTGTATTTAAATTTTTTTGGATGCTGAACCAGGTAAGATTATTGTTCAAAATAATTTTCTTCACAAAAGTAGGAAGCTGAAACATTTTACTTTTAATACAAATTAGGATATTGTTTGTTTAAAAAAAAGCCTAGTTGTAAAACCATTGTTCATTACGATTTCTAAAATTACATCCTTTCAAAGAAATTACACGATAAAGGGGAAAAGGTTTTATCTGTAAGTCTTATGAGCCATTCTTTTTTTCAGCTGCATAAATACCTACAGCAGACTCACTTTGAGAAGCAAAAGTATATATTTAAAATATGAAATAGTTACAGTATGCCTTTTGATTGAGAGTTTAAAGTAAATAATATTTGTACATCTGAAACATACTCAAGACAAATGAAAAGCTTCTAGATGCTTTTGTATGAGGTGTTGAAGAGCTCTACAAACTTAAAAGCAGAAACTCAATTAAGCTCATCTTCATCTGGAAAAAAATTAGCAACTGAAAGCTGAATATATTAGATAATGCACACTCGCAGAAGAGCATTCTCTTAGGAGAAAAAAAAATTGTGATAACCAACCTAACATCAGCCTAAGAGTTTCTCAATGCTAATTTTGTTTGAAACTGTCTAACTAATTCTGAATAGCTATCCATATTCAACAAAGGCATAATTAATGACAACCCTTTCTTCCGCTTCTGAGACATCATAACAAGTAGGAAAGTACAAAAAGATTTTTATAGTAACTAATTTAAGGACAAAGGGTTGACCTCTAGCATTTCATTAAATAAACTGAGTGAATAAAAGGAGACTGGCAGCATTCATCCTGATTCAATTCAAGCAGTCTATTTCAAAATGCTAATCATAATCTGCAGATGTTGGTGGCTGATTCAACACCCCCCCACCCCGCTTCAAATATCATTTATTTAATTTAAGAACATCAGACACTGAATTTTAAACAAAAATCCAAAACCAATTTTAGGCTTGGGCAAAAGTTATTCCTGGAAAGGTAAAGGCCTTTAGGCTGGCTTTCTTCCTTTCAAGTGTTTCAATTGATTATGGTAAATAATGGATTCCTTATGTTATTTTAAAAAACTATTTACTGCAGAGTCATATTAAGATATGCAATTTTCCTCTATTACTCCATCAAATAAGTGCCAAAATATTTAAACCTTATACTGAGGAAATCACAAACAAAACCATGTATTTACCAGAACTGTCCCATTCAGAAATGTAAGATATTTTGGATCCATTTTTATGCATTCAGTGCATCTAAAGGCTACACATTTGTGACCTTACACTTCGCAAAAGTGACAGTGGCCATATCTTGCAGACAAGGATGATACAAATTTACTCATGTTTAAAGCAGATGGCTTGAGAGTGGTGAGATTTAATTTAGACATAATTAATTTGAGAACAATAGTCTTAAGGTCCTAATAAAAAAGACAGAGATTCTTGAAGATATCCTAGTAGTTTGCCCATTTGTCTTCTTCCCTGAACAGTTGGGAAAGAGTACTTTTAACATGCTCAAGAATATTCTTGCTGTGTCGTGTATTCTTGAATTTCACTCATATGAAAAACATTCTGAGCACAAATAGGATGCCCAAATTAAATTATAATTTGATTATCAGTTTCACTGAAAACATATTTAAGAGTAGTACCTTATTTTCAAGGGGGAAAACATATTCATGTTCAATATGACTGAAACAGATTATGTACATCTGGACATCATTTTAAATCTAAAAGATGATCTAGGAAAAAAATACACTCCTGCAGAGCATCTAATGAAATGAATGTAATTTTGCATTACTGTGCACATGGGCCACATACATCAATAGCTGTAGCTTCTTTGAAGTGGTAGATGAATGTGAGGTGGCATCAGCACCCAGAAATGGCATGCAGTGGCGTTAGTAGTGTGTTTTCTTTGTATGTCCTTAAGAATCAAGCTGGAGTGTCACACTTGTTCTGGCAAAGGCTCTGCAGCTTTGGAAACAAACTGACTACAGATTGGACAAAACCAGCCTATTAAGAAACGCCCTGTGCCTTTTATTTCTTGTCTTTTAGGTTGGAGGCAGGAAATAGGGACATTCTGAAAAGCTCTTCCTCATAGCTGAGTTAAAGTGCTATTTACAACCCTCAGCTGGCAGAAAACTGTGTTGGCATAAAACCTGCTGACCCCCTTGGTGATCTCAGGATACTGACGGATTCGGTTGTCCTTCCTTATGCTGCTAGAGCAAAGATGGATGGGTTTGTTTCCTTCCCCTCCTGCCAAATGATGTCACCCCCACCTAAAAATAGCCACCAATCACTTCCTTGATTTGGAATGGGGAATAGGGATTCAGGAGCAGGTGAGTTCTGACAGATTGGCAGGATTAGCCCTCTGTTAAAACTTGTCTCCTTTTTGCACAATTGTTTTGCGTAAGTTTCATAATGGTCTTCTAAGCCATGTTGAAGAGCAGCCGGAGTAACAGGCAGTGGGGAGATGTCCTCCATTCCTGCTGCTACAGCTGGTAACTATTGTTCAGCTACCTGAGTCCAGAATCAATTCAGAGACTTGGTGGAGAGGAGGAGAGTGTAATTTGAAGCAACCATACTTTCTGACTGCCCAAGCAGATTAGGCGGGGGGGGGGGGGGAGGAAAGCAAATGCTCCAGACTAAAGTGGTCAACAGGTGGTGGGCTGATCGCATCTCCTGTGGGGGGAGGTGTTACTTGACTGCATCACTGACAAAATGGTATCGATGGCAAAACTGATTGGGGTATTACTGGGAGATGTCTATGCTGCAGTTCAGTGGTGGGTTTCAAAAATTTTTGGAACCTACTCTGTGGGTGTGGCCTCCTTTGTGGGAGTGGCTTGCTGGCCATGTGACCTGGTGGGAGTGGCTTGCTGGCCATGTGACCTGGTGGGAGTGGATTGCCGGCCATGTGTTTTCTTTCTCTCCCTCTCTCTCTCTCTCTCTCTCTCCCTCTTTCCTTCCTTTTGTCTCTCTGTCCCTTTTTTCTTTTTTTCTTTCATCTCTCTCTCACTCTTTTTCTTTCTTTTTTTTATTTATTTCTGCCTTTCTTTCTCTTTCTCTCTCTCTCTCTGTGTCAGTCTGTCTGTCTGTCTGGCTGGCTGGCTGTCTGGCTGTGGCAGTGGTGGGTTTCAAAAAATTTTGGAACCTCTTCTGTAGGTGTGGCCTGCTTTCCGGGTCCACTGGTGGAACCTCTTCTAACCGATTCGGTAGATTTGATGAACCGGTTCTACCGAATAGGTGCGAACTGGTAGGAACCCACCTCTGCTGCAGTTGTTGGATGAAATGGAGAAAAAACTCAGAGTAAATGTGCAATTAATTGGGGGGACAGTGAATCAAGAATTAAGAGAACTCTTTTTCAACCTTTTTGAAGAGCTAAGGTTAGAGACAGGAGATGCTTATTTTCTTTCCCTTTATTATGAAGGCACATGATTTGGGAGACAACAAAAGAGAAGATTATTGAGCGGAAATACATTTTTGAAGGGAAATAGTTCAGTCAGGGAAGGAAAAGAATCTGAAAATACGTTCTGGCTGCTGTATAAAGATTCTCAAATGAATCAGAGCAGAGGTTCACCCAAGTCCAGCCTTCGGTTTTAATCCAGCTTTATACAGGAGAGTCTCAAAGATACCTTAGCCTTACCACTCCTGATTTAAAAACATCCTATTTAAAATTATTACATTTGCTTGGTGTTTCCTTCTTTTCCTTGCATTATTTCTTGATGTACTTCACTGATTTACAGCCAACATTAAAAAAAAACCCTTTACAATTATCCATAGAAACTCTTTTCATTGGAATGATTAAACCTCCACTAAATACATTTGAATTGTGCAGCTTGGCTATGAATATAATAAATGAGCAATTCCATTAATACTACATAGAAAAGACAAATTCAGCACCAAGTCGGGGGAACAGCGCATACGGAAATCTTCTCTATTACACAATTGAAGATGCAGCCATCTTATCCTCTTGTCCCTTTATTGTCAGAGTACCTGAATTCTTTTCCTCTCAAAAATGGAGTGGAAAAGCAGATGGGACTCATGGGAGGCTTCTGGAAGAGTGGGGGGGAAAGGATTGAACTAACTTCCTTCCTTCCTTTCCCCCCCCCCCTCCTCCTCCTCCTTCTTGCCAAAGTATGGGAGATGGTTGGTTGGTAGTTTTTGGTTTAGCATGTTGTGTGAGTAAAATATAGGTGACGCAGTGGTTAGGGTGCAGTACTGCAGGCCACTTCAGCTGACTGTTATCTGCAGTTCAGCGGTTCCAATCTTACCGGCTCAAGGTTGACTCAGCCTTCCATCCTTCCGAGGTGGGTGAAATGAGGACCCAGACTGTGGGGGCGATATGCTGACTCTGTAAACCGCTTAGAGAGGGCTGAAAGCCCTATGAAGCGGTATATAAGTCTAACTGCTATTGCTATTAACCATGGTCTGTTGAGTGAATTACCAACCATGACTGAGTGTGATGTGTGAATCTAGTTTTGATTCACATGCATGCCTGGGAAAAGGATCAGTATCGACCACAAGGATTAATGGGACTAGCCAAGGAGTCAATGTTGTTGTTATTATTCATAGTACTATTAGTTAAAGCAGTATTTATTAAATTTATTCATATAATACATATTTGGGAGTTGGTGATCAATCTGAAACTTCAGGAAGAAGCCAATGAGCCAAAGAGTTTGGAAACTCCTGGTTTAGATTCATATTCATATCTGGGAATGTATTCAGTTGATTGTTGACGATGCACATTTACCAATGTGCATCTTGTCTTTCAGGGAAGGAACAAAGTGGCATAACCTGAATAGAGGAATCATGATAAAAGGAGCAAATCGGACATAGTCGTATTGGTCACACCTCATCAATCTATTAACTGGCCAAGTAAGAGAAGTTCATCATCAGAAAAGAAAGGGCTACAGAGATCTCCAGGTTGTCTAGAAACTGATTTTCCCCTCTGGAGACAGATTCTCTCCCTATACATGGAGGACAAGGAGGGAGATCCAAACTGTTCATGCTCTCCTAAAGTTCATAGTATTGTATCGTCTTAAATGAAAGCCCACTAGTGACTTCCAATCTTTCTTGTGCCAATAAATAGTAACGAGCACAAGCTTTATATCATCTCAACAGTGCTTGGGTGACAGTACTACAAGCCGTAAGTGGAAACAACAAAATGCTAACAAATTGATAAGCAGTTTAAGAATGCAACTGCTCTGGACTGATTTTTTTTCCCTCCCAGCTGCCTCTGTATATAGATATGCTGGTTAGTTACAAAAGCTAGTGAACATTAATATAACCATGCGTAAGATCTGGGGGAGTAAGTGGGGTGGAGGGTTGAAATGACTCACAACTTTCATACTTACATTGCAGTGGTGGGTTTCAAAAATTGTTCGAACCTACTCTGTGGGTGTGGCCTCCTTTGTGGGAGTGGCTTGCCGCCCATGTGATCAGATGGGAGTGGCTTGCCACCCATGTGACCGGATATGAAGATGCCGACGACACTTGTCAGAACCACCTTAAATTACCTCACACACAGCACTGGCATGCATAAGAATATGATGTAAACTTGTTTTTTAAAAGGCATCTTTGGTTTGCATTAAAACAACTTCAACACACGCAATGTTCTGACTGCACCACAAACGCAGTAGTCATCCTTACCTTTCACAGAGGCACTGAGTTTTATAAATATGAGCATAATAGTGTAGAATAATCATATCCAAGGACCAGTGGTGGGCTTCAAAAAATTTTGGAACCTCTTCTGTAGGTGTGGCCTGCTTTCCGGGTCCACTGGTGGAACCTCTTCTAACCGGTTTGGTAGATTTGACGAACCGGTTCTACCAAATAGGTGCGAACTGGTAGGAACCCTCCTCTGTTACATTGGGACACAGATTCAAAAGAGTGGAGTTTGCACTGTAACTATGAGCATTGTCATTTTTTTCACCATTGTGGCTGCTTGCCAATGCCTACGTGATCATGCATTTATCAAATCTCTTCTGAAAGCCATTTATTCCATGTTAATCAAGTAAATCAATTATTCCTAGGATTAAAAAAATGAAAATTTCCTTCTCTTGCTTCTAAGCAAGAATCTGTTTAACTGGATAAACTCAGAAACCAATCTTATGCAAGAATAATAAAATCCATAACTTTGTTAAATCTGGCCTAGTGAAAATAATGTTGTTCCTAATTCGAATGACATGGGTCATTTGGTACCTGGAATGTGATCCAGCTGAGATCACTACAATGATGCCTGGGGACATTATAATTGTTTCCTGCTTCAGCCCTTGATCTTAAAAACAAGCAGATTCCCTGCTCTCCCGTCCTCCCAGGAAAGACCCAGATCCAGCATATTTATTTCCAAGAATGCTCAGATGGGCTCCTTTAGACTGCAATTCAGTGCTTTGTTAGGAAGTGTAATTCTCTTTTGAAGGAGAGACAGGTAGCACTGTAGGAAGTTGCTGCTGATATAGAAATATTTTTAGCAACAGGCAAGGCCCTTCAAATGTCACTTGCAAGGGAGCCCACAATATTTTTTTCAATATCCCATCTTCAAAATGTTGGGAATTCCTAACTACAGAGATTGCTTGAATTTCTACAAGTTGCTACCTCTTGCAACGCTCAGGGAATATTCCTTGTATTCTTTGTATCTCAATGAATATTTCTTCCTATATTCACACATGATCTCTGTTCAACCTCAAGAGGTTCTCTTCTAGATCCATCATATAGATGTTAGGCAGGTGTATATAACTCTCTACCATTTGTCAGATGCTGTAAGTTGCAGTATTTTAACATCTGATCTAGATGTGTTGCATTGATCCTGAGTAGTGTATCACAAATAGAGACAGAGTGAGGCCATTCTTGCTAGTATAATTTCAGTCAAAATTATAACCCTGATACATGTTAGGGCATCATCATGGCAAAACAGCACAGAAGATCAAGACGGATAATTCCCTACAACGACAAGGAATGCAACAAATGTTAGCGACCATTTCAAAGGACAGTAAATTATAATATAAAATTAACACATGTATAAGTGTCTTGGTTTTAAGAAAGAATATGCTTGAATGTATTTCCTGATGTTATAGAAATCCTTGCTGTATGATACTGGAAAAAAAAAAAGAATTAGGCAGAAACTGATCCAGATCAATCTAGCTACCTCCTTTGAAATGTAAGAATGTTAGCATCCAATTCATGCAGTCTAATATTAATACTTCCTTTTTTAATGGTGCAAGGGGCTCTTCAAGGAAAAAGCTTTTAATCAAGAACAGCTCCAAACTATGTGCAACAAATTAATTCCAATCACATCTTTCTATCTGTTTGGAGCCAAAGCCGGTCCATCCCTTCCGTCAGCTGTTGACTTTCTGAGTGTCTGAGACAGCTGTGCGTCTGTCTATAGCTCCCTCAAATGACTTGTCTTGTTCTGATTGTTTTGAAAGACTGCTGCCTTGTAATGGGTTTCCTGACAAAGGCCCCACTTTGAGTCGGATGTGTGCCAGGCTCCAAGCCAGGATGTGGGAGGAAATCAGAGGGCAAGTCCAGGCAGTGCAATCCTCCTTAACTGCCTCTTTAAAACCATGTCACGCTCCTGCGACAACTGCTCCTCTGTGCTTGTTTGAACTCTCCCTCCCAATTAGGGGTAATAAGTGACTCTGTAAAGATGAGCAAACACAGCGCATTCATTAGTTCCCTGCCAACCTCAAACCTTGCCACCCCCCCACCCCAATCCCCTTCTTCATGGCCAATCAGTGCCAAAAATCCCCCAGGGGCTCTGCTTTGCTCTGCTCATCCTTGGCGAAAGCTAAACGCACCTTATTTGGCATGAACAAGTGCTTGCAAAAGGCAAATTAATGATAAGAGTTGACTCGGAATTATTTTATTCTGTCTTTCCACTGAAAGATGGTCTTAAGTTCTGAGTAAAAATATGCCAGGATCAATAAACTCAAGCTGAAGAGCCAGAAAGGCATGCTCCATCCCCATTAATTTAATCTACTTTTTGGTGCAAAAAAAGGCACATAATTTACAGGATAGGAACTGCTGAGCTATTTCAGAGGACCTGATGACAAATTCTGGAAAAATCTATGCTGCTATCCATTTTCTGATTACAGCCTATTGTACTCTCCATCCTAGTTGTGTTATAAAATTACCCAAACCACCTTTTTTCCATAACAGACCTAATATCAGGGGTGAAATAAACTTACCTTCACTACCGGTTCGCAAATCTGAGTGTGTGCACATGCGCAGGACCTTTCACGCATGCGCAGAGCATCAGAAATGGGACGTGATGACATCCGGGTGGGTGAAAGGGCTGAGCCTTCCGCTGCCACCACTACGGTTCGCCCAAGCCAGAAGGAACCGGCTGAGAAGCACCGCTGCCTAATATCTTATATCAAATGTATATAAATGTACATGTGAGACAGGGGTGGGTTCCTGCCAGTTCTAACCTCTTCTATAGAAGAGGTTCCACAAATCTACCCTGCCATTTAGAACCGGTTCCAGCTCCCTCCTCCCACCAGTCCGCACATCATCAAAATGAAGAGCGAGAGGAGGAATTCTGGGAGTTGAAGTCCACACGTCTTAAAGCTGTCAAGTTTGAACACCCCTGGGATTTTTTTTCTTAAGGGTTAGGGGTGCAAGGGTCTTGTAACTTGACAGCTTTAAGACGTGCGTGCTTCAAATGCCAGAGTTTCTGAGCCAACATTTTGGTTGCTAAGCAAGTGTGTTGTTAAGTGAGTTTCACCACATTGTACAAGTTGGCCACGCCCACCCAGTCACATGGCTAGCAAGCCACTCCTACCCAGTCACATGGCCAGCAAGCCACTCCTACAAAGCAGGCCACACCTACAGAAACCGGCTGAGAAGCACCGCTGCCTAATATCTTATATCAAATGTATATAAATGTACAGAAGAGGTTCTAAAAAAATTTGAAACCCACCACTGATGTGAGGATGTTCCAATCATGAGAATATTTTCTAGAGTTTCAGTTTGATGAACAATAAGGTTGTCTCTATCTGAACCAGTCTGGTGTGATGGTTAAGGCATCAGGGTAGAAACTGGGAAACTGTGTTCAGTTTCTTCTGCCCTTGGGCTTGAGGCAGTAGTATTTTAGAGCTCTGTACCAATCCTGCCCATGGGCCATGTAGGGCCCACAAGTGTTGTTTATCCTCCACATAGTTGTGCTGCATCCTGGTTCTGCACACCGAGCTAAATAGGTAGACCCACATGTTTTGCACTGTCTTCCATTGGTATTGCTGTTTGGAAGCACACAAACATATTCACTGAGCCTTCCTTGTAGCCCAAGGTAATTTGTATACAAACAAATTGATGTTGTAGTATGCGATATTTGTGGGATTTAGTCTTTGTCCTAACCTTGGCCTCTTTGCGACAGATACTGAATTCTAAGTCTTGAATTTCCTAGCAATCCAGTCATGTGACTGGAGTGTTTTGAAGATTTCTATCTTTTTACAAAGAGTGAGAGAAGGAGTAATGCAGACAAACAGCCCCCAAAAGAGACTGTGCAACTGTGTAACTTAGAGGTTATAGCTGCATTGTAGCTGATATTGTACTTGGAAGAAGTAAGCAGGGTGGGAGGACAAGACAGCAATACTCCAAACTAAAATTGCCCTGTCCTTTGAACTGTCTATCAAAAGAGTTCAAGGACTAAGAAATAAACTCAAGGCTTACACTGTTGTTGTGCCGCTGCCAAAGAAACCAAGCTTTCGAAAAAGCTCTTCCTCTTTGGAAAATATTTTTAACTGGCAGGATAAGAGAAGTTCAAGATCTGAGTTTGGTGATATACAAATATACATACCGTACTTATTTTAGCTTGTATCACTAGTAAAAACTTCACTCCAAAAACTACTGGTATAAAACTTGGCTTCTTGAAAACATGGCATGCACCATCCAAAATTGCACCTCAACTGACAGCAGTTTTGATAGCTGATATATCTCAGCAAACGTAGCGGTAGCAGGTAAGTTACCACATGTACCCACTGATACTAATTTCACCATTTCCTTTAGCAGCAGCGGTGCCTTGTATGAAATTGTTGTCAATCAACCGCAAACTGGGGAAGCTGGAACTATTGCGGTAAATGCAAAAAGCCCTTTATTTAAACAGATTGTATTTGGTCATAAGAATATTATGAAACCAGTTTCCAAATTAATCCAATACAATCTGAGAGAAAACATGTTTGAATATTTTACCATTATAGTAGTGCCAGGTAGGTTTTAAGTTTCCGGATGTGGACAATTGTTTACCATGAGCCAGGGACGTGCAGTCACTAGAGGCAGGGGTGGCATGGCCTCACCAATCATGAGGAAAAGGAAAGAATTTTAAAGAATTTTTTTTTAAATAATTAAAGCCAAGGTAGTTGCTGCCAGATTCCAAGTCACAGTGACTTGGAGTCTGCTTAGTGTTAACTATAGAAGGAGGTGAGAGAACTATGGGCCTCCTGTGCATAAGCAATTTTTTGCCTTTTAAGAGTTAAGCAAGGGTTAAAAAGCGAAAAATTTCGTATGCAAAGGAGGCACGTGTTCTCTCGCCTTCTGTAGAGGGCATTTTTAGAGGCTTTTTAGAGTTCTCTGGGAGCAACTAGCTCAGTCTCAGAGCTCTGGCCTTTCATGAGGGCAGGCAAAAGCAGAGTTGAAATCCTCTCTGAAACAACTGGAAAAGGTCCGTGCGTGGGGAGGGGGGAGGAATTCAAAAAGTTTGATTGTATGCAGAACCACGTTGCCTTTTCAAACACACACACACAGACACACACAGACACACACACACACACAAACAGCTGGATAAAAGTATATAAGCCCAGCTTCACTGATTACAAGTTTGAAAAGGCAACATGATTCACCTGCAATCAAAGGCTCCGATGGGAAGGCAGCAGGGGAAGGTGGGGTATGGCAGAGGAGCTGCTTTCAAGCCTTGGGAAAATATATCCAATCCAACTTCTGTGTTTGTGTCTGTTTGAGAGAGCGGGGAGGGAGGGAGAGAGGGAGGAAGGAGGGGGAGGGAGAAGAAAAAGAATGGGAAAACTTATTTTGCAAGGGGGAAAAAAGCTGTCGCTTTAAATCGGAACTGAGCATGCCTGGCTGTGGAATTCTGGGAGTTGAAGTCCACAAGTCTAAAAAAATCGCTGCCTCACCAGCCATAAAGCTCACCGCACATCACTGCCATGACCCTTGGCAAAAGAATTAAGGAATGAAATAATTCATGAACATTTAGAGCAATCCTACCATACTAACAGCATTAAAATACTTTTGTTGTCAACAACAACAGATACTGGCAGCACAATTTTCCTCTGTGGGAAAAGCAATATCCAAAACCTCTGGGAAATTAGCAGACCAGGGTGCCCTCTTCCTGTATACCTATGGAGATGCAAACATAAATAAACAAATAAAATACCCAACCTCCATTCTAACTGCATAAGTTGACAGTAAATTAGCATCAATGCTTTTCTTAAATGTTACAGAATTTGCATTTTGGACTGAAGTGGACTATCAGGATTAGAATGACCACAAAGAATTTCTGCAATGCATTTATAGAAAGCAACAGAGGCAGTCTTATCAAGAAACTGACTCCACATACATTATTTCAGGTGTCATAGGCTAGTTGACAAAACTAAAATCGATAAAATGTATTTAAAGGTGAAAGTTATAACAACAACTGTAGATAAAAACCAATACACTAGATACTGGTGACTTCAGATTCTTAGGCAAAAAGAATACTGAATTCAGCTTAAGAAGCCCAGGACAAGTCAGCTGAACCTTCAGGAGTTATACAAATTTCTTGTCCTTGGTCACAGATCTGTTACCTTCGAAAATCTGATTTCAACCTAAAATAAAGGGTCAAGAAAGTTACATTCCTTTACTAAAGATCTGATTCAGTATCCACTGGTCAAATCATGCATGAAAACTAGGAAATGAATAAATAATGTAGGCACATATTCTAACAGCTTATAAATTGAACACATTTCTCCACACTTCAGGGCTGAGAGCCATAGAACTTTAGAAGACTGTAGAAGTTAACTATTGTCTTTTCTATTGGTTTTTGAAGAATAGGCAAGCAGATTTTTCCTTTTCACTCATGTGTTCAATTCTAGGGTACTAGCACTCCCCAGTCATCTTTATGAAGAAGTCTCAAAAGGCCACACACTGACCATTAGCCCTTCTTCTTAATAAAGGTAAGCAGATGGAACTGTGATATTGAAAGGAATTTAGCTGGAAGCAAAACACATAAATGGATGTGGGGAATGCCACTACTATGGATATGATGGGAAAGAAACTGGCACCCTTTGATTTGAAGTAGTTGACTCTCTTAGCGAATTCTGTTGATACTGATGTCTTACTGATTATGAGGCCTTTGATCCTTTCAACCTTCAAAATCACAGAGAGCAATTCACAATGGCCAGCAGGGGAAGCCACACTAATCATGATGAAAGGAAAGTTGAACATTGTCCATAAATTTTACTAAGGAAGTAAAGCAATTTTATCTTGGTCCCAAGCAAAAGCATATACTCACAAGGCTATTTATACTATACTGAAAATATATGTAAACAACCCTAATGTATATTCCTTAATCTATTATTTATTGCCTAAATTAAGTGTTGTCGATATATTTCAGAACATGCTTCTAAACCATTTGAATTGTATTAGTGATCATTTTGTGACTATTATTACTTCCTATTACTAGAGTAGGGTTCATTGTTTTCTAAGGAAAGAAATTCCTGCACTGTGAATATAAACTAACTTTATCCCAATTTATCCACTAGGATTCCCCCCAAGAATTCTGGAAACAGTGTTTTGATAACGTTGGTCTATCTGAAAATTGGTCTATTACATTTCCCTGGGTAGAAGGATTATTGAATGAGCTTATGTAGACATGTCCCAGTAGATATCCGTAACTGTTTATCTCAAATCTCTGATTTTATATTAGTAGTGAATGAAGGCATGATTACAATTGGCCTGTAGCCAATACTTATTAGCTTTATTAGACCACATAAGGACAGAAAACAGAAAAAATGTGAACTACAATTTATTTTCATGTACATATTTAACATACTATAAGCTCATTCACTTTCCATGGGATCCTGTGGTAGGTTACAATCTAGCAAAAAAAACATATAGTAACACTAATAAAACGATTTTAGTTTAAATAATAAAAAAGATATAATTTATTAAGAAGCTGCATGCCGACTTAGAATGGAAATGAACAAATTTTCATTGTTCAACTTAACTTTCTGTATTAATAATAATACACAATCCCTATAAGTACAGGTAGTCCTAATTTCTGTTGCTAAGTGAGACAGTTGTTAAATGAGTTTTGCCCCATTTTACAATCTTTCTTGTCACAGTTTTAAGTGAATCAAAGCAGTTGTTAAGTAATTAAGTGAATCTGGTTTCCCCGTTGATTTTGCTTATTAAGATTGCAAAAGGTGATCACAGGAACCTGGGAAACTGCAACTGCATTAATATGAGCCAGATAACAAAGCATCTGAATTTCAATCACGTGACCACAGGGATGCTGCGACACTTGTAACTGTGAAACAGGGTCATGTCACTTTTTTCAGTGCCTTTGTAACTTTGAATGATCACTACATGAATGGTTGTAAGTTGAGGACTACCTGTATTGCACCTACACTGCAAATTATCAATGTCTTTCCTAGAAAATAGCAATAGGAGTGTGAAAATGTGTGAAGGGACAGTCAAAATAAACTTCTGGAGCTGTCATACAAGTCAGGAAAGAGATGCAGTTTGTTTTAACGATGTGAAAAGAGGTGCTTCACATACATCCCTGTTGTGGCCCAGCAGGTGCCGTTGGAGCTGCCACCAGACTCTGACAGCGAGGGGCCCTCTGAGTCGGCTCTGGAGGATGTGGGGGACCCTGGACAGGGTTCCGACTCCGAGCAGGGCACAGAGAGGCTGGTTGGCCACCAGGAGGCACCTGAGCCTTGGACCGGTGGGGAGGAGACAAGGGAGAGTGAGCCAGAGGCCAGTAGTGAGCTGTTCCTGGATGCACGCCATCGAAGAGCTACTAGGCATCAGGAACAATTACGCAATTACAGGAGGTAATTGCACTCAGCTGGTAGTCATTAGGCTCCTCTCCAGACTATAAAAAGCTACTGGTGCACACGTCCCTCTTTGCAGAAGTCAACACAGGATTGAATGTCGGAGGATATTACTGTGAGCTTGACACGCTGGGTTGCTGCCAAGCCTTATCTGTCTTTATTGCTGCCTGAGTTTGTCTGAGTTGCTGCTAAGGTCCTTATCTGTTTGTTATGCTTGGCTTTCAGCCACCAAGGTCTTGGTGTCTTGCTATTAAAGTACATTCCAGTTAAGCTTGTCTCGGCATTCGTTACTGGACAGAGGAGGGGGTCAAAACACATCCCTATGCATTACAAAGCCCCTTTTTTCTAACCATTTGGGCAGATCCACATGGAAGTTTGTTATTAGATGAAATTGCCTCGAGGACTTTCATAAGCCAAAGTTCACTAGATTTGGGTGCAAATATCCAAGGACTAGTCAATGGTACGATGGCAATAAAGAGATACAGAAAACTCCCATTATTGCTGGACTTGGTGGTATCGAGAGTTTAATAGTTCACAAATGGTAGCCCTAGCTAAACTGCTTCACTATACTTTCCATCATATGTAAGCTATTGTGTTAGTAAACCTTTTAGCTGCTTGTGAATTTGATAGAATTAAGGCAAAATTCTGAATGGTTAAGGTGTTTAGTGAAGCATGATAGAAGGATTCTTCTAATTTGACCTTTGGTTTTATGTTAATAAACGAAACTCCCAGTAGGTCCTGTAGTTTTTAAAAGATGCTGATTTATAATGTGTTGCTCATACACTGACTCTACATGGTAATACATTGGTCAAAAACTATCTAACAATATTGAAATGGCAATTCTGCAGTCCCTGGAAATGCAAAAGTAGCATTTCAATTCTGAATGCAGTTTGCAAAGATTCACTACAGTAAAAATTATTCTCTCAGGGTTTGTACAAATGTCAACTGAACCATCTTTGAATACAATTTATTAGTTGGTTGAGACTTCCAGCAATTTTATAGAGAGAGTGATAAAGCCAACTGGGTCTTAACATTCAATACTGTATAATTTATGGCCTATGCGGAATCTTAGAAATAATTTATCAGTGCTAAACAATAACATAAAAAGTAATAATTTTCTTTATGTAACATTTTAGTGAATTAAGCATGCTTTAGGTTGCAATCTTATGTGTGTAGGTATCAGCAAATCAATAATACAACATAATACATGTCTACACAGAAATACATGGGCTTAGGCTGCAGTCCTATAAGTGTTGTATATCCAAATATCCAAATTATACAATATTGGAGATTGTTGATATCTTGCCATAATTACACTGATGTAACTGTGACACTAGCATTATGTAGATTTCAGAATGAGTAGCTTTGATGTGTGAGGGGAAAAATATCCAGCTACCAGATCTCTGCTGCAAAAATCTGACAAATACTACAGTTTTACTTTTTTGTTTTTTTAATCCAGTTTTAAAAATTCTAGACAAGGAGAGCTAAATTTGGATCTTAAATGCCTCTAGATTAGGGGTAGTCAACCTTTTTATACCTACTGCCCACTTTTGTATCTCTGTTAGTAGAAAAATTTTCTAACCGCTCACCGGTTTCACAGTAATGGTGATTTATAAAGTAGGGAAGTAACTTTACTTTATAAAATTTATAAAGCAGAGTTACAGCAAACCCCTACCGCCCACCATGAAAGCTGGAACGCCCACCAGTGGGCGGTAGGGACCAGGTTGACTACCACTGCTTTAGATGGTTTTTTTATTCAGGTTTTTTTTTATTACAATTATTTGTATGTCATCTAATTTACCAGGGAAAAAAGGGACAAATTCATTGTGAGTTGTTAGGCAATATTTATTGGCCCAACAGCTGATAGAAAGTCTGAAAGTGTGGTGGCATGCATGTATAGGTCTGAATCAACCAGTGATCTAAAATAGGAAAAGTTCAGATCAATAGTTGCTAAATCCTGGCAATGTTGTACCATCTCTAGTGATGATGGACAAAACATGGAGCTTTGGATGTATTTACACCACGCATTTAATAAGATCAATGGCAGTCCCAATGTATGATGCAAACTGAGTTATCCTGGCACAGAGGATTTATCTCTCTTGTCCCCAACATTAATGATTTCCTTACCTTAACTTAGTTTTGGATGTTATTCAAATCCAGAGAAGTGTGTGATCACTTTCTCATCTCTGTTTCTTGGCTTCTTTTTACTCCCTTCTGGTGAAAGTAGAAGAAGAAGGTTAAAATAAAGACCTAAGGTCTTCTCCAACTGAGTCACCAGGGAAGATGAGGTCTGTTTTTTGGGGGAAAACGTTGTCCCAATCAAAACAAAGAAGTAAATAAAAGCTTGGCAGCCCCCACAACAGCAAGAAGGTACTCCAAGATATCTTCTCTAGATATATTGTACCCAAGTTAATCCTGAGATATTTCAGTCAAGTAACTGAGTCAATAGTTTGTCTTGATTTGAGTTAACCAAGGTGAGGAATGTTGTGTGAATCCTCCTACCTCCAATGCTTTAATATTTTAGCAAGTCACTTTTAAGCTTCCTCCGTCCCCCCAAAAGGTGAACCACAAACTAGCCAATCACATTTTAATCAAACACATTGTGTGAACCAGATTATGCGATCAGTTTATGGTTTGGTGAAAATGGAGTAATCCTAATTGTTAATGATGTCTTAGTGTATTTTGTGAATATAGTTCATACTTATTAATGACAGTTATCCAATAGAATGAAAGTTGGGTGAAAAGAGACAGGTGTAGATGATATAAGAAGACATTCCAACTATGAAAATAATTACCTTGGCTGAAATGAAACATCTTCATCACAATGATTTGCTTGTAGATAAAGGCCTACTTGTGATGAAGTAAGGTTGCTAGAGAATGCGAGAGAAAGCAAGCATTCATAAATGCTATTAAAGGAGGAAGAGAATAATAGCAAGCTTTCTCTGTGATTCAACCAAAGTGGGCTTGGATATCCATTCCTTCTTTCATGTGGGATCTTTGCTTTCCTGATTCCAATTATCCAGTTATTGTCCAGTTGCTTAGCTTTAAATATGGTAACCCTATGAACATTTTGGTTGTTACTGTATTTTGAGACAGACACAGAGAGAATAATACCACTATAACTAAATGCATCCTCTTCCTTTGCTGTAATTGCTGAATGTATCAACCTATTTTAAAATACATGTTTGGATTCTGTAAGATAATAACTGGTTCCCCCGCCCCCCCAAAAATAAACAGTTGTCGTATTCTTCTAAATCTCAAGGGATGCAGAATCTTTTAATTTTTTACTTCCACATACAAATGATTTCCCAAACCTACAGGAGAATCATTTCAATTAGTGCAAAGCTGATAATTAGCTAACTAATAAGGACTAATTTTCTATCACAATTATTTCCTAATTAAATCCCAAACTGAGATTTCAAACCCAGATGGTCAATAATGCTACAGATTTGTTTAAATTTCTTAGACAGTAACAAACTGCTAATTAGGTTTTGTAAATATATTAATTCTCTTGCGATTGAATTAATAATACTGTATGTTGGTAGATTATTACCTCATTAATTCTGACAGGCCTTAGTCTGCCTGACATATAATCCACTTATCACACATTGGTAGTAAAAAGATTATGAATAAAATCATAAGTGAAGCCTTCCTTTTAATTCAGGAGTGCGGCTGTCAAAGTTTGATGTTATATTTCCAAATAAGCAAGCCCATGAGGCTGGAATTCAAAGTATGCTTACCTCAAGACAGACAAATTTGACATGTTTATATCAATCCATTTCCACATTAATTTTAGATTTGCAAAAACAGTCAGCATGAGCACTTAGGAACGCCTACAATTCTTAATGAGTGTGGTTTTTGAAAAATGTTTTTTCTTGTAATGTATATTTGTCCAATGTTACTACACACACACACAAACGACATGTGTGTATATATACCATCTGTATGTATGATATATGTATCTCAATAATGCTCCTTCCTTTGGGAGCTTCAAGGAAGGTTGTGAAGTTCCTTCAAACTAGGCATGCATTTATTGGTTTGGTTTATGATACATACAAAAACATTGTGTTATTAGCATTATGTCTGAACACAAGCCATGAAATAAAACATCCAAACTCTTAGTGGGTATTTTAGAAGATCTACTTGCCTTAGACATGGCTCTGTATGTTGTCTAACACTAGGCAGGAGGAAACTCTAAAACCAACTTCCTTTTCTGATACACATACACAAAATTGATGTGAAAACTTGCAGAGTTTTTGCTGCTTCTGATTTCTTTTTATTTCCTCTCTGGATGGATGGGGGATGAAATAGCTACCCCCCCCCCCAAGGATGGGAAGAAGCTCCGCCACTCTCTATATTATGCACCTTGCCTCTCACCATAATAAGCTCGCCATCATTTTTTAAATTTTATTTTTCAATAAAACAGAAATAACCAGGAAATGTCATTTGGTCTGCTACCACAAAGATGAGTTAAGTTAGATTTATCTTCCCCATTTCCTCAAGGTGATTTACATGGGGCTTTCCTTTTTTAAAATCTTCACAACAATCCTGTGGGTTGTTTGTGTTTGTTGTTTAGATTTAGATTTAAATTTAGATTTAGATTTAAAGTTTATTTATATGCCGCCCTTTTCCCTGGGGGGACTCAGGGCGGCTTACAACTTAAAAAGGAGGGGGGAGACAAACTTTTAACATATAAGACAAATACATAATTAAAACACAACATTCATACTATTCGGGCGGGTTGTAGTCTTAACCGCAGGCCTGACGGGATAGCCAGGTTCCGAGGGCTGTGCGGAAGGTCTGGAGGGTGGTGAGGGTACGAATTTCCATGGGGAGATCGTTCCACAGGGTCGGAGCTGCCACCGAGAAGGCTCTCCTCCGCGTAGTTGCCAGTCGACATTGACCGGCAGATGGGACTCGGAGGAGGCCTAACCGGTGAGATCTAATAGGTCGTGTGGAGGTAATTGGCAGTACGCGGTCTCTCAAGTATCCAGATCCACTACCATGGAGGGCTTTATGGGTGGCAAGTAGCACCTTGAAGCATACCCGGAGATCGACAGGTAGCCAGTGCAGCTCGCGGAGGATAGGTGTTATGTGGGTGAAACGAGGTGCACCCACTATCGCTCGCGCGGCCGCATTCTGGACTAGCTGAAGTCGCCAAATACTCTTCAAGGGCAGCCCCATGTAGAGCACATTGCAGTATTCCAGCCTAGAGGTCACAAGGGCACGAGTGACTGTTGTGAGAGCCTCCCGGTTCAGGTAGGGGCGCAACTGGTGGACCAGGCGAACCTGGCCAAATGCCCCCCTGGTCACAGCTGACAGGTGATGTTCGAAAGTCAGCTGTGGGTCCAGGAGGACTCCCAAGTTGCGGACCCTGTCTGAGGGGCGTAGTGTTTGACACCCCCAGCCTGAGAGATGGAATACTAGCCAAATTGGTGGGAGGGAAACACAACAGCCACTCGGTCTTATCTGGGTTGAGCACGAGTTTGTTAGCCCTCATCCAGTCACTAACAGCTTCAAGTCCCTGGTTCATCACTTCCACCGCTTCATTGAGTTGGCATGGGGCGGACAGATACAACTGGGTATCATCCGCATACTGGTGGTATTTTATCCCGTGCCGCCGAATGATCTCTCCCAGCGGTTTCATGTAGATGTTGAAAAGTAGGGGGGACAAGACCGAACCCTGCGGCACCCCATATGTTAGGGGCCTAGGGGTCGATCTCTGCCCTCCAACTAACACCGACTGCAACCTGTCCGAGAGGTAAGAGGAGAACCACCGCAAACAGTGCCTCCCACCCCCACCTCCCGCAGTCGTCGCAGAAGGATACCATGGTCGATGGTATCGAAAGCCGCTGAGAGGTCAAGGAGAACCAGGATGGAGGCGTAGCCTCCGTCCCTGGCTCTCCAGAGGTCATCGGTCAATGCGACCAAAGCGGTTTCTGTGCTGTAGCCAGGCCTGAAGCCAGACTGGAATGGGTCAAGATAGCTAGCTTCCTCCAAGGACCACTGGAGCTGAAAGGCCACCACCTTCTCAACAACCTTCCCCACAAAGGGGAGGTTGGAGACTGGACGATAATTGTTAAGAACGGCTGGATCCAAAGATGGTTTCTTCAGGAGGGGTCTCACCACCGCCGCTTTAAGTGCGGGGGGAAAGACCCCCTCCCGAAGGGAGGCAGTAACAACCGCCTGGATCCAGCCCCGTGTCACCTCCCTGCTGTTAGCAACCAGCCAGGAGGGGCACGGGTCCAGTACACATGTGGAGGCACTCACAGCTCTCATGGCCTTGTCCACGTCCCCAGGGGCAACATCCTGAAACTCAACCCAGGGGTGGTCTACCAGATTATCCCCTTGTGCCTCGGCTGGATCTGCAGAATCGGAGTCCAACTCCGACCGAAACCGAGCAACTTTGTCCGCTAAGAACTGGACGTAGTCCTCAGCCCTACCCTGCAGGGGATCCTCCGTAACCCTCCTATTTAGGAGGGAACGGGTTATCCTAAACAGGGCGGCTGGGCGCAACTCAGCGGAGGTGATCAAGGTGGCAATATAAGCTCTTTTTGCCGTCCTAATTGCCCTGATGTATTCCTTGATGCACGATGTTAGAAGTGCTCGGCTCGATTCGGATTTGTTGGACCTCCATAGGTGCTCTAGGCGTCTCTTCCGGCACTTCCTCTCCCGGAGTTCCTAGGTAAACCAAGGAGGCCTCCTGGATCCACTGCCTCGGAGCGGCCGTAGTGGCGCAATCCGGTCAAGAGACTCCGACGCTGCCGAGTTCCAGGCAGCAACCAGGGTCTCCACCGTACTGTGGGTGAGAGTATCAGGAATAACCCCAAGCTCCGTCTGGAACCTCAAGGGGTCCATAAGTTGCCTGGGGCGGAACCACCTGGTCGGTTCCTCCTCCCTACAGTGGAGGTTTGGTCTCCAAAAGTCAAGCCTCGGTAGGCAGTGGTCTGACCACGACAGGGGTATGATCTCACTACCCCTCAGACCAAGATCACAAGTCCACTGCTCCGAGAGGAATACGAGGTTGAGCGTGTGACCCGCTGAGTGGGTTGGGCCCCGAATTACCTGGGTCAAGCCCATGGCTGTCATGGAAGCCATGAACTCCTGCGCTCCATCAGAGTGTTCACCGAGCGAAGGCAAATTGAAATCCCCCAGAACCATAAGCCTGGAACCATAAGGACTCAACTGCCAGCTCGGCTACCGACTCGAGGAGCGAGGGGAGGGCTGCTGCAACGCTGTTGGGAGGCAGGTACGTTAACAGCAAACCCACTTGACCCTTGAGGTTGAACTTCACCAGCAGGGACTCACACCCGACAAGCTCCGGAGCAGGGATCCTACGAGGTACTAGAGACTCTCGGATAACAATCGCCACACCTCCACCCCTTCCCTGGGCTCTCGGCTGATGGAGCACCTGAAAGCCTTCTGGGCACATCTCTACGAGGGGGACTCCTCCCTCCGGGCCCAGCCAGGTTTCAGTAATACATGCCAGGTCTGCCCCCTCGTCTAAAATTAAGTCCCGGACGAGGGGAGCCTTGTGAACAACAGACCTGGCATTTAGCGACAACAGCCTGAGACCAGGGTCCTGATTACTCGCGCCATCTGGCCTTGGAGTGGGACTCGTAGGGCCGGAAGGAGGGATCTCTGTGACGTAGCGAGCCCTCCTTCCCCGGTAATGGCCAGCCCTAAAGTCCCCGCCATATCTGCCCCTCCCTGTTACGACCGTGATGCTCCGGCCCACTCCCGTGTCCGTGGTTCCCTCAACCACCCCTATGTCTCCCGCGTTCCTCGACAGGCCCTCCGAATCAGACACACTCATTTGTTCACCAGACAGTCCCCACATAATAATTAAAACACATAAAATACAGTGGTAATGGAATAATAAAAAGTGGGATGTTGTTTGTATCCACATTCCAATCAATATTTCCTTTTCCTTTCTGTTGTAAAGACAAATTTAAAAAGGGGGGTAAGCCAAAAGGAAACAAGGTAAATCACCTATTGAGCTTCCATGGCTGAGAGTGGACTTGAACCTCCCCAATCCTCACCAAACATCCCAGCTACTGTTTTATATTGTGTGGGTGACATGAAGGTTGATCAAAAAGTCCTACTGTTATCAGCTACAATATGCTTATTCTTAGGAACCCTGAAAAATGTCCTGTGTATTGTATAAAAAGGTCTCAGGCGGCTAATCTAATTCTCAAATAATTATCACAATAGCCTTTCAGTAGAGGAAAGTGTTAGATCGGGTAATGGAAAGGGACACTCAGGCTAAAGGCAACAACAGCTCTTTATTGTAACAGAACAAGTATGTACAATCCAGCGAAGGTTCAGTCTGACAGCAGCCCTTTTATAGGGAGCTGTCAGACCCTTCGACCAATGAGATTAAACCTCTGTTCCCACCGGAACAGAGGACCTTGGTGGAAACCATTATAACAGTTGCTAGTATCTAACACCCCTCCCCTCTTAGATGGAACCATCCTACTGGTAACGTAGTTACGCAGGCAGCTTTTTGGTAGCCTCTGCCAGACCTGTGCAGTTCAATCGGAGGGTGTTCTTTGGACAGGTCAGACGGACCTGTTTGCTCTGCAGCTTCGCTTGATGGAAGCTCCTGAAACCTTTCACAGGCCGTGGCTGGAGCTTCTAGAGCCAGTTGATTCGGAGCTTGTTAGCAATAGCAATAGCAATAGCAGTTAGACTTATATACCGCTTCATAGGGCTTTCAGCCCTCTCTAAGCGGTTTACAGAGTCAGCATATCGCCCCCAACAACAATCCGGGTCCTCATTTTACCCACCTCGGAAGGATGGAAGGCTGAGTCAACCCTGAGCCGGTGAGATTTGAACAGCTGAACTGCAGAACTGCAGTCAGCTGAAGTAGCCTGCAGTGCTGCATTTAACCACTGCGCCACCTCGGCTCCTACTTGTTGCGGGCCTGCAACACAAGTAGCTAAGTATCCCATTGTCTTTGGGTTTGAGTTGGCTGTGGAAGGAGTGACTTCATGCTCCTTTTGGGTAGGGCTTTGGCTAACTCCAGCAGGAGTTACCTCTGGATGCTTAAGAGTGGATTTGGAGCGGCAGCCATGGAGTTGGTCAACGTGCCTTCTCCAATTCCGACCATCCTCGAGCTCTATGAGATAAGAGCGAGGCCCGGTGATGCCTATCACTGTGGCAGGAATCCACAGTTCCCCCCAGCATAGTTGTGGGCGTAAACTGAATCCCCTACACTAAAATTCCGAATTTTAGGAAGGAAGCAGTCGAACCTCAGCATATACAATTCCAAGTGTTCGATGACTGGGTCATACAGAGTCGGTGGGGCGTGCATGGCCATTTTGTGTTCTGAGGGCGTTTTGAGTTTGCCACTCAAAAATGGCTGCTCGAAGCCACGCTGAGCTCCGGGCTGGATTTACTTGCTGAATTGCTATGCTCTTTTTGGTTCGCTTAGTTGCCTTCCAATCCCACCTTCGTCGCCAGTGTTAGATCGGATAATGGAAAGGCACACTCAGGCTAAAGGCAACAACAGCTCTTTATTGTAACAGAACAAGTATGTACAATCCAGTGAAGGTTCAGTCTGACAGCAGCCCTTTTATAGGGAGCTGTCAGACGCTTCGACCAATGAGATTAAACCTCTGTTCCCACCGGAACAGAGGACCTTGGTGGAAACCATTATAACAGTTGCTAGTATCTAACAGAAAGAATGGCTATTAATTAAATTTGCATATTTCACTGAATACTAGCTTTTGTCAAACATGAGAGAAATACTTCCCTCATAGCCTAATCAATAACTCCAACCATGTGCTAATTCAATCAAAGATGTGTTTCCCAACTAATGTGCACCTTGATACAATTTTTTATCGTAGGAGTCAAACACATTGCCACCAAGTGTGACTTTATAAACCCAGAGGAAATGATGAGGGATAGGATTCTCCTAGGCATGAGAGACCTCTCCCTACAAAAGAAACTACTGATCAAGAGAGGGGTCACCTTTAAGGATGTGGTCGAGGAAGCAAGAGCCGCAAAATCCTCAGACAATTCCATGGCAGACATCAGAAAGACCAGCGGGGTGCATCACACCTACAGGGAACCTGACTGGTCCACGGAAGTTCCGGAATACAAAGAGGAATGGGATGACACCGATGCCATCCACCTCATTTACCCGGACGGGCAGCCAAACCCCAGGGACTGTGAAGGTAAACAGCCCCATTGTTCTGGCTGCATGGGGTTCCACGCAAGAGTGACATGCTGTTTTAAAGAAGCCATCTGCCACCGGTGCCAACAGAAAGGCCACATCGCCGAAGCATGCAGAGCCACACAGCCCACTCCATTCCAGCCCAAGCCCACCACAGGACAAGGCAGACCAACCAACCCGAGACCCAGTTAGCAGCAGAACAAGCGCCAAGAGGACCAGTACCAAGCCTCCAGAGAAATAAACCACACCACCGTGGAGCACTCAGACACCTACAAGGGGAAAAAGTATCACGTGACAATCATTCATGGAGCTGGACATGGGATCATTCTTCACCATCGTGTCCTGGCAAACTATAAAGAGACCAAACCCATTGGCCAATAGGAAACAGCTCAAGCCACCGAACGTCCGCCTGAATGACTTCCAAGGAAACTGTATCAAAGTGTTGGGCAGAATGGAAGTCAAGGTGGGGTTTAAAGACTTCAACGGCTGCCTAGCCCTCAATCCTCGCTGGGCGTAGAGTGGTTCAAGCCCCTGGGACTCGAAATCACGGGGCTGAACCAGGTCACACCGGATGAACTGGACCTGCTACTGGCCAAATTCAGGGACATGTTCGACCGGAGCCTAGGTAAAGATATGAGGAAACCCATATCATTCAATCTAGACCCCAATGTAACCCCCATATAGTTCCTCATGTTGTGGTGACCCCCAACCATAAAATTATTTTCTGTTTACCATATTTTTTTCAAAAATATGTTTTTTCCGATGATCTTAGGGGATCCCTGTGAAGGGTCGTTCGACCCCCAAAGGGGTCCTGACCCACAGGTTGAGAACCGCTGACTTAGCTGAAAACGAAGGCGTCCAGCAACAGTGTCAGATGGTAGAGAGTGAAGAGCCCAGGCCAGAACTCAACTCGTGGTGCAAGGAGTTCCAGGAGGTTCTATCCCAGGAGTCGGGAGAGGTGAGAGGCCCGACCACATTGGCCAGATCCATAGGAACAACTGAGATGTGCAGGTCCAGTAGGAGCTCAACGCCCCTACTTGCGGGACTACGTTACTTATATCAGCCACGGATTGGACACTGTTCAGTCTAGGAGAGGAGGGGTGTTACGGACGGATGGACATGGCACACATTTGCATGTCCCCACTGATTGGCCCACCAAGCTGTGGGAAATTTAAACAACAGCTCCTTAAAGGGCGAGATATGGCAGCCTAGTCGCAAGTTCAAATTGCAGCAGCTTAAAAATAAAAAAGTGCTGAATGTTTCTTGAGCCTCCGGCCTCTTCTTTCGTGCCAATCTAACATATACAATGAACTGGCTTCCCTTTTTCATACTGATTCTTATTGACGACTGTAGATTCTTCTTTAGGAACTGTTTAAATATAGTTTTTGCAGTGTACTTTCACAGAGCTAGGCACCTGAGTTTTGAAATCACTAACTAACTTTAGCTTGATGTTTAGTTTCTGGAGATGAGGGATTGTTCTCTTTTTTGGGGGGGGAATAGCAGTGGGACTTCCTTGCTTTGTGGTTTCAATTCACTGTTATGGTGGTTGCTCTGGCTTGACCCCTCAATTCAATGAGCCTTGGTGCTTGTCTCTACACAGTCCAGAGGCAGGGATCCTTGTCTGAGTTTGAGGCCCAGGCATGCACCGTCTTTCCATATGAAACATCCTATCTACTCACACAAAATCTTCCTGGTGAAAAGGTTGTACAAAATGTAATAAGGAAATGTGGACCTGCACCCCAGAATTCCTAGGAGTTCTTTTTTTTTAATATATATTTTTATTCTTTTTCTTTAAAAAAAAAACACATACAAAACAAAAGCAAGAAAAAAAACAACTTTCCTCCATTTCATCAAGCAGGTCGTTTGGTTACAAGTTTTTGTGCATCAGTTCTTAAGATTAAGAATAACATCAGTGGTTTTGCATTAAACATAACTGAATATTTCGCTGTCATTGAGCATTATGTGTTCAAATTACCATTAATGTTCTTTCATTTGTAACAATCCTTATTTCCTTGAATTCATAATTATCTATCAAATAACAATAAGTCTTTAAAGTGTTATAATATCACCTATCTCCAAGGAGAAAAAGCGGAGATTAGAACAACGAATTCCCATTTATTTATAATATACATTCATATTTTCAATTGACCATAATGTCACCAATCATCCAGAGTTCCAAGAATAGTTTTCCATTATTAATTATTAATCCATATAGTGGTTAAGTATTTCAAATCATATGTATATCAATTGTTCATTACATCATCATTGGTCCGTTTAATATACAAAGATCTTTCTAATATAAAATGGTCACTACATGCAATTATACCAAAGTGTTCAAATCATCCCACTCTTATACATTGAGATCATTATTTTTTTTGCAAGAAATTTTTATTTTTATTAAACAAACAACATACACACACCCAAAAAAATCATCATCAGATACAGCATGTCGTTTGGTTGCAAGTGTTTTTGCATCCATATTCTCAAATAGCATTTACAATCACAAATTTTTCAGCTAGTATAACTAAATACCTCACTTTCATTGTACAATATATGTTCAATTACAATCAGTATTATTATTTTTTCCCAATAAACCTGATTCCTTTACATTCTTGATTGTCTATTTAATAACAGTGTACCTTTATATAATCACAAATCCCAATATGAAAGAGATTTACCAGCCATTTATAATTTGTATATCACTATTTTCAATTATGCATAATTTCACCAATCAATTATCAACTCTTATACATTGAGATCATTATTGTCCTTTATATATCATGTGAATTGTGCTCTATAACATAACAAGAAAAAAAAACTTCATAACAATAACTATAACTTTCTATTACTACATAAGTAAACAGTTTCATTCCCAGGTTTTTTTATCTAACCATTGGTAAAACAAGTCCCATACTTGTTAGGAGTTCTTATTCTGGCAGAGTAGTGTGCACGAGAAGACATTATACCATGCCTCATTATTTGTTATGACAGTGTAAACAGGACATGCGTTAAAACGAGAATGCGCATTTTAAATATTTGGGCTTTGGCTGGAAATAGTGCAGTATTTTATTTTATTTTATATCAAAGAAAAAAGATGACACTGTGGATTAAATGAAAAAATATATTTTTGCGTCACTGGGCGCACCTTGAAAGGATGTAGGTTCTTCATTCAAGTGACTGCTAGGCAGATTGGGTTTACCGTTTTACAAATTATTGGGTCTATTAATAAATACTCCCGCCCCTTATGAGAAAACAAACTGGAGAGCTTAATCATCAGTCATTTCCCTACTTTCCAAACCCCAGTGATGAACCACCAGATTTACCTTTGGCTTTCTATGAGGTAGATGGCACTTTTACACAAAGTGCTCTCCTGTAGCCTCCTGTCAGTTGGTCTTTTATAAATCCATGCTGGCCTGAATGGGGTCCAGAGGGATTCTTATAAATCAGGGAAATGCTCAAATGAGTTTCTTGTCTTTTTAATGACCAACTTCCCTTTTTCTTAATGAAAGGAATAATGTTTGAGGCAAGAAGCTTGATTGGGCTCAAAGGAGCTGCTACTGGGCACGAGGTTGCCAATCCCAGCAACTGATGCCTATTCTGCTGCCATCTGTGTCTCTTTCCCACTTGGGTTGACCCATCCTACATCTCCTGTCTAGTGAAATGGCTGTGGGGACTGTATATTCTACCAATGCATTTTTCATAGCAGTGGTGAATTTGTCTTCCTATTTGCTTAGCAGGATTTCTACCAGTTTCTACATAATCTCAACCAATGGATCTTCATTACAAAATTGTGCTTGTGCTTCCTTCCCCCATCTCAGCTGGGGGAAGGAAGCTACTTTCTCCCAAGCCCATGAATGAGGCAGTGGCTAACCATTTCTGAAATACATTGCCAAAGCAATAGCAATGAAAATTCGACATGATCGAATAGGAAAAAATGTTTCTGTCAAGCTTAAGTCAATATCCTTTAGCATTCTTCACAATTGCCTGGTGGGTCCCTTATTCTTTTCTCAAAAAACAAAAACAAAAAAACCCTGAACAAAACAAAAACTTCTGAATCCAATAGAAGTAATGTAATTCTGCTTTTTCTTTATTATCTCCTTTTGTAATCTTCACTGAGCAGCTGCTATATTGTTTCTTTTCTCCTTTTGTTATTCTGAACTAACTGAATTGTCCCCCTTTTTTTGGTTCTTTAGCATCCTTTACTAATCTCCACTCATTCTTTTATCTTTCTTGAAACCATCTCTATAAATCCAGGCTGTATGTATATGTTTTGGTGACCTTCTACCTCCTATGTGTGCCCTATTTGATTTTCAGATCTACACTAACCTTTTTATGCATCCACACTTGATTCTTCCATGTTTTCCCCCCTAACTGGTAGAGTTCTTAGAATCTCCTTTTATAGCATCTTTCCTTTCTGAGAGTTCTTCTCCCAAAGATTCTCTTCCCATGGAATGCTTATTGTTGTTCTGACTTTGTTTAAATTGGCTCTCTGGAATTCCTTTATACATCTTCAGTGACATTTCATTCTTGTTTCCCTTAAAATCAAGAATTGTAGTATTACACAATCGTTTTCCACAATATTCTTGCTACTTTGTCAATTCCATCTTTCTTATTGGTTAACTCAAGTGAAGGATGGCAACATTTTCTTGTTAACCTAGAGAAACCTGTCAGTATGACAGGTCAAGAATCCTGTGAAGAGCCATTTATGCCAGAGTTTGTCTCTTATGAGATGTGAAGAAATCCAAGCTCTCTATTACTACTGCTTGCCACTTTAAAAGATCTACAATAGTCTCTGGACAGCCTCAGAAGATCTGCAGCTCTTTGTCTTGATTGACTTTTATAGAATGGACACCAATATTGTATTCTCAATCCTAAAACAGTTTGAACGAAAGCAGGAGGAATGATGAACTAAAAAATGGTGTGCAAACGAATCATGCCTTCAATTCCAGGGAAGTTACTGCTGGTACTGAATGGAGGGTGGATAGGCCATATCTAGCACACATGACTATAACTATGTGCATTCATATCAGTGGTGGGTTTCAAAAATTGTTCGAACCTACTCTGTGGGTGTGGCCTCCTTTGTGGGAGTGGCTTGCTGCCCATGTGACTGGATGGGAGTGGCTTGCCGCCCATGTGACCGGATATGAAGATGCCGACGACACTTGTCAGAACCACCTTAAATTACCTCACACACAGCACTGGCATGCATAAGAATATGATGTAAACTTGTTTTTTAAAAGGCATCTTTGGTTTGCGTTAAAACAACTCCAACACATGCAATGTTCTGATTGCACCACAAACGCAGTAGTCATCCTTACCTTTCACAGAGGCACTGAGTTTTATAAATATGAGCATGATAGTGTAGAATAATCATATCCAAGGACCAGTGGTGGGTTTAAAAATTTTTTGGAACCTCTTCTGTAGGTGTGGCCTGCTTTCCGGGTCCACTGGTGGAACCTCTTCTAACCGGTTCGGTAGATTTGACGAACCGGTTCTACCGAATAGGTGGAAACTGGTAGGAACCCACCTCTGATTCATATATACATACCTGGTTATAACTCTCCTGTCTAGCTACTCACTCTTAGCTACAGCAATTGATAACAGATCAGAAACTTGATGTCTTATAAAATTATTATCTATGTACCTCAACTAGGCAAAAGGAAACTTCTCTAAACTGCCAAGAAACTGCCTCATTAACAGTGTGTTAAAATTCATCGCATTACTCACGGTAGATAATAAATTGTAAACAAAACAGATGTTCTAATTTTTTAAAACCATTATGTTCTGCGTCTGGTACACAAGGGGAAGAGCTGTCTAGGGTGCACATAAGGTGCTCCTTGAGATATGAAACATTTCTTCTCTCGTACAGCTGGATCAGACTCCCATCTATTCTCTTAAAAGATATTTTATGAACCTAGTTAATAGCAATTTATATAAATATACATGTAGAATACAAACACATACAATGCATATGGAGAGAATAAATAACAGTTAACTGTGCATTAAATACATCAAATATACTTGTTAATATTATAATAAAGTATAAGAACAATATCTGAGGGTACAGGATTGACACAAGTCAAAGTTTAATATTTGTGAAAGATATTTGTGAAAATCCATAGTTATACTCCATACCCATCTTCTATTGATCTATAAGCAGACTGAATGCTTTCTTCCTTAAATGCTTTCTTCCTTAAATTAATAATTCGTATGTAAATTGAAAACCTGCAGCAGTTTTTCCTTCGCCCCCACCCGCCCTGAAAAGTTTGAAGAAATGACATCACTATATTGCATATCACTAAGATAATTGTACTGAAAGTACTACAGGAGGAGAGGAAACTCATAAAGGCCTCACAAAACTTGCATTGTCTTTAACACAGAAGCAAGAAGAGATACAGAGATGAAGCTATCGGTAGCAGCCATATTGCTTTTACATGCCAGGCCTACTGAAATCTAGTTACCCAAATATCACTTGTGAGTAATGCAACTAAATATATGGTTGCTCTCAAATCTAGAAACAAAATTAGTTTTCTGACTTGGAAGATGAGCTAGAATTGCAATTCAGTTTCTTCTGTATCAGTCCAGCAGAGGTCTCCAAAATATTGCCGTTTAGGGTCTAATTATAAAATGTCCTGAAAAAAACAGGCCTGTGCTGCTTAACACGAGGTTCTGCAGCATCACATGCTCGGCAAAGGAGAAAATGCTTAATGACTTTACCATCCCATCCTAATTGCAAAAAAAATAGGAATATGAGAATGCTTTTGAAAAGCCTGCATTTAATCAAATTTTTAGGGAAAGCGATGATCAGCTTTTGTTGAGAAATTATAGACAGAGGTTGATGTTATGTTAAGACATTAGGATTTCCAACTATTTGGCCACGGGAATAAATCCATAAATCAGTAACAAAATAACAAAATAACAATGAATTCAGAAAGCAAACCTCTCTTTATCTGGTTCCATGTGCAAAAGCCAATTTGCATATCAGACATTGAGCAGCCTGAGCATCAAGAACTACCACAACTCATAGAAATGCACGATAGCTGAATGCATATTATTTATAAATGATGTCCAGAGTTTTAGTTTTCTGCTCTTTGTTATACTGTGGGAGTTGGGAGGGAGTATATTGGAGTACGGGGGGATGCCCTATATAAAGGAGTACACAACAAATTGAAGACAACATTCCACAGAAGGGAAGAAAGTTCTTGTTAGGCTGAACATGTTTGCATTATTAGCTGTTGTGGCCCAGCAGGAGCCGTTGGAGCTGCCACCAGACTTCGACAGCGAGGGGCCCTATGAGTCGGCTCTGGAGGATGTGGAGGACCCTGGACAGGGTTTCGACTCTGAGCAGGGCACAGAGAGGCTGGTTAGCCACCAGGAGGTGCCTAAGCCTTGGACCAGTGGGGACGAGACAAGGGAGTGACGTCAGCAGTGAGTTGTTCCTGGATGCCCGGCACCGGAGACCTAATAGGCGTAAGGAACAGTTGCGCAGTTACAGGAGGTAATTGTACTCAGCTGGTGGTAATTAGGCTCCTCTCCAGACTATAAAAGAAATGCTTGTGCACACGCCCCTTTTGCAGAAGTCAACACATTAACTAATGTTGGAGAACAGTTTTGTGAGCTTGGCAGGCTGGATTGCTGCCAAGGCTTATCTGTGTTGGATTGCTGCCAAGGCTTAGCTGTGTTGGATTGCTGCCAAGGCTTAGCTGTGTTGGATTGCTGCCAAGGCTTATCTGTGTTGGATTGCTGCCAAGGCTTAGCTGTGTTGGATTGCTGCCAAGGCTTAGCTGTGCTGGTTGGCTGCCAAGGACCTGTCTGTCTGTTAATAAATTCCGTAAAGTATCTTTGGCTCCGAGTGTGTTGGTGTGGGATGAGGGGGGGTCAGACCAATTAGCCTAATTGTTATTTGAGACATACACAGTACTCACAATTCATATTTTTAATGGAAATATCTGGTTTTATTTTAAAAGCTGAAATTTAAAAAATAGTCACGAAAGCATTTAGAGTCCCCCAATGAATTGAAACTGGGGTTAGATATAACTCATTCCAGTTTGTATGTAGATCTTGATCACTTTAACATTGAATCCCCTCTTACTTGACATAATAATATAGCCGGTATAATTTAGGCATGGTCAGGCTTTTCATGATCAGATGGCAAACCTCCACTGATCAGGAAGGAAGGGACCTTCTCCTGCTTCCAGAAACACCCACTTCAGTGCCAGAGCAACATGGTACTAAGGTGGCACTTGGTCATTATCTTGTAGAGGCCATTTGGGACAACAAGCAGTCTTAGATTACCAACTCTTCAAAGAGAGGCTAATAAGGCACAATCAGAGTCAAGAATAAAAGGGAAAAAGATCTCTCTTTCAGCAATCATCCCTTGAAGGAATGGGAGGAAATTGGACAAATCACCATCCACATAAAGGTGATGACTTATGGACTCTATTTCCTATGGAATGTTTCACTCCACTTACTGTTATAGAACTGAAATGAAAGAATAGTCAGACATTTAGGCAATGTTTTTTTTTTTAAATTACCATAACGATTGCTGCAGAACGTAGCTTTTTGTAATTGCTTTCAAAGAGGAAATATACAAAAGGCCCCACCTTATGACCGTAAGCAGAAAAATTCATTGGAAATAACCAGGGCTATACTCCAAATATGAGCGAAGGGATGATCTGGAAGAAGATTGCAAGAAGTAAGGTGTTGTATTTTTCCAAATCAAAAACATGGCCTTGGCAGAATGAATGAGCAACTCTCAAACAACGAACAAAGAACTCCAAGAGAAATACATTGGACACAGTCCTAGAAATACCATAAAGCTCTTTCAACAATCTTAAGTAAAGATTCCTTCAAGTTAAACTCAATTTCTGGAGACTATGTTTCTGAAATGGAGGGTTTTTGGGGATTTTTGGCTGCTGTTGTGTGTAATAGAAGTCGTTTGTTATTGGTGTTTTCCAGGATGGCTTTTCATCTTCCAGTTCCAGTTTACAGGCTGGGATTTCACAGTAGTTTCTTTTTTCAAGTAGAAGCAGGTCCAACCCTGCTGAGCTCTTATCAAACTCAACTGGGAGCTTTCATCTAGTTCAAGCGTCTTAGGCATTTTACTTCTTTAAAGTTTGTCTGGCTTCCTCCAACTGGACTATCTTTAGATATGTTGGAATAAGACTCCCATCATGCCAATCAACAAAATCACTAGGTTAGTGTATTATGTGATTGTGTACTGAAAATCTATTATTCTAATACCTTGAACTCGTGCTTTACAAAATATGTATTTTAATTTCATTAAAATTATCTTTTACCGCAATAATCCCTTCGAACCCAGTTTACATAATACTTTACCCAAAAATATAAAGTAGCAACATAGTAATAAAATCAATAAGTACAAGCAATAAAAAGTATTCAGTTTAGCTAAAAACTATTTTAAAAAATTGGTAGAAAGCCCGTATTTAAATTCCCAGACAACTGTTCAGAATGAAAATTAGAAAGGTAATATTTATTAATAGTCAAACATCAACCAGGAATCAAAATTATACTAAAACTCCTAGTACAATATACTTAACATTTTACCATATACAGAGATGTCAAATGGCAATAGAAAATAATTTAATAAGCCTCAGTGTAATAATTGAGGATTGATCTGATGGACTACATAATTATTCTCAATTTTACCACTATATCTGATTAGAAGGGTATATTAATAGATCAGGGTTTCAATCCATATAAAAGGGTAGTACAGCAATACATATGACACTGTCTGTTTGCTTCATACAGACAAATCTGCCTTGTTCTGCATATATGTTTCTGTTTACCTAAGTTTAAAGGTCAATGGTGTAAAGAACCAGCAGATTAAAATTGTCCTGTAGTTTCTCCCCAAAAAGATACACTCAGATCTATTTGACAATATATAGACAAATCCCTGGGCTAATTTCAGTTTTTGCCCTCTCAAAATTTAAGGGTTATCAATGATTGCTGGTTATATTATCTGGATTTGGTTAATATTTGGATAGATAGACCCCCACCCACTCCCGAAAACACTAAGGTCATGGGCTTGGGAGGGAAGTTGAAAACAGGCACACAATCTAGAAGAAGGCAAACCAATTCTGTATTGCTGTCAAGGAAAATGAATGGATATGTGTCAGGCATGAAACATCATGTGAGATCCATTTTAACTAATTTATTGCTACAAAGCATATGCACAGGAATCTTCTCAACTAACAACACCCACTTGGAATTAGATATGGCTCAACAGAATTCAAGGGGGGGTGGTGGACTAAGTCCACCTGTGGCTGGGTAGAGATTCTAGGCTGATCACTCTTTTAACTCCGCCCCAGGTTCTGCTAGTCCTTCTCCATAGACCATGTCTATGAAACCAGCAATTGAATATGCAGCTATAAAGAATAAGAAGCTGCCTTGTCCTCAAAATCATTATCCGGATATACCATAATTCCTGCATACCCAAGGCCTATGACAGAGGTGTATATTTTAAAAAAGAATTTTTAGCCAAAAGTTCATATGCTACATTAGCTACATAAAACTACTTTTGCAAGTGCAGACCAATGTCATTCTCCTTTGTCTGAATGAAAGCAGAATTCTGCTTTAGTAGAAAGACATGACTTGAATAAAAAAGAATTAATAAAGATGAATGTGCTTGCTGGATTTTAGACTGTACATCTTGTGCAAAGTGGCAAGACTGTTTGGACTTGGCATAATGATTTATGGCTCATAGGGCATCTTTTAATTCTTGCAGAATGATAAAATGTAGCTATGCAAAATTATCTTATAAACATGGATGTCTATTTGTTCTCTATTTATCAACCATGCTATTTAACAGTTTTGTAAAATAAAATAAAAAACACAGAACTATAAAATAACTGACAATGCTAGAACCTGTCTTAGCATGCTGTGGCATCACGTTGTTGAATTTCACAAAGTATAGTTTAGCAATGTTGTATAATCCTTGTGGAAGCACTATGACACTGTTAAATCTCTAAAGTATAAAACCCAATTTCTCTGAACAACTGAAATTCACTGGATACTATAGGACAAGAGACACCTGATCTTTTCCTTCTGTGGAAATTTGTTCTCATCAGATCATTCCTCACACGTTACATGAGTGGACTCTGTAATGACCCAAGAGATGTTAGTTAAAATAAATATATTTCTTTATATTAAGTACTATATAAAATAAAAACACAGGTAGAAATCAAGTATATTCAAGAGAGTTCCAGAGATTATTATAGATTACTTAAAAGAAAATTGGAGTAGAATTTTTTTGTGGTTATGTTTGAGTCTGACAAAATATGGAAATTATACTGGCTATATATAAACCTGTTACGAGTCTGTGTTCATTTCTTACTTAACTTTTAATTTACACAATGTTCAGAGTTTTTTTTAATTATTTGTTTGAATTTATTAGCCACTCAACTCCATTGGACTCGAACTGGGAAAAAATACAAAGCCATATTTTCTTTTCTTTTTTTAAGGAAGATTCATAATAGTGAAATATCTATTAACCATAATATTATAACTTCAACAACTCTGATCTTTAGAATAAACGTTGTGGGATAAATCACATTACCTCACAAATACTAGCCTTTTGTGTTAAATTTAAATGCTCATTTATCAACTACTTCAAACTTCATTTGACAACAACTCTGTAATGCAAGCATTGGGTCAGGCTGACATATGAATCCATTGTAAATGTAAAATATATGAATGTCATATGAATATATGAACACACAGGTGTGTTTTATTATTCTATTGTTGGTTTTAACTATTATTTTGTAGGGTAAGCAGACAGTTGGCTGCCCTAAGTCATTTTGCTATTATATACATTGATTTTTTTAAAAAATCAACTACTAGACCGCCAAGACTGTATCAAAAATAAAAGTATGCATGCAGATGTGTGGTCATTGAAAAAAAGAATTATCCAGAGAGGGTATGAGTAGGGGAGAGGTAAGGGAAGAAAGAAGGGGAAGGAGAGGAGGAAGGAAGGAAGGAAGTAGAGAAGGAAGGGAGAGAGAAAAGAAAAGAAAGAGAAAATAAGGTGGTGTTACAACAGGCACTAGGGATGGTAAACAAAGCAATCCAAACTGTACCTTATAACCTTTTAAATGGAATAACAATAATATAAGAACGGCAAAGAAAAAGAATGACTAAGTGAATGTATACCTATAATTGTATGTAAGAGAATAAATGACAGTAAGAATAAAGCACAATATAGGTAAACAATATTTGGTTATAAATAGCTAAGTATAAATAAATATAGAATTGTACATAAAAATGGATAACGAATAAGGGGACCATGAATGCAAGATAGAAATGTATAGAAGGGGAAACACTAACTGCAAAGAAACCGATACGGAACTGCTGTATGATATACGATGGAACTTCTTGTTCCTATGTTGTTTTAAGTTATGTGTTTGTTTTTGTTGACGTGTTTATGTGTTTAAAATAAAAATTTATAAGCAGGGGAAAAAAAGAAAAAAAAGAATTATCCAAATGACATGCTGCTATGCTACCCTTGAAAGCTGGATTAGAGAGAAATTTGGCACGTGGCAAAGATATACTACCAGACCTGTCGTAATGTTGGCTGCTGTGAGAAAAAAGGTCTGTAGGAGCCACCAGCTGGTGGATAAGCAGACAAGCTAAGGTGCACCTGCCAAAAACATATACCTGTTATCGCACCTAGACCCTCACTCAAATCAAGGTGGCTTAATGGGAGCAAAGGGAATCAATGAAGCTTTCCCCCCATACAACCTGACATCCCTTAATAGAGGCACAGAAGCCTTCTGTGGATGTCTGTCAAAGAAAAATCCCCACTAAATAAAGCTGTCAGTCATACTTTCTGGACAAAACAGAGGACATAAAGGATTACATCAATAAAACTCTAATAAATGACTGCAAAAAGGCTAAATGACATCAGCAAATGCTATAGGTAGCTGGTTGTCTCTCTCTCTCTCTCTGGTTCCTTTTTTTCACTCCTCCTCAGCCATGTAAGGGAATCTTTTTCTCACCGGCTTTGTCCAAAGATTAGGATTCCAGGATGAACATAGCAGGATATCTATCTGTTCTTGCTACTATTCAAAAATGTAACATTTCTCTTTTTATCTTACTCATGGTTGGGAGTATTATTTGGAAAAAGCAAGGCAGCGATTGGCACATTTCTAGTTTCCTTATGATTCTTACTCAGGATGGCACGTACAGTTAGTCCTCAACTTCTGACCATAATTGAGGCTCCCATTATAGGCATATGTTGTGATGCTTGTTAAGCAGATCATCACATGACCACGCCCAATTTTATGACTTTTTCTATACCATTAAGCAAACACATTATGGAAGTAAACCCTGGTTCTTGATGAAAACATTGTAAATTATGGGTCACGTGACGGTGGGATGTTGCAAATGGCCATAAATGCAGGCTGGCTGCTGAAAGCCCAAAATTCAATCACATAACTGTTGTAATATAACTCCTTGTGTAAGTGTGGGTCACCCATGGCCCAGTGCATAACAGGGCATGCGCAGCCACGCTGAACCAAATAGGAAAAAACAAACTCCTAAAGAACATAACATCCTGATAGTACTCCATAACATCCTGATAGTTCGTAACATAACATCCTGATAGTTCACTCTAGATGTGCCTTACCAATGACACCCAGGATTTGACCATATATAGACAGAACTTCCCTGAGCAGTAGATTAGCAATTGTAGTTTGACAGGCTGTCTTAAATCACATGCTGATTGCTGATTGCTCCTCCTGCCTTTGTCCTATCTCAATAAAAGGGGCTCCCAGACCCCCAATCTGGGTCGCTCCATCCCAAGAAAGCTCATGTCCGTGTCTTTTCTCAACATTGGCCTCATGGACGAACCACGGGTACTTCACACATAACATCAGGGGAGGGGCAGCTGTCAGAACCTTGAATCTGGCTCATCATAACATGACAGTATGTCTATCATAACTTCAAAAAGTTGCTAAGTGACCAGTTGTAATTCGAGGACTACCTGTATATTGTAATTCTGAAGAATGCCCTGGTTTTGGCCTATTGATATGCTTTTGCAAATAATGTAATGGGAAAAAAAGCTAAGTCTTCTGTTTAATTCAGCTTAAATTTCTATGTTGAAAGAAAACGTTACAGAACCAGGAAAAAGTCACTGATTTATTTTTGGTGAAAGACTTCCAGTAAGGCAGATTAAATAGCAACAAATCTCTTCAGAGTTGTTTGTTTTCTGCAGTATCAAGACTTCTACATAAATCAGTTTTAAAACAATGGGTATGAAAATAAATGTACATTTATTCAAATATGTCCCTATACAATTACTTTAAACATTTTAGTCCAACATTTTCTCATGGAAGTGTACTACATACATTTTGTGCAGAAATCCCGATTCCCTGCTGGAGTAAAATATGCTTGTTTATCATATTTTCTTTTGTAAATAAATTATGTTACTTTTCCATTATATAATATGATTTAATTGCCATAGTTAATTCATAACACATTTTGGCATTTGCATGTGCACACCCAAATCCAGCTGATTTCAAAGAGGATCAAATATGCATAATTGTTTGACATGCATTTAGGCACCATCCACCGGGAAGGTATGTGCAAGGCTCAGTCAAATGAATGGCAGTTGTGCAGAATATCCAAGTGCACTTCCAATTCATATCGACTAGGGATGTGAAACTAATGGCCCCTCCAGATGTTGTTGGTTTAGGACTCCCATTTTCCTTGACCAGAGGCCTTGCTTACTGACACTTCCAGAGACCACAAGTCTTCCACCTCGGATTTGGATAGTAGGGGTGTTGTGCAGCTCCCGTTCATTATGGATGAGAAATCCCTGCTAGATGAATTTCATTGTCCTTTGGATTCTTCCTCTTCTTCTGCATATATAATACTTGATTCCATCTGCAATGAAAATGAATATTGAATAAAGTTATTTCATCAAGCATATTTCCATGAAGCCCAATTGTTCTCGAAAGGTATGGCAGTATCAGTTCTGCATTACTTAATCAGGATGACATGTCTACATCAGAAGAATACTGGATATCTGTACCAATATGATTCAGAGGGAAAAAAACAGCACAGATCCCTTTAAAAGTGATCACTCGGTATCTGTATCTTATTTGCCTCTGAACCCATATTGTCTCCCTCAAATTATCTTTGAAGTACCACTTCTCCAAGGTCACTAGTAGTGAACAACAAGGCTCTCATTTTGTGTGGTAGACCAAAAGATACAAACACACGAAATAACTTCCAGTTTTACCCCTGAGCTGAAAGTTAATCTAAATTCAAGAACAAAAATATTCATATTTGTCCTTGTATGTCAAGAATTACTACTATTGAAAGTGGTTTCCATTATCTGCTTGTCACTTTCTGAGCTTCTTAATCTCTTTCTTTTTTTCCCCCCTTATTCAATGGTTACCTCTTGCTTGCTTTCCCACTGCACTCGTCCGTTCCTCCTTCAGTGCTTCTTTCCTCCCTCCCTCTCTCCTTCCTCTCTTTATAAAGCTTCCCAAGTTAAAAGGACAAGCCTCAGCCTGACCACCTGGGCATAGCTATGGAGTTTACACTCAGGACTGGCCTCCAGCCAGTTGCCAGCTGTGACATTGTATGCAAGCATCTTACTTCATTCCATGCACTTGGATTGCACTGGTTCTGTTTACAACAACCTCTTGTCCCTGCTGTGTCCAATCTCAATTGTACTCTGTGTTCCTTGTTTAATTCTGTTTTGCAAATTATTAAGCACTGGAAGTCTATTAATCACAGTTCATGCCCCG